>NC_046163.1:62370861-62985861 GCF_011064425.1 Rattus rattus
GCAGTTTGTATGGTTGGGCTTCAAGTGGGGTTTTCAATTCTGTTAACCGCCATAATATATATGCAAGCAAATCCAATTACTGATGCTAATGAGCCAGGGTATTTAAATGCAAATCACTTCTGCTTAAGTCTCTGTAGTTAAGGGAAGCATTGCGTGGAGGTTAACAGTATGGGGTTCTGAATCAGACATGAGCCTGAACTCCTTCTCAGCTACTTACTAACCTCAGGTCAGCTAATTACTACTTTAGCATTCGAGCTTCTCCTGGAGCTAGCAAGAATTTGTTCATCTCAGGGTGACCATATTAAATCCAACAATGTAGGTAAAACTCTTCATATGTATTGCATAAAAAGTTGTAAGCGTCTGGAATCATTGTTTATCTGTTTATTTTGAGCAGACCCTCACTATGTAGCCCAGGCTAGCCTTGAACTTACAAGATTTGTCCTGTTACTGTCTCTCAAGTTCTGGAATGACAGGAGCAAGCCATCATGCTTAGAATATCTGTTTTAATTAGGCTTAGAATGCTTAGTTTAATTTCCCAGTTCTTACTATGTGACAGGAATGGAGTTATACTGGGGAGGCAGAGAGAAGCACCGTTATTACCAGAATATAGAAAACTGCAAGCATGGAAATTTTTCCCAGCCTAATATTTTATGTATTCAGATTTCTTGTTACTGAAAGTCACTCTAATAAACTTGTACGTATTTGAAAGGCATTGTAATAATTAATGTGGACAGTCAACTTGCTGGGGTTGAGGATCTCCTAAGAGACCAGTCTCTGGTGGTCTGTAGGTTTCTAGATAGTTAACTGAGGTGGGAAGACTGCCTCTAAATGCAGGCAGCATCATTTCAGGGGCGGAGTACTGAGGCTGCAGAGAAAGGGAAAACAGCAGACCACCAGCATTCCTCTCTCTGCTTCCTGACAGGGGCCACAATGCCACCAGCTGCCTCACCGTCTTGGGACTAAGCCTTCTGTACCATGAGAGACTGTTCTCTCAAACTGCCAAAACCCTTGCTTTCTCAAATTGCTTTTATCTGGTGTTCTGTCACAACAGCAAGAAAAAAAAAAAACTAACACAGGGAATCTGGGGGAGAAAGCTTAATTATGATTTCAATATTTCCATGACTAGGAATTTAGAGAAAAGGGGTCCCTTCCAGGAGAGTCTCTGTGGACAGTCCCTAGGTTCCATTCCCTGAACGACATCACAAGAGTGATGGGTGTCAGCTGCAGGAAGTGTAGACGGGAAGGCTCAGAGGAGCACAAAGATGGGACTTGACAAATCAGTGCCTTGGTCCATTCGTGCTGCTGGGGGGAAAAAATCACTTGAGTCTAGGTATTTTATAATGAACTTCATGCAGTCTTGGCGACTGAAAGGCCAAGATTATTTCTCTCACTTATATCAGTTTGGCTTCATAGAATATTTTGTACTCTGAAATAGAAGCCAAGCCCCAAATTACTTATTTTATCCATCAAATTGTCCCCCTTTCATTTGACTCATGCTTTAATTCAATGGGACAAGAAAAGCATCGAGAACAACATCATCAACCCTGACACACAAGGGAGAGGGCAAGTGCACTGCAGAGAGCATCTTGCACCAAGAAACACAACACAAGCCGGACTGTCCACGTGGACCATCCTGTCTGCATTCCAATGAGATGCCTCTTCCTTTTCTGTGGCTACTGCACGCACAGGAAAGCCGTCCAAGAGGCTTCATGGTTTCCTTGATATTGTAGTTGGTATATGACGGATTTATCATTAGCCTGGGCTCCAACACTGAAAGGAACATCAAGTGTGTTATTGCTGCTTAATCCCACTGGTGGGAGAGGGATGAGGAAAGCAAACGTGCTTGGAGCTGAGTATGTGTGCAGGGTGTGCAAACCTGAACGGGCACCCGCTGTCCCTGAGTGTCAAAAGGAAAGGGGGCTGGAAGGAGAAAAGGAACCCTTTAGCCCTAGTTGAGAAGCTGCAGAGGCGATGAGGGGTCTACACTGCAGAAAGTAAATTAGAACTCTTAACCATGGGATGCTAACGAAAAAGGCCTTCTCAGAGCCTGTCACTGGAAGACTAGGCTCTGCTTTGCAGAAGGAAGGCGGGAGAGGTTTTGGTGCAGTGTTGGGTCTGAGCCAAAGCTCATGGTTAGGGAAGGCTGCACTGCTAGTTAGTGGCCATATCAGCCTGCACTGGAGGCTGCCTGCCTATGGTTCATAGAAAGTTCCAAGAGGTGGGGGGAGGCTAGAGAGACAGTTGGGTGTGGGTAAGGTGCTTACAAGGCACGAGGGTCTGAATTGGATCCCCGGAACCCATGTGAGAAAGCGAGGTGAAAGCAAAGTGCTGGCACATGCCTATGATCCTGGGACCAAGGGGGCAGAGACAGGCAGACTCCACCGGTCCCAGGCTACTTAGCAAGTCCCTGGCCAATGAAAGACCCTGTCTCAAAAACAGAAAAGGAATGACATCCAAGATTCCACATCATTCGGGTCCTCCAGGAGCATCTTTCCCTGGCCTGCTAAACTCCTACTTAACCTTTGAACTCTGGATAGACTTTTCTACATCCATAATGGACACACACACACACACACACACACACTTACACATATACATGCAGACACATACTCACATACATACATGCACACACACACAAACACCTATATATATACATGCAGACTCATACACACACATATATACACACACATTCACACACACACTCACACACACAAACACTTACATATATACATGCAGACACATACTCACACACATATACATACACACACAAACACCTACATATATACATGCAGACTCATACTCACACACATATATATACACACACATTCACACACACACACACACATACACACACAAACACCTACATATATACATGCAGACTCACAGTCACACATATATATATATGCACACACATTCACACACACACACACATATATATATATATGCACACACATTCACACACATATACACACACAAACACACATATACATGCAGACACACACACACACACACACACACACACACACTCAGGTTCATAACTACGCACATACCCACACATCATCAAAGCAACTTGTCCCTCCTTATGGTCCTTGCATTGCATTATGGTGATCTACATAGATCGTAACTATATTTGTTTGTTTGTGACTCACTCAACAAACATTTACTATAACGTTAATCTATACACCGAATTACAAGGCCATGGAGATACTGGGACAAAAGCAATGACAGACAGACAGACAGACAGACAGAAGAAGCAAGGCAGCTTAGAAACGCTAGTCTGATACGCAGCAGACTTTCAATGCAGACCAGGGTACTTATGCTCCACCCAGTATCTATCTTGAAACAGAAGATTCCATCTCTCGCCAGTCTCTGAGAATCAAAGTCACTCGACAATGTTCAGCGCAGTGCAATCTCCTTCCTCTGGCGGAGGGTAGTAATGCTCTTTGCTGTGGAAAAAGCGATGTGTGTGGCTTCAGAGCGCTGCCTCAGAAACCCCAGGAGTTCAAAAGCGCATGACATCAGCAGATTAGCTTTCTCAATCTGAGAACAGATGCTGTATTCTAAGGCCTCTCTGGCTTCACGAACCTCAGAGAGGAGATGCTGGGTTCCTGCACTGCATTCCGTTGCGGGCCCTGTTTGGTTGCACTGTGCACATCGAAGCTTACTAGACTCCATGGTCCTGTGAAAGGGGCCGACACGCCCATCAGTTTACCCCCTTCACCTGTCACGTCATTGGTATTCAATGTATGCATTTTACGGGTGAGTAAGCAAATGATTAGCAGGAAGGTGAGTGAATGGCAATACAGTAATCTTTTCTATAAAGAGGGAGAACTTGTAACCGATCTCCAACGCTGGTTAGGTATCTCTAGAATTCTCCAAGCAGAAAAGACAAGGGAACCTAAACTTGACAAAACTAGAGGTGTTTAAAAATGTTTTTGTCAGACTGGGGCGATGGCTAAGTGGGTAAAGTGTTTGCTATGCAAACACGAGGACCTGAGTTCCGGTCCCCAGCACCCATGTCAAAGGCAAGGGTCAAAGGTCAATGTCTTTAACCTTCGTGCTGGGGGGGCAGACACAGGAGACTTTCCGATAGCTTTTGAACCAGCCAGCCTAGACCCAAAAACTTCAGCTCCAAAAGAGTGGAAAGAAATGGAGAAAGTGTTAATTTCGGCCCTCTACATAGGCATGCATGGGCAAACACAACCACACACATGTGCACACACATGTGCACACACACATATGTACACATACATACACACACATATACACACTCCCCACATTTTGTCACTTTTTTAAACACTTTCACTAATGCATTAGTAACTTTATTCATTCAACAAACACTGAGAATATTTAGAAAGGGAAGACATGGGTGTCAGCTTTATACAGGACAAGGGTGCTGCTCCCTGGACAGACAGAAGGGCTCAGATTGCAGGGAGTGGCTGTCAGTGTCTTGGTGCTCTGTGCTCCCGATGAAAAGGCTCTTAGGATGACTCCTGGAGACACCAAAATTCAGTATTGCATGTTGCTGTCACACCAAAGCCAGTTGGCCATAGGTGGCTTCCTGGAACTGCATCTTCAAGTAGCTCTTTATCCACCTTAGGCCTCCAACATTTGTCTATGGCAGCCATAGTGGAGCAGTGTCTGAATCCAGTCCCATCTAAACAACTCCCTTTGGTAGAATTTACCCAAAAGGTTTCTGGGAGATGTAGTTCAATGACGGTAAGTCCTGCAGCCCCTTCAACTGGGGTTGAAAGGAAAGTGACAACATTTTTAATGAGGTATAAAGAAAAATGTCCAATTTTTCTTTATGCAAACACTGTGTCTTGCAGGGTCTCTGGAAATAAATCAGGGAGAGTAAATAAATGGTCTCCTTTACTGGTGGTAGCTTGTTCTGTGTTCCAAATTGTGTTTTGAAAAGTCAAAGTGACCACATGAAAATAATTAGAGCAAAATGTTCTGGTGAAATGGTTCTGTGGAGTCGAAGTGAATTAGACCCCAATTTAGCCTGACTTGTGCAGGAGAAAGGGCGGGCTTGTTATATATATACAGGTCTCAAAGCTGACTGAATTTATGCAGCCGCTTCTTCTATTTGGAGGCTGGTGGTGAACTTTGAAACCTTGATTACATTCAGTTCACGTGCCTCGAGGTCTTGGTCTTCTGGTACAGTTTTACAAAACAAACAAAAAATTCACAGGAACAGAAAGAGATGTTAATAAATAAATCAAACATCCCTCAGCTAATCTGAACAAATTCACCTCTTAGTGAGGACATAAATGCATAGAAATTCTTCTTAAAACATATAAGGATTCTTCATTTCCTGGCCTCAGTTTATGAGCTGCTGTAGGATATATATATTTGGTCTCTGCCTCTGAGCACACAGTTCCTAAAGTCCTTTGACTCTCCAAAGTGATAAGAATGTGTTTTCATGCTAATACAATCGCTGTTGACTGCTGTACCCTAGTTAGCTCTAGGATGGGGACTGGTCCCCAGAGGCTAAAATAAGCCCTCCCCACCCCCATTTCTAAGGAAAACAGAGGCTGAAGGTTGATCACAGTAGTGGATGATTTGGTCAGTCACTCTTCCATAATGAAACAGTCATAAGAACCCAAAGGAGCTGGATGTGGATAAGCTTCTGGGTGGTTGGATGGGTGGAGACTCCTGAGAGTGGCTAGCTTACAGACAGGATGAAAGCTCACCGCTCCCACAATGCCTTGTTCTGTGCATCTCCTGCATCTGGCTGCTGGTCCACATCCTTAATAGGAAATTAGAAAACAGAAGCAAAGGATCATCCCTAGTTGTAGCAGACGAGAGCAGAGAGAGGCATGCAGGGCCCCTTATGTATTCGGTTAGGAGCCCAGGCTAGCATCTGATTGTCCATCATCTTCAGAAGCCTGGTAGCATGGTAGGGCAGGCCCTCAGTTGGTGAGCCATTATGCAGTCTCCAAGTAGACGTGCAGTTGAATTCAAAGTTACCCGGCTTGTGTCAATGGCAGATTTTGTTGGATAGTAAAGTATTTTGGGGTAAAAATTCCCACATGTATTGCGAAAGGGTCAGTCACTAATGTGGAAACCCGGTAGGAGTAACTGAGTCTGCAGCCCTCCTCCGTCTTTCGCCTCAGCCACACTATGCACTTGGTGTTTGGCACGACAAATCCAACTTTCTTTGCTCCTTATGTGGTGATAAAATTTTCCTTCTCGATTTCTGTAGACCTACTATGATTTTAGTAATAAAGCCCGTCTCTGAGTACTGACCGCAAGCAGAAGCAGCCTACAACATCAGATAAAGTATTCAGGATGCTGGACCATGGAGGTGAGCCGTCTTCTCCCCAGAGGATGGGGCGTGCATTCTAATCAACGGTAGCTTTGCATTTGTCAAGGTCTGAAAGGAAACCTGCAAACCAAGTCCTGGAGGTTCTCCGAATTGTCTGGGGCATATTTGGAAAATTAAAATCAATATTAAACACGAACGCATTGAAAGATTGCATTCTTCAGCAAGCCTCTAAAGGTTCCAGATTCTTTGAAGTGATCCATTTTTTTCTCCAGGATTTATGAGCTGCCTGTCAACAAATTTAATTGGATATTTATTGAAATTAATGGCAACTGTGGCCAACTGAGCAGGCGTTACCTTAAGTTCGGCTCTTAGCTTTTATTTGTTTGTTTGTTGTTTACTTATTACTTTATGGTTGTTTTCACCTCCTCTTGTTATTCCGTGCTGCAAGCTGATGAATTCCCAAGCAAAAATGAATGGGGCAAGAACAGCCAAGGATTACCAAGAGCTTTTCCCACAATCCTTTACAGAATGTGAAACCATTGCCAATAGGACACTGTCTCCTGTCCCTAGGTCATCACTGGTCATACTTCCTAAAAGGCCCATTTCGTGAGAACTTCAGGAAGGGAGTGCACACACACACACACACACACACACACCACACACACAAAGAGAGAGAGAGAGAGAGAGAGAGAGAGAGAGAGAGAGAGAGAGAGAGAGAAAGAGAGAGAGACTGTGTTCTAATGGCTCTGCTCTGCACCTGGTCTGCATGCCCACAAAACCTTGCAACCACTCCCATGTCCTCAGTTTCCCTCCTTGTAAGTCTAAAGGCTTTAGCAACTGTAGAACAGAACTGGATACTGGATCGTAAGTCAAGAATTGGTTGTTACTATTTATCTCTAGGACAATCAAATATGCAGGGCTATTTATTTATTTATTTATCTTGATTTTAACAACTATACATTTAAAACCACAATGGGAATCCCAGAGTGGCTCCAAGTAACAAATGATATTGAAAGAAGCAGAAAGTGTTGCTGGAAGGGGAGATCTGGACATGACACGGTGGCACGTGCCTGTGTCCCCAAGCACTTTGAGGACCCTGAGCTGTAGGCCAACCTGGGCTACCTAATAGACCCTTTCTCCACAACCAAACCAAACCATAGCCCTAATACTTACTTTTTGATTTCTCCTTTCCAGCCTCCCAGGATTATAAATAAACAATCTCTGACTTACTTATATTCTTCCAATAATTTACAAGTGCACGAAATCAGCTCCTCCTTCTTTGAGGTACAGGCATTTGAGCTTTCGCTTAGTGCTTCAGGGTCTTCTGAGGCGGCTGACCTCAGAAGTAGGGAAGTATAGTCAAGCGCATCCTCTGCTGTTGGGGCAACCAAGCTTGTTTACAGAAGTGAAAACACATGGCTCGTTATCTTACAAGAACAACAGCCCCCAGCATTCCTGGAAGTTGTCTGTCCTAGGGCAAGTGGAGCTTACAGGTTAGAGGCATTTCCGTTTAATAGATCTTTTAAGCATGGCAATTTAAACTCAAGCTCTAATTTTAGCTATCACATTGAGCTCACATCCTCATGCGGTTCAGTAAGCACTTCACTGACTGAGCCATCTCCCCCACCCAGGAAGGCTCTTTGAAGTTGAAAAAGTAACACCGTGAATAAAACTGAACTGGAAGACAAGAGATACAAGCCCTGGTCCTATTGGTTGGAGGTAAGTCAGTACCCCATAGGTAGAATGTAACTTTCCCAGGCTTCAACTCACTAAGAGCTGTATGTTAAAACAGGGCTTTCCAGCCTTCCTGAAAATACCCTGGGAGTGAAAAGAAGAGCATTCGTGAGATAGATACTCTGACTGTGACTCCTGCATCCCTTGCATGGCTCGATTTGTGGTTTCATGAAAGTTCTGGTGCCAGAAATGACTCTCTCCTACTCAAAGAAGAACAATGGTAGCATCAAGATTCAAAATGACTTCTAAGGCCAGAAGTGAATGGAGGAAGGGAAGGCCCTGTAGGTGGAGAAATAAATCCTCAGCTGCTTTTCAGGCATGGGGTCTCTGACCTATCAATCTCTTTCGTGGGCAAGAAGAGATAGCCTTGACTACTGTAAATCATAGCAGAGAAACTTCTGAACTAGATTGCTCTACCAGTAGAGAGATTTATTGGAGAGCACACTGCCAAAGCTATCTCTTGGCAGGAGTTGGGGTGGAGAGGAGTGGGGAGGTAGGGATGGATGGGTAGCGTGGCACAGAGAAGAGCAAAATGGTGGAAAAGCAAGCAGAGTCTAAATGACAGCCGTCCGGTGGGGTCTGAGCTGATCTAGGGAACTATGTGTATCCTAGACTGAGGTAGTTGACCTCTGGGGGAGGACGAAGGAATCTGCTTTAGGAGTCCTGCTTCTCTGGAAAACAGAAACCCAGTTTGTTTACCTGATGACGATCTTTCTGCTTAGGACCATGCCGCCAGCCCTGGCATTTCCGGATGTGAGACCTTTGACCCTAGCAATCACCTAGAATCACCCTTCCAAGGGCCCAGTCCTTCAAAATCATACTTATCTTGGATAGAGATCACTAAAAGCTTTACCAAACCTAAAATGAAGATCTGGAAGGCCGCTCTCCCTTGGTAGCTATTCAATTAGAATACATTGCAGTCAGAAATGCATTTCTTTCCTCAGCTGCCATAATGTACTTCAAGTCCTTGATCGCTGCCTGTGGCTAGTGGATACCTGATTGATGAGCGCTAATCTAGGACATTTTTCATGGTTGCAGATAGCGCTATTGGACTGCATCAGGAATGGAGATCAGACAAGGAAGCAAGAGGGAGGATCTCCTGGCAGACTCTGGTCTCAGTTCTGATCCCCAGACGAAATGAAATAACATCTTTAAGAAAGGCGACACAGGATGGTATGTTCTCCATGTCTGCTTGGTGTTGTTTATCACCCAGAAAAATGAAGACTTTGCAGATGTTCTGGGAAAGCAGCTGAAAAGCAATTGAAGATGTATTTAATAGATAGAGGTGATAGATGATAGATAGATAGATAGATAGATAGATAGATAGATAGATAGATAGATGATTGATAGATGATAGATAGGTAGGTAGGTAGGTAGGTAGATAGATAGATAGATAGATAGATAGATAGATAGATAGATAGATAGATAGACAGAGATAATAGATAAATGATAGACATTAGTTAGATGATAAGTAGATAGGTGATAGATAATAGACAGACAGACATCTAGATATCAGGAAAAAATGACCCTAAAATTGCCCCTAGCTACAATTTGGGAACCTTGGAGACCAGGCTCAGATGTCTTTAGCTACAAATCAGCCCTGATAACAATGGGATGGCCCCCTTAGCCTAGCTGGCTGTCATAAGTAGTGCGACGTCTGTGTGGAAGATGACCTTATCTGAGTTATCTACAAATTGAAGTTTCAGGGGCTTTTGATCTACAACCATTTTATTTTTTGCTTTTCGATGTAATTTTGTCTTGTGGTTCTTGAAGCATGTAATTAAACATTTGAAGATGTTCAGTGTTTCTCGTGTATCAGCCAGACTCCCAACCTTTTTCTAATCAGGACTTTAAATCATTCTCCCAACATTGCCACTGGAACAGATAAATAACTGAACTGGCAGGGGTTACTCTGCATCAAGGTCTGAAGCCAGCCGTCTCAGTTCTAGAATCTACATGCCAAAGGTCACACAGTTTTGCTTCTTTGCCTCAGACTATGCTGACTGCACAAATTCTTCCTGAGGTAAAGAAAGAGGAATAACGTGTACCACACTTACCAATAGATAGATTTTAATTTAACAATTTCTTGTATGTTAACCACTTATTATGAATGTAGGAAATGACATTTTTTTACTAATAGGGCACAGATATTTCATTTTGCATCCCTCACTTTCAACACAGTCTCAGTTCTCAGAGTTTAAGAAGAGTGTTGTTTCTGTAGGGTGTTTAGGATTTTTCTGAAATACAGAGTTAGTAATAAAGAAATGAGGGCTCACTAAGTGAAGAATAAGCATCATCAAAATGTAAAATGTTAAGTGGGAAATCGGATGACCAAAGTTTCAAATGGCATTGATCTTCAGAACTTCTGTGTAGATGCCCTGTGCTGCCAGACATCATAAATCAGACCCAGCAATAATGATGAAAAAGGAATCAGATGAAGACCGTTATGGGTGAAGGAGTCATTAATATGATGTCATCGTTGGATATTGGCTGTCTTCCAAATCTAGTTCTCCAATCAGGAACCACTGGAAGGTAATGGACACTTTAAGAGGTAGGAAGGCTTTTAGTTTAGAGGACATACTCTCTCTCAAGGAAGAGAGAGGGGTTCTGGTCTCTGTTTCTTTATCTCATCTGCCTCCTCCACTCATGGATACACTGTATCACCATAGGTCCCAAGAAAATGGAACCAATTGTTTATCATTTAAAATCTCCATACGGTCATTCAAAATAAAACTTTTCATTGTATAAATTGATTTCCTGACTAACACAGGGAAAACTAGTGATACATGCTAGACTGCAGTTTAAATACACACACACACACACACACACACATATGTAATTACTATATATATTATATAAATTGTACATATAGACAATATGTGTCTGTATACATACATATATAATACATTCTGTACATTATAATACATAATGCATTATATAGTATATACACATCTATAACACACATATAGAAATATTGTCTCTCTCTACATTTATATATGATATATAAATTATTAATAATATATTGTAATAATATATGGAAATGTATTATATAACAATATGTTAATAGAATATCTATATGTTATATAAGATATTATATAAAATATGCTGTATAAATTTATTATATATCATATAGAGAGAGAATGCATGAAGTTACTGTTCTACTTTTGGATTGGTAACTTCGTTTTCAGCAGAAATACATTACTAAGCATCTTATTTCTCTAAAATTGATGTGCTTTTTTATTCGTGTAAATGCATACTGAGTGTCTAAAGAAAGGCCACATTCCAAGGATCATTTTTGTCTCCCCATGCCTTAGAAGATTCTAACTGTCATGGTTTTCTTCCAGAAGAAAGACAAACGTGCCTGTGGCTTCGTAAAAGGTATTTTTCGTAGTCCTAAGGGTACACTGTTGTGTTAGACCCTGGTTCTACCTCCCAGCCCCATCCTCCCAGAAATAAGACTTAGATTCGAATTGTATTTCCAAATGCCTTGGCTGTCTCTGCTGCACACTTACCTGTGCAACCTAGCTTGTGTGCAGACATTGTGTTGCTTCCTGTGTTACCTTGGTGATTGCAGATAAGTGTCGGATACCCTGGCTCACTCTTCAGCTCTAACTGGGAGTCGTTGTGACTTTCTCCATCATTTAGGAAACTGTGGCAGGCTAACTTATTAGCTTGAAAGCAGAACATAGGTCAAATCCGAGAAAAGACTCCATTCTGTAAATGGACTCTTAGGCTACCCTGGGACAGTTCCAAACCCTGACATGAATAGGTTCACAGGTTGGGCAGCATGCTTCACATCTAACTTAAGTCCACATTAAGGGTTAGTAAACTAGTCAACAGGACAATCCGACCTATGGCCAGTGTCTGTAGAGAGAAACTCACAACAGTAGTTGAAGTTTTGAAGACTTTCAGCAAGGAAATGAATCCACAATAGCCCTGTGCAGCTTGAAAACATGAAAACACACAGTATGTGAACTCTACAAAGAAAATAACGGTGAGCAGTGATTACTCATCCCCATTCCAAATATCTGTGCATTTTCCTTTAGCATTACAAAATCAGGAAGAACAAAATAATACTGCTTACGTAACTTCTGAGAGCTCTGTCTTAACACTTCCCGCACAGACCTGAGCAATGAGCTCATTTCTATCCCCATCAAGATGGATGCTCAAAATCCATGTATAATAATCTCTAATAATTCATAAGATCCAGAGGGATCACAGCATGGCGCTGTCAGACTGGCCTCAGAGGCTACACTCTCAAAGATGGAGGGCAGAAAGCAACCCTAGCCTGAGGATACCCTTTCAATGAGGAGAGCTGAGAGACTGTGTCTCAACTAAAGTCCTGGTCAGTGGGTAACCAAAGAGAAAAGTAGTTTTAATACAGCAAGACATCTGACGCACAGACTTACACTATCTGTGGTCCCTCTAGAGGCCAGAGTATCAGAGAGCGGTGTGGGCCAGAGTTTATTCCTACTGCAATTATTACTAGGCTTCAGTTGTCCCTGTGTCTCAGAAATGAACTTCATAATTGTCTCACCATGGTGGGTTAGAGGTTGTGTATGCATGGGAGGTACCTCTCATGGGGTCTGCATAATGAATCTACACAGGTCCTCATGGACCTCGGTGAATGAAGCTTCCTTGCTAATTTCCCAGGATCATGAAGCTTTCAATAGTATATGTTGTCCTCCTCTACTCCCAGCTTCCTGCTCTTTTTGTTCAAGTTCTCTGGAAGCTTCTTCTCGGTATTGAATAATTGCTTGTGAGGGTGTCTTGCCCCAGATTAAACAGTGTTTCCTCAGGGGCTTCCCAGACTCTTCAGAATAAATGTGGGGGAGGGGGCCTGCTTGCTAGTCCTTCTGCCTCAAGCTGATCATGCTTTTCTTTCGCAATTTTCTTCACATTTAAATTTCACTTGTAGAACCCACCACCTCATCAAACACTGACCATTGATGTACAAGCAGCAGAGAGTGCTTGATCCACTGCCCAGGGGGTAGCACAGCTACTGGCATAGAGAAAAAACTGAGCTATTGTGAAACAGATACCTAAAACAGCCATTCACAAACCAATTGTGTAGATGAGAAAAATGAAGGGAACCTCACATACTCGGAGACTGACATCCAGCCAAAGGCCGAAGAGCTGCCAGCCAATGGGTGAGTCCAGAATGTGGTCTGAAAATAGGCTCTTATTTTGCTTTTTCCAGTTGAATTTAGCAACACTTTGGTAGAGAAAACCCTCTTCTGTGGCTGTTTGCCTATAAGTTCATGTTGGGATCCTGTGATGTGTAAGATTTTAATATCTGTGGGGATATACTTAGGCACTCAGTAAATGTAAGATACATTTAAAAAGGTGAGAATGGGGGCTAGAGAGGTGACCCAGTGGTTGCTCTATGAGGGGTCAGAGTTGGAATTCAAGCTCCCATATCAGGCATTTCACAAATAGCTGTAACACCAGCTCCAAGGATCCCACAACATCTTTTGGCCTCAGTGAACATGTATGTGTGTGTGTGTGTGTGTGTGCCCACACACTCTCTCTCTCTCTCTCTCTCTCTCTCTCTCTCTCTCTCTCTCTCTCTCTCTCTCTCTCTCTGTCTCTCTCTCTCTCTCTCTCTCTCTCTCACACACACACACACACACACACACACACACACACACACACACAAATTAAAAAATAGTGCTACAGTAATGACCTGGCTGGCAAAGTATGACCATACAATAGTGGTACAAACGTCATGAGAGTAGGCAACTATGTTCTGCTTTGACAAACCCATCTATGTCACACTTATCAGGACTAAAGGCCTGTGGGTAGGCAGACAGACCCTTGACACCTCATCAGAGGTTAGGAGAAACGTCTTTTGTAGTAGATGTTGATTAACAGAGATTCACACCTGGTCACCGTTCAGAGAAGGGACTTCAGAGAATTCAGCCATAGAAGGGATATCTGTACCACAGCTCCCTCTTCCCTCAGGGATCACTGAGGAAGAGAGGGTCAGAATGATTGTAAGAAACAGAGGCAATGGATGAGACTACAAGGAAAGTATTTTCCAGACACAAACTTCCAGTACTTGTGACCATATGCAGAAGACCTTTGCAAGTTCAAGGCAGTCAGAACACCATCATGAAATGGGGAGGTAAGCATGAAGCCCGTGCTGAGCTGAGGAACTATTGGTAATCGACAGCTATTTAAACCCTGATTGGTCAATAATGCTCCAGGAGAGGGTATAGTGTTTTGAATGAGAATGGCTCCCATAGACTAATATATTTGAATACTTGGCCCCTAAAAGATAGAACTATTTGGAAAGGATTAGGAGGTGTGGTTGTTTTGGATGAAGTATGTCATTGGGAGTGGGTTTTGTGGTAGAGTGCTCTCTCTCTCTCTCTCTCTCTCTCTCTCTCTCTCTCTCTCTCTCTCTCTCTCTCTCTCTGCTACTGATCTAGTGCCATTCCTGCCTGCCTGTTGTCATGCTCCCTGCCATGGTGATCACAGACTCTGTAACTTCTGGAATTCTAGCCTCTGGAACTATCACCCCAAATTAAATGCTTTCTTCGTGAGTTGCCTTAGTCATGGAATCTTAGCAGAGTCCTAAAAACGTAGCTAAAACAGGTGGCCAAGCATATATGTGCAGCACTAATGGGTCTTGATGAGTTACAAAAAGAAAACTTGGGTGGCTATGGAATGGGGGAGTGGCCTTGGGAGGGGCTGGGAGAGGAGATGAATATGATCAAAATGCAGTATGTGTAATTCTCAAAGAATCAAGAAATGTTCTAAAAATAAATCTTTAGAGGGAGAAGAAAGGAAGGAGGAAGAAAAGAAGGAAGGAAGGTAGGTATGTATAGAAGGAGGAAGGGAGAGAATGGAAAAGGGAACAACTCTTCATCTTTAGTGATGAAAGACAACATTTCAGGTGGGAATCGTAGTTCTAACAATGTTGCCCAGATAGAACTGTCTGGCTCTGTCCCACCAGCCACACTTGGAAGAGAACATGACTTTAACAAATGCAGGTAGAGAGTCCCAAGTTGATGACTAGGTGACACATCTCCAGATTCATAGGTCCTGAGCACATGGGAGTTTAACAGGCCCATAAATATTAGACACTATTCTCCTGAGCTCTGACAGCTCCTGCGTCCATTCGTCTCAGTGCTTCACTGCTTCTCTCTGAACATGGAGGAGTTTTCCAGCAGTGTTTTATGGCCCACTTAAATCGCCATTCACGTCCATAGGCCATGGAGGGGGAAGGGAAGGGAGGATTATAGAATGACCTACTCTGTGCTATAAATGCCCAGCACTGATTGAGTTCTCTTCTTTGTACCATCCATCTTGTCCTGGAACCTCGACAGATGCTGAAAAGGGTACATTAACCCCTTCATGTCATGGGAGGATAAGATGCTGGGTGAGGATTTCCAAGATTCTTCTTGCTAGAGGGCTCCTCTCTGGAGAGGGGGACAGATTCAAGTTACCTCAGAACCTAGCATAGAAATTTCCACAAGTTAGTAACTTAATAAAATTATGTTGGACAAATAAACTAATAACTCACTTCTATGACACCATTGAATAAGTCTAGAACATTCTTCCTCAGAAGCATGTCACAAAGTACTCAGCTCTGGTCAACAGCCTCTGTAGGCTACCCCAGTTCTCCAGTGTAGGCTACCCCAGTTCTCCAGTGTATCAGAGTCTAGAAGAGTCTTTGCCGTGATCCATCAGGGTAGCTGAAGGATTATTGTTCTAACCCTAATGATGGTTACAAGCAAACCCACTAAATATAATATCTGCTTCAGAAATGAACTTTGGCCCTTGAAATACCGATCACATGATCACTTGGAGGCTCACTTCAGATAAGGCTTAGATTCTGTTTATTTCTTCCCAGTGAATGAACCCTTTTATCAAGTCATCTACAGCTTCCTGTGCCTAGCTTTAGCTGAGAACAGAAGCTAGGAACTCAAACACAAGAGCAACGAACAGTGAAGCTACTGTGGTGGCTTGAATGTGCTTGGCCCATGGAAGTGGCACTAGTAGGAGGTGTGGCTTTGTTGGAGGAAGTGCATCACTGTGGGCATGGGCTTCGAGGTTCCACGCTCAAGCTCTATCCAGTGGGGAAGAATGCCCTCTTGGCTGCCTACGGAAGCAAGTCTCTTTCTGCCTGCCTTATCAGATCGAGATGCTGTTTCCCTGGATGCTGCCAGGCTTCCTGCTGTGATGATAATAGACTGAACCTCTGAAACTGTAAGCCACCCCAATTAAAAATTGTTCTTTATAAAAATTGCCTTGGTCATGGTGTCTGCTCACAGTAATGAAACCCTGACTAAGACAGAAGTGACATTACTGATTTAGACATTGTCGTTAATCTCCCACGTTACACGGAAAACTTTAACCGTGTCACCTGCATCTCCTTCTACCTTATTCATTGTTTCTCCAATCATTGTTCACTGGGTTGTCACAAGGATATAAAAGTTGTTTTCTTTGGTGATACAGAGGAGGGCCCATTGTTCCAAAGAGCTCTAACTCTATGCCCGGAAATGGAGTATCGTTTGTAAAGCAACACTTACTGAACAACAGTGATTCTAGTCAAAAAGGACCATCATCTGCCTCCATGGCCAATTATTATAAGAACCAAATTTATTCATTTAATGTGTGTAGTGCATGTATATATATGCACCACATGTGTGCGGGTACCCATAGATGCCCGAATAGGATATCAAATTTCCTATAACAGGTGGTTCAAATGGTTGTGGGCTGCCACATAGAACACAAATTCCTATCCTCTGACAGAAGTACACAGAACAAGTACTCCTAACTGCCGAGCCATCTTGCCAGCTCCATAAGAATCAAATGTAGTGAAGAAATGGTGGTCTTCTGCTTCTATGTCATTGACAGGTCTTACCTTCATGTGTTTTGGATGTAGTGATGGGAGACAGAGAGGAAGTTACCATGTGGCTACAGCAACTGTTCCCTGGACACCTAGGAACAGTGACCTTCAGTTTTCCAAAGGTTCCCATCTCAACAGTTGTGCTTTCATGTGTCCTTAACAATTTGTTTTTGACAAATGAGTTGCTGCTGTTGTGGTGATAGTGAGTGTTCTCTTATTTGTAAAGGTTTCCAAACCCCTTCATAACCCATTTAGCCTAATTCCTGGCCCAAATCCCTGCCAGTCTCTTGGGGCTGCCACAACAGGAAAGAGAGTAATCAAGTAATCTCGAATAGACAAGCATTCTCCCCCAGTTCTGTAGGCTGCAGATTTTTAAACCAAAGTGTCAGTGCATGGTGTTCCCCCTGCTCTGGGGGAGCCAGATCCCCTCCTCTTCTAGTTTAGGTGGTGGCAGCCCCCTCCACACTCCTTCACTTGTGACTGTCTACCTCTAAATGCAGCCTCTTTCCTCACATGGCCTCCATGTGCATCTTCTGTGTCTCCATGTCTGAGATTCCCTTCTTTCTCCCATAAACACATCAGTCACTGAGTTTACAGTCCCCATCTAGCATGTACTCCCTCCCTTTAACTGGATTATTTCTTCAGACACATTATTTCCAGGTGAGTCCCATTCTCAGTTAAGAGGCTAAAATGTGAGCATACTATCTTGAGAGAGATAAATTATTTCTTTATAACCCAAGGCACAGAACATGCCATGGCTGAGACCGATATGACATGCAGAGTTGTCATGCTTACTGTAATCCAGAAGCACTGTGGGGTGAGCATGTTGATGTATGTATACTTGTAACACTAGTAGTCCCAGTGCTGAGGCAGGGGGATTACATGAATTCAAGGCCAACCTGGGCTAAATAGAAAGACTCTATCTCAAAAAATCAAACAAATAAATGAACAAAAGCTAACAAAACAAGAACAAAGGAATGTTAGCAGCTGTGCAGTCAGTGTATCAGAGAACACCATGGCTGTATCATTGTTACACAGAACCCAATTAAAAGTTATCATAGAACTGGGGAGATGGCTCAACAGGTATGAGGGCTTGCTGTGCAAGCTTGTAGACATGAGATCAAATCTCCAGAATCCACAAAAAATTATCTATGGCTCATGTGCTTATATTTACATCATTGATGGGTAGAGATGGACAGATCCTGGGAACTTGCTGGCCAAAATGTCAATAAGAGACGCTGTCGTAAAAGGATAGGCTAGCCAGCAGGCGAGATGGCCCAGCAGGCAAAGAAAGGTGCTTGCCACCAAGTCTAATGACCTAAATTCCATCCTTAGGACCCATATAGTGGAAGGACAGAAGGGATTCATGCAAGTTGCCCTTAGACATGCACATGCATGCTGGGGCACACATGTATGTGGGCACACACAATGAATGGGTGGATAAAATGTATACACTTAAAATAATAGAGCAGAGGACAATAGAGGAAGGCAGGAGATGTCCTGTGGCCGCCACGTTGCGTTGTCCACACGCATGCATGTACCCCTACAATACACACACTCACATCAATATATCAAGAAAGATCTACTCTGACTACTGGAAACACTAGGCCCCCAGGGCTATCAGATTTTGACCACACCGTCTGTGTGTGTCCAGAGCCTACATTCCTCCACTCGCTCCTTTTCTCTCTGCCTCTGTCAGCATAAAAGCCCCACAGGAGCAGAAACGTCTGCTTTGTTCGTTTCTGTCTGCTCAAAGCTTTGCTCATGTCCTGGTACACTGGACACATTCAACACGAATCTTCTCAGTAGAAGACTAAAGGCATACGCTAACAAGGGAGTCCATTGAATACCTTTCCTATTGTCTTCATGGATTCCTAGGGTCTTAAACTGGTCCGTCCCCTGCATCTTTCTTAATCTACCCAGTGGTAGAAATGGATGCCCTAGCCATTCAAACATAGCTTTCCTAGGTAGTTAGCCCAAACAAACAAATAGACAAACATAAACAGACACGAACAAAGAAATATTTGTAGCTAAGTGGCCAGGGTACCAGAGAACATCATGGCTGTGCCATTCACTTACACAAAGACCAATTAAAAGTGAGCATAGGGTAGAGGAGATAGATGAAAGGGTATGAGGGCTTGCTGTGTAAACATGTTGGTCCTTCTACCAACAATACCTATTTTTAAAGAGCTGCTCATTTATATATCTGGTCATTTAATGGTTTAGAATAATCCTCAATACAAATGAAATAAAAACACTCTAACATTATAGAATGATTAAAATGTGCAAGTATGAAAAGGTGAGAGAATGCCTGCCAACATTGGGCGGTTGGCTAATTCATTGATGAACTGGTCAAGTGCTTAAGCCTTGTTGGTCACAATGACGACATATCATAAAGGAAAGAGAAGAGACAAGGAAAAGAGAAAGGAAATCATAATAGACAAGAGGCATCTACGAGAAGCAGAGGCCAAAGCAGAAAAGATGGCGGAGACTGGGAATAATGAGGGAGACAGTGAAAAGTGAGGTGGCGACAAAGGGCACAAGAAATCCGTGAGAGGCAAATAGAGGACTTCCCAGGAGCCCGACATCGACATCAACATGGGATACTGCTTTCTGCCTCATTCTCACTGGGGAAATCCATCAGGCCAGCTCCTTAGAATAATTGAGTTAGTTAACAAAATAATGGTGGTTCAAGCCCAGCACCATAGTGAACACCCAGAATCCCAGGTCTTAGGAGTCTGAGCCAGGAGGATTGCCATAATCACAAGGCCAGTTAGGGCTACATAGTGAGTTCCAGGCTAGCCCGGTTCACAAGTGTGAAACGAGAGCAGGTTTCATTATGGTGTTTTCATTCACATTTGTCACTGTGGTTTGTCTTTATCTGCCCCTCCCCCACTGCCCATTCCTGCTCCTCTCTCTTGCCTTCAAGTTTTCTTTTTGCCCTTCTATCTAGGGGTCCCACTTTACATTTCACACATTCCACTCCATTCTCTTCCTCTCTCTTCTGCTAGGATTTCTTTCTTCCTTCTCACAGTCCTCTTCCTTCTTTCGCATCCTTCATGATGGAATTGTATTCAGTCATAGGATGATGAAATTGAAATTGATAGCACTGGGATCATTATGGTCAGTGAAAGAAGCTGTACACGAAAGGATGAAGAGTCTAGATGTGTGTGTGTGTGTGTGTGTGTGTGTGTGTGTGTGTGTGCATACACGTGCGTGTGTAGGGGAGGGGGTTTGCACATGTGCTTATGACTTTGTGTTTTATAGGCTTGTGTGAGTGTGTGTGAGCGTAAGTGTGTGTGCTTCATCCTTCTGCAGTTCCAGTATGTACACAACCTTCTAACCCCAAATCTGAAAGGCTCGACATAAGATTCTGGGCTCTCAGTTTCTAGAACTAAAAACTAATCGTCTCAGTTGGCAGTTGTAGGACCTGGGCCAGTCTGCAGCGGCTGGTTATGCAGTAGATTGTCAAGGTGACCTCTCATGTTTACACAGTAAGCTCTCATGTTTACACAGTAAGCACCGTACCTACTGAGCTGTCTCCCCAGCCCCATGATTGGCGTGCTTTATTTTCACCATTTACTGTTGGCTCGAATGGTGCCCAACATTGGAAAAAAACATTTCACATTTTCACAGAGTCATCTTTTTTCTCAGAATTACTTTCTGTTCCTGGCTTCATCAGTTGGGGACTATAACAGGCCACAGTGACTACAGAGCAGTTCTGAGATCCATTACCGCCTAATCAGCCGAATTGTTTCCAACTTAATTATAATCTCTTTATTGACATAAATCATATTTTGTAGGTTAGCTAGTGCTTATGGAGGTCTGTGTTTGAATATCAATTAATGTTGATTAACACTGTGAAGGTGTCGGTTGAAGCCCTTTTAACTCAAGTGCTTATAGAAGAATTATCTTGCCTGTTTAGAAATGCTCAAAATCGAGAAAGCAGAGTGGTTTTGAGGCATTCTCTGAAGAGACAAGGTAAATGTTACATGCTTCCATATTCCGTACCATTGGGTTTGATGGACAGAGAAACCATACAAACAGGCCGGAGCACTGTCTGTATGGATTTATGACTATGTGATTCTTGGGTCAAAATACAGTTAGGTAGAAATAAAAATCATGCTGTATGATAAAATGAAAACAGTTCTAACATCACTTTGCTGGTGAAGATTGCTGTGTTTATAAAAAGATAAAGAGAGGGGGGATATGTCCTATGGAGGTGTAGTCAGGTACAGGCTGAGGCATCTCTCCCCCCACCCCAGGGACCAGCCACACAACGGTATAGTAAAGAATACAGTTTGTTCATGGCATGGGGAGGGGATTCAAGAGGGTAGTAGAGGTAGGGGGAGAGAGAGAGAGAGAGAGAGAGAGAGAGAGAGAGAGAGAGAGAGGAGGCTAGAGGCCAGCCATGAGCACATGGAGAGAGGGGGAAGGAAATGGAGAGAGAGGGGGGAAGGAAATGGGGGGGGGAAGGAAATGCGGAGAGAGGGGGAAAGGGAATGGGGGAGAGTGGGAGCAAGAAGTCAAGAGCAAAGTGAGAAAAGGGGGCAAGCAGCCCCTTTTATAGTGAGTCAGGCATACCTGGCTGTTGCTAGGTAACTGTGGGGTGGAGCTTAGACAAAATGCTAACAAAGATGCTTTCCCACCTCTCTATAAATCTATCTAAAGTTAAAAGTATGAATCAAAACTCCATGAATACACCCAGTAGACTGCACATCCTCCCTTGGCAGCATGGCTGTCTTCGTTTACTTCTTTACTGTGATCAAATAGTGACCACAAGCAACTGTAGAGGAAAGAGTTCATGTCAGCTCACAAGGTATAGTTCATCACCAAGGGAAGCCAAGATAGAATCCAGGAGGCAGAAACTGAAGCAGAACTCACGGAGGAATCCTGCCTGCTGTCTCGCTCCCCTTTGTTTTCGAAGTTTGCTTTCTTATATAACTCAAGACTACCTGCTCAAGGGAGGCTCTGCCCAAAGCGGCCCAGATCCTCTACCACAACCATTCATCAAGAAGCTGCCTCCCAGGTCAATCTGATGGGGCAACTTCTCAACTGAGTTCACTTTTTCCATGTGACTCCAGGTGCTTCTCCAGTTGCTTATGTGGCTGCTCAGGTCTTCTGGTCCTCGCTGCTGCCTAGCATCTCCAAAATGTCAGACTGCACATCATACTGGGGGGACCAGATGAAAATCTCCACTTCAGGGACAAACACACATTGCTTTTACACTGTTGTAAAGCCCCAGTATTACAGATGAACTACCGTCAACTAGGGGATACCTGTATATTTTAATTTACTTCATGTTTTTAATTTTTCTATAAAGAGAAGAACAAATATATAATGTATGCTGATGTCAATATTAAAAAATAGCCTTGTCGGAAGAAAAATCAACACAAGCATTGCTGTTGAATGAACACTTGCAAAGAGCAGGTTCAATGACATGGAAGGGTCAAGATTATGTATTACACACTATTGTCTGTGTGGTCAACAGTGGGTCTATATCCAGCTTTTTAATAAAGCGCACTGCACTCTTCACTTTAAGGAAGTAATTATTTACAGCTGAGTAACCAGAATCCCTAAATAACAAAAATGAAAGCTGATAAAATTTTATTTTAAAATGTTATGTCACCGTAAGAAAAAAAGTGTCAATTCTAGTGAACATATTCATGTATTTAGTCCATCTACAATGCTGATAAGTCACAGTAACAGTTGCAAACGCTGTCCTGTGAGAGATACATTCAGATTTAGCTCTACTTCAAGCTTAACTGCCTTTGGGGGGAGTAACCTGGAAATCCGTGCAGAGCGTTAGTCTTCAATGACCAGAATATGATGCAACGTTACAGCTTTGAAGAGAATCACAAGCACTCTCGCATCTTTCCTGTTATGGCAAGATTAGGAGTGTTAGCTGATGCCTGCCAAGGATCAAAGTCAATGTTAAAAACAACGCTTGGGGATAGCTCTGAGCTGTGTCATGTTCTCAGAAGTGTTTGGTGATGACATGTGGTGTTAGCAAGTGTAGGCTTTGAAGTATTGCCTGTCCAAACTCCATTAGCATGAACCCATGGAAGGGTAAGTACCAAGACTCCTTCACACTCCATCTGAAGACAGAATGGGGCAGGGGGAAATGGGGAAGAAGAAACATGAAAAGACTGTGATAAAAGACTGACCCAGGAGTAGAAGAAAGAGTAACAATGAAATACAAATGTCTTCTGGAGACAACAGAATAGAGCAGTCGAATTATGGACTTCAGAGTTTGTCTCACTCTGATTTTGCAGGAAGACACATTTTATCATACATATCAAGCAACTTACGACTCTCGATTGCAAAGCGAAAGTAATGGTTTCCCACCAGGGTATTTTCTACTGTTTGAATGAATGAATGACTATAACAAGAAGGCAGGGAGCGAAACAGCAATCAATACTACAGAGAGCAAGTACTATGGGAGTCCCAAAGAGATATTCATTCCATTTGGAGGATTTCGGAGAAGGACTTGGCACATGGCCACATTTGAGGCCTTAAGTGAGGGCTAACAGCTTGGAGCTTGTACAAGAGCACTTCAAGGCAAAGAAGGCTTGAGCTAAGAACCATCTCACTAAAACATGGAACACTGAATATGCCCCCAAGGAAACCAGAACAAGGAGGCCAAAGCCACAGGGCCTCACAATGCAGGCTAGAATTTTTTCTTCATTCTGTACACTTGAGGAGTCTTTAAAGGCACCTGAGTAGGGCCATAACACACCAGGGGGCTCCTGCATTAGTAAGATTTATCTGGTAACAGTGGATGAGATTTGCTGGAGGCAGAGGAAATGAACTGTAGAAGAATCCATTAAAGGACAGGAGATGTAAATAAAAGATAAGAAGGGCTTGGGTTAGCCGGGGGACAGTGGACATGGGAAGGTGAATGAAAGTGGAACATACGTCACAGGCACACCTGTCTGAGCTATGATGGAGCAGGTGACAGGGCCAAGAGTAAGATAGGAATGAAACCCTTATGTGGCTGTTTAGTCGGTAGTGATAGCCCCTTTCACAGGAATAGAGTGGGATGTCTCAGGTGAGAGGTTACAAATTTCAATCGGAAGGCCTCACCTTTGAGGGGACAGCATGACTTCTAGATGGAGAGATTTAAAATATAATCTAGAGTAGGCTCCTAGAACTCGGCAGAAAGGTGGTCACTCAGGAGACCCTGGAACCTCGACTTCTTCAGGACATCGACTGCCAGGGTGTATTTCTGACATGAAGCATTTAATCTATGCTCTTTCCCATAGAATTTACACTAGGATGGCAAGTTCCAGCTCCAAGCACCGCTGTGTGAACACAAGGCACTGTAGAGGCTTCAAGAGGTTCTCTTCACCCAGCCAGGTGAAGATACATAAAGAAAGATAGTTCCATGATGAGTGCTTGCCAAACAAATGTCAACAGAGTTCTGATCCCCAGCCCCCACATGAAAAGGGGTGACCAGGCTGTAATGTCAGTATGCTGGAGGTAGAGACAGGGGTCTCAGAGCAGCTGGCTATCTAGACTGGCTTGATTTGGCGAGTTCCAGGTTCACCAACTAAAGTGGAGAGTGACTGAAGACACTTTAGTTATTCAGTTGTTATCCACCTCTGGCCTTCACCTGTTTGAATACACATGCACATACATCTACACACAGATGACACGTATGATCCCATAGATGTGCAAACACACAGAGTTCTTCATTTTATACATATATCTTATATATAATATATAATAATAAGTGTGTGTGTGTGTGTGTGTGTGTGTGTGTGTGTGTGTGTGTGTGTGTTGGTTTCTTTGCCAGTGCTGTGGCAAAATACCCCAACAAAAGCAACTTCGGAGTGAAAGAGCTTATTCTGATTCACAGTTTCAGGTTACAATCTGTCATCACAGGGAGGTTACAGAGTCAGGTGTTCCAGATAGTTGGTCACATCACAGCCACACTCAAGAAACAAGGATCAGCAAATCAAATATGATGACAGGCAGGGTCCTCTGCCCAGGGCACAGTCTCACTAGAATTAGGGTGGTTCTTCCCACGTCAATGAATGTAATCAAGATAAGCCCCCACAAGCATGCCCAGTGGTTATTCTAGATTTTGTCAAGGCAACAATTAAAACTAGGGTGTGTGTAACACACACACACACACACACACACACACACACACACACACTCAGAGGTTTTCTCTAATATGTGGGGTGTTGTTCAGTTTTTCATCACTATAGTAAATTAAACAAATGAGATCATTAATTTATAAAGTTACTATTTATTCTGTATCACATTTTTGAGGTGTTAGTCTACTCTGAGGGGTAAAACCCTTGGTGGTTTATTACGGTGTGAGCATATGATGAAGTCTAAGCTCTCACACCATGAAGAGGAAATCACAGAGAGAAAGAGGAAGGGGCATGGGTTGCACAGTGCTCTTTAAGCGCTGCCCCTAATATCCTGATTTCCTCTCATGAGGCCCATTTAGAGGCCACACTGCCTCCCAGTCACTCCAAGCAGCAGGAACCAGGCCATCAGCAGGAGTCTTTGAGAGCAATCCAGACGTAAGTTGTATCGCATGATCATCCCAGAATTACGATGCTTTGGATGTTCAGAATAAATACTTTCAGAAAACACCAAAGTCCTAGTGATGGGGGAAACTGAGGTACTTCTCTATCCTTTTTCACTTCATAGGACGTAGCAAAATCTG
Source organism: Rattus rattus (assembly GCF_011064425.1). Classification (NCBI taxonomy): domain Eukaryota; kingdom Metazoa; phylum Chordata; class Mammalia; order Rodentia; family Muridae; genus Rattus; species Rattus rattus. The sequence continues at coordinate 62,396,413 of NC_046163.1, forward strand.
AGGCAATCAAGGAGCACATAGAAACACGGAGTTGATGAACTTCTTGGGGCCTGCTACTGAGAAACGAGAAAGCCTTAGGAATAGGGGGTTTAGAGGTTCAGCTTACAGAAGAGCATGGTCCTCTTCAGAGCCAGGCTATCAAAGCTGCCAGAGTTCTGAGTTTCCCGTTCTTGCTTTTCCCTAACAGACAATCACCGGCATCTCTCAAGGCCATACCTCTCACTGCTTGTTGTTGTGCCCATCACTCACATCTGAACAAAGATGGCTGCCTCCTCCAATCCCTGAGAGACAGCCGTTCTCACCTGCAATCACCTCATAACACCAACCGATTTGACCCATGCTTCGTCATACCCAAACTCTTGACTCATCCTCTTCTGAAAGGAGCTAGTGCCTTGGTAGTTCTTAGAGTTTCAAAGCTCTGTGGTCCAGGTGTGGGTGTGGTTTTGATAGCAGCTTCTTGTTCATTGGGATGATGAACATGTGTGTGTGTGTGTGTGTGTGTGTGTGTGTGTGTGTGTGTGTGTGTGTGCTGAGCCTTTGCAGGGGCATGTGTGTGGTTCATGGGCAAGGAGGACAGAGAAAGTGTTTGCCTTAGTCATTGTTCTATTGCTGTGAAAAGACATCATGTCCAGGGCAACTCACATAAAGAAAACATGTAGGGGCTGGCTTACAGTTTCAGAGATTTAGTCCATTGTCATGGAGGGAAGCATGGTTGTGCACAGCAGACCTGGTGCTGGTGAGGTAACTGAGAGTCCTTCAACCAGATCTGAAGGCAAGAGAGAGGTAGGGTGGGGGGAGGAAAGGAGAGAGAGATTCGGCCTGGCTTGAGAATCTGAAACCCCAAAGCCCACTCCCAAGGTCACACTTCTACCAACAAGGCCATACCTATTCCCATAAGGCCACACCTACTCCAACAGGGCCACGCCCACTCCAACAAGGCCACACCTTCTAATCCCTGTCAAGTAACACTACTCTCTAATGACTTAACATTCAAATCTATGAGCCTATGGGCGCCATTCCTACTTAAACCACCACAGTCCTTCATTGTTTCTTCCCATCTTCCTGTGTATTAAGGGTTCATGCATGCTCTTTCTGCAGCTCAGAACTAAAGAAGGGAACCAAGACATGAGGGTCAAGAGCAAAGCATCATGAAAAGTCCATCTACTGCAATGTCTCTCATGATTTGTGAACATCCCTGAACCATTAGCATCACAGTCTGGTGGGGCAAGAGCCTGGGGGGAGCCAGATGGATTTATACAGGCGGTGAGACAACTGTTATTCAGAGGCTGCTGGGCATTCAAACAAAACTATTTTCTGACACATCAAGGAGAGGGTAGAACCTCCAGAGAGAGTCGACTTACAAACAGAAAGGTAGTTTCAAGGCAAGTAACCGTGTCTGTGATAAATGTCCAAGGTCTTTATTATTCTCTGTACCTGGTACAGTGTCCTATACACTCAAGGGGTTTTCTGCACATAGAATATGAAGGCTAGAGTCTGATGTTTAGGAAAACATTTGGGTGACATCCTACCCTACCCCTAACCCCCATTTCACACTCACACTTCCCCTCATCAACAAAAAGCCACCGCTCTGAGCCAGGATTTTTGTCCTAGTCCCATATCTGGGCATTTTAAATTCCAGACCTCTAAAGTAATTTTAAGAGAGAGTCCTTCTTCCATTAGGAGTTTTGGGTAGAAGTCAGGTAAGTTCTGTGATGTCCCTTCCTGTGAAAGCACCTTCTGGAGTCCTGTGCTGCACTAGCTCTTTTCCAGAGGAGGGAGATCTCAGAGTTCAGGGGATGGTGAAGCATGGATCAAACGGGTTGGAACTGCAGGTTAGAGTGGCTTTCTCAGTCAGGTCTGTTTTCAGCTTGTGAATGTCTGTGAGGGTTTGCTGTCAAAAGTGTGTGATGGGTTAAGTCAATCTTCACAACTCGTGCTTCCTCCCTCCCTCTCTTGTCTTCTTTTAATTTCTCTTTCCTGCCTTCCCCTCCTCCCCTTCCTTTCCCCTTCCTTTCTTTTTTCCTTCCTCCTTTCTTTCCTTCATTCTTTCTTTCTTTCTCCCACCTTCCTCTTTGTTTTCCTCAACCTTCTGTAACTAACTCCCCCAACTCAACATTGTGTTTTGAAGTTTGGGTTCATCTTTACTGATGAGAACACAGTCTTAATTTGGTCTTCTGCTCTGAACAGTTCTCTGCCTCCCATGAGCTTTTGGGAGTAAGCCACAATAAAAAGTCTAAAATTACATTTCCCGCTTACTACGTGTACCAAGTTCCCTCCAAAGCATTTACACCAATTTAGATCCCCAAGAGCACCAAATAAATGTTTTTATTTCTTTTACTTTGCCAGCATTTATTATGAGTTTTAATTTTTTCCAATTTCATGGGCACAAAATACTATTACTAAGTAAGAACACACTTCCTGTTTTGTTTTGGTGGATTTATGCAGGGTCCTTTATTTGTTGATCATTTATGGCCCTGTCTTTTTGAAGTAGCCTGTTTGTGTCTATCTTATACTTATCTCATGGGGATGTATCTCCTTACTGATTCCAGGAGACCTGTGGTTAAATGTAAGTATCGTGGACACCTTCCCTGTCTGCAGCTTGTCATTTTTGAAATGTTCCTAAAGAGGCTTAAAATTCCAAAGTATTCAATTATGTCAATATTTTCCATTAAGATTTGTGTGGATTTGTGGACGTGTGTGTGTGTGTGTGTGTGTGTGTGTGTGTGTGTGTGTGTGTGCTGGCTAACCAATCTTCCCTTATACTAAGGTAAGGATGTTTTCTTACATTTTTTATTCTAAGGCTTCACAGTTCTGTTATGTACATACATATATATTATGCATATATTATACAAATATGTATATGTTTGTAATTGAGTATGTGTATTAGTCAGGGTTCTCTAGAGGAACAAAGCCAACAGAACAACAATATACCAGAGGTGAATTTATTGGGATAGATTAGCTTACCCACTACTGTCTGAGTACTTCTATAGTACGTCTTAGCTCTGGGGAGGCTGGAAACTGGGAGTTATTTAGTCCATGGGTCTGGGCGCCTTGAGAGTCCCAGTCTGATGCTGGAGGCCTAGAGCACTGCTGGAGAGCCACCATGCTGGAAGGCTGCAGAACCTGGCTCTAATCTCAGGACGCTGGCAAAGAGCAGAAGCAAAGGTAGACCCAGTCAGCAAGGTGTGAGAGGAAGCAGGACAAAAGGCTTCTCCCTCAGATTTCCTCTTATCTGGGCCTCTGCTGGAAGGCACTACCTACTTTGGGTTACCATACCCTTTTTAATTAACCTAATCAAGAAAACCCATCACAGGCGTGTCCAGAGGCTTGCTTCACACATGACTAGAACATGTTAACCATCACAGCAGGCGTGGTACCTGCCAGCTGGTGTGTTAATGTGGCTGGGGTTGATGATGTCATAGAGCCTATTTCTGGATACATCCGTGAGGATTTTCCTAAGGAGGATGGCTTTATGCTGATTGGCTAAGTAAAGACCACTTTCACACCATGGACGGGCATCATCTTCTCACTGATGACCTAGAAGATAAATTCACATCTTCTGCCTCAGTGTGGACACACATCAGCCATCGGAGCTCCAGGATCTTCAGCCCTCACTTTGGATTCACACCAACACCCCTTGTAGTATACAACCACAGTTGGCAGGTTCCACAAGTTTACCGGGAGATTGCCCACAGGATGCTTGGTACTTAGGCTTTTGAACTACATCCATGCCTTTGTGATGTTCCAGCTTAGAGGTGACAAGACTGCAGGGCCTCGTCTCCATAACTGCATGCTGACACACCTCAAAATGACTCCCACTGCCCTCTCCTCACACGTACACATGCAGCACACAGACAGAAGTACTCTGTATGAGGGAAGGCAATATAAGCACTTGTATTTTCACTTTCATTAGCCAAAATGGGCATGTGTGTATATATCTATATGTATGTGCTATGTACACATAAATATACACTTGTATACAATGTATACATACACATTTATGTCCCTCTGAACAAAAATTCATAGCTACTTACAACTTGGGTCTTCCCTGGGTCTCCCTGTTACTGACTCCCATGGGATGGGAAGAGCCCACTTCAGGAGACTTGGGCTAGCTCAGGAAAACCCCACTCCCAAGACACATTACTCAGTGGCCCTCAAGACTTAAGGTTGCCATATATATTCAGACACCAAAACTAGATAAGATCGATGAAGCTAAAAAGTGCATGCTGAAAGGAACCGGATATAGATTTCTCCTGAGAGACACATCCAGAGCATGTCCAATATGGAGGTCAATGCTAGCAGTAAACCACTGAATTGAGAACAGGACCCCCTTTGGGGGAATTAGAGGAAGGATTGAAAGAGCTGAAGGGGCTTGCAACCCCATAAGAACAACAATGCCAACCAACCAGAACTTCCAGGGACTAAACCACTACCAAAAGACTATACATGGACTGACCCATGGCTCCAACTGCATATGTGGCAAAGAATAGCCTTGTTGGGTACCAGTGGAAGGGGAAGCCCTTGGTCCTGCCAAGATTGGACCCCCAGTGCAGGGGAATGTGGGGGGGGGGTGGTAAGGGGGGGTGGATGGGGGGGGACACCCGTATGGGGAGGGGGGGATGGGGGCTTATGGACAGGAAACCAGGAAAGGGAATAACATTTGAAATGTAAATAAAAAATATATCTAATAAAAACAACAACAAAAAGACTTAAGGTTGCGTCTGTGGAAAACAAAGGAAACTGTGGATAACTGTGTTAGTCCTTTTTGTTCCTGCTACCAATAACACAACCCCACAGATGGTACAGATGTTAATGAAAAGTTGACTTTGGCTCAGTTTTGGAGAAGCAAGATTTTGCACTCGTGTGTGTGTGTGTGTGTGTGTGTGTGTGTGTGTGTGTGTGTGTGTGTGCTTGTGCATGCAGTGTGTGTATTCTTGTGTGTGCCTCTATGTGTATGTGCATGCTCACACAAATGCATATGTGTGCTCTGATCACTCTTCCTTTTCTATCAAGCATTCGAATACAGACTCCACCTTGATGATCCTGTCTAATCCCAGTCTAGCCTCAACTCTAAGCACCATAGTCAAGAATATTTAGTGCTCTACATCAGGGATCAGGTCTCAAGTCACAAACCTTGTGACACACACGTCAGTTGTCACCGCCTCCCCCACCCCCCACAACAGCAATAGTTCATTCTTCTAGTTATCAGAATGGTCACTGAACTACGATTCCTTGAACAAGAAACAAACATTCTGATCTACGCAGGCCACAGAGTTGGAAGGAGACAGGTGAAGGTATGAAAACCACGGCCAGTTCATCCCTCCCATGCCGGGCTCCTGGATTGCTTGACTAAGGGCTGTCCTGAGCCAATGCCAAGGAGTAAACATGCCCAGTCCATAAGAATAACATCTGCAGAGTCCACACTATGGTAGCCTGGGCAAGGCCAAGTAACATCTCTAGACCCGTTAGGTCCAAGAGCAGATCCCACTCAAGTACAGGGCCACTTTGCAAGCCAGTTCGTTTTTCTTCATTTTCCCCAACTGTGCTCTCGTTATAGAGCGAGCTCATTTGTCATTGTGAGTCTTTTCTACAGTTCAGTGTTATCTCCATCTGTCTTATGCCAGCAACAGTCTATTTTAAATACGACAGCTTTGTAATAATATTACTGCTGAGTCCTTTCGATCTCTCCTTGTTATTCTCTCTCTTCAAATTTCCCTCGTCTCACTTAACTCTATTAGGACATGATGTTGAAGTTAATTCTGTCAGGGGCTACTCATGATTCTGTCATGATTATTGTTATAAATATATTGGATTCATAGATTCATTTGCAGATAACTTCTGGTTATTTTTTTAATGATAGTGAATTCTCATCCATTGATATACTTTATTTTCCTATTTAATCCAAGACTTCTCTTCCCCAAAACAGGTGATTTTAGTTTACTCTCTATAGCAATCTCTTTTGTGAGATTTCTGAGAATTTTCTGCAGTGGTTTGCTGGTCTGAGAAATGTATTACTTTTCCTAAACATTAAGTAATTGTATCGCTAAAGTACACAGCTTTTAGATCTAAAGATCTTACATTCAGAAGTTACGTTTATTCATTCTTATACTGTTTTGTAGATTTTGTTGAATTGTCTATAAAAATACTCTCAGCACATAAAAACAATATTAATATCCCTCCTCCTAATTCTTTGTTTTTTTTTTTTTTTTTTTTTTTTTTTTTTTTCGAGCTGGGGACCGAACCCAGGGCCTTGAGCTTCCTAGGCAAGCGCTCTACCACTGAGCTAAATCCCCAACCCCCCTAATTCTTATTACTAGGTTTCATTTTCTTGTCACTTTGAAGTGCAGTGCTTATTAAGAATATAGATAAAAGGCTTATAAGCATTCTTTCTTTAAAGAAGATACATTCAATATATGACCATTGTTAATGGACATAAGTCATCTTTAATTCAAAGTGAATATAAGTGCTTCATGGTACAACATTTTAATCTATTAAGATTATTCTTTTGTCCTTTAATGGGACAAATAATTAATTTTAGTCGCTCAACAAACTTAAAACAAAAGAAGTCTTTGGTTATATATTATCATGTCTTAAGTTGTAATGATTTGACTCTGACTAATACTTTTGGCATCTGTTTGCTAAGTGATAAGAGCTACGGTTATTTTGGACTGCTTTTCAGCTATTTCTGCCACCATGAACTTAACCCGTAAAACACACAGAGCAGTTTCCTAAATGCTCCATGTTCTAACATAGTCTGTGGTGGCCCAGATACTTTTCTCTGCGGGCTTTATTTGGAAGCTTCACAGTTTTGCTATTTCATTTGTTTGTTTTGTTCTGTAGAGAAATGACTTTATGACATTGATTATTTTGTTTAACAAGTAAGATTTTATGGTTTAATTTTTCTGTTATTTTTATTATTTTCTATACTGTCTGGCTTTGTGTGTCAACTTGACACAAGCTGGAGTTATCACAGAGAAAGGAGCCTCCCTTGAGGAAATGCCTCCATGAGATCCAGCTGTAAGGCATTTTCTCAATTAGTGATCAAGCGGGGGAACCCAGTCCATTATGGGTGGTATCAGTCCTGGGTCCTGGGTTCTATAAGAGAGCAAGCTGAGCAAGCCAGGGGAAGCAAGCCAGTAAGTAACATCCCTCCATGGCCTCTGCATCAGCTCCTGCTTCCTGACCTGCTTGAGTTCCAGTCCTGACTTCCTTGTGGTGATGAACAGCAATGTGGAGGTGTAAGCTGAATAAACCCTTTCCTCCCCAACTTGCTTCTTGGTCATGATGTTTTATGCAGGAATAGAAACCTTGACTAAGACATTTTCTTTTTTATTATTTCTTTTATTTTTGAGATTATAATATAATTACATCATTGCCTTCCTTCCCTTTCTTCTTTCCAAGTCCATTCATGTACCCTTACTTGCTCGCTTTTAAATTCATGGCCTTTTTTTTTTTCATTAACTGTTATGGACATAGGATTATGAATGTACATATATACACATATGCACATCTATATGTATATGCACATATATCCTTTGTTTTTAAGAACAGAAAATACCTTTCTAATATCTTAAGTTTCCTGCTATAGAACTGTTTATACTATTATTAATTTTAATGCTTTTTTATTAAGTTATTTGTTTATTTTACATCTAGATCACAGCTTCTCCTCCCTTCTCTCCTCCCAGTTCTTCCCTCTCCCCTTCCCCCTCACACTTATCCCTCCTCTCTTTCTCCTTAGAAAATGGCAGGTCTCCCGTGGGTATCAAGTTTCAGTAAGACTGGGTGCACCTTTTCTATTGAGGCTAGACAAGGCCTCAATAGGTAAGGACCCAGGGTCCAAAGGTAGGCAGTGTAGTCAGAGCCAGTATGAGAACAGGCTTACCTGTGCGCTCCATTAAGAAATTTCGGAGATGCTAAAACCTTCTGGGTGGAAGGAGCAGGGAGAGTGGTTGAGCAGCCAATGTCCCAAGGCAAGAACTGATCCCAGGGGATAGCTTGACTTTTTGGTACCCATGCAGGTAATTAGTTCTAAATTAAAGGACCAGGAGTAACAAACGCTAACAGCAGCCTCTAAATTCTAGCCCAAGCATACAAGACAAGAGTAAAGATTGTTTTGCTTCAGAAATATAATCTGCTGAATTGAGGTTTGTGGCATTCATTTTGTTTATTGAACTGAATATTTTTGAGTGCTTCTAATGCTTCACATTCTCTACCAATATTAGGGCTGTAGAGATAAGTAAAGCAAAATCCTTTTTCAGTGCCAACCTGATGGCCCAGTGCGGCAAAGTGCATGCCAGAAAGTCTAAAGATCTAAGTTCAAACCCCAGAGCCCACATAATGCTAGAAGAGACTACCTCCACACGGTTGTCTCTTGAACTTCACATGCCCCCCACCATGATAATAGTAATTAATAAAATTAAACATAAATTATACTCTTCAAAGTTTTTCTTAGAAATAAGAGAGTTGTGTAAGTTGACTAGGAAGATAAACCCATAGAATACAAGTGAAACCCAAGCAGTCAGTGCTCTCTGCTTCCCAACTGCAGATACAGAGTGATCAGCTGCCTCATACTCCCACTGCCACAGCCTTAGCGCCCCCAAGGTGAGAGTTAAATAACCCACTCTTCAACTGAGACCAGGACAATCTATTCCCACTGCCTCCCTCCTCCCTCTCCTATCCCTAGCCTCTACCTATAGGTTGACTCTTGCACATGTGTAGTGAGAGAGAAAAGTGATCGGGTCTGGGCTTTACAAGCAGTAGCCCTTTTGAGAGAGGGTAGGGATGGGAAAGAGAGTGTGAGAGCAGGCAATGAGAATGACTTAATTTTCCTGTGCTTACTTGGAGTTAAGAGAGAGCGAGGCGGCTTTGAGATGTTTCTGTAACAACTGCACTACGTAGCTGCCCGCTTCTGCTCCATAGGAACTGTGCCCAGTGTTATGCACACAGGCTTTTGCTTTGATTTGGTATTTTTATCTCGTCCTACAGATTGGGAAACAGGGATCACAGTGAGCAGGTGAGTTTCTTATAATCACAACAGCTATTAAAGTGGGAGCTGAAGCAAAACTCCAAGCTGACAACCAAGTCTTTACTCTTGACCTCACCTCTAGATTCCTCACTGGTTTTGTTTGTGTCTCCCCCAGCCCCACTGTGGTAGCTTTAGGGCCAAGTGGCACTTTAAGGACTTGCCAGGTCAGCACTGCAAGGATAATTGTATTTGTCTCGATATTTATATCTGTCTCCTGAGCTTGTCAGTGACACGAAGACTTTGTTAAATGACATGAATGGATAGATAGAAAGGGAATCAACCATAATGTCTGTGATGAAGTATTGTAAGTCAAGATGGAGACTAGAAGACACATAGTCTATAGAACTTTCCAGAAGGTCCTAGTAATGTATGGATCTCCTCCAGGCAAGAGACAGACAGACAAGACAGACATAGGTAGGTATATAGGTAGATACACATATATGTAAGTGCATTAGTCATTGAACATCATACAAGTAGATCGTGTTGGGTTGAATAGGTCTGGCTCCCACAGACTCATCAGGTGGAATGCTTGACCCATAAGATGTGGCACTATTAGGTGGTCTTGCCTTGTTGGAGTAGATGTGGTCTTGTTGGAGGAAATATGTCACTGTAGGGGCAAGCTTTGAGGTCTCTTGTGTTCAAGCAATGCCCAATGTGACACACAGTTTTCTGCTTCCTGCAGATCAAGATGTAGAATTCAGCTCCTCCAGTACCGTGCCTGACTGGATGCTGCCATGTTCCCACAGTGATAACAGCCTAAACCTCTGAACCTGGAAGCCAGCCCTGATTAAATGTTCTCATTAGAAGAGTTGCAGTGGTCATGGTGCCTCTTCACAACAATGCTTCAGGGCATAGGCATAGGCAATACATAGGCATAGGCTCCTGTGTTTGGAGGTATGGTCTCCAGCTTGGAGTAAGTTTCAGGACAGATCTAGATTAATGAATGACTGGGGGTGGGTCTTGAGGTCTCCTAGCCTTCACAACAATAAAACCCTAACTAAGGCACACACACACACACACACACACAAACACACACACACGTGCAAAGGTTTATGTGTTCATTGTAATTAAATATCATATGTATATATAAATTTTCATATTTCCTGATGATGTGCAGTTTGGCCCTGACTCTTCCCAACAATTACAGATGTCTTTGGCATCTTAAAAGTAAGAAGTCTGAGTTTGTGGACACTGACCACTCTGGGACCACCCAACATTCTACACACCCTATTCCCGAACTTGTGTGCTTTCACAGATATTTCTGCTTTGAGTCTTATGCCACAATGCCTAATCATCCATCCTACCCTCCATATTGGCTCACAACAATGAACAATGACATTGGACTGTCATTTGGGCTCCTTTGTACTTGCCACACCAGGAACATTATGTGTTCAGGTCTTCTGGATGCTCTAGCTTATGGATTCTGAAATCAGACGGCTGACAGAGTCCAGGAGCCCCGGGTTCAATGTGGGCTGGTGGGGCAGAAATACACACTGGTCACAAAAACACTACAACATAAACTCCAGCCTGAGCTGAGCACTAAAGAAGCCTCCAGTGAGCTGTGGATCTCTCCATCAGTGAAACCTGTGGTAGTGAGGGAGATGAGAAGCCTGCTGTAGGGTTTTCTGAAGCAGACCTCTACCTGTTCTCTTAAACTCTGTAGTGTTTTTCCACACCCATTAATCATGAGACCAAACTAGGAGCTAGACTCCAAACTCATTTATTCTCCCGTGATCTTGTTTTCTTCGGCTAATCCCAAATCTATACCACCATTTCCTTTATAGAATTCTTTCATCTAAGCCAGAAATCCCCCTGGGACAAATCTGCCCAGGAAGGGTCAAGTTCCAAGCAACCGGGGACAGCCCCTATGCCCTGATGGCCACTGGAGTTGCTCCAATTAGTCGACCATCTTTGTCCGTCTCCTATTTCTACCTCCAGATCAAATCTGAAGCTTCCTCTGGCGGCACCAAGCATCACAACACACCCCTTCCTACAGAAGTGAAAGCAGCAGATCTTTCAGTGGCAGTGACCTTTCCACAGGGTTTTGCCGCCTTCATAAGTCAAGAGCAGGAAGAGAAATGAAGTCCTGGGCTCAAATCATATAGCTTGCTCAGTTACCATTCCAAAGAGTCAAACTACAGGCTCCAGGAACATATTGGCTGCTCTGTACTTTGTTTCCTTGGGGAGGAAATTAGAATGTGCACATACACAGAAAATTCACAGGCAAGGTAGGAGGATTCATACACTTCATTCACGAAGCTCCAGTCTCCCAGGTTTTTCCAATGCAAGTACAGGAAAGGCACAGTAGAGACAGGCTAGGAGAACAAAGTGACAGAAACTTGCTTTTAGATTGGTGCTTGGAGTCTGAGGTTATAAAATAACTTCCCGAGTGCAGTCCCTCCACCGTAGTGTGCTGGTGAGGCAGTCGTTCTGAGGAAATGGACAGGAAGTTCCTAGTGAAGCAATAAAGGCCAATGCTCATGACCTTAAGTGTGGTCTATTACTCAAATGTGAGGAAGGGGAAATGCAGATAGCCCCCCAACACACTGCTTACACTGGGAGAAACTGTGTTCAGGCACAGACTACTGAATCAGGATGTTTAGAAACGACTCTCAAATTGTGTGCCTGGACAATAAAAACAAGTGTGTGTGGAGAGAAGCATTCTGAGCGGTGCTGAAAATGCCTAGGAATCTGGCTTTATTCCACCTGAAGATGCTCAGATAGACTTAGTTGGCCAGAGGGAAACAGAACAGGGTGTTAGCAGGCAGTTCCTCCTGCTGGAGCTTCCCGGGGGATAGCTAATGGTGGACAGCTATTCCTATTACATACATTTCACCATCATAAATTTACCCATGTGTAACTAAAACACATGGCGGCCCCCGAACCACAAATGCAATGAGATTATAAAGATGCTCAGAGCGCGTAGCAGTCAGCACGTTACAGTACCCTGACGGTGCAGCGGCGGCACACACACCTTGGCAGTAACCACCAGCTCCCTAATGGGACTGAAGGACCACCCAGCAAGAGATAAATCATGCCTGGTACTGTAAACCTAGCTAACTACCAGGGCCAGTGAAGTCCTGGATCTTGGAAGATGGTCCACAACCGCCACTCCATTAAACCAACACGATCCCCAACTATATCCTAAATATTTGCCCTTATACGCACAGATAAGTGTAGTCCTCATGCCTTATCGAAGAAAATTCTCTTTGCAACAGACTGAGACCCTTAAAGGAAAATCATAACCCATCAAAATGCAGAGTTGTGGAGCCCCAGTCTCAACGGATACGGCAACAGTACAGCTCGTACACCCAAGGCTGGGGAATACTGAGGAAGAAAGGGTGGGAAGACATTTAGAGTCAGTGGGGGATCAGGGAGTTTCTGTGGGATCGTGCCTCCCAGGGATGTGAGAAGCTGTGCCCGTAAAGGCTCACCAACGAGATTACCTAAGCATGGATTAAACAAGGACAACACTAATAGGCAGACTGATCTGGACCAGGGAACGCTCACAAGGCCTCAGCCCTACAGGAAGAATTACAGGCAACTAAGGAATGCTGAGAGTGGAAGAAATAGTCTTCCCCAGGGAAGAGAACACCAACTGGTTATCTCATACCAAATGGTCAGCTCTGAAAGCATATACATACATGTAACATTACATACATGTAACACTACATACATGTAACATTATATGAACTGAACGGGTTATATTTATGAATATATGCTTACATATATACATACATGTAACCATAGTTAATAAAAAGGGAGGCCACAAATTTAGAATAAAAAAACAAGGAGGGGTACATGGGAAGGTTTAGAGGAAAGAAAGGGAAAAGAGAAATGATGAACTTACAATGTTTAAAAAAGTAATTATCAACAACAAAACGTTAGATGTTCAGGACCCAGAACCAGCTGGCACTGGGCACTTGGGCCATTATTCTTCTGATGTTTTAGAAAAGTATCTTTGAGACTGGTCATGCTTTTATGAATTTGTATTCTTTTTGCTTCAGCCGCTATAAACAAAAAGGTAGAGGGGGGTTGTACCATGCCAACTGCCACCTGACGATCCTCTGGTCCCCTTTGCCCCTATCCGCCGACTGTATCAGTAGGAAGTACCCTGTAAATTGCTAACATAACCTGTGCAACAAGTGCCCATAAAAGAGCAGTCAGAGACTCAGGTGAGGATGAGGAGGAGGTCAGGGGGAGGCTGAGGTTGGGGTGAACTCTCCAATGCCTGCTGTCACCCTGAAAAGCTGTTCACCAATGCGGCAAACGTTTGGGATTAAGAATTGGATGGACTCCCTGAAGCCCCCTTTGTTGAGAAGTCTCACTATGTGAATGTCGGTGGGCTGACTGCAGGGTGCTGGGGTGAAGTGGGCGATGGAATAATTTTATTTAGAAGATGATCTTCTAAAAATACTTCCAATCCACTAGTCCTCTGGCTTCTTTTTCTAAATTCCAGGGAGACTCATCCTTAACGTCCAGATCTTTCAATTTCCTCACCCCGTATCCAAGTATCCAATTACCATGTCTTATATATTCTACCTAAGTGGTATCTCCAAGTCCCTCACTTCTCTGGAACCTTCTCGGTGTCTCTAATGGCTCCCTTGGAGCTGTGCGCATCCTGCAGATGAGTTCCTCCTCCTCAGCAGAGGAGGACCAGCTCTGTCTTTACATCTCATCCTGTCCTTGTGGCTGAATCTCAGTTAGCCATCTGGCCCGTGCCGGCCTTCCCACTCCATACCCCATGCTCTCCAAGCATTTCTGGCTTCTTGAGGCACTGACTCCTTTCAGGTCACCGTCAAAGCTCTCGGCTCCCAGAAAGGCTACCTATCTGGGGAAATGCAGTTACCGCTCGAGCTGGGACCCTGTCCGTGTGGGAGACTGGTCCGTCACACTGGAGGCCTGGGATGCTCCTTCATCTTCTATCTCTCAATGGATAAGTACCTCTTCCTGGCTTCTCCCATGCCAGGCTCTGTCTTCTCTGGTAAAGTGAATGGCTCTATTTCAAGACCCCTGTCTTCTACTGACATCTCAGTTTCAGATGAGTTAGGTAAAATCTGTGGCTCTCGGTTGGGGTTCATTAACCAACACCCTAACTTTCCAACCACTTACGCAAACATCAACCCCCAAGGCCCGTACAGTAGGCCACACTATTTGATCTGTTCTTCAAATCTTCTCCTACTCAGCTCTTCTTCCATTGTCGGCTGAGCTTGTCGCCGCAGTTCTAATGCCTCACTTCAAAGCCTTTCCTTACTTCCACAAAGAGTAGGGCTTTTGTTCTTCGCATTTTCATAAAATCTGACTAATAGTATCCTGGGCTGGGAGTGTAGTTCAGTGGTAGATCACTTGCCTAGCATATGTGAGGACTGGGTTTAGTACTCAACACCGTGGACAAAACAGAGGAGAACAAACAAACAAAATAAAGCCCCCCTTTTAGTTCTCCCTTCTCTTTTTAAAACCTGTGGGGTTTTTTGTTTGTTTGTTTGTTTTTTTGTTGTTGTTCAAATGTATACTGGAAGACCTGTAGTTTCCTGAGCTCAAGGGATAGAGAGATAAACATATTAATTTGGTATGCATGTGGAGGTCAGAGAACAGCTTACAGGAGTCAGTTCAGAGAACAACGTTCAGGAATCAATTTTCTTCTTGCACCAGGTCAGTCTAGGGGATCGAACTCAGGTCATCACTGTGCTGGTCAGCACCTTCAACAACTGAGCCATCTCACCAGAGTGAATTAACAGATGACAAAGGGGACAAAACCTCATTCAACCTACGGGCAGCCTGAACAGAATGCAGAAGCCAAGTAAGATAGCATTCTCTATCTCTGTCTCTCTGTCTCTCTATCTCTCTCTGTCTCTGCCTCTCTGTCCATCTCTCCCTGTCTCTCCCCCTCCCCTTTCCCCCTCTCCCTCTGCCTCCTTGCAATTAGCTGGGAAATCAGTGTCTGAATATTGATGAGAAGAGGCAATAACAGCTGGACCAGAAGCACACTGTCGGTTCTCCAGGGTCTCCAATTTGCCTACCGTGTACATTAGGACTTAGCCTCTGTAAGCACAACACACACACACACACACACACACACACACACACACACACACACACACACACATTCATGGAGAGAAAGAGATATAAATAATTTATCTCTCTACCATGTGTGTATTTTCATTTATGTTTCTTGGAACATATGCTCAATGTATCTTGAACATATCGATGCTAATCTATCTGTATATATATCATATATATCTTGAACGTATGTCGATATCATATAACTCTATCAATCTATCTTCCATCCCTCTCTCCATATACTCTTGTTTTTCCTTCCCTGTGAACTCCGAATAGTACATACGTCTGGGAAAATCTTCTTTGAGAGCATGGCATTTGTGCTGAGCTCTGAAGATTATAATAATAAAAAAAGGAGCCAGAAAAATAACTCTAGCAAAACGGGAATATGAGAATAAAGCCCGAGGCAGAAAGAACCGGAGCAGGCAATTATCAGGAAACTAGATTGGAGAGGGAAGCAGGGGCCAGACGAGGAAGGAGCTTGAATCCTGCTCCTGAAAGCATCAAGAAAGACGCTTTCAGTAAATGTTTGTTCGACAAAATGAGTTCCTGGTAAGTAATTTCCAAAACAGTGAGAGCAGTACTCAAGCTCTGGAGCAAACACATGGCTGTTTTCATCCAATCTTCGATGGTTTTCACAGTGCTGGAAGTGCTGGAAGGGGAGGGGGCTGATAAAAGCTGGCTGCATCCTCTCAGAACATCTGAGGACAGGACGATGGATGAGCAGCCTTGCGCCTCGCCAGTCATTCCCTAACATTTTATCAGTTTGGCAGTTTTGTCTGTATTTTGCGGAACACGCAGGCAGTGGTGATGCTGCCTTTTATCTAATATCCTAAGCATGGATCACAGGTTTAACCGGAAGCCAGGAAGCCAGTCCCAGCTCTGCACACGAGCGCCCTCTTCTGTGCAGTCGTAGATTGGCCTTCAGAGGAAGGTTGAAATGACCCATCAGGCAGGCCAGGGGCCCCGCGAGCCCCACAGTTAGGTACTCAGAGGAGTTAAAGGAAGTCCTTATGAACCACCTCTGCCCCATGGAGGTGCGTCCATGCAGGATCCTTCTAGAATTAACCGCAAGAGGGAAAGGGATGAAGAGATTGAGTTAGGACATCATCCTGAAAAGGGAAGGCAACATTTTCCAGCTAGGGGGAATCTACTTCCTGGTTCACCATGACAGATAGAAAAGGATCAGAGACAGTCCTGTCAGAATCCACAGTCAGAGCAGTGCACAGAAGTGAACAAGGAAGGGTAGACTGACATGTGCCCTCCATGTGCTGACAGGGAGAGATGGGGAGAAGCCAACATGTCTGCTGCCAGCCCTGGGACAATTCGACAACTGCTGCCTGCACATTTCTTGCCTTCTTACTCCTGTTAACCCCTCTTTGCCCTCCCCAAAGAACTTCACTTCCACTTTCATATCATCGGGACATATATGGTTCTGTGTGCCTGTCACATGTAGGACCCCCATATGAAAGAAAACGGGTGTTGTGTGGCCTAGGACCCACACCATCAGATCCTCAAAATAATCATGCCAGTCAGATAGGTTAGATACATACTTCCACGGCATTCAGGGAACTGAAGCCCGTGATGTGAGCCATCTCTCCACAGACACACAGCAAATACAAGAACTAAGATAAGTACTTCAAGGTCATGCACGCGTCCTCCTGGCAGAGGCAAATCTGAGCAGCGAGAGGAAGTCAATAGTGGTTGTAGGTGTTGCTGAAGAAGAGGGTGCAGACTGTAGCTACTGTTGAGGCTTGGATAGGGAAGACTCACAGCTGCTTCTTCTGTTACCGTTCAGGACTTTACGCTAAAACAACAGTGTGAGTGTGGGTAGGTAGAGGTCAGATTTCACTGTCATTCCTCTGACATATACCTGTTTTTGAGGAATCTCACTGGCCTGGAACTTATCGAGCAGGTAAGGTTGGCTGGTGTGGCAAACCTGTGGTTCTGCTCTGTCCATCTCCCCAAGGCTCTGGGCTCTGCCTGTCTCATCTCCCCAGCGCAGACATTGCAGGCGGACATCACCATGCCTGGCTTCTTAGGTGGGCTCCAAGGGGTTGAATCTTGACCCACATGCTTGTAAGGCCAGCCCTTTATTGACAGAGCTCTCGCTCCACCAGTTCGGTCAGAGCACCTCCTACAACTGCACTGTTGTGAAGACCTTTGACTCTTCCCCAGAGTGGGATTGCTTAGAATAAGCAGGAGCCTGCCTGCAGAGACACAGAGGGAGAAAACTCAAGTCTCCTTACTGACTTTCCCTTGTCCTCACCCTCGAGGGTAGCAGACACCTGTTCTTTAAATTTTATTTTCCTTCTTTTCATTTCCAACTGCATAGAAGCGTCCTTGGAGGTTGGGCCCTCCACTCTCCTTTCCCCACAACAGCTATCTTGATAGCGTCATACTCAACTCTAATCCGCATTCTGAAGTGACTCTTGTGCAGAGCGCCCTTTGGAGGGCACGGCTCTTCCCCTACCGCCCTATTGTGCGCAGAGCCCATTCTGTGTGCAGAGCCCACCAGCCGCCAGCACACGGAAGCTGGGGCTGAGCGGAGGCTCATTCTGGACTCCAGTTTCCAGGTGATTTTTTGTCCCCGCCAGCGGGGACCCAGTTATTCAGGGTCCCGAAGAGGCTTTCTACCTGTGGGCCAAAATGGGGGTGAAGAGAAGAAGGAGACCAAGCAAGATTCTGTTGTCAAGGTCTCGTTTATTGGGATGAACATTGCAGCTTTTAAGGCTTTCAGGTAGGGGGAGTGACCTTTGTGAAATATGAAGGAGGGGGAGATGAGGGTATAGGCAGTGATAGCTGGAGGCAAAGAAGTCAGGCGATGAGGTCAGGTGGTGGAGACACTGGGTGTTGACTGAGGAGATAACTGGTATCTGCTCGAGCTGAGGCATCCCTTGAATGTTATACTCCTGTGCCGTAAATTCATGGGAGAGGCTTTATCCAACAATCTATAGACTTATGGCAGTCATCTAAGGGGTGAGTCTCTGTGGCCAAACAGCCCAGAGTCACCTTGAACCATGCAGTCAAAAAGCGGCTAGGCCCAAATCCAATATGGCTCCGTGCAATTTTTCAGCTCCCTATCAGTACTTAGCAGCCCTGACTTTCCTGATGGGAGAAGACTAATTAAAATGACAAACCCAGCATTGATTTATTACCAATGGGATGAAAACAATAAACAAACCCTGTCATTGCTAATGGGTTCTCTCTCTCTCTCTCTCTCTCTCTCTCTCTCTCTCTCTCTCTCTCCCTCCTCCCTCCTCCCTCCCCCTCTCTCTCTCTCTCTCTCTCTCCCCCCTCTCTCACACACACACACACACACACACACACACACACCACAAAGAGTCCAGAGGCTGAGGTGTGTAAGCCTGTAGGCTTCTGGCACGTGCTCTCATCTAGAGGAAGCTGTTATTAGCATCTGCCCTTGACAGGTGAGAAATCACCGTGTTTCAGGGTTAACAGGCTCAGGGAGATGTTACAGCAGAATATCAATGGGCTCTGCTGTTTGATGCACCCAACAGTTCTGTCTAGCAGTTGGAATGTAGAAGGATGTCAAAAAGTGTTTGCGGAATACATGAATGAAAGTCCACTATGTGGGATGATTAATCTCCTTTTACTACCTTATCAAGTTCAACGTAAAACAAATGCTCAGAGATGTGTCCCGTAGGCTGCTGTTTGATTGATTCTGTGGCATCTCTCGTAATGTGTGTTAGCCGTCCACAGTCAGGCCAGGCACACAGTATACAGGATGGAAGTGGCTTTCCCTGTGTCATCACTGTGTTTCATGAACCTGTCAACCATGGGAGAGTGGTCCCTAAAGACGAGAATGGAGCTAAGGGTTGGGGAGATGGCTCAGCAACAAAGTACTTGTTGTATTGAATGAGGCCTTCCTTGTAGCCCGTGGACCCATGTGAAAAACAGACATGGCAGCATGCTTCTCCAAGTCCATGTCAAGATGAGAGGTAGAGACATTTGAATCCCAGGGAGCCAGCATGCCAGCCAGACAGAGATGAATGTCAACAAACAACAAAGACCCAGTCTCAGGGGCAGCTGAGATGACTCCTAACTGTGGGAGTTTGTCCCTAAGCCTGGTGACCTGAGTTCCACCCAGGGTCCTACCTTCCTGGTAGGAGGCAAGAACCAACTCCTGAAAGTTGTCCCCTGACCTCACACAAGCACCATGGCAACTGTGCCCACAAGAACACAGACACCGCCCATGTATACGCGCTTACTCAGACCTTGATGACGGACCCCTTGTCTCTAGGCATGATTTACCTTATTTAAACCCACACATGTTAGCATTTTTCACTGCACTAGCATCCGATGGTAGCTGAAGGGCTGAGTGTTATTGGCCTGTAGGCTTGGATTTTTCTTCTAGATTTTTCCACTTTATATCTGTGTGATCTGATATGGTAGCATGGTATTACTCTCTGTAAGAGACTGTATTTCTTATATGTAGTATATATGAGATCATAAGAGAATTGAGTGGTTTGAGGAGTAAAATGAGGCCTGCATCTAGTGATTTCATAGGACTAGACTTTCAAAATATTAGGTATAGCAGTTATTATGGTATTATCTTGTTGATCTAACATTTCTTTAATTATTCAATATATATATAGTCATTTACCTTTCCTGGGTTTTAACTTAAGCAGGTCATTAGTATCCAGAGTGCTGGCTTGTAATTACATGGATGTGTCACCTCGGTGCCTGACATAATGACTCATCACCAATAAAGAATTTAATTTCATCTGCTAATCGCGCTTCACGATGCTCAGAGTAAGTCCAAGGTCTCAAGAGGATAGATGCACTCCATGCCACTTAATGCTGTCACAGCCCCAAGTCTGATCTGATTGCATTCTAAAGATCGTGTTCCTAGGTAAGTTACTTGTGGGAATATCTCATGGGGAATCTCCTGTTGTAAAATTATAAAAAAAAAAAAAAATGCTGTCTTTTTATCTGCTCTAGGCCCGACACTGCAGTGCCCCAAGATATCTGGTAGACATCTTCATCTCAGTCAGCAAAGCGTCTCACCCGATCTGTTCCATCCCATATCACACTGCTGAAGGCCTCTCTCTGAGCCTGGCAGCAATCTCTCTACCCATCTATTTCCCAAGGCAGGCTGCCACCATGCCAGACATACACATCCCAATTCCGTGGCGGCCTTGTGTCTCCACCACCACACACTCGCTTAAATTTAAATCGCCACAAGAAAGAACACACAACACAATCACCTCTGATCCCATTGATAACATATAATTGCCCACCTAAACATACAAAGCCCTGCACACATCCATCCCTTAAGAACATTCATAACAATCTGTAAAGGTACAGAGTGGAATCTTAGCATCTGCCTCCATGTTCTCTCGGTGGCTTCCTTTCCAATCTCCTTCCGTTCCAGTTTCCTCTTCTTCCCTCAAATGTTTCTCCCGCCCATCCTTCCTTCTTGTCCAATGACAGGCCTCATTCTATCTTGTACCTGCCTTCACCTGTATGACATCCTACAATCTGCATAAAACTAGGTGCCACAGCTGTCACAAACCTAGGTCATATGGTGTGCGTGCACACACATATATTGCTCCTGGGACCCTGACCCATCATCAAAACAGCACAGATCAATCAAAAGAGAAACTAAAGCAAACGAGAGGTGCCTGAGACCCCTATTGACACAGAAATTACTCCAGACAACGATTCAAGGTATAGTAGAGGAAACACACAAGGCTGTTGTGCAGCTGCTTGCTGTCAAGCATTATTTAGATGGCTGTATGTGCCCCACTGTTATGTGACCAATGCCACTGTATTATCCTGTGCACTACCATGCACACGTGAGCCATGAATTTCCTTGTCACAGTTATGGCCACAAGGTCACTGGATGAAAAGAACATTTGGGTTCATTTTTACTTGTTTTATTTTTATTTTCTCTCTTACACATTCGTGTGTGTGTGTGTGTGTGTGTGTGTGTGTGTGTGTGTGAATTACAGTACATATGTGCCCTGATATGTAGAAGTCAGAGGACAGACAACCTCATATGTTCGTCTTGGTCTTCATTTCTACCTTGTTTGATATAGTCTTTAAAAATACAATTAATCATCATTACATTTATGTCTTTGTTAGTCTCTCTCTTTGTGTGTGTGTGCGTCTGTGTGTGTGTGTGTGTGTTTGTGTCTGTGTTTGTGTGTGTGTATGTGTGTGCGTGTGTGTGTGTGTATGTGTGTGTGTGTGTGCGTGTATGTGTTTATGTGTGTGTGTATGTGTTTATGTGTGTGTGTGTGTGTGTGTGTGTTTATGTGTGTGTGCATGTGTGTGTGTGTGTACATGTGTGTGCATGTGCATGTGTGCACGCACGTGCATGCTGCTTGTCTGGAATACGTCTGAGGGACTGCACTACAGATGGAAGGAGGCTGTGATTGTCTTCTCACTGTGGAATAAACTGCAGGTCCGTAGTCAGCTCTGTGGGACGGCCTGGGGTTTGGTTGTTATTGCTATTTTGTTCCTATTTCTTTCTTTCTGAAGGACAAGGAACTCCAGCTGCACAGTTTCGAATGATTGTGTGGAAAATGAAACCTTGTCTTAGAAGCCACTTCATAAAATCATCTTTCTGCTATTTCTAGAGGCTCCGTGTCACCCACACACAAAGGACACCACCCACTTGTAGGGAGCCTTATTGGATTTGGGCCTGGCCGCTTTGTGACTGTATGGCCATAAAGTCTTGAGATTGTTGGACAAAAGCCTCTCCCATGAATTTACGGCACAGGAAGAAAACAATCACGGAATGCTTTCAGCCCGAACAAATACCAAGTATCTCCTGAGCAAACACCCGGTGTCTCCACTGCATGACCCCTGGTGAGCCCGGCTGATGCATGTGGAACCGACACACCTGGGCCACACCTGGGCTACACCTGGGCGGTGGTCAATTCGCTCCCACCTTTTGCTTTCTCAGCCTTTGTCCTTGAGATTTAGGTAGGTCTTCTCGATTTCTCCCTAATTAATTCAGGTCTTGTAGTAGTCGGTCTTTTGTTACCGAAGTCACAAGCCAGGATTTCCCACTGTGCTTCCCAGATATTTTCTACCTGGGGAACTTGGGTATATAAGTGGTGAATAAAGCTACAGGAGACTCTCACTCTCTTCCTCTCCCGGCTTGACACGAATAACCTGTGTGTGTGTGTGTGTGCGTGCGTGCGTGCGTGTGTGTGTGTGTGTGTGTGTGTGTGTGTGTGTGTTTCTTTAATCCCGCAGGCTTTCGCCCGATTCTCGGTACCGTGTCGGTGCGGGCATGGGGCACCGACACCCACTCGCTGGGATCCTGAAAGGCTTCGGTCTTGAAGGTCAGCCTTGGCAAACCAGCCTCTCAACTTTGACCACCGCCAAATGGTTAGAACCGAATGCCAAGGTGCCCCTAGGAAATGACAGTGGGCGCAGGGGAGAAGTAGTACCTTTGGAAGAAATAAACAAATTCATGACTTGGGACGGACTGATAAAGGCTTTGAAAAGTGGATTCATTTCAGGCCCTGATGCTGTGCAGTGGACACATCGCTTTTTGTTAGAAAACTATGCTCAGGGCCAATGAGATGGCTCAACAGGTAAAGAGGCTTGCTGCCAATCCTGAGGACCTGAGTTCAAATCCTGAAACACATACATAGCGACCCTAAGGTTGTTGTATACACACATACACACACACAGGAAGAGCACTCAGGAAGGCCTGAGGCTTTTAAGTGTCAATCAAGCCCTACGTACTAGGACAGCAGCAAGGCACACAAGTCAAGTGTAGAGGGTTTGGCCTAATGTTGCTTGTATTCTAATGTTAATTTGGGTCCCCCAAACTGCAGAATTTGAGTGTCTGCACTTAGCTTCTGGGAACTGCCCCCAGCTGGTTCTGATTGGTAAATAAAAATGCCCACAGTCAATAGCTGGAAAGGACAGAGGTGGGTTTTGGGGATTTCCCAGACTTGGGACTGGGAGAGAGGGTGAAGGAGGGGAGATCCGCCATGCAGGGAGAGTGTGGAGGAGAGGAGAGATGCCACGTCTAAGAAGAGAGGCGTGGCCGCCACGTGAAGGAGCCTGGAGAGCGCGGCCCAGTTGGGCAGCCCTCTGGGTCCAGGACAGTTAAGATAGAATATAGAACCCGCCGCTGGGGTTTATTTATTAGCTATTAATTCAACGCACAGGTCCAGACATCACCAGTGTTTCCGCCAAGATTCAGTGAATGGGAAGAGTAGAGAGAAAAGTGGATCTGGTGAGCACTTGGCCTGTGTTCAGGTGAAATCTCTTCAGACCTGTTATTTGCAGACTCTTGCCCTGCTTCTTCTTGAAAATGTCCCCCGTCCTCGTCACAGCCCTTCTCCTATTTACTGTCCAGGGTGGTTTCTGTGATAGTCACAAGCACAGATAATGAAGCCATGTGAATCCTTTCGCTTTATGATTGAGTGAATCCTCTTTTCCAGACCCTTGCCAGTTCTTGACTGAGGCATTCCATGGCCTGTCTCTCCACTCTCCTTCAGCCCTCTTTACAACAAGGACTTCAAAACTCCCCGCAGCAGAGAAAATCAAAAGCTTAAGGAATCCCCAGGCAAGGCTACCTCAGTGAGTGTTACATTTCACTTTGGGATCCCTGGGAGTCAAGACACCCTTTGCTGCCTTGGCTTGCTGGGGAGATAATGAGCCTTTGCCTTTTTTAGCCTCTTCCCTGAAGTAACTGAAGCTCCTTCTCATGGTTACAAGCACCACACAAGCACCACGCTTTGGGGGAAGGGCCCAGTGCACTGACAGACCAGTTAATCCTAGCTGGTTTTGGCAATGACTGAGTTTGCACAAAGCTAATCTCCCCAAAGCCTTGGGTTTGAGAAGACTAGCTTTCTAAAAGAATATCCCGAACTGCTTCCTCAGAATTTTCTCAAATTTAGTTTCTACCAGTCTGCAGAGCAGTGCAGTTCAGACGACACATCTTCCTACACTATGCCCTTCTCAGTCCATTGAACATAAGCTCATCTGAGAAGAAGCAACGCAACCCTGGCTGCAGGTAGGGCAATGATGTCCAACCACAGGCTTTCAAAAGGAGAGACGAGAGTGGATCACGCAGGATTCGTTCTCTCTCACTGAGATGTAGACATTGGCTTTTCTGGCTGTACCTCATGCAGTCCTTGGACATCATTCATCACTTCATTTTGAAATTTATTTCCTGTCTAGAATCTAGGGCTTGGAAGAGTAAGAAAAGATCTACTCCACTACTTAACATAGAAAAGTGTCCTGTCTGTCTCAGGTGTCTGTCTCAGGTCTTTAAACGGAGATGCTCTTCCGGTTTAGGGAGAGAAACCATTTACTTCCCTTAAGTTGGGATGCAGTGGGACATGTCCAGTCAGTAGCAATAGCCTTGTCCTTGGCTGGAAAGATCTAGATAGTCTTCCTCACACACGACGGAGAAATACGGAGAGAGGGGGAGTGGAGTTGCCATGCTTTTCGTAAACAATCACATTTTGACTTGAGGTACTTAAGTGACTTCGGCATCCACGGCCTTCCTGTCTTTGAGACTCCCAAGTGCCTCAAGCAAGTCAGTGTGGAGAGAGGTTCTATCATGGTCACTTATTGTGGTGGGATGGGAGTCCTGTGAGGCCTCAGCGGAGGACTCTGGCTCCTTTACACAGTGCGTGACCCATTTTCAAATGTGTATCAAAACAACCGATTTGTTACAGAGGGAAGCTCATCTCCAGCCCTCCCTACTTTTGCTTTTTAAATTTTAATTTTATTTCCTTGTCTGTATATGAGCACTTTACATGCATGTATTTAAGTATACCGCATGTGTCTCTGGCGTCTACAGAGGTCGGAAAAAGGAATGTAGTTACAGGTGGTTTCGAGCTGCCACATGGGTGCTGGGAATCAAACCCAGGTTCTCTAGGAGAGCAGCCAGTATTCTTAAGTGCTGAACCATGCCTACACACACACACACACACACACACACACCCTTTCAACTTAAATTTTTATTTTTATTCTTTTTCTTTTGTAAATTCATGGGTAAGTCCCAATTTTCCTTTAGCTCCTTCAAGCATCCATGACACCTAACATCAATCATCCTATCAAAGTATGTATGGGTTTAATACACAGGTCTTCAGAGCCAGTGCAACCCGAAAAGAAAAATAGAGCCGCAAACGTCTCCAAGCACGGTCCTTTACAGCGGCGCGAGACCATAAACACTGCCCACATATCACACAGGGAAGCCCAGAACAAAGGTGCTCACTCTGCTTTGAAAGTAAGGGCACTAAAGATGTGTTTGTTACTCTAACAAAATCCAATACACATGAGATTTGAGCTCAGAAATCACCGTTGCAATCATAAAGTGACGCTTTTCTTTAGACAGAAACCTTTTCAAACATACTCGCTACGGAGAGGTGCCTGTGGAAAGGTCTGGCTTTAAAGAAGCCAGAGAAATTCATAAAGGGAGATAGTCAGGGATGTAGAGGTCACGGCTCACTTTAGATAAATCTGAAATCAAAGTAGCCCCGAGGCGATGCCATGAAAATTAGGGGAATTTTGCTTTTTTATTAATACAAATTGGATTTGCTCTGACTCTCTCAGAGATGGAGGGCAGGGCAGTCCAAGGCATCTTCCTTCTTGTAACAGTATCTGCTCCATTGCAGATCGCCTCTCCCCCAAACAACTGTTAATAGCTCGGTCCTGAGAAAAGCGATACTGTATTTCAGCTTGTGTGGTGGGACTGTTACCTAGCACTGCAGTAAATTTTACACAGCAGTTGGCTGTGGGATCAAACTAGCCGGGCTAAATGAATTAAGCAATCGTATCATACTGCAGGGCGTATTAAGGAGCATGCCCGAATTAGGGCACTCGATACTCCCGTCTCACGGTCCCACTTCCGCCCCCATAATGCTTTGGCCCAGCAGGCTGTAATTTGATATTAAACAGGGTTCTTATTAAGTAGATACAATGAAATAACTGAGTTTTTGTTGCATTAGTAGAGTTAAATGCACTTTATTAGCGCTCATTAAGAGGAGGGGGGAAGGTAGAGGTAAGGATTCATTAGCCAAAGAGCAGCCCCCGAGAGGCTGAGCGATTAAACAGCTTGGGGGCCAAGAGCAGGATCCGGGCCACACACAGCAGAGTCTAAAAGTCCGTCCTTTCCCCCGTGACTAAAATGTTTGAGAATAGTTTGGGGAAAGAAATGTTAGGTCCAACTGCAGGTCAGCTGAAAGTATGTGTTTCTTTCCAGAGTTGTTAATTTGACAAAAGGCAGAAGCCCCATAAAGAGAGCGCAAATTATGATTTATGTTTTAGAAGAGAAAGGAAGTTGTATACTTTTGGGAATCAGGGTGGGGGGTGGGGGTGGAATCCTGCTACCAACTATTCAATTCTAAAGGATATTCCGTGAAGATGGCTTTTACTCCTCTTTGGTTTCAGAGGGAAAAACACGTCCAGTGGAAACATTTGTACACAAAGTGAGTTTCTTGACTTCTTAAGCTCCTCATTAGTAATGCTTGCCTTGTAAGAATAAACTCGGCCCAGCTGAAGGGATGGCTCAACAATTCAGGGCCTTACTGCTCTTCTCCAGAGTCTGGTTCCCAGCCCTGGGACTCCAGTTCCAGGGGATCCAACACCCTCTTCTGGCTTCTAGGAGCAGCGACATGCGCGCGCCTATACTGACCCACACACATAAACAGCAGCAACGAAAATGTGCTTCTTTTTCAGTTAACAAAAATAAAAAATAAAAAATAAAAAATTTGGCCAACGGGATCTCCCTGATTCAATTATAACCGAAGTCCCTACTCTTTGAAAATGATATGACGACAGGTGGTCTCTCCAAGGCCTCCATGTCAACTCGGCTTTCTTATTTCAATATTTCTTATTTTTAATATTTTGACATATACGGAGGTGAGGGCTGGACCTGGATCAAATCACATGCATACACCCACCCACACCCTGGTACTCTGAAATGAACCCACTCCCTCCCATGAAGTAAATGCTATTTTAAACAGCCATCTATCCTTAATTAAAAGTAAGTATAGTTTTGAGATAAAGACCCTTATGTAAATTTTAAATAACTCTGGACCTCTGAATTGGGGAGTTTGATTGTTCCTGTTAGATCTGATGTTGTGTTAAGACCTGATACACACCTTAAGCAGTGGCCAGTTCTGTAACATTCCGGGCTATTGTCCTACTCCTTTGTATCTATCTGTGGTCTATAGGATGTTTCCCAAATGTCCAGTGTTATAGGCTTGGCTTCCAGGTGTCACTGTTGGGGCTTTTCCTTTGGAGTCAGGGCACCAGACTCCCCTTACTGGTACCATTGCCTGCTGACTCATAGTCTAGGCAGTTTCTCCAACACATGATCCCGCCATGATTATCGCCCTTACTGGAGACTCAAAGTAAGGCAGCCTTTTAACCTTGAACTGAAACTCCAGAACTGGAAGCCCCAAATAGGTCTTTTCTCTTTATACGTTAATCACCTCGGGTGCGTTGTTACAGAACTGGTGGCTAATGCTATGCTCCCCAACTTTTTAATCTCTTCACTTCTAGTTCCTCACTTCCTATTGCCTGTGTGTTTCAAATAAACCCTATCATCGCTTTCCCTAAGATCCTGCTTTGAAGAGAACATCTTTAAGGAAAGTAGGTTCGATGACGGCCATCTTCACAGTCATCCATATTGGAAAACATTAGCATCATTGCGTTCACACAATTGGGTAACTAGTAACTGGATTTTATATCCTCAATGCACTCTTCTTCACCTCACACCCTCCATTATAGGCTGGTGATAACTCAAGGCCATGGCCACAGCCCTGACACTGCAGAGAGGCCTCCAGTGCCATCAGTCCCTGTTGTGCTGTGTGTGCCTCACCTGGACGCAGCCCTTTGAGAGCATAGCTCTTGCTGAGTAATGTTTTTGCTAAAATCTGCAGCCGGTTTCCCTTGTCTGAGTCTATAAAATGAGCGTCGGCACTCTGAGCACTTAGCTTGGAGCCTCTGCTTCCCCAGTGCTCTGTGAGCCTACCACTCTGGTGTTCACACCCTTTCCTTGGGCCAAGTTCAACTTATTGCTGCTTTCCCTATGTGCTACCCATGATTCACCTCTTCTTGTTGTTCTTGGTCCCTTTTCCTGCCCTGGAGTGCAGCAAATGGCCTGAATTTAGTTTCCAGTATTTACACAGCAGCAACCATCTGTAACCCTAGTTCTGGGAATCTGATGCCCTCTATCTGTCTGGCATCTACCAGCACCAGGTATACATGTGGTGCACATATACCACACACACATTACATAAAAATAAATAATTAAGCATCCCTAATCCCTGGCAGACATGTAGAGGAGAGGTAAGAACTTCAGGACATAGGGAACCTTTCTGTGTGAGCCTTGAGACACCATGGAATAATGACTTTGTTGGCTTTATCAGGAGAGGAATGAAAGAGTTAAATTACGAAATTCATGAAAACACTGGATTCTGGGAGAGGTGCTGTCAGTGTAAATCTCTCTGGCACTGAGAATATTCTTTAAAAGTATGATGAATGAGTAGTCCAGGAGGAAAATTAAGTAAACAGTTCTTTTGACAATGGCATCAAGAGGAATAAAATAGCAGAAACTGAGTCAGGGAGGTGCGAGATGTTCTACTCTGGAAACCGTAAGACAGACATGGCTGAAAGAAACTAAAGGAGACACGAGTCGGGGGAAACGCAGTGCGCTGTGGGCAGGGAGATTTAGGACTGTTAGCAGTGCATTGCCCAAAGCAGTTTACAGGTCCAAGTCCACCCCCTCAAATCCCAACGGTCTTTTTGTGAAAACAAAAGAATTCGCTATATTTAAGATGGAACCACAAATGACCCAGAAAAGCCAAAATAGACTTAAGAAAGATGAACCGTGCTGGAAGCCTTCTATATACTTCCGAGCATCTTCCCACATGAGAAAATCATACAGTCAAAATGGTGCGACCCAGTGTTGCATATGCATACACACAGAGGTTAAGACAACAGAAGAGAAGTGGTGGACAGATATAACCAACACTGACCAAGCCAGCTCAGTCAGTCAGCAGGTTCTCTAGGGCAGGAGCAAGGGTTTAGAAGAAAAAACAATATTAGACATCACTGTAGCAAGACCCCAGCCAGTTCTGAGGCTAAAGCGGGTTTATTTTTCCCAGTCTGCTTTAAGTACATGCAAAATAAAAAGATCAGGTTTGGGTCAAAAACAAGCAAGGCAATGAACAAAGTCCCATAAACACCTTTCCAAGGGCTAGTCAGGATGACCAAGACAAAAGGACTGCCCCACATGCCAGGCTGAGCTTTGCATTAACTCAAATGTAAATGTTCTTAATCTGAGCCCATTTCCTGAGTCCTAACCTGAAGTCAGATTCCTGTCTTGAGTTTATTTCTTTGTCCTGGGACTGGGGTCAAATCCCCACCAAGTTTCTAGAAGCCGTCCGCCAAAGCTCTCCACACAGTACATGTGAGGTCGAGTGATTGTCGACATTAGAGCAAAGGGTATCACATGGGTGCCTCACCTTTAAAAGGGGAGACTGAGATAACTCAATATCCATGTTCAAAAGGACAGACTATGGTAACATAAAGGTATTTATTTGTATATCCAAACAATATTACCCATAGAGTAAAATAAAACATCACCAATAGCAGGTAATGGTGAAATACTCACATCCTGGGATACATGGAAAAAGAGAGGAGAGAGAGAAAGATTTTGGTATAATATGCCATGAATTACTATGGGTTTAAAAATCCCATTGATGGGCGAGTAATGAATAGATCAAAATCTGGCTTACACGAGGGAATATTACTCTGACTTCAAAAAGAAGGGAAATCTGTCATACGCAATAGTGATGGAGATAAGGGATAAGTTAAACAGAACAGGCAGACACAGAGGGTCAAACGCCACCTGAGGTCACTGATAAGGATCTTCAATCCTTAGACTTAATGAGGAAGAAACTTCAATGGCAGTTGCCAGGGATTAGAGGAGAGGACACTCAGAGTGATTTCTGGATGACTCTGAAAAGAGGTTCTGGAAGTCTGAAAGTCTGCTAAAGAATGATGTGTACATAGTAGTACCCTTTAAAATAGTCTATAAGGCTAGGTGTGTGTGTGTGTGTGTGTGTGTGTGTGTGTGCGCGCGCGCATATATGTGTATATGTGTATTGTGTCTATGTGTGTGTGTGCATGTATAAGTAAGAATATGTGTGTGTATTTGTGTGTGTATGTGGGGGCTGGCTTAAATAGACACAAAACAAAATCACACTTCTTGATTGTTAATCCAATTTCATATGTGTATGTGTGTATGTGTGTATTGTTTATATGTGTGTATATACATGTATATGTGTGTATATATGTATATATGCATGTGCATATGTTTTTGTATGTAAGTGTATTTATGTATGCATGTGTGTATGTGTGTATTGTTTATATGTGTGTATATGTACATGTATATGTGAGTATTTGTCCATGTATGTGTGTGTATATGCATGTATATGTGTATATGTATATATGTGTGTTTGCATGCATGTGTATATATGTGGGAGAGTGGTTACCACAGTTAAATAGACATAAACTGAACAAAATCACAGGGCACTCAATGGTTGTTAATCTAATTTTACATGTTCATGAAAAGTAACTTTCTGTCTTCATACCTGATTCCTCTTTTGTGCTCTCTGCTCTATAGTAATAGAAGGGTTATTAGAGATTGGGCACTGTCAGCTGTCACATGACACATTTACCCTGAAGCTCCACTTATAAGACTAAATAACTGACCATTTATTTGAACATCACTGTGAGCGAATTACCTGTTACCTACAAGGCGATGCACTCAAACAGACACAGGAAGAAGCCACATTAGCACGTGCCTTTAATGATGATAACTCCTCCTTCCCAAACCCACTGAACCTGGAAGGAAGGCATCTTCCGTCTCAGAGATCTACAGTTGACTCAGCTGAGGACCTGGGAACACCACTGGTCCTGGGACAGTGTTACAGCAACTTTATGAATGGCAGAACTTTGGACATCCCAGATAATCTGGGCTGATGAGAGAAGAATGTCCAACTTCCCTTTATTTACACAGGGTTTAAATAAACCCTGAGGCTCCTGTGGCAAGCCTGAACATATGGCTGGTGCCATGGTTTCCATAAGAAGGCTGTCAGGACCCAGTCGACTTTGCCTCCCTCCCACATTCTCTGAAGTGGCTGGAAAGCTTCCCTCCTTCTCGGAGACCGGATGTTACTGCAAACAGTGCCAGCCGATGGGTCGCTGCCCCGATAAACACGGACTGAATGGGAATCAGTACCTGACTGAGGAAGAGGGAGAGAGCAATGGCTGAAGTCATTCCACCAATGCAATGGGTTATCGAGGTCCACCGGTCAGCCTGAGGGGCTCGGACCTGTCTCCTTTATCTTACATCCTCTGGGTTAGAACGTTAGGCTATCACAGGGCCATTTGGAGCATGAACAGAAGACAAGCGTGTTAGAGGGCCACTTAGAAACGAATTTAATATCCGTCACTCAGGACGAGGAAAACTTTTGTTCCAGCAAGCTGTCATGTGGAAACTCGATGCAGGGAAGAGTGGAGCGGTCTTGTTGAGGGCAAGGGCAAGAAGCTGTGATGCCTTCCCCACCCAGCTCTACCATCTCTGGCTGGAACGGACTATCTCAGCACCTGTCTGTCTGACCTTGGCCTCTGTCACATCATTCTTGGCTTCTAGCTTTCAGTACTCACACACCCTAGTAGGGACTGTTCTTTATGGACCCGATTTGGTCTAGCTGTCAATCCTCATATTCCCAGCCTGCTTATCCCTCAGAGAGGATGCCTTTTGTACCTGCGTCCTCAAAGTCTATTTCATGCCTACCTAGAAGTTCCGGGGGAAGAAGTGTTATCACAATTTCAAATACTGTTGCCTTTTATATGGCATTGGCGTTTGTATCAACACTGCCAAGCCTACAATGGCCGGCTTGCCATTCCTCAAATGAATCTGGCAGGCGCCTACGGAAGGGTCCCTGTTTTCGTTGTGATTTGTACTGATGGGAAGAAAAGCTATTTTTTACTAAAACTGAATCCTTAAAAAAAACAAACATGAACAATTATTAAATACTGACCTCCAGGTAGAAGCCTTTACTAGTCTTTGGGATGAATTAGAAACCAATCAGAGGGCAATTCTGTTATGGCCAGTCGGATGTGGTGCTTGGCAGCCATTGTCAGCTGACTGTAGGACCGAGCCCTTCTCTTCAGAGGAACCACTGACAGCATGCCAATAACCAAATCAGTGTTTCCAAGACAAAATTTCAATTTAGGGGAACCACATACTCTACCTCTGTGACCCAAGAGGCTCCCAGAGACTTCTGGCTTGTCTTATGGGATACAGGGAGATATTAATATAAAGTTTTGAATTTCTGAAACAAGATGTGTCCACATTTGGATTGTTTACTTAACAAGTAAATCAATCACGTTCCTATGAACAGTGTCCGCCATCACAAAATCAAACGGGCTGAGAAGTCACGTTAGAAGCATAAGACTTTTAAAGCTGGTTTTAACGAACTGGAGCACAAAAGTTCCCAGAGGGGATTTTGGGTTCCACACAGAAACTAACCATTAATAAATTATCACTTGTGAAATTTTACTGAACGTCACACACAATTATCTGAGGGGACATCAAAATTCCTCTCTTTTTTCCAACCATGGGACCATCGGAAGCCAGCTGTACTTCAGCCAAAATGTATAGCAACGGATGAAATTGAGGAAGACATGTGAGAGTCTAGATTCTAAAAATTAAAGTATCTATTAAAGACAGAGCATATAATATAGTGGCATTATTTCCAGATCGTCTTTGTGCCAGGAAACTTAACAAGTAGTTGTCTAACATGCACTGCGCTTAGTAGTGTGTGGAGGTTGCTTATGTGTGAATGGGTTTAATATGTGTACATACGTACATTTGAGTGTGCTTGCAGGTATGTATGCCTGCATGTGGAGGCCAGAGGTCAGTACTGGTGTCTCCCTCCATCATTCTACTTTATTTTGTGAGCTAGGGTCTCTCGCTGAACCTGGAGCTCATCCAGTGGACTAAACTGACTGGCCATTAAGCTCCAGGAACCCACCTGCTTCTGCTCCCAATCCTACCCAAGCGCTGGGGTCAGACAGGAGCCACTTTATCCTGTTCTCTGTGTGGCTTAGCGAGACAGTTTACCGACTGAACCATCTCTCCAGTCTTCGGTATTGTTACTTGAAAAATCATCAAACATTTTAGAATTTTTCTGTTTTAATTGTAAATACAACAATATTGTTAGGCATGGCCCACAAAACAACAGCTTTTTGGAGTCCTTGTTCCGGTATAAGACGTTCCAGGTGCACTGACACAAGTCTGAAAACAAAAGACTCCAATCATTCCTCAGTTCCTCGGTAGCTTCCTCTTAGGGCGCAAGGGATTCTTTGGGCGGTGACACTTCCTAGCTTCCTGTTGCTTTCTGGTCTCCCTTCAACACCAGAATACAACTACTGAGATCGAATTCTAAAATAAATAACTTATACAAACTCTTAGGATCCATTTGTGGGGAGGCCCTTCCTCAGAATGCTTGGCTCTTTGGGACATTTAACAACAACTAAATTTTGCGCTTTCCTTTCTCAGAGCAGGAACCAACAACAACGATATAAAATATTCAAATAATCAGCGGCACGCCAGACGGTTTGATAGGTTGCCCTAACAGCCAATGAACGACTTCGTAGACTGTCCTAGCAACCAAAGGCGGGATTGCTGGGGGGCACAGAGTCCTTGTACTCACAGAGAAGCCTAAGGGAACCAGGGATGTAAGTTACACAAGGGTGTCTCCTCTGTGGAGGAGATAAAGTCACATACCTGCATTCCATCCAGAGAGCCAAAGAGAGTGAATTTTGTTAACGACCTTGTGACCTTTCTGTATCTTGAAGGCAGACATCACCCATCTCTTGCTATAGAGGCAGACCTCACCCAAGTTCCCCTAGACACTCCTCTCCCTACATCATTATGCATCCTTACTGGACTTGTCACAGTAAGGGACGTGTCACACGTACCTTAGCACTGGTTGGCCTTTATGCTATTGGTCAGAGACCACATTAGATTCTAGGCCTTTTAGCTATAGAACCCACCCTCATGGTCACGTGTAAAGGAGTTTCTGTGTAGTCACACCTTAAACTTTATTGTGCACATGGAATTGGACTGATTTGAGTGATTGTTGCCGGCAACCCTTTCCCCAAATTGTACTGTGTTACAAATATGCCCACAGGAACTTCCTGGAATTAGATTCCCCAAAGTCTGGTCCAAGTTGATGAAGCCAATCTGCATCAGGTTTCCAATCTTCTCTCTTCCCTCAGTTTGCTTCCTTGTCTGGACGCCTGTAGAGGCCCCTCCCTCACCAGTTTGATAGACTCTCCTAGCAGCCAATGGCATGTGAAGTAGCTCCTGAGCAGGTTGATGCCTTAATAGCCTGCTGAGTAGCCGCAAAACAGCCAATGGCGTGCTGAATAGCCCTGAGCAAAACAGCCAATGGCGTGCTGAATAGCCCTGAGCAAAACAGCCAATGGCGTGCTGAGTAGCCCCTGAGCTGGCTGATGCGTCATTTTCAGTGGCCCCTTTCTCAAAGTCAGCGAGACTCCAGAGATTTACACATCTGCTGGATCATCTTTCTCGTTAACTTTCATCATGCAGTGCTGAGAAAGAAGAAAAATAAAAATAAAAATCAGCCACAGTCTCTATCCCATCATGCATCTGTGTCCACATCTGAGCTACCCTTGAAGGTAGCCTTGGAGATCTTGAGTCTTCCTTCTCTCATTTCATGAATCTTTAGGTCCCAGGTACCCTCCCACACCAGTAAGGGCTGACGAAATGAGAGGACCTCCTGGGTTCCAGTCTTACTGAAATTACCCGCTGGACTCTGATTTCTTTTTGAATGGTAATTTGCTTAAATTAAGATTCTTAACGATCAGTTTTAAGGGTGAAGTGAGTGAAGCGACAGAAACCCATCACCAGCTTCACGGTGTTTAGTGCCTTAGGATTCCTTCCGTGCTGTATGCATTCCATGTGTGGATGCTGGGTGCTGACTCGCTGATCATCCATCCCAAGATACCTTGCGTTCGATATATCCACTGTGCCGGGGAAGGCACCAGAACTCTGGTGGAAGGATCTAACGCTGCAGCCCACCCTGTCAGCCGTTCGCTGTCAACATGAATACAATTTTATGTAATAATAAAGCATTTATTCTTGGAGTCTGGGTGACCGGCCAGCCAATGTCCCCAAGTGTCTGAACATCAGAGGACTTTGGCTGCACACTTCCGCCAGGCGGCTCACCCTCCGTCTTCAGTTTTCCACCTGGGTTTGGCACAGTTCCCTGGAAGAACTTTATAAAGTAAACTATTTATGTATTCCAGGACTCTGACCAACCAATTAGACAGCTCCACTATTCTCTCGTCGGCTATAAAAGGAGTCAGAATTGTTCTTTAATTTAACAATTGTGAGCCACATCAATTTCCTTTAGTCTTGCTCATTTAGCACTGATTTGGGATTGTGAGTTCTGCGTAGGATAGCTGGGTTGGAAGCAGAAGCTATTCTCTTCTATAAGATGCTGCTGGCGAGCCAAGGGTTTGTATGTTTGCTTGAGGCTTGTATTGTACTTAGGAGTCCACACTGGGCTTCCTTGACACACCTACCACAATGGTAAACGTTGTCTCCCCTCTTATGACTCAGGGCTTTATAGAGAGGGAATAACTCAGAAAGGCTAAAAGTTTTTGAGGTTCCTGTTTGCAACCTACTGTTGAACATGATTTCCAGTGATTGAAATGTTTATTTTCCCCCTCCCAGAAGAAGGGATTATGACAAGTCATTTTCTTTTTTTTAAATGGAAAAAAAAATCAAACAGGAAGAGTCATTTGAGAAGCTCTCTGGGCCACGTTGTGCTGACTGGAGGAGCCTGCTGAAGAGAACACACAAGAAGACACAGAGACATGCAAAGATGGAGCTGCCCTGCGAAAGAGAATGATGGTGTCCTGGGTATTGGTCCAGGCGTGGCCGGAGGTGGGATACACGCATGTCAACACCACGGTTCAGCGTTCAGCTTGCTAAAACTAACGAAACAAAATCCTCACCGAAGTCGAACTCTCCGTTTATCTTTATGTCTGTTTCTAGCTGACATAGCACAGTGTATTTTCCTTTGGATTACAGATTAAACACTCATCCACTCACTCTTTATTCTTCGAGTAGTTTTGTCACCTTTTCACAATCAGACCTGATTCTTGAGGACATAAATGCAAGTGGCATAGGTTGCATGCTCTTCAACAATCTACAGCCCAGTAGAAAGGAGAAATAGAACATATTTTAAAATAAACAACAGAAATAGGTGGTATTTGGCACATCCTGTGCCTTCTGCATCTCAAGACCATGAATATCTTGAAGGGCAGGAGGAAGTGGTGGCTGGGAGCTCAGAAGGGTATGGTGGTCTTCCCGCTTCTCCTCCCAGGAGGGAATGTTTACAGTGCGTCACTTTGTTTCCTTGTTAGCAAAGCTTTCTGAAGGCTCTCATGGTATTTCCGCAACATGGTATCCAGGGTCAATGGTAAGCTGGAAGAAAGAACGGTACAACAGAAGGTTAGCAAGCACACTGCTGTGTCTAGTACAGAGGGCTAAGACAAGCGGAAGGACCGTTGTAGCTGGGGTTTTAGGGTAACAGCCTGGGGCTCCAGTAAGGCCAACAAGCTTGACGCAGCCACTTGTCCCCAATGCCAATTAAAGCAACAAGGACTGGTGACAACCAAAACAAGGTTTATTCGCTGTGGCCATGCTGAAGTGGTTGAGTGTCTCTGAATCTGTCTTTGGATAATGACATGAGCTTTGCTTGAGAAGAGGACTAACTGGGGCATGTGGCAAGAGGTTCACATAGTTATACAGTCCTGGTCAAGGTCTCCCCCTGTGTGGTACTGGCTCTGTTCTGAATCCTTGTTTCTGCAAGGAATCCTCTTCATCTGGGGGTGATTTGTCATGCCTGTTTTCCTGTAACTCCAGGTGTAAGGCAATGACTTAGCTGTGCCTCCTCAGCTCTGATAGGGCATGAGACAGGTTAAACAGACCCTCCTTCCCTTCAGGGTTAATACCCAACGTGCATAGGGAAGTGTGTACCAGTTCCTTTACCCAAAGTAAAGGGCACAGACGCAAATGAAGGCAAAGATACTGGGTTGGTTTTTTTTTTTTTTTTTTTTTTTTTTTTCCTGTGTTGTGTTACCTGTGGATCCAAGTGAGAAGTCTATTGTATGGTAAGGGATCCTGTGACTCTTGCTGAGGACCAGATTCAAAGGCTCTGCTCACAACCACCTGTAACTCCAGCTCCAAGGGATCTGATGCCCTCTTCTGGCCTCTACAGGGATCTGCACACACACGTACAAGCCCCAACGTGGACAGGCGTATACAGATAAAACAAATCTATAAAAAAGAAATTATATTTTCCATTCCCAAGGTACAGACTGCAAACTGATGGTAAATATTAAAATTTTTGCTTTTTTTTTTTTCTAAACGTAAGAGCGAAAGCCTCCTCGTTATAGAAAACTGTAAGGTTGAAAACCCAGTTCAGGAACGCCTATTACAGACAGGCAGGTAACCCAAATCTATGAGGTGATCGGAGTGATGGGACAGGAACAGGAAAAGATGGAGACGAAAATGTCTGGCAGGCAAAGGTCACCTGAGGTTGCCAGCTAGCAACTCCTCAGTTAAAACAACTTCCATCAGACAAAATCCAATGCTGCCTCTTTTAGCACTTAAGTTGCTATGTTTATGTAAGCATGATTTTGTAACAAAAATGATAGCCCAGTGAGCAGTATTTTTTTTTATCTCACTTAGCTCCCTTAATACATCGAGAGCATTTTTCCATGTCATTTAAATGATCTCTAAATGCATGCTTTTAGTGGCTGCCCGGGTTTTTAACACATGCCTTTATTTAATGATTTCCTCCTTCTTGGACATTAAGGCTAATCTCCTAAAATGTTCTTCAATGTCAAAATAAACATTTGCAAAGCTTCTACGTAAATCAGTTCCAAAATGATTATTCCTGTCCTTTTATACCGGGCCTGCGTGGACCCCTGGAAGCTGGGTGGTCTGTCTTGGAGAAGCAGGCACTAGAAGCTGAGATTGCCCTCCTGTCTGGCAGTCACAAAGTCAGGAGCACGCTCGGGGTAGCGTGTGGGCCCTGACAGGTGGATAATACACCCATGTCACCAAACACAGAGTGCTTAACTCAAATATTCTATTCTAAAAATCAGAGACCG
Source organism: Rattus rattus (assembly GCF_011064425.1). Taxonomy (NCBI): domain Eukaryota; kingdom Metazoa; phylum Chordata; class Mammalia; order Rodentia; family Muridae; genus Rattus; species Rattus rattus. The sequence continues at coordinate 62,434,742 of NC_046163.1, forward strand.
ACCCAGGGAGATGGCTCAGTAGGTAAAAACCTTGGTGCAGAGACCTGACATCCTGAATTTGGTCCACACAACCATATAAAAAACTGGATTTAAGGTTCTTATGTGTGTCCAGGTCTCCTACAATGAGACGGCAGAGAGAGACAGGAGAACTACCTAACAGTTCATGTTCCAGCTCGCTTAAAATATGAAGGATATCAGAAACCCGAGAGCCCGTGCCTGAAAACACAGTAAAGTCAAGAACAACTCCCTGTAACCTCCACAGGAATGCTTCAGCGCACACGCACATACACACACACACACACACTCACACACTCACACACTCACACACACTACACACACACACACACACACACACAACACACACACACACACACACACTCACACACACTCACACACATTCACACACACAACACACACACTCACACAACACACATACACACAACACACACACTCACACAACACACACACACACACACACAAAGTACATTTGAAAAAACAGTCAGAGGTTGTTCAATGTTAGAAAATAGGATTGCTTCATTTCTTATCTCAAAGTCTCTTAATATTCCTTTCAGGTTAAAATGGAGTAAGAACATGGTAGCCCTGGAGAGCACAGCCCCGTTTGAGTCCTCAGCAGGCCCCTAAGGCAGGTGCTGGCTTTTGGTCAGTGTCTCCTTTCCCTGCTCTTAATCTGCCTTTTACTCTAGGGAAGACCATTCATCCCCTTGATCCTGTCCCCTCAGCGTCTGACCACCGTCACTTCCCTGTGTGTGGAATAAAACGCAACCCTGTAGTTCAGTATATAACACTTTATTGAGGCCCCAAACTGCCTCTGGGACCTTATGCCTCATGTTCTGCTCCCAGATTCATTTCTGTTGCTGAGATAAAAACCCACTGGCAAAGCCACCTGACAGGAGTGAGAATTTATCATAGCCACCTGTAGGGAAGTCAAGGCAGTAACAACACTGTCATCAACAGCTGATGGAGAATAAATACTCAGAGGCTTACTGCTACCAAGATCCCTGCCCTCACCAACCCAGTTAAAAACAAACAAACAAACAAACAAATAAATAAAACAATCTCCTGCCTAAGGAATGGTGCCACCCACAGTGGACTGAGTCTTTTCACATCAACTAACAGTCATGACACTCTGCCATAGATTTGTTTGCAAACCACCTTGCTCTAGACAATCCTTCACTGAGACACTCTTCTGGATGGTCCTAGGTTGTGTCAAGTGGACAACTAGAACCAACCCTCAAAGCTCCACAGATCTTAACCATTTCTGTTCACCAGTTCCCGGCCTTGGGACAAGTAGGTTGCATCTGTTGTCTTAATTACCTACAACAAAGTCGCAAAGTGCAATCTTTCTCTTCATTTTGCTGAGGATAAGTGGAGCCTACGGGGACAAGGTAGGGTTTGAATTTTGAGTTTCTCTACTATGCACGTGTTTCCTTTTCTATTTTTCAAATTTTTTTTTTTTAAGATTTACTTATTTTATGTGTATGAGTACACTGTAGCTGTCTTCAGACACACCAGAAGAGGGCATCAGATCTCATTACAGATGGTTGTGAGCCGCCATGTGCTTGCCGGGAATTGAACTCAGGACTTCTGGAAGAGCAGTCAGTGCTCTTAACCTCCAAGTCATCTCTCCAACCCCTCTATTTTTTTTTTTTAAACATCTAAAAGCCACATAACAAGATTTCTCGCTGTCTCTATTTGTAAGAACACAGTCAAGTGACATCACATACTTTGAAGGTCTCCTGTGTCACTATCATGCACCTCTGTGACCTTTGTCTCATAAACCCAAACCCTGACACCATTAAACAGTAACCACCCTTTCTGCTCTCCTCCTAACCGGCAGGAGACAAGCGTGCTAGCCTTTTATTTTGCGTTGTTCACTCTGTCTCCGATGGATCTATTGTCATGTAAATGAACCGTGGGCACACTAGCTACTATTTTGCCACTGTTTCATTCACTTGACAGAACATCTTTACCTTTTACCCATGGCTCAGCATATTACAAACTTTCCTTGTTTTCAAAAGCCGAATAACTCTCCATTTTCTTTATCTGCCCATCCATCAGTTTGTCCTTGAGTCGTGTCTGTGGTTTTAGCCATGAGAAACACTGATGCATAAATGTCCCTTTGAGAGCCTGTTTCCCATCCTTTTTAGTACGAACTTAGACGATCCCAGTATGTGAACCCTAGAGCCTCCTCACTGCTTGTTTGCTTTTCTGCTGTCAAGATCTTTTCTTTGCTGCCCCGGGCTTCCTTTCTTGCCCTATTTTAGTCCCCTGCAGGATAAAACTCTTGTTTGTCCCCTAAGTCTCTCTTGTCAGTTCTTAGTTCAATCCCTTGCACACAGTAGGCACTCAATAACTAGTGCCTAACTAGATAGATGCTCACTGTATCCCTGACGCAGTCTTAAGGTGGTAGGAGACACACATGACATCAAGTCCATATGTGGTGGAGAGTTTAGAAGAAGCTTGCTAAGCAAATGAAGTCCTCCTGTCTTCTGGAACAGGAAGCACACAGGCCTCTGCACTTCCAAGACCCCAGGGCACCTGGAACAAGAAGAGAGACGGAGTGTGCTAGAGAGTTGTCCAAGCTGGGTCAATTTGAATTTGGCAGAAATAGGCCTACTGCTTTTTCTCTGGGGTTTTCTCCCAGTGTGCCTTGAGGGAGAGCGCTTGTGACCCAAAGAATGGGAGGGAGCCAAAGGGTAGCTGTGGAGCAGCAGGAGTAAGGGAAGGGGAAGGGGAGAGAAGGGGAAGGGGAGAGAAGGGGAAGGAGAAGAGGAAGGGGAGAGAAGGGGAAGGAGAAGAGGAAGGGGAGAGAAGGGAAAGGAGAAGAGGAAGGGGAAGGGGAAGAAAAAGGGGAAGGGGAGAGAAGGGGAAGGAGAAGGAGAAGGGGAGACCAGAAGCTCCTTTCTAGAAATAAATGCAAGTGAAACCAGGCCCAGTGTGAAGCAACTGGAGAAGCCTGGTATTCTCACAGCTGAGTGTCTTTGGTTAAAATACTCAGCCCTCACTTTAGGAAAAGTCCCTTCCAAAGGTGCTGAGGGTTCTCAGAGGCTGACCCCTGGTGCAATGCTGACTCTGGCTTTCACTTTCTCCCCGATGGGCATAGAAGTGACTTCTAAGCAAGGGCCTTGATTGTCATGAGTTCACACAGGGCTGTGGTGCCGACCTCTGTCTCACATATGGGAAACTGAGGTCCGGCTTAATGTAGCAAGCTGCATTCCTAACATCTCGGTATTTATACTCAGACCAGGGACCAGGATTTAGATCGTGTTCCCTGGGAAACTATCAGCGTGGTCTCCACGGTGCTGCAAACACACCCGTTGCATGGCTGCCTGGTGGCTTATGGTGGCAGGTGTGTGGTCTTCTCCCAGATCTGCCCTGGCATTCCTGGCATTTCCTGTAGATATCAAGAGGACATGCCATAGGCTTTGGTTTCAAAGACCAGTGCCATAGGACGTGACTCATCTCCATGACTCACTTTTAGGGACTTTCTCCTGAGGAGTGCCACACAAATAGCATGGTGACAGACTCTACTCGTGTTGGTAAAGTCCACACCCTGCTTCCCAGTGGCTGGGAAGGCAGCTGCACTAATGAACATGCACTAATTAACAAGGGACAGCACTGTGAAGGCCTGTGAGGATTAAAGCACTCTGGTGCCAGCTGTCACTCATTTGCTGTTTCATGAGCCCTGCATCAGAATGCTATGCATGTAAGAGGAATTACACACAGGTCATATTCCAATATGCCAATAGTCTAGCAAACGCCATTATCTGATTGGAAGTAACACTTAGTTTGGTCAAAGTAAAACGATACAGTTGCAAGGCACAACAAAAGAAGACAGAATTCCTTCCCCATTATCTGATTGGAAGTAACAGTTTTTGGTCAAAGTAAAACGATACAGTTGCAAGGCACAACAGAAGACATGATTGGTCTGGCTGGCATCCTCCTGCTCACAGGCCCCATGGACCAGGTTTCTATCTGCTCCAAATTCCTGGCTTTCAATCACATTGGCCCCGTCTACTGTCTGTCGCACATCCCTGCCCGGTGTCAGGACCTCTTCCCAAGTCATCTTCATACCCACCGGCCTCACACATGTCCCTCTCAGCTCCTGCTTGAGCATGTTGTGTTAGGGACAGGGAGTTATCAGACTGACAAAGCCACTGACATTGAGCGTCCAAGTCCGAGAGAATGCCTGATTTCCCTTTTCTGTGATGCACAGTCCTGCAGATTTCAATAGCTGTAGTCATGTGTGTCGTAGTCATAACTGGGGTCCAGCATGGTAGCATTACCTTTTCGGTCTGGTCTTTTACGGTCACACCTCTCCTGCACCTGCAGTTCACAGCTGTCACTGTCCTCTCAGCACTTGACTGCCTGAGACCGGAACAGTTTGAGCGCAGCTACCTCAAACACGTGTGTATTGGTTTTAATGCAAACATATCTTTTCATTCTCGCAGGCCTGAGATTCCTGGCGAGTATGTTTAATTTTATAAAGTCATCACCAGAGTTTACAACCCCAACCTCCATCCAATGTGTGCCTCTGGGTATCTGCATCTGTCTCAGTCAGCTGCTGGGTAGAGCCTCTCAGAGGACAGCTATGCTAGGCTCTTGTCTGCAGCACAACATAGTTAATGAGGGATTGGTGCCTGCCCATGTGATGGGTCTCAAAATGGGCTGGTCACTGGTTGGCCAATCCTTCAGTCTACTTCTTTTTTAAGATTTATTTTAATTTATGTGTACATATCTATGTAGGCATGATGTAGTGCCAGCAGAGGCCAGAAAAGGGCATCAGACCCCCTGAAGCAGAAGGTACAAACAATTGTGAATGCTATCATGGGTGTTAGGAACCAAAACTGGGTCGTCTGGAAGAACAGGAAGTATTCCTACCCACCCTAGTATCTCTCCAGCCTCATATTTTAGGCATTTTGATTGGTTTTTAGTTATATATTATTATGATAAACTGTGCCATGCCCAAGTGGTCAATGGTGCCAAGCATCTTCCCTCTTGCTTCATATTTCTCTGACCAAGCGAATGGTCAAGTCTTTTTAATCTATTTTTTAAAAAATTGGTTCATTCGATTTCTTCAGAACTGTCGACTTTCAAGAGCTCATCATCAATTCCAGATACAAAACTCAGATTATACACGAGATTTGAAAATACTTTCTCCCAGCCTCTGGCTTGTCCTTTAATTTCCGTCTGAGTTTCCTTCTGTTACTATGATAAGCCATGATGACGAAAAGCGACTTTTAGGCAAGGATGGGTTTATTTGGTTCCCAGTGCCACAGTAGCAGAGAAGTCAGACTGACCAGAACATAAAACAGCCAGCCATGCCCATCCACAGTCACGAGCAGAGAGCGAGGCTCTTTCATGTGTCCTGCTTGCTTACTCTCAGCTAGACCTCCTGTCTAGGGAATGCCGCCACCCACAGTAGGCAGGGTCTTCATTTGGATGGTGTTTTGCTGGGACGTGCATGTTCTGAAATTCTGTGAGAAAATGTTTCCCAGTGGTGTGTGTGACATTTAAACGGAAAGCTAGTTCTCAGAATTGTGATTTTTTTTTTCCTGGAGGAAAACACAATCACTGACAGGTCACTGTTCTTCAGGTGTCTCAGAACCCTTATTACTAATGTGCCTGCGTGTGGCAAGAGACATCACATCCTGTGATGACTAGTCTTCATTGTCAACGTCACTGGGAGACACACCTCCGAGCAGGTCTGCACGAGTGTCTGTAGGGAGACATAACCGAGGAGGGAACACCTTCGCTGAATATGACCTCTCCGTCCTGTGGTCTGCAGTACAGGTTGAAAATAAAGGAACACAGGAGAAGGGGAACCCAGCATAGAACGTCATCTCTGCCGGCTTCCTTCCTGAGGACACAGTGAGCAGCTACTCACACGCAGTGCCATGCTTCACCTCCATGGACTATATTCCCTCCAACCAAGAGCCATACAATAAGCCCATTCTTATGTTGCTCTTTGTTGCCTTAGCCATAGCAACAAGAAAGTAAAGCACATCCATTGCCTCACTGAACTGTTTAAACTAACACATTTTTCTTGTAAGAAAGGAGGGCTTTTAATTTCTCTTCCCATTCAATTAGAAGGAAAACACAATCATTGACTTGTTAGACCCTGAATATACATCACGCCCTCTTTCTATGTGTGTGTGTGTGTTTTGTGTGTGTGTGTGTGTGTGTGTGTGTGTGTTACATGAAGGTGGGAGACCTATGTCCCTCTTGCTACAACAGGGATGCTGTGTCCCCAAAAACACAAACAGGAAGGTGGGGCTGTGTGACCTGACACCACAGACACAGTAGCAAGCATATAACAAAGGTGCAGAAAGACCTACAATTGTACCACAAGAGATCCAGCCATGTTGATTACGCTGTACCTTCTGGGATAGCAGGGGAGGAGACCAGTGAATCTTCAGCCACGGTGTGTCACCTCAGCGGACACTTTGACCCGACTGCAGGCATGGATGCACGTCTTGGCTCCTCGTTCACAGATAGAATGGCAACAGCGGGGATCTAGGTGTTCGATCCTTGCCCGAGAGTGAATGTCTACACAGTGTTCAGGGATTCTTTTCAGCCAGCTTCCAGAAGCTTCAACAAGAACAGACGAGGAACCAGAATAGACAGGGCAGGGTCAGAAGAGGCTTTCTGGCTTCTTTCAGGTATATACATACTTCCTTGGAGCGTTCATCTTTCAGACCCACGCTTAGCTGTGGTCCAGGGTCACACCCGGCCTGGGGCCACACTTTGATGGTCGAGATGGTTGTTTCTTTAGTGCCAAAGGAGTTCACACTTCTTTTTAAAAACTTTATCTGCATTTATTTTGTGCTGAATTTATGTCTGTGCCATGAGTTTCTGTTCCTTCAGTTTCTTCTGGGATATCTTTTTCTTCTGTGCAGCCTCTCTTCTGGCTTTGGAACAGTCTGTTCCTTCTCAGTGAGGATCATCTCGATGTGGCAGGGGGAGCTCATGGATGGGTTAATCCGGCCATGAGCTCTGTAAGTTCGTCAGTGTTCACCTGAATGTGTTCAATGACAGAGAATCTATGTCTAAACCCTTCAGTTCAGCATTACTCTCTGCATTTTTAAGCATGTGCAGCAAAAATTCAGCATTCATTTTGGCCACCGTCTCTGTGTCTAGCCCCACTGTATGGCCTGGGCACACCTACCAACTCCACCATTATACCACCATAATGGCACACATTGCTTCTTTAAAGTAACATCCTGCAGATACTTGGTGGCTTTGCAGATATGCACACCTTTGATGGCCTGGGCAGTTTTCTTGGTGTTTTTAAAGTGGACGTGAAGGTTTGGACTTCTTGATTTGCATGATTTTGTGGGGTTCTCTGGATCAAGAGAGTAGCGAACCATCTTCCAGGCCACCTCTGGCGGCTTACAGGAAGAGAGAGCTCACACTTTGACATTTCTTCTTCACTCCACCAAAGAAAACAGAAGCATCTTGTAATCGACAGAGGAAGTACAGGCGTTTTGAGGTGAAGATCAAGCGCTTTCCCCAAACACTTGGCCAAGAGATTTTAGTCACTTAAAAACTATTAGTGTGTTGCTCTGGCCAACTTCAGAGACCTTGTGACTCGGAACTTTCCCAGAGCTGATGTAACTGTTCTGGGAGTCTCTTGACTTGAACTTAAGAGTCGCTTCCACACAGCTGCGCTATGTCCACCTTCCACAGCAATCTGGGCTCAGAAAGCAGGGAAGGAATACGGGTGGGAAAAACCCAAACTAAACTCTGAGAGCAAGAATCACCGAACAATCCTGGGTTGTAGTTCCAGTCATTGGCCACCAGGGGTCTGTCTTCCCACAAGGAGCTGTGCGCAGAGGGCGAGTTTCTGGGACTGTGAAAACCCAAAGCATTCCTGGATGTTTGTGGTACATCCAGATGTTGGTTGTAAAGGTGCAAAAGCAAAAAGAGTTCTCAAAGCCAGGACAAATAATGTGCAGCTTCTCGTTTAAGTATTTAAATAGAGTAGCAGATGGATCTTGTGCCAATCCTTGGGAGAATGACGGAGCAGTAGGTGGCCGAGAGTGGAGACCCAGAAAAAAGTTAAAATCCAGGCCATCTGTTCCTGGATCTCTTTCAACCTCACCTGGTTTTCACTCTCACCCCTGTGCCCGCGCTGCAGCTGAAAAATATCATTACCAAAAAGTGTGGGGAGAATTTTTGTTTGTCTGTCCTAGCCCCCAGAATTGGGAGTGGCCCTGCACTAGAATTGGGTAACCCAAGCACGATTTGACATTTAAAAATTACACATTTAAGGCCATTCCCGGGAACAAGAACTGTCTCTTGCAATCTGTTAAGAAACTCTGCAAATTAAAGAGTCTCAGCGGCCGGGGTTGTAGGGGGTGTCTCTCTAGTATTTTTAGTTGCTTTGTTTTGTTTTGAACTTGCCAAAATATTTTCATCACTTAAGAAATTATCTCCCTCATTCTCTTGCTACTCTGAAAGTGGACATTTCTGAGAGTTCACTTTTTACACTTTTAATTAAATTTTGAAAAGACGTGGCTCTATCGTCAGCTAGTATAGGAGGGGTGGTTTACTAGAAGTAACTGTTACTCCATCTAGACATCATAGTGGACTCTAGGGCAGCCAGCCTTGTTGGGCCTGAGGAGCTCGTTCCCTTTGGGGGATGCTATTTTCCCTTGGTTTTATTTGTTGACGCTGGTGCCCTTGGGACATTGGACTCAGTTTATCTAGTCTCGGTTTATCTAGTGTTTGTAACCATCAGGGCTGTTTATACCAGGAGCAAAACCTTAGAGAAGGCTTGCCTCCCTGCCTCTGCCTTCTTAATTCTAGTCCTTCAAACACATAGAGATGCCATTGTAACAGTTCCGGCTCCTCCCAAATCACGTGTGGTCCTTAACCTGATTTCTTACAATGCATGCAGCTGTTTGCCAATCTATTACGCACTAAGGACTTCATGCTGTGGCTGAAATTAAAACGGGGACAGCATTCTGCTCTCTCAAAAAGATACCAAACTGGTGAAAAGAATTCTAAAAGCTTATTTTAAAGATGTATGCATTGTTGTGAGCACATGCACATATATGTGTGTGTGTGTGTGTGTGTGTGTGTGTGTGTGTGAGAGAGAGAGAGAGAGAGAGAGAGAGAGAGAGAAGAGAGAGAGGTGGGGGGAGTGTGCCCTAGTGTGCAAGTGTCCTCAGAGGTCAGAAGAGAGCACGGGATCCCCTGGAACTGGAGTCTCAGGCAGTTGTGAGCCATCTGACTTGGATGCTGGGGAAAGAACTCAGGTCCCCCGGAGGAACAGTTACCTCTCTCAAGCACTGAGCCCCTTTGAGCCCCAGCAATCTCTTAGACTCACTCCTGGATCTAACTGAATATTGTGAACGTGAGGTGCTGCGAGGGTTGGCGACACAGAGGGACTCTGTCTGATCCCTCACGCGACACCCCTTCAGTTTACAACTACTGCGTTTAGAGATAGCTGTCGCTGAAAACCGAGACTCCCAAACTTTGTCGGCAGAACCCGGGTCCACGTATTCGGATAAAATAACCGCAAGTTCTCCTTCCAACGCCATTTCATTAAGCCGAGATTGTCAGACCCAGTCTATGAAAAGGAAAATAGAAGATCTCTCTGAAAAGCCGTTCTCACTTGGCTCCAGTTATCTGGATATAATTGTTTTTACGTTATTATTATATTTAAGCCGTGACATCTGTTTCCAGACTGTTCTGGGATAGAAGACTTAACAGGAAGCAGGTTCTGTGACAGCATTCTCTTCTCCCCAAGCAGAGCATCCGTGGGGAGGGACGAACATGGGAAAGAGAAGCAGCGAGAACCTGAAGGGACCTCCGAGTGCTTAGGAAAGTGCGGAAAGTTGAAATGGAGAAGACCATCTCTCTGTCTCTGCCAGGGGCCATTCCCAGAATGTGCGGGACAGCAGACCTAAAAGCCAGGCAAATGGCTTTTCATTAGGAGGGATGAAATGGGAAGGGAACTTTGCGTGTTGTTCAGGATGCCAAATCCCATCCAGTTACTGGGATTTCGAAAGCACTAACCATGGCCATGGTGCTCTGGACACTAAGTCTGTAGAAGGTAATTCCAACTCCAAACTCTCCTCTGTGTGTTTGCACATAACTGCTGAAATCGGACTAATCCACTGGACGTAAATGCTGCCTTCTCCTTGCTGTTTTCCACGTAAGGACGGTATTGATGTATTTGTTCCATTAACGTTTATTAATTGTCAGCCAAGACCCAAGAGTAGGCACATAAATAAGTAGTCTCGAGATTCACTGGCAGGAGATTCCCTGACCAACAACAGTACGGCCAATGCTTTCACTGGTTCCCCAAAGAAGGCCCAACGGTTGGATTCTGTGTTGTGAGCATGATGACACCAAGCGCTCCTAGAACTGACCATGTCATCCTTGACCTCTTCCCCTTTTTAATTTTTATCACATTTGTTTGTTTATTTTATACCTGGATGAAGCGCATGCTATGGCCAGCCTGTGGGAGTCAGGGGATAACTTGCTGGAGTCAGTTCTCTCCTTCCACTGTATGTGTTTCAGGGGTCAAACTCAGGTCACCGGACTCCATCAGGAAGCTTTATCTGCTGAACCGTTTTGATGGCCACTGATCTCTGCCTCAAAGTCATAATTTCCAGGCTGCTCCTGGCAGAGTTCTTGTTTTTTACCTCATGCACGCGGCTGGAGTCACAAGGAATCTTCACATTTCCGACGTGTGCTACGCACATGAATTATTTGGAATTTCTCCTCAGAAGGGACTGTCTTTTCATCATGTATTTACAGAAACCGTTAGTATGTGAGCACGGAATGGTGGATGTTAATTTTGGAGGATGGGTCGTAATCCGATACTGGGCTATTGCTTGTGTTACTCAAATGACCCCAGCCTTGGCATTTAACAGATAATAAAAAGCAAAAACAATAAAACCTTCACATTTCAAAGTGATATGTTCGCTTCTTTCTGTTTAATCATACGGTGGTTACAAATGGAATCTGTGGGATCCCAACTCTTTAAACGGTACTATCTGTCTTCTTAGTCGGTGCTCTATTGCTGTGAAGAGACACCGTGACCGTGGCAATTCCTAAAAAGGGGGCATTTAACTGGGGTCTTGCTTACACTTTCGAAGCTTTGGTGCATGATGATCCTGCATGTAGCTGGAGAAGAAGCTACATCCTGTCCCACGAACAGAGGAAAACTGGGCGTGGCATGAGCTTTTGAACCCTCAGTGCCCTAAAGACACATTTCCTCCAACAGAGTGACAATTCCCGGTCCTTCCAACTCAATCAAAGAGTCTCACTCCCTGGTGAGGAAGCATTCAAGTACGTGAGCTCATGGGGCCGCTCTTATTCAAACCAGGACAGTTGTTAGGGTTTCACTATGACCTGCAAGGCGTTGGATGCTCATGATGACCTAAATGCTTGAAAACAATTCTTACTTTCCAAATAGTGAGAGAAACTCCTTAAGCATGCATTTGTTTTGACCTTGGGTGAACACGCACTCGTGCGCGCGCGCGCGCGCACACACACACACACACACACACACACACACACACACACACTCAGTCAGTCAGATGTGAAACTCTACCACTACGGTAGATAACAAATGTCTTCATTTCTCTTTAAATAGCATTTACAGTTATTTATACATTCTGTAACTGCATTATTAAAAGCTCTCAAGACTGTATTTATGTGTTTTTCTCGATGAATTAATAAATGCTGAAATTTTGTATAGTAACATTTTTAATTTCATTAAAGAATCCATACATATATACTTTCTTAACATCATTTCCATCCCTTCATCTTCCCCTCCAGCCTCTCTCATGCTTCCCCACTCCTCCCCAAATTCATGACCTCTTCTTTAATAGTTGTTATACACACACACACATATATATACATATATATGCTCATATATATACATATATATGCCCATATATGTGTGTGTGTGTGTGTGTGTGTGTGTGTGTGTGTGTGTGTGTGTGTATATATATAAAATACAGCCTACTGAGTCAATTTCTATTTTGGGCTGAGATCGTGGGAGTGGATAACATATCAAGTTGTCCCCAGAGAAGACTGACTCTCTCTCAGTCTTCTCTGTAGCTGTTCATCCTGGACGGGACCTGGTGAGAGACATCCCCGAATCTGTCACCATCACAATGAATAAAAGCTAAGTTTTTCTGCCCAAGACATAGAGTGTGAAGACTAAAAAAAAAAAAAAAAAAAAAAAGTTATAATCCAATCAGAAAGGAGAAAACTACATGAAAGATAAAACATACACAGGGAAATCACCCACCAGGAAGAATCCCATGCAAATATCATGTTGGCCTGCCGGTGGCTGCCATTGCTTCGACTGCGAGATTGAGATGTCATAGTCGTGGCTTTCCTGTCCTGTCTACCTCCTGGTCCTCTGGTCCCCTCTTCTGCTGTATTTCCTGAGCCCGAGAAATAGGGGTCGTGATATGCACATATCAATTACAGCCAGGGACCCCACGATGAGCTGCTGTCTGCATTTAGACAAGTGGTGGGCTTCTGCAGGAGAATGTGTCTACTGCAGAGAGAGAAGCTTCATTTATGAGAGATAAGACCCACACTCCCCTCTGAAGAAGACGTGAACTACAAAAGACATTAACTTTAATTTTGTCTCTTTTCTTCAAATTCTAATCTTTTGAGCAGCCATAGATTTGTTCTGCTACTATAAATTGCTATCGTGTCGGAACATGATTTTGGGAGTGGGGGCACCTGAATCCATGTTCCCAGGCTATGGTCATTCAAAGTTTGTTCCAGAATAAACTAGAGAAGTGTGGTTTTGTGTATAAACTAGAGAAGTGTGCTTTTGTGTGAACAAAAAAATACATAAGTAGGCTCACATATTTATTTCTCTTAACTACAACTTATTTTGCATGTGAAGATTTTAGTCAGTGCTTTAAGTGATCTTACCTCTCGCTGGAGCTAGAAATGGAAAGTCCACTCTCAGTGTTTCATTTCTCGGGGGACTTTTCAAAATATCTCCATACTTGGCTGTCCCAGCACCTGTCCATCAAGTGAATGTGTTACAAACCAATTTTCTCTTCTTTCACCACATTGGTTCCCAATTTGTGAGGTTTGACCCCTTTGGCAAACCTCTATCTTCAAAAAAAAATTACATTATAACCCACAACAGTAGCAAAATTATAGTCATAAGGTAGCAATGAAAATAATTTTATAGTTAGGGGTCATGGCAACATCAGGAACTGTATTAAAGAATATAAAGCATTAGGAAGGTTGAGAACCACTGCTACAGTAACATGTTCAAGGCAGAGTGGGCCACTATGCAGAACACAAAGGCCTGGATTTGAAGAAGTAACTGAGGTTTTCTGAAAGCTGAACCTCTAGGAGTTGCTTCTTTTGCTCTTGCCCAATGAGGGAATAATGTTTCTCACTACCCTTTCCACCCAAAGAGGGGTATATTTTGTTTTCATTTGTTTTTAGGGGGTATATGTATGTACAAGTGTGTGCATGTGTACACATATATGTACACAAGCATGTGGAGGTCAGTGATCAAGGTCAGATATCTTACTCTGTTTTAATGCACTTGGTTTTTTGGGTCAGAATCTCTCACTGAGCCTGGAGTTCAATGATCCAGCTACAGTGGATGAACAGTAAGTCCCAGGATCCTCTGTTCTACCTCCCCAGTATTGAGATTACAAGCATGCCTGCTACATGCCTTTCACATGGTTGCTGAGATCACATACACGTTCTGCTTGCCCGTCAAGCATTTCTCTGTCTAAACCATCTTTTCAGGCCTATAAAATTATCAAAATATCCTTGGTAACCACAGTGCCTTTGGCTAGTCTGTCTTGTTATGAACGGGATCCATTGGAGAATCTGTTTTTGTGGCAGATTAGAAACAATCAAAGCCTACTCCCATTCTATAATGAGAGCTAAATGTCTGAGTGTTAACTCTAGCAGGCACATCTGGAATCGGAAAGCGTGTGAAGTACACACTCCAAATGCATCGCCGCTGTTCTAAAGAAGGAGCCTGGAGTTTCGACGAGCCGATGGGACAGCCTCGGGGAGGAGACACTGCCTATAAAATAGGCAACATATTACCGGGCCCTTAGTCATTAACGACGGCACCAAAGGGTCTATGACTCAACTGTGGAAGAGAAGATTCATTCTTGGCTGGACCTACTCTGTCAGCATGCCTACTCTGAATCTAAAGTCATCCAAACCCGGACTGCCTGCCAGATTTCTTCTGGGGCTCTCAGACTCATAAGGTCTTACTTGAACATCTTCATTACAAGTATGACTGTAACCAAGAGTGACGGAGCCTGGAGAGTGCAACGTGTGTGGAGAAGGGAACGCTGCTATGCGCTGGCAGGGAGAAATAGAATGTCAACCCATCTCTGGCTGGGAGAAGCTGCCTACTGGCCTTGATTACCGCAGCGGACTCCGGGAATCTGGGCCAAGTTCCACTCCCACCTACGAGACGCATGCGCTCTGACTCTTGTAAGACGATGGCCATTGGCATTATGAACCTCAAAGATTATTAAGACAGGTTCCTTCCTTCCTTCCTTCCTTCCTTCCTTCCTTCCTTCCTTCCTTCCTTCCTTCCTTCCTTCCTTCCTTCCTTCCTTCCTCCTCCTCCTCCTCCTCCTCCTCCTCCTCCTCCTCCTCCTCCTCCTCCTCCTCCTCCTCCTCCTCCTCCTCCTCTCCTTCTTCTCTCTCTCTCTCTCTCTCTCTCTCTCTCTCTCTCTCTCTCTCTCTCTCGTATTGGATCACACTATTCATTTATGCTTTGTTCAGAGCTTGTTGCTATACCTTGCCCCTTTCGGATTCTCTTGGCGGGTATTGAACACAGGCGCTGGCCAGCAGTGAATGTGGAGGTTGAGGAAAAGAGACACAGCCTTCTCCTCTCTTCAGTACTGTGACTTGTGCTGTTCCTCATGTTATGATGGTATGGGGAGGACCGACATGGGCACCTGGATCATAACTATAAAGACATGCTTGAGATAATATATGCAAGAGATCTGTTTCCGTCTATGATTTTGGAAGTTCCAGTTTGATATCAAGAGAACCCGACTTTGCCTCATAAGGAAATATATCATGGTGGTGTATACAGCAGGGAAAACCATTAACTTCATCACTTTTAAGCAAAGAAATAATGAGTCATGGTCCTATATTGCCTTCAATGGTACATCCCTAGTGACCTAAGGACCTTTGGCTATGTCTTCTTCTTTAAAGACTTTCTGCGATGGTTGGTCTTCACTTTCAATTTTACACAACCTAGACTCACCAAGGAAGAAAACCTCAAGAGGGATTATCTACATTGGGTTGGCATGTGGGCATGCCAGTGGGGGGTGTTTTAATTAAGTCAATTGATGTGGAAGACCTGCACCACCGTGGGCGAAACCATTCCTTATGAAAGAGGTCATGGTCTGTGTGAGAGAAGTCAAGCTGAGCTCATGCATAATGCAACTGATCTCTTTCTGCTCTTGGTTGAGGATGAGATCAACTCTCTCAAGTTCCTCCCACCTTAACCTCCCTGTACCACGGACCATAACTTAAACCTCCTCTCCCCAAGCTGATCTCGTCTGTATGTTTTCTCAGCAACAGGACTGAAGCAAGAACACCGCTTCTCCTTGAGATCCATGCTGCCTACCTCAGGGTCAGCTTCTGTGGATGGTAATGTACCCATGTATTAGAATTCTCAGCCACTTACAACAGTGAATAAATTGGCTACCAGCAGCTCTTGCGTTAAAGGCCTTGTCCCTAGAGGGATACAAAGGGTGAGACCTTTGAGAAGTGGAGCCTGCTAGGAGATCTTGGTCCTTTGGGGGCCATGCTCACAAAGAAGATTTGCGGAACCTTGATCTCTTCCTCTTTTTTCTGCACATCCTGGTTGATGAAAAAAAAAATCTACTGTGCCAGTCCCTCCTAACATGGTGAGGTGCCTTGCCATAGGCACAAAGCTACTGTGTCACAAAGTAGAACGACCAAGGCTATGAGTCAATATCAGGTTTTCTTCCCCTTACTTTTTAAGGTATTGAATTGGACAACAGTCTGGGTTACAAATGAGATTCTGTCTCAAATAAACACAACAACAACAACAACAGCGACAACAGCAACAACAACACAGCAATTAATCCTTTAAGCCCCATCTCAGCCAGCAGCAGATGCTATGATTTTTTGTGAGCTGTTTTTAGTAGATTTGTGGGAAGTGACACTTTCTACTGCTTTAGTTTTGAATTCTGTGCTCTGTGGACTTTTACCATCTTCCTGCTTTCAGAGTTACCTGTAGTTTTTCTCTGCCTGGTTCTCTGTCAATTTAAGTCAGCAATTTGAGTATTTTGGATAATATAGTATTTATTTATTGTAAAACTTTTTATTCTTAATTCCGTGTACATGTGGGGGGAGTGTGAGGAGAGGGTAAGTTCCTGCTTGGGTGCGAGTGGCAGTAGATCCCACAGGAGGTCACCAGATCCCCTGGAGCTGGTGTTACAGAGGTTGGAGCTGCTCCATGTGGGTACCCACAACTCAGGTCCTCTTGAAGAGCACATAGCCTGCTGGTCCATCTCTCTAGGAGATGTCACACTGAATGCTTTTGCTCCTGTCTACTCTGCCTTTTCAAGGATTTTCCCAAGGTATCTATTTCATGACCATTTTATTCATTCCCATGACATTTGAAACAATTTAACTAAGTAAAAAATTACATTGGAAACAGCGCTCTTTTCTGTGAAGTTCTCTCATTTTAACTGATGCGATGGCTGGTTTTATGTCAACTTGACACAAGCTGGAGTTATCTGGAAGGAGGATCCTCAATTGAGAAAATGCCTCCTTAAGATCCAGCTGTAAGTCATTTTCTTAATTAGTGATTTACTGGGGAGGGAGGGGCAGTCTGCAGTGGGTGGGGCCATCCCTGGGCTGGTGATCCTGGGTTCTATACAAAAGCAGACTGAGTAAGTCAGGAAGGGCAAGCAAGGAAGCAGCACCCCTCCATGGCCTTAGCCTCAGCTCCTGCCTCCAGGTTCCTGTCCTGTATGAGTTCCTTCAGTGGTAAACTGTGTGGTGGAAATGCAAGTCAAACAAACCCTTTCCTCCCCAGCTTGCTGATTGGTCATGGTGTCTCATCATAGCAATAGAAACCCTAACCAAGATGGCTGAGAGCATCGTTTCAGCTCTGGATTTCCCTCCACTCCTCCAAAGTCTCAAGTATGCAGCCTCGAGCCTAAAACCCAGTCTGGTAAAAACGAAAACATCACAGCATAATGCTCTTTGCAGAACACCATTATTTTAGTGTTTCTCCATGCAAAAAATTATAGGGGAATAAATGGTCCTCAGTAGGGAAATGGCTGGATAAGTTATGGTAATAATACTATTGAAAGACTATCTCGGAGAGATGAGAAAAGCGAGCTGTAGAAAATTGTGAATAAAACAATATGTATATGAATACATAGTTCTGTCTATATTTGAGCATGGAGAAACAGGGACAGTCATACAGGGGTTGAGATAGGAAGCCTAATGGGAGGGAGGAAGAGGATGGGAGGATGGGGGGGATGGGGAGCATGGGAAGGATGGGGAGGATGGAGAGGATGGGGAGCATGGGAAGGATGGGGGGGATGGGGAGGATGGGGAGGATGGGGAGGATGGGGAGGATGGGGAGGATGGGAGGATGGGGAGGATGGAAGGACGGGGAGGATGGGGAGGATGGGAGGATGGGGAGGATGGGGAGGATGGGAAGATGGGGAGGATGGGGAGGATGGGGAGGATGGGGAAGATGGGGAGGATGGGAAGGATGGGGAGGATGGGAGGATGGGGAGGATGGGAGGATGGAGAGGATGGGGAGGATGGGGAGGATGGGGAGGATGGGGAGGATGGGGAGGATGGGAGGATGGAGGGATGGGGAGGATGGGGGAGGATGGAGAGGATGGGGAGGATGGGGAGGATGGGGATGGATGGGGAGGGTGGGGAGGATGGGGAGGATGGGGAGGATGGGGAGGATGGGGAGGATGGGGAGGATGGAGAGGATGGGAGGATGGGGAGGATGGGAGGATGGGGAGGATGGAAGGATGGGGAGGATGGGAAGATGGGGAAGATGGGGAAGGTGAAGAGGATGGGGAGGATGGAGAGGATGGGGAGGATGAGGAGGATGGGGAGGATGGGGGATGGGGAGGATGGGAGGATGGGGAGGATGGGGAGGATGGGGAGGATGGGGAGGATGGGAGGATGGGGAGGATGGGAGGATGGGGAGGATGGGAGGATGGGGAGGATGGGAGGATGGGGAGGATGGGGAGGATGGGGAGGATGGGGAGGATGGGGAGGATGGGGAGGATGGAGGGATGGGAGGATGGGGAGGATGGGAGGGGGGGAGGATGGGGAGGATGGGGAGGATGGGGAGGATGGGGAGGATGGGGAGGATGGAGGGATGGGAGGATGGGGAGGATGGGGAGGATGGGGGAGGATGGAAGGATGGGGAGGATGGGGAAGATGGGGAAGATGGGGAAGGTGAAGGGATGGGGAGGATGGAGGGATGGGGAGGATGGGGAGGATGGGGAGGATGGGAGGATGGGGAGGATGGGAGGATGGGGAGGATGGGAGGATGGGGAGGATGGGAGGATGGGAGGATGGGGAGGATGGGGAGGATGGGGAGGATGGGGAGGATGGGGAGGATGGGGAGGATGAGAGGATGGGGAGGATGGGAGGATGGAGAGGAAAGGACGGTGGTAATAACAGCAACCAGGAAGTGATAAGCACAGGTTCAAAGCCTAAAAATTACAAGCGGGTCTCAGTGTTTTCTTTCATCGCTACGGAGTTCATCTGTCATTTGTTTTCCTGTTGTGTCACCGGGAGACTAAACTTCACTATGCATCGAGCAGTGAGAGCAGAGTGCAGCAGGAAGACCTTAGTTCTGGGCTCCCAGGTGTTGCATCACCTGCATTGTGGATACCAGGCATCCCCATCCCCCTCCTGAGCAGGGCTCTCTCAGGAGCATCTGTCTTGACATCCGGAGATGTGGTTCCATGTTGGGGTGAGGGAGGGCATGCTCCTCTGTGGTCCTCCGCTCAGGCACTGCTTGTTGCTCTATGCCTTTTGTAGAGCCAGTAGCAATCCACCCAGTGGGGACAACCGTTAACTGTCCAGTGACAGGACCAAATGTCCCTTAAGAGGACAAATTATTCCCAGTCTTGAAGCACTAATCTAGTCTGAATGGTTATTATAAGTTCCCCCTGAAGTGTGTTTGTCCGGGTCCCCTTGGACTCTCCGGTCATTGCTCTAGGAACTGGCCTCTGAGTTATGTCAGTGGTCTTGTTCTTGATTAAGTGTGTGTCACCTTATCACCGTGTGAGGGGGAGATATCCGAGCGTGTTTTCCGATCCCTATTGTACAAACAAGTTACGATGACTCATGGTGAGCTCAGGGGCCTCAGCCTCAGGTGCTTGGGGAGGGTGTTCACAATAAATCATAATTATCTGGCTTGTTTTGAGCTGACACTGTGCAGTGAGGGAACAATGACTTTGAATTGTTTTGAGGAGGGCAGTGCCGATTAGTTTGCTTTTTCCCCCAGCGAGCACGCATTCCCGGGGAAGACTCTGCTGTTTATTGCTCTGTTTAATCTCAGTGATCAGAACTCCAGCAAAACTGAAAAGCCCAGATGAAGGAATGGGTCAGGAACCCCTATCGCTACCCCTAACTCATAGGCTCCTGATGCTTTGGATGGAGAATTCTAGAATGCCAAACATCCTGATTACACAACTCAGAGTAAATTCTCCCCAGTGAAACGCCTTTTGTCAAGGACAACCTCAAATTCATTTGCCTCAGTCTTACTCGGAAGTACTTCTCTGGGATGATGAGGAAGGACAGACAGCTATGAGACTTCGTGTGACATCCACAGAATCATTTGGCTGGGATTTTGTAGTAAAGTTTGGTCTGGGATTTGACATCCCAGTAATCTTCAGGTGAGGATCAACAGAAATCACTGGTCCTCCCTCCTCCAGCAAGCCAGTGGCTACTGGAATGATTTTTTTTTTAAGAACATAATTTACAGAGGACACACAGATACATATATAAACAAGGAAAATGCCCTTAATGGCTGTGTGATGCTGAGTGGCCGAAGTCAGGTCATAATGCAAACTATGCTTACAGCTAAACAAACAAACAACAAACAAACAAACAAACACTTGCTTGTGTATTTAATAAATGTGTTTTCTCCAAGCACTGTCTGTCAGGCATCTTGATTGGTGTGGTGAGCAAAAGCAGCAGCACGGAGGTCGAGGGCTTATGGAGCAAGGGCATCGTTAGTCTACACTGCCACGAATGAGCTTTACAGGCTGTGAGACAGAGGTGCTTCTGACACAGGCTCTGCATGAAAGGGAGGGAGGGCTGCCCTGAAGCTTGTCCTTCAGGGCATAGGCATAGGCAATACATAGGCATAGGCTCCTGTGTTTGGAGGTATGGTCTCCAGCTTGGAGTAAGTTTCAGGACAGATCTAGATTAATGAGTGACTGGGGGTGGGTCTTGAGGTCTCCTAGCCCAGCCTACTTCCTGTCTTCTGTGTGTTTGTGTCTTCTCTGTGTTTCTGGAAGACAAACTCAATGTGACCAACCAACTTCTTCCCACTCCTGCCAGTCAATGTATCTTGCTTTCCACGATGGGGTACACACCCTTGACCTGTAAGGCAAATTAATCTCCTTCTATTACCCTAAGTTGGCAATTATTTTGTCATAACCACAAGGAAAATAACCACTTGGGGAGGGAGAGACATTGGGAAAAGGGACACTGTGTATAAAATCCTTGCGATGAGAACAGAGGGCTAGGGGCAGAGAACTGAAAACGATAATGTGTGGTGAGCTTGACAGGTAGCTGGAGGCCAGTCCTTCCATTTAAAATCAGTTTCCGCTGAGTCTGTGAGCTATGCAAAGACGAGGAAGAGTGTGAAGAGGGGAGGTGGCACAGTCAGTGTCACTGGCACAGAAGGGCGACACTGTTGTGCTTTGAAATCATCCTGGACAAAGTTCAAGAATTGGTGTGGGAAGGTTGAGAGGGGCTGCTGAGAGGAGATCCTGGAGATGCTGAAATTGATTCGGCCTGGAGACCGTGACGCTTTGCCAGGGTGGATGTGGCATCCATGGTGGAGAAGGGAGAAAAAGGAGCAGATGGAAGAGATACGTGTTGTCTGACATACAGCAGTCAAAGATTGTGGGGACTGAGGGAGGGGCTGCAAGATGTACTACTCAGTGTACACAGGCCCAGGGTAATCCCCATATGCACACAAAGAAAGCAAAACACAATTGGAATTGGTGGCAGGTATCAATAGGGGAGTGTCTCGTGGGAGGAGGGAGAAAGAGAGACTGACAGCAACTGGAAAACCTGGCCTCATAAAGTCGATTTTGTTTTGTTTTATTAAGATAAGGTCTTGCTATATATCCCCTGACTAGTCTAAAACTGATGGAAATTCTCCTGCCTCAACATCTGGAATGCATCACCACACTCAGCTTCCAGGTTCACAGAGCCGTTGTTTGGTTTTGTCTTTTGAGACAGGGTCATGTTTAGCCTGGGCTGGTCTTGAACTCACTACGTAGTCAAAGATCACCTTGAACTTCTGATCCTCCTGTTTCATCCCATGAGTGCTAGGAATACACACACACACACACACACACACACACACACACACACACACACACACACACACACACGTCTGTGTGTGTATGTATGTATGTATGTATGTATGTATGTATGTATGTATGTATGTATGTTCTGTTGGTGTAGTGCTGGGGATGGAACCCATGGCTTTGTTCATGATAGATGAGCACATTACCAACTGAGCTGCACGGCAGCCTGAGTGTTCTTGGCATACTTTACCAGAAAGTAAGTCTGATTCATGAAATAACACAGGCAGAAAGGATCCACTTCCCTTTTGGTAAAACCTGGAGTGGGGCTACTTGTATATTTCTCATCCAGAACTCTTCTCACAGTCTTACTCTCCCAACACTCTTTGCATGTGATGGAGCCCAGCCCCCTACTAGTCCAGATCAGCCTTGGATTCTGGAGATGACAAAGCACAGAAGAACCACACAACAAGTGAAGACACAGAAGTAACGTTTAAAAATGAAAGAGGTCAAAGTTATCTCAGTATCACTCGGTATCCAAGGGGACCAGGGTAACCACCAGAAGTGGCAGTGGTATTGCAGTGGTTTGAAGTCTCAGGGCCCAAAAGTCCAAGATGGCTAGCACAGTGAAGGATGCTGTGGGCTAATTTGAAATAAGCACCAAAACCTAAGAGTTAGTCTACTACAGTGTGTTTGCCTAGCATATGCAGGGCTCTGGGTTCAATACTCAGAAACACACACACATACACACACACACACAGAGAGAGAGAGAGAGAGAGAGAGAGAGAGAGAGAGACAGAGAGACAGAGAGAGACAGAGAGACAGAGACAGAGAGACAGAGACAGAGACAAAAAGAGAGTCAGAGAGACACAGAGACACAGAGAGATAGAAACTTGTGGTGTGTGTGTGTGTGTGTGTGTGTTGTGTGAATAGTAATTAAGGAAGAGGTCATGAATTTGAGAGGAAATGGGGGAACACAGGAGGTATTGGAAGAAGAAGATGGAGGGCTGGCGATAATATAAATATAGTACCCATGTATAAAGTAATAAAAAGAAATTAAAAACTGCACTGAAACTATAACACTAAAAAATTTAAACACTAAAAAATTAAAAAGTAACCATTCAATCTTCATGAGTTGGTATTCATATGACTTGAGGGCGTAGTATCATATCTAAAATGGTTCTGTATAAGAGTCTGTCCCCAGGAGCCCCTCCCACTGTCATCAAGAGTGTACACTTTAACTGTTGCCTGGGACCAAATGATCAGCTCACACTAATACTCGAAGGCTGTCTGACTATGAAGGTTGTGAAAAACAATGGCAGGCTACAGTTAGTCTCGGGGCCAGGGAGCGGCCATGAGAACTGCTTGTTGCTTGTCTAGATCGGATCAGTCGGAAATTCCCCAGAGCCTCAGTAAAAGGATACTGGATGTTTAGGAGCGTCCCGGAGCACCAGAAGATGTTTGCTTCATTACAGCGATGTTTCTACAGCTGTCTGCTTGTCGAAAGAGCCACCGGAAACCTGTCCTCCGTCTTCAAAACAACCAAGGGTCACTAAAGCCCCATTATTGGCCAAACACAGGAAATACAACAAAGCCCAGCATAATACCCCTCTGCTGAAAGGAATCTGACTTAGGAAAGAGTTGATGGGGTTTCTTCAGTATTGCTAATGTAAATGACTCCCAGGACGGTCATGATGAAAAGGGGACGCTTATTTAAAAACGCAAGGTCTTTGACTTCAAAACGGGCTATGGTAGGAGAAGGAAGCCTGTGCCTCGAGATGCCGTTGCTTCCTGGTATGCCAGGAAATATTAACCACCGACAACAAAGCAAAATAAAATGAAGGTGGTTGTTGACATGCCACATGTGTGCTGTTCCCGCACATAGGAGTCACGGGAGGCAGGCAGACCCATGAGACTCTGCCACTGGCCGTGCCAGCAAGCCACCTGTGTAACCTCAGGTGTGGCATTAAACAGGTTTCTTTGTTCTAGTGAGAAGAGAGAAACATCAGTTTGATTACTGCCCGTGACCTTCAGTAGCAGAGTTATTAGCGAAAATAGTTCACCTGTTGATAGACACCAAGTCTGAAACACCCTAGGGGTTTGTATGGGACCCCAAGTCGTGATGCCGACAAAGAAATTATCCAATTGTCTTACCAGCACCTGACGGTGTATAACATCTCAGCTTTAATCTAAAAATAGGGACTTAGAGTTCTCCAGTAGATTTTTTTTTGAAGAAGTTAACAATGCTTCATTCATAGGTTTGTCCTTCTACTCAAACACGTACTTTGTAAAATTGATGGTTACTGTGTCTCTCAACCTTGGAGCACTCTGGTTTCACTCAGCTCTGAGTAGTAAGCATTTTCAAGTGATCAAGTTTGCATTCCGTTAAGCCTGGGGGTCTCTGAAAAACAGGCAGTGACAGAAATTCCTCCTCATTGGAGAGTGTAGAAGGGAGGTGGAGCCCATATTCACTGCGCTGGATTAATAAAAATCATGAGACTGCTATAGCCATTGAGACAGCCTAGAAAATTCCAGCCTCTGTTCCACTAGGTGTCTGTCTGTCCATCTGCCTCTAGCATTTTCCCTACAAAGCCCTTCTGTCTGGCTAGTCATCAAGATCTTTCCTTTTTGTCTTTCCTGACTTTCATCATTCTCTTTTTCTCTCTTTTCCTTCTCCTCCCTCCCTCCCTCCCTCCCTCCTCCCTCCCTCCCTCCCTCCCTCCCTCCCTCCCTTCCTTCCTTCCTTCCTATTTCCTTTTTCTCCATTCCTTGACTCGCCACCTACTCCCTGCTAAATGGAACAGATGAAGCATTTCACTCTGGGGGTGGGGGATGGGCTGGAGTTCAGCAAGGCTTAAGACTGTAAATCTTAGACAATGTAACTAGCTATGTCTCCAGTCCTTTGGTCTATCTTACTTTAAGAGTCTTGAGCACTCAAGGTTATGTAGCAATGGTCCAAACTTACCAAATCCAAGCAACTTGCCAGCTCTCAAAGGAAAACTTTTACTCTTAGGATCCAAGGCTACATACTTACCAGCAGCCCCTTGTCTGCATTTCCAAAATTCAGAAAGCATTTGGTGGCAAATATTTGCCTCAACTGAACTTTATGATTTATAGTTTTGTCATGCCAAGTAAGAACATGCATAAATACTTGGCTACAAAAATCTGAGTGTTTGATTATAGGGTGCTTCCAAAGACCCTGCTAGAGATTTATGGGATATTTCAGAGGCTATAAGTCTGAATCAAGAACGCACAGCCATTGGAAGCTCTGTACAAATGAAGTGTATGCTCAGATTGCCAACGGGAAACACAAATCTGATCAAATTAAGATAGGCGTATATTTAATTTCCTCAGCTATATGAACACCGATTCAGGCTGTCAGAATTCGTACATGGAGAAGCCAACGCCAATTTTTAGAAATCCTCTCTAAAGATTAATCTTGGCACAATACAGTTATCAAATTCCAGGGGGAAATCTGTGTGTAGACTGTCTTTTATTTCCAAATGCCACATAAGGCATTGCTGTCCCCTTGCCAATATGACACATTTGAGGTGCACCCCATTCCCATAGTGTCTAAGTGATTCCTTAGCCCAGCAAGATAGCACTGACCCTTTGGAAAACTGTGCTGTAAGCTTCTCTTTGAATTACTTTTGTTGACATCTCATTGACTAAATCGAGCCAGACGATAAGGCCAGGTCAGAGTGGAAGACAGCCAAGAGCATATTTCAAGGGTTGTAGTTACAGTGACCAGGGGAATCTGTGCCTGCTTGTGTAACCTGTGACAAATAACCTTCACATGAAGAAATTTCCATACCCACTCGATAACCATTGTCATGAAACTATAAAGAGGGTGAAGAGAGGATTTAATCTGATTCTAGAACTTGTTCTCAACTTCTGCATGAACCTTGTTTATCCCTCAATGTTCTGGTTGACTCCAACTTCCTTCCAAGGAGAAATAAAGTCTGCCCAACCAGTTGGAGTCATTTGATTATAAATCTAAGAGCAAACAGAGGCACACAGCTGCTTCAGCACCATTGATAAGTGGGTACCTGGAATCTCAGTTTGAGAGTGCTAAGGAAAATTCCAGAACCATCACATTCCACAGCCCTGAATTTTGCCTGAATGGAATTCTCTTTTTTCTTCTCCTTTCACCATCTATCTAGGTTGCTAGATGGAAATGTCACAGAGGTATGAGCCCACTATATGAAGCAAAAAAATTGAGTCCAGAAATTCCAATCTGGATATTCCCTTACTATCAGAGGATTCCAAAAATACCCACTTTAGGACAATTTTCAAGTTACTTATGACTTTGGAGCAAATATACCAAAATAGGAGACATATTAGAACAAGACTAGTGAACGTATCAAAATAGGAGACAGACATATTGGAACTTAAGACTATCTTAATAACGTCTATATACAAGTAGCATTATACAGACTGAGCAAGTCATCTTTATGTATTTGAGAATATATAAAATGTTTATCTACATACACACAAATTTATGTAACAGCAGTTAATGAAAAAGGGGGCATACATTTGAAAAAGAACAAGGGAGGTATTTGGGAGTGTTTGAGGGAAGGAAAGGGAAGGATAATACAATACAGTCATATTACCAAAAATAAAACAAATAAATTAATAGAATTCCTATCTTAAAAATAAGTTAATCATATTTAAATAAAACCACTTTTACTTTCAAAGAGGAAAAAAAGTCCCTCTTCTTCTTAATTATTTTTCTTCTCTATCCTCTGACTCAAACGTAAAATCTAAGATGATCATTGATTAGTCTTCCTCATATGCTGATTGTCCCGGTTTCCTGTCACTACTGGAAGTCAGTTTTACTGTGATTCCACACACTTTAAGGAATTTAGAGTCCAGGAGCTTCATGAGTAGTGGCAATCATACACTGAAGGAGAAGAGGCTTGGGGACCCGGGATGGTGATGACAGCAGGTGGGAGATGACACCAGAGGTTATGTGGGACGTCCACTGGAGAGTGAGCGCTCAGACCACAGGATAAAGGATTTCAATCAGGAAGCAGCCCATGGAGTCATGCTCTGAGTCTAGCATAGGATGATATAATGTTACAGAGATGAGGGAGGGAGTGGGGCAAGGCCACAGACATCCACAAGGGAGCATGAGGGCTGCAGACCCCAGGAGAAAGGCTGGCGAGGGTCTCTCTGCTCCTCCTCCAATCCCTTCCTCTCACTCACGCATTGCTGTTTTGTTTAGAGTGGACAGGGGTGAAAGGTGAGGGTAACTAAAATGCATTTGATTCATGCATAAAAATGTCAGATAACACACTTAATTAATCAAAAATGTGTACTGCGATACACAGGAAAATGAATGATTACTTTAGAGGTAGGAAATGGGAACTGTACTTGTAAGACATCTGGTCCTAATTATTTTCAGACTTTCAATTTTTCAATAAATAAAATTATATTTGAAGTGTTCTATTTGTGTATATGTATATACACATATATATATATATGTGCATGCGTGTGCATGTGCATTCAAGTAAGTGTGTGAATATGTGTGTGTGTTATGGTGTGTTGTGTGCATATGTGTTACAAGTATGGTGTGTGTGCACATGTGTATATATGTGTTACACATGGGGTGTGTGTGCTATTTGTGTGTGTTATGTGTATGTGGTGTGTGTGTATATGTTATGCATATGGTGTATGTGTTATATGTGTGGTATATGTATATGTATGTTTAGTGTTGTGCATGTATGTGTATATGCTTATGTGTTGTGGTGTGTTATGTATGTGGCATGTGTGTGTGTTGTGTGTGTTGTGTTACATGTGTGTTATGTGTATGTATGCTTATGTGTTATGCATGTATGTGTATATGTTTATGTGTTGTGTGTGTTATGTGTGTATGTATGTTTATGTATGTTATGTGTGTATGTATGTTTATGTGTGTTATGTGTGTTATGTGTGTATGTTATGTGTTGTGCATGTATGTGTATATGCTTATGTGTTGTGGTGTGTGTTATGTGTGTGGTGCATATGTATGTATGTTTATGTGGTGTGTGTGTGTGTGTGTGTGTGTGTGTGTGTCTGTGCTGTTCTTGACATACCCTCACTCCAGGGACTGTCTTCGTCATTGCTCTCACACTGTATCTTCCTCCCAGCATGTGACAAGCTCACACTGCCGCGTATGCTGCTGTGAAACTGAAGCACCCCTTTCACTAAAGACATTCACAGCCACCTTGTAAAATATCTTTCCTTAATCCAGCAGCCACCCAGCAGGACACAAGCCTGTGGAGAGAGAAATCCTAGACCAGACCGTACTCCGAAGAGGCTGGGCTGTAATGCTTTTGCGGCTGGGTCGGCTCAGCTTTCAGCCTTTGAACAGCTCTGCCAGGCATACGACGAGTCAGAAGAACATGGAAAACATTAAACACTTGTGTATGTAGAAGACTGTTTTCCGCCATTGGTTTATTGAACTTATTAATACATTCTGAAAGGTGCTACCAATGACTGACTCAGGAGAACTGGGGTGTTCTGAAGACATTGTTCCCCAGATCAACTGAAGAGAATTAACGGTACGGGATTTCTGAGACAAGCCAGGAGCAAACAAAGTGTGATTTTGGCAGAAGAAAAGAAAGCAAAAATAAATCACGTGTTTTAGAGAATGCTTGACTTAAATCCATATCCCAGGTGAGCAACAAATACCAAGTTCTTATTCACATGCAGTTTTTGTGGATTTCTGCTTCTGACCAAGATAAATTACCAAGGATTTGATCAATCTTCACAGCTTGTGCAATCAAATGCATACACACATATGCACATACATGACATCAATTGCATGACAAAACAGAGCTATTAACTGGCTTCAGAAACCGTGCTCCAGGCAGAAAAGAGCAGAGGTTCCTGAGAAATGGTGCATCAAAAGGTAAGCCCCGTGACTACCCACCACTGACTGCCTAGATGGAAATTTCCAGGTTGTGGACCACAGGAGGGAAAACTCAGGGAGGACCTCAATGGACATCTGCATTGTTGAGACAATATCAAAATCCAAAAAAGTTATCCAAAGCAATGCCAGCAAAACAACAAGAGGAAGGCTTAAAGCAATGTGGAAGGGACTGGAACAATGGCTCAGTGGTTGTCGCTTGTTGCTCTTTCAGATGACCTGGTTTTGATTCCCAGCACCCACATTGGGATTGGGTAACTCACACCACCCAGAAACTATAGCCCCAAGGGATCCACCTCTTTTTGTTGTTCCCGTTGGCCTCCACAGGTACTGACAGGCATGTAGTGTACTTATAAATACTCAGGCCCACACAGATGCATGAAACTAAAAGGTAAAACAAGCATTTTCTTTAAAAAAAAATCATTGAGGAAAATCCTTAGCAAACAGCTAGAAAAAACATACCAGTTAAAATCCAAAGCAAAATATAGATTCTCCAAGCTTTTGGTCATCAATGGAGCATGAGGAATGACACAGCCTTATGGGAAGGAAGATCATGTGATGTGGGAATGTGTCTGAATACAATAGAAGGAAGAACTACGAAAACCAGTCATTGTTGTTTTCTTGCATGCAATTTAAAATATAATTTTAAAGAGAATTGATAATTTGGAGGAAATACAATAAGACACATAAACAAGCTGTGTATTGTAAGTCAAAGGACAGGTACTTTGAATAATGAAGATGTGTAATCAAGATGAAAATGAGATTCATAGAATACACTCAATAAACCCCAAGAGGGTAGAGAACAGGAAAGCAGGAGAATGGTATGATAAAAATAGAAAGTAACAATGAAGATGTAGGCTCTGACCACACCGTGTCATTAATCTTAGCTTAGTTTGAATGTTTCTGTTAAAACTCAGCTGTTGCCACGTTATACAACATCGACGGAAAAAACCTCTGAAGTACTGAGGAATTATATAGCAGTCAGCATAATTCCATGAGGAAAGGGGAAACCAAGAGGAGAGATGGAAATATTTAGATTGAATAAAATGAAAATATATTACATCAGGCTGGGTCCTCTGCCAAGGCACTAGGATTTAGGGACTCAGCGAACATCAGTACAACATGTTCACTAGAAAGGAAGGGTATCTAGTTAATGGCCCCAGCTTCCACTTTAAACAAGAAAATTAAACCAAGGCCAACCAAGTAAAAGAAATATTTAAGATGAGGGCAGAGACAATAAAACATCCTTAGATATCCAAAACCAGAGATCAAATCAATTTAGTGCTATAGGGCTATTTCTTGAAATCTGTTCCCTTAGTGAAAAATATTCTGTTATCACTTTCAGGGGGAGATGACAAAGGAAGTGTGGACCACTTCACAAAGGAGAGGAACTACAGGGAAAGAGGAAGACAAGTATCCTTGCTGAGTATTGGTTCAATGGAGGCAGTTTTCGTCCTCCTTGGTGGAGGATTGTTGAAGGACAGCTGAACTTGGGAAAACAATGCATTCTCTGGAGCTTGTGGTGGGGAGGCAAAGAGGATATAAGCTAATGTACAAAAACCCAGTCCTTAAGTCTCCTTGCCTGACAGCAATGATAAAATGAGAACCTCGGGCACGGTAGTTCCCTTCAACAACCCTTCATTACTTCAGGATCTCTGGAGATAACGTCTGGAATTGACAGATGGGATCATAAAATCATAATGCCTCTCCTGCAAAAGCAACCATTACCCAAGGGAATAAAACACCTACAGGACAGAAGAAAAAATTTTGCTAGCTGTACATCTGGCAGAGGATTCATATACAAAGTTTAAGTACACAAAAACAAAAGCAAACAAACAAAATGTAAATACCAAGAACCTAAGTAATAGAGTCAGTAGTATATGGACGAACAATGTAAACAGCTCTCAAAGCGTGAAGTACAAATGAACCCCAGACATATAGAAATTGAACATCTTTAGCCATCAGAGAAATTCAAGTCAAATCTAGATGAAGGGCATGAGATATAGTTAACAATTCAAGTGTGATCTCTGGAGCCCACAGGACAGAACTGGCTCCCAGCACTTGTGCTTTGATCTAATCAGAATAGAAACCATTGGAAAACATACAACAGGCAGGGTACAGAGGTGTTCGCCTTTATACCTGGCACTCGGAAAGCAGAGGCAAGTGGATCTCTGTAGGTTCCGGGCCAGTCAGGACCATAGTGAGATCCTGTCTCAAAAGGTGTGTGTGTGTGTGTGTGTGTGAGAGAGAGAGAGAGAGAGAGAGAGAGAGAGAGAGAGAGAGAGAGAGAGAGAAGAGGAGAGAACCTTACTGCTGACGAGAATGAAAATTAATGCAGATAATCAGTATAGAGCTTCCCCACCTCCACACACACACACACTAAGCATAGACGTACAATATTACTCAGCTACAGCCATTATATAACCTGTCTCTACAGTAGGAGCCACCTTCCCCTACAATAGCTAGGACCCTGAGCCAATTCCATAAAGCACTATACACCAGGGTGCTCTCATACTGGGCAGTGGGAAAAGTAAAGTAGCTGTGACTTATTGACCCAAACTTTGCTAGGACAGCACAGATTTTACTGATGAACTAATGAGGAGACCAGGTTCTAGTTGTGACCGAGTGTCTGACTGCAGACTTCAGGTCCTGAAACCCCGCACAGGTTTACAATGAGGCCTACTTTAACGTCTACAATGTTTTTAATTACATCTTCATTGTCTTTGTCCAACTGCTTCTTTAAAGATGCTTATTGTAACCCACAATGTATCAACTTTATAAAGTGCTACATGAAATTATCTGTGCAGATCCTTGGGGAATATCCATGGTCTGTTCACAGTGGCTGCACCATTTTACACTCCCCGAGGCTCTGAATTTGTATCTTCAGGTACGGTTGTTATTTTCTGCTTATTTTGAGTCTGTTCTGTTTTTGATAATAACATCTTTGCTAGTTTCATTCTTGTCTCTATGATAAAAACATCTCTACAAAAAAAAATTTTAGGAGAGCATGGGCTTTAGTTTTCACTTCCAGGTTGTAGGCTACCAGGGCTGGGAAATCACAGCAGCAGCAGCTTGAAGCAGCTGGTCACAGCACACCCACAGTCAAGAGAAGAGAGCAAGGGTAAGCACGCGTTCATGTGCTTACTTGTGTTTAGCCTTAACAACCTTGATCTGGTATATACAAACTAGAATTACATTAAGATTGCCACCTTGCCTCTGTCAGAATGGCTATCACCAAGAAAACAAACAACAACAAGTGTTGGCGAGGATGCTGAAAAGAGGAAATACTTGTATACTGTTTTGGCTGCTCTGGCCACATGGGAATTTATATGAAGGTTCCTCAAGACATTGAGATAGACCCCCACACACTATTCCTGGGGGTATATTCAAAGGACCCTAAGTCACTAAGTAAACCTCAGAGATACCTGCATATCTATTTTCACAGTAGCAAAGCTATGGAATCAGTCTAGGTGTCTGTGAAGAGATGAATGGATACAGAAAATGTAGCATATCCGCATACAATAGAGTTTTATCCAGCTATGAACTGGAATGAAATGATATCATTTGCATGAAAATGGATGCAACTGCAGATCATTTTAATCAAAGTAAGTCAGATGCAAAACAAACAAACGTTGTGTGCTTTCTCCCACTTGTAAGCTCCAGAATTTTTTTTATATAGATACATAAAACTCTTTGTGACATTAAAGTAGAGGGGAGGGTGCTAGCAAGAAGGGAGGGACGAGGCTACTAAACGGGGAGAACGAGGACTAGGAAATGCAAAGCACACAGCATACTTCAAAGGAATTGTGTATATGAAACAACGTTATGTAAAAGAGTGCACATCAACCATTTCTTAAAAAAGACCCACAATTTCCACATTTTTTAAAGGAGATAAAACTTGCCCAAGGAGAACAACCTTGGAAAGAACTCTGCTTTAGAAGCTAACAGCAGAACGGTGTATGCCAGAGGCTACAAACACACTAAGGGGATTGTGGGGAAAGCATCCGATTGCAGAGTATAACTGTCTGTCTATCCTGAAAGGCCTCACCAGGCGGTGGCAACTCCTTTATGCTAACCACTGCCCAGGTATCAGGATGGCTTGACCAGCTGGCCGGGACAATTCATCAGGAAGAACACGGCTAACCCCAAGTCCTGACTGTCGTCTGCTCCTCAGTTCTCCATGTGGCTGCTCTTCCCGTAGCTCGTGCTTCCTCACACTACGGCTATGTCCACCGAGCTTAGCACCTGTGCACACTGGCTTTCTGAGAGAAAAGGGTTTGAAAGCTTCCAGTTGTTTCTAGACCTGGGTTCAGAGTCCTCAGGAAGTCACTTCTGCTTCATAGAGCATCGCAGAAAGGTAGCAAATAGACTCCACTTCTTAAGGAATGTGAGTTTTCAGCCTCTGAGGCTAGCAACTCACAAAACACACTGAACACCTCCAACTATGAAGGAGGGATGGATGCCCTAGAACAGGAACCAGGAAGGTGTCTTCCTTACAGTTTGCCTTCTGATGGTTTCCAGACCCAGAGATGTAAGATACCCACTCCTTATTACACACAAGGCACACCCCACTCTTAACTGAGGGTTGACTGGGGGTGTGGTTGTCTCTCACTCGGGTATTATGGTTAAATTTGGTTTTGCTGGGTTTTCTGGATCCAGATTTCCTGACGCGGCCACCTGCCAATCCCCCTGCCTCAATCCCTGAAGTTCTAGGATTGCAGGCGTGCATCACCACATCCAGTGCCTATTATGCTTCTCTGGGCAGAACAAAGACTTTGCCCAGCTGACATGTGGCAAGGACTGTCAGAGAAGCCCGGTCTCATGGTCCATTATGCGATTCTGAGAAAGGAAACACAGGCAGGTTCAACACATCCTCTGTGTGGACGCCAAATGTCTTGTGACGTGGGTTCTTCGGGGCTGTTTTTAGTGAGGACACTCCAGTCTTATGAATCTGACAGGAATTTGGCTCTGTGCCCTGACAGAATGCAATGTAGGCATAATTTGATCTTCCTGTAATTGTCTTTTAACTTGGCAATCCAGACTAATTTTTTCCTGTGAAGTGAGCCCAGAACGTCACTGGGACAGTGGTTGGGTTAATTAATGAGGCGTAATAATGTGCATAATAAAAGCATATGATCTGAGTTTTCTTCCCTTATTTTTCTCTTTCCTTCCCACGGAGAATGGCTGGCCCCACTGGAATCTGTGAGTCACATTTTGTTCAAGGGATCTCTTCTTGTAAACAACAGCAAGGAGAAAATAATAACCCAAGAAACATCTGCTTGATTGAGTCCCTGACTTACTTTTGTTTTCCACTTCCCCCATTGCATGTTAAAGGAAGTAAATAGGGGGAAAAATCTAATTATATTACTGTTTACTGATTACAGGATAGGTTTTTATTGTGTTTATTTTAAAGACCGTTCTGAGACACACCCAAAGCCTTCATCTTTCATTTTCCTTACGGCTACTCACAGCGCCCCCTTCTTTTTGTTGTCTGTGGTTAACAACCTTTAAAGTCACCAGAAAGTTGTCCCAACCCTTGGATTTCAGTATTAGCAGAGGAGCTTGGAATCCGTAGCTGTTGGGGGAGAAACTTTCACAGGTGACAGTGACAAGCCCAGTGGAAATCGAGGATAGGATGTGGCTTTACATTCCAAACAGTTCACCAGGTATGTCTGAGTCTAAAGAAACCATTAAGCATCCTTTCTGCATTGGAAAACTGACCCAACAACTTGAATTCTAGATATCAATTCCAGCTATACAGCAAGCCATGTACGTACTAAGCTGGACCAGAGAAGATTAATACTAGCCCCAGGCACCATGTGGAATCTGTGTTAAACTCAAGTGGGAAAAAAAACTGTTCTGTGGATATTAATGGGGCACCAGAAGCTGAGCTGTCCCTGGTGTAGAATTGCACAGGGGACCTTCAGGACTAAGTAGGTTATCACACAGCTTGGGCAAGAAGTGATAGTTCACCAGGCAAAGCCCCAATTGAACTTCTAAGCATAATAATTTGAAGGGGTGGGGAGTAGAAAAAGCATGAGCAAGCCAAACATTGTCTCTCTATTAGGGTGCCTTGCTGATGGTATTTTGCCAAATACCTATCATTTAGCCCACAATTTACTTCAGCTGAAAATTTCTTGGTTGGACGATTCCAATCTTTTTTTTTTATTTTTTTTCTAAAAATGAGTGTTACTCTTGATCAGTGTCAAAATTCATCTAAACCAACTTTTGTTAGAAAGGGATCGCTAGCACAGCCGTGCCCGGCACACGACGTTCCGTGCCTGCCTTTGGCTCCGGACACTGCCAAGAGTGGGAAGTTCACATAGTCCCAGAACAAAAAGTTCCACTCATTCCACGCGAGTCACAGATAATGAAGTCATAACGGGACCTCTAGCTGGACCAGCTCCACGAAAACAAGGTACAGCAGGCAGCTATAGTGCTCCGAAGGGAAGATGCACTCATCCTGCTCCAGAGACCGTCACCTTCAGCAGGGAGCGAATGCTATCAGCTCTGCTTCCCTATGACTAAACCCCGCCTGACCCTTGAGTATATTGTGGCTTATATATGAACTGCTTTCTGATTTTCCAAAACCTCTGAGAATTGCTCTCTAGCACCCAGTTTTTAAATAAAGTTAATTCAAAAATATTTTTGAGACCAGGTCTATAGCATCCGTCTTGGCCTCAAGGTATGTACCATCGTGCCCAGCTAAATTTTCTTTTTAAATTCTGACAGTTAGTTATGAATATAGAATTTTCAGAGAAGGGGAAGTGCCAAAACTAAAACCTTTACTAGAATACTGCAGAATTGGGTCATTGTGACACGTCTCACGACTGTCATACAAACACACTAACTAGTAGCTTACCACTGAGAATTTATCATTTTGACTTACAATATCCATCTGCATAAAGATACAAAATAATTCAAGTTTAAAGTAGGCATGGCTTTAATAGTTAGGACAGAAATGACAATGGTTGTGGGACAGAGTGAAAAAGAGAAGGCGGACATGTGAACTAGTTATTCCTAGAAAGTGTAGTTTAGAGATTAAAAGAAGTCAGAGTTGGAAGCATCAAGTTTAAACTGTTCAACGTGTCCTGCAGGTAGCATTAAGGCATTGTTTAATAGACTTGCCATTTCTTTTATGGGTTGATGTTCTAGTTTCATTCTGATTTGCTGTGATAACATATTCAGACAAGAAGCAACTTAGGGAATAAAAGTGTTCTTGTCATCATGCACTTCCAGTTAATTAAAGTCCGTCATTGTGGGACCGTCAATGCAGGAACTTCAATCATCCAGTCACATCACACCCAAATTTGAAAATGGATGCATACCTGCTTACTCGTGCTCTGCTCAAGTTCTAACACAGTTGAGAAACCCTGCCTAGGGAATGAAGTTGCCAGTAGTGGGCTAGGTAGGTTTCCCCACATCAGTTAACTTTATTAAGACAATTTCTCATAGACATGGGCAACCCAACATGAACGATCCTCCATTGAGACTCTTTTCCTAGTGGA
This sequence comes from Rattus rattus, assembly GCF_011064425.1. Taxonomy (NCBI): domain Eukaryota; kingdom Metazoa; phylum Chordata; class Mammalia; order Rodentia; family Muridae; genus Rattus; species Rattus rattus. The sequence goes on from NC_046163.1 coordinate 62,470,753, forward strand.
GTCTAGGTTTGTCAGGTGGACAACTGAAGTTCATCACCGTGGCTGGTCTCACAAAATTAGCCTGAATTGTTTTATTGAGAGAAAGCTCTATTTATAATCTAATAATCCAAGTAAACAGCACAAAATACTCAAAAGACAAGGCAGTTCAGGCCAAATGAATGGCTGGGCAGAATTGTCAGGGTAAGCTTAAGAGAGAAGAAGTATTTGAAAAGGGCCTTGGAATCATTTTCCAGTGGCTGTCTTCTTTCTCTCTGTTCTTTCTGGTTTAGTTTTTCCTCACCTAGCCAAGCAAGAAGTCAGACCTCAACATAGGGCTGTTGCATTCATTTGTGACCTTGGGGAGGGGTCTTTATCAGCCTGTTGCCACACCAAACTCATGCCTGTTCTCATCCTTCATGCTAGAACCACACGCTTGTCTTGTTTCTTTTGCCTTTACATTTCCTGTCTCCTCACAATAGCAACGGCTTCAGTTCGAAGCCCACTTCTCTGGCGATCCTTAGCCCTTCCCTCCAACTCTCAGTACACTCTCACTGGAACACATCCCTCATGTGGTAGATCTCTTTGACTAAGAGGTGGTTCAACCTTGAGCGTCTTCTCAACGGATCCATATCAGATGGATTAACTCTAAGCGTATCCTTCTAGCTAGAGAAGGTGATTGGTCTTAGCCGGTCTGATATCTCTGTCATCACATACTTATTTCCTGAATGCTCTCTCTACACCAGGGCTCTGTTTTAGTTATCGCAACAGACATGGCTTCTGCCTTTTTAAAGGCCATGCCTAACTGAGGGAAATGTCATAAATGAGCTCGCGATTAAATAACATCAACTCAGGTTCATATAACTAATATAAAAACAACAGCCATAAAGACCAGCTAATAATAATAGCTTGATCTGTTCTGTGTAAATTATTCTAAGTACTTTATAAGGGCTATCACGTGGGAGTCTAGGAAACAAGGGTAATTATTTTCCCTTTACCTCAGGACATGAAACTAAAGCTTCAAGAGGTTAACAAATGCCCTTGAGATCTTACATCCACTAAGGGTCAAGACTAGGATGTAAAATCAAGCAGCTGGACCCTGGATCTTGTTTCCCCTACCCACCTGATGAGGAAATCAGTGCACAGTGAGTCATCTGAACTGAGAAGTCAGTGAGATGCAGCAGAGGGCATCAGCTTTTCCTGCCCAGTGGTGCAGCCCTAAAGAACTCTGAAAGGTATGAGGTCAGAGGCCCCTTCTCTCCTGTAAATCTCATCAAAGGGGATTCATTCAAACTGGAACAAGTCTCAGGATCTCAGATCATCTTCAGTCACACACAGGTGCTTTGCATCCAAGGGGGGAGACTGGGTTTTCAAGGAAAGACCAGGAACAGCACAAAGAAGGACCCCATCAGCCAGACAAGGCAGCTCATGCCTGTCTTCCTAGCACTTGAGGCGGGTTGGCAGGAAGATACAAAGTTCAAAGCCAGCCTAGGATTTACCTTGGTTCAAAAATTAAGGGAGGAAGGGGGGGAAAGAAGAGGGAGAAAGGAGGGAGAAAAAGAGGGAGAGAGGGGAAAAGAACCATTTCTTCTATCTTGTATTCCTTGCCTTCTCAGAGGGCTCAGAAGCATCTCCTCCTCCTCTACTGGAATTGGTAGGATCCAGATGCCCCTCTGTTCCTTTTCTTCTTTGAAAAGTTGTGTGTTCTTGTTATACTATCTTTAGAAAATGTCAAATACATAGGCAAAACCCTTTGCTTAATATCAGTCATCCAAAAGTCTCCCTTTCCCTCTTGCTTTGTATTTCTATCTTTTCTTTCGGTACAGATTTCAGTATGTGTTAAGTTCGAACTGCAAATGTTAACGACTATGTAACCTCCTAAAACACACCTCACCTGCTAGAGAACATCTCAAGGCTGTGTAGCGTTGCAGCATGCACGTGCACCATGTATTGACAGAGAATCCTCCTGCACTGAGAGTGCATTTTTAATTTTGTAGTAATAGGAACAATAATGAAGTTGACCCCTTGATGAGTCCAACAAGATGTTCTTTCTTCTATTTCAGATTAGTTCCTTAAGATAAATTCTCTGAGTGACGATAATTGAAATAATGACTAGGAATGCAAGTGGACTTCTGAAGCTTTTCGGGAAGTATGGGAATCCCCCTCTGCACTAACGTAAGCAGAGCTGGCAAGAAGCGTCATTACAGTGATGGATATTTTAAAAAGAAACCGCAGGGCTGTGAATATAGAGACCGCCAGTGCAGTTTTCTAGGCTCAGTCTTGTTTTTTTTTTGTTTTGTTTTTTTGTTTTTTTGTTTTTAGGGTTTCTATTCTTGCACAAACATCATGACCAAGAAGCAAGTTGAGGAGGAAAGGGTTTACTCAGCTTACACTTCCACATTGCTGTTCACACCAAAGGAAGTCAAGACTGGAACTCAAGCAAGTCAGGAAGCAGGAGCTGATGCAGAGGCCATGGAGGGATGTTACTTACTGGCTTGCTTCCCCTGGCTTGCTCAGCTTGCTTTCTTATAGAACCCAGGACTACCAGCCCAGGGATGGCACCACCCACAATGGGTTGGGTCCTCCCCCCAACCTCCTTGATCACTAATTGAGAAAATGCCTTACAGCTGGGTCTCATGGAGGCATTTCCTCAAGGGAGGCTCCTTTCTCTGTGATAACTACAGCTTGTGTCAAGTACACTGCCAGTACACTGCCCATAGGGGCTTTATCTAGAGCATGGGTCCTGAAACTCCTGGTCACGACCCCAATGCAGGGCTGAATGGGAGGGGGTCCTCGAAGTCAGACAACAGTAAAGAGTTTCTGAGTGTACAACAAACAAAATTAGCCCAGAATCAAATGATTAATGAATCTGAGATGCTTCTGGAAGTGCTGGGTGGTGTTGTATCTCACGACTTCACCTTAGCCTTGATTCTGAACCCACCGTGCATACCCGTCACACAATGCCACCTGAACCCTATCTGGAACACAGCTGCTCGGATTTAAGACTAACGTTATGAACAACCGCCTCTTATATCCCTACCCTCTGTGCTCAGAATGCAGCAGATCTTTGGGCTGCCCTGAGCTAGAACTGTGTGACCTTCAGAACTGCTATTGTGTTACTGACTTGAATTTCGTAAAAAATTTCAGTGAATTTTGGTTTGGTGCGGTGTTCCCAATGATTTCTGAAATGCTATTTGTACCAGAGATTAATGTCAAGCGGTGTTCTCAACACTGACAACTATGAAATCAAAGTACAGATCAGTTCTTAAAATCCTTGAAGTTCATCTATGTCATGTAGTACCAAACACCCAGTCAAGATTTAATTCTGTAAGCAAAATTAAACAAGAATACCCATTTATGAGTATGCAAATTGGTTTTATCCTTAATAAATCATAACATTGTTCTTGTTATTTATTTTAAATGCTCTAAAATCAAATTTCTCCATTAATATTCCTCAATATTTGACACGGATACCTATTGTATAGATATGATACCTGGGGGAATCATAAAACTTTCTCAGGCAAAAGGAAGGGTCTTGGGTGAGAAAGTTTAAAATGCTGTGCTCTGGAGAAGAAACCTTAGAGGTAACAAAGAAGGGGGTGGCTGGATTTCAGCAGGGATACTGGGGCATGAATTGAATTAGTCTTTACAAAGGGTCTCAGCAGATAAAGGGCATGGCTCCTGGAATTTGTAGAAATAAGCATGTCCCTCCGAAAGGTAGGTAGAGAGCAAAAATATATAGCCCAAAGCCAATGTAATCAGCAAAATAAATCCTTGGGATTATTTGACTTTTGGTCTACGAATAGCTGTTTGTGCCTCGCAATAGCTTGCTTCAGAGCATCATTAAGGCGACTTGGTCTATTTCCCATCCATAACTCTTGGCTGAGCTGCCAGAGGGCCAGTGAGGAAGCAGCAGGATAGGAAGGGCCTCTCACCTGGAGTCCTTCGGTGTTGCTGACTTTCTTTAATGTGCTAATACCCTGCAGATCCAGGCAAGACTTAGAAAAAGCCTAGGAACACAGAACTGTCTTTGCTGAAGCAAACATCTTTATTTATTTTACCCTTGGCAGCCAGACAAGTTTATTTAATAACCACATAATTTATTATCAACTTTGAGATTAAGGGTACCTAAAAACATCCCTTTGCTTGTTCTCTGAATTAGCCAAAGGCAAATTAGGAATTTTGCCAAACAAGGCAATGGGGGAAAAAATCATCTACTGGGAAATAACAAGGTTTGGATGAGTCAAATTAAAACCATTCACTCTCCTCATAAATAGTTTAGGAAAAATGAAATAAAATAGTTACCACTGCTCTGATCCACTCAGAAACTTCGCATGGCAAAATGCCAGAACCCCAATCAGTCACCAGGGAAGCCAAGAATGCTGGAGAAAAGGCAAAAACCAGCCAACCTGGAAGAGAAGCATAGAATCATCACCAGGAGAAAAGGATCCAAGGGCTTTTCACCCAGTCCTTGTCTCTAGAAATAACCAACTTCATGTGAGAAGGGAGGTTCAGGGTTCTAACTAATCCTGCAGGGAGGGGGTGTGGCACCCTCATATTGGTCCATTCTGGCAGAACTCTTGTCCCAGTTAGAGTTAGCAAAGAGATTCGTTCGCTTTGGGCCTACTAGGCAATTATCATCAGTAGGGTAGCCATATGCCTTGGCTTGATCTGGGCAGAGTAATATTTTAACTTTCAGCCCAATGAGAATAAGGAAATCAATGGTGATATTAAAAAAGCCAGTTTTAAAATGTCTCTCGTGGCCAGACTGTAAGTTTAAACGTCAATATTTACAAAAACCCCAATGAATGGAGACAAAGACAAACCAAACATTCATAAATTGCCAGAGGGAAAATGCTGCAATGCCATCCTGGACCCAGATGCTGAAGGTAGGAACAGAAGCGCTTTGTGCACAGACTCCTTGGTCATTTATTTTTCTGGAGTTTTAGTGGTTAATTAAGTTCTCAGTGTCCTTGCTCTGATTCAGCAAAGTCTTCCAGATGCAACTATTTCCCACCACGGTGCTGTTTCCTTTAAGGGGTGTATCACTAAGGAAGAGGACCTTTCTAGAACAGCCAGGGCACAGTCCTAGCTGGAGGAGTGGTGTTTTTGGTCCACCGTGTCTAAAAGGGAAACCTAGTGCCCACGGGGTAGGAAGTCAACCTCAGTGGACAACTGAACTAAAAGACAGTGTTGATGCAAGGACAGAAAGGACAGATTGGCCTGAGGAAGCAGAACTGAGAGGGATGAAAAAGGAGTCAAAGAGAGTCAGAGCCGTCCTGTAATTGCATTAAATTGTCGTCTAGGGCAACTTATGAAGGCACGGTAATACCTCCCTGTGCAGATGTCATTGGGTCAGGATGGATGACAGCTAAAGACCAATATTGGTGGTTAAAAACTGGCAAAATAGAATCTGTCTTCATGTCTCTTCTCTCCTTTCTCCTCCCTTCCCCTCTCATCCCTTCCTCTACTCCCCCCCCTCCCCTTCCCCCCTCCCCTCCCCCACCCCTCCCTCCCTTCCCCTCCCCCTCCCTTCCCCCTCCCTTCCCCCTCCCTTCCTCTCTCTCTCCCATTCCTCTGCCTCCTCTCTCCCTGCTTCCTCTCTCTCAGGCAGGATCGCACGAAACCCTTAGAGGAGCCTTAGAACTTGCTGCTATAAAGTCTAGGATGACCCTGAACGCCTCGTCCTCCCGAGGCACACATCACCACTCCCAGGTTTCGCTGTACTGATGTTGAACTCAGGGATTTCTGAATGCTAGGCAAGCACTCTAACATCAGCCCTGTTCCAAGCTCCAGCATCATCTTTCTAGTCAAGTGGAATTCTGGGGGGAAGCAATATGCTTTCAAATAGATTATCAAGGATCTAGGGGCTAGGGCTTTGGGGCTCAGGAATAGAACATTTGCCAGGTAAATCCTCGGTTTAACCCCTAGCTTTAAAAAAGAAGAAAAATAAAAGAAGTAAACTTTCTTTCTATTGGGCTTCACAGGTTGCATGTGATATTGGCTTGTTGTAAATAGTAATAATTCCATTCTTTTGCATTACTACTGTCCGTATTGGTTTCCACTCACTGTTCACCTAATGGCTGCTGAACTGAGTTACTCTATGTCAACCCTAAGTATATTACAGATTTCCCCACTAAGTCAGTCCATGCCCTCAGAGCAGTCATTTTTATCTCCACATAACTGAAGTAACAATTGCAGAGCCCTTCGAGTATTCTTGCAAGGCTGTGAATGACATCTTTCTTTCAACCTTCGATTATACACTTACTTCACTGAAACTACCATTATCTTACAAAATTTTGGGTTAACTGTTGGCTGCAATTCCCAAAGAAGCTCCCCTCCCCTTACCCCAATTCTCTCAGGTATGTTTTTAAGTTTGAAAAACCCTAAGTAACCATAAACGATTTCACAGTGGTGTGCACACAGCACAGAGCAGTACCCAGTGAAGGAGTCTGAACTTTCCAGTTTGTCATCTAGACTCAGATATGACATCTGAGAGGCATGGACCATGAGGATTCAAGTCACCTCTATGTGCCTTAATTTCTGTGTCTGAAAAAAGAGAACATTAACATTACTCCCCTCAGGGTGTGAAGAATAAAGGAGCAAGCCCAGGGCAGCCTCCACACCACTGCTGAACCAGGTCAGCTCCCCACGAAGCTTCTTCTTACTTCTTCATTCACCTTTCCCATCGGAGGAGCCTTCCAGTCTTTAATACTCAGTGCTTTAGCCACAAAGACACCCAGGATATTTCCTCAGCTTTCTGGCCTCTAAAGACCACACAGGTAGTCCTTCTAGACTCCATTGTTGGGTCTTGTTTGCCTGTGCTTGGCTTAGCCTCTGGTTTCACAGAGAAACCTACCTGAGATCTAGCTAGGGCAGTGTAGCAGGGTCAGGCTAAGACACAGTGTCCTTGGTTAAAGTCAGAAGAACCAAGCTGAGGGCTTTGCTGCCTATTCAAACACCAGCTTGGCTTCAGTCTATCCATTTTAACTCAGACATCCCAACGCACGCACCTAGGCTTTTGAATGACAGGGTCCATGGAAAGTGCAGAATGCTACAGGGTGCAGGTGTTTATTATCACCCACATGCATGTTCCTTACTTACAACCCATGGCAGCTTTTTGATGGTTTTGTTATATAATGAAAATGCAATTATGTAATAATATATTCCATATTTTGCTTATTATATGTCAGACACACAATCTGCTTGTCACATGTGCCCACAGTCAATTATTCCCCTTTGCAAATTAAGTCCCCTTGATTCTCTTCCCACACGCCACATGTGGACCAATTGCTCTCACTCCGGAGTGGACAACGATCTCTTCTCAAAGGCCCTCCATAGAGCCTGATGCACAACTAAAGAGGCTGGGGTTCTCTGCTTCGTCTCACAGGGTTCTCTTTCCCCGGACCACATCTTTTAGCTCTTATTCACCACCTTTATGGCATAACATCTCAAATACCCTTGTTCTTTCTAGAAGCCATTTGTTCATTCTGCATATGGATGGCTTCTTGCAGTTGGAAACCACATTACACTTACTCCGAGTTCCACTAGATCACCTTACACTTACATTTGTTTGTTTCCATAACTTCTACTCTCTCAGGTATCACTGCCCCCTTGTAAAGATAAACAAGAAAATGATTCAATAAGCAAAACAGTACCACTGCCCTTCATAGACTCTAGAGGTCCAGCAGCCACCCAGGGCAAACAGCAAATTTTACTGAATTTTCTTCACTCCAAGAACAAGGTTGATGTTACCTCAAGTCTACCACTGGGCTGTGTATAAATCACCTGACAGAAGAAGGTCCATCTTCAAGTGGAGAAGAGAATTGTGAATGGCTGCTGAATTTACCAATAACTTCTGGGTATTTTTTCTTCCAGCAGAAAATTGGGTATTTTCTGTGGGTTTCTGGGCCATTTGGGTATATATATTTGTATTTGAGCTCTTCGTCAATTTTGTTAATTTGAGGGAGATGATTTTGTAAATTATTCTAGATCATGAAAATACACGTAGGTTTTGACCTCCAGAGTTATAATAGACATTAATAAGCCTCCATCTTTGTACATGGTAAGTAGATTACATATCTGTGAAGTTCATTTCAGCATCCCTGGTTGTCCTGAGAGTCTTATTCTCATTCTGTCATTAAAGAATCAGTTAAAGACAGCCTTCCTTCGACACACATTCACTTATGTCTGCATGTTGGACCTTCTCCATTACTTTTTAAAAAACAAATTATCATATAAAACTATATTTGGCCTTTTCTTGTGAGGGTCAGGAGCCAGGGGACCCAGGCTGGATTGGACACAGTGAAGTCATGGGGCTTCTCTGAGTCAACCCAGGTCTAGCAATGTACCAAAGGTGGGGCGTCCTCCTCTTTCAGTGCTCTAAATCATTGCTAAGTTCTGAAGTGGGTGCCTTTAAATTTCTAGTTTTATCAGCCTAAAACAACCAGATAAGCATACCTACCTCGTCTCCCTTTGTCTCCTATGCATTAGACTTTGTATGAATTAGTAATACGTCGAAGAAGATTTCAAACATTTACTTCTACAGGAGGGGATTAGAAATGAAGCAAATGGCGCAAGGGCGCTTCCAGGTAAGAAGCAATAGGGAAAGGTGGCCGGGGAGTTTGCCCTGGGTGGCTGCTGGACCTCTACAGTCTATGAAGGGCAGTGGTACTGTTTTGCTTATTGAATCATTTTCTTGTTTATCTTTCCAAGGGGGCAGTGATACCTGAGAGAGTAGAAGTTTGCTGGGATATATTTGATGCTCAATGGTCCCGTGTTAAATTAATGAGTGAAGGGACAATACCAAACCACAGAATACAGACAGTGAGGTTACTATGAATGCTCTGAGTAACCCAAGGGATCATTGTAAGTTTCTGGTCTAAATGTTTCTGGCCTGTAGCACTTACTAGCTCTGTAAGCTTGGAAAGTCACTGTCTTAGGCATCCCTGCCTCAGGCTAGAGAGCAGGAAAATGGACGCGCACTCACCTGCAGATGGCAGCCTCATGGTGACCCCGATGGTCAGTAGAATATCATGAACAGGTAAGGCTCCAGAAAGAAGGGACACAGCCACCTTCAGTTAGGAGAGCTAGATGTCAATTTGCACAGAAGGAAGCTTTAGAGAAGGGTGGCCAAGCTGGTCCCTCCTAGGGGTTGTACCTATGGAGTGACTGAGGCATATGAAGTTAACAGTAGAAGTTTCCCTGGTATAAGACATTCTTTCTGATATAGGAGTTTGCCACCTTCTGCCCATTCTTACACAGTTGCAGGCTGGAGAAGCTATGCCAGGCTGGAGTCCAGTGTCCTCTAAAATACGAAGGCCAACGTTAGCCAACTGATTCACTTCCCACTTCCTGCACATGCTGTGCAGCTCAAATGGAGTTTATTGTTCTCACACCTGCACTGCGTCTCTCACAGCCATCCTTCTTCCATTTTGGCTGTGCCTGTTCCTGGAATTATGCTCCACCACCCCTGGCCTATTGAGCTACAGTCCCTCAATACATTCTTCAGCTGTACCATAAAAATGTTTGGCGGCATATCCGCCCTTCTGTTTCTGAATGCCTTATAACATATGGCTGTACCGCGCATCACCACTGTGTAATAACGGGCTGTTTCCTCCCACTAAAGAATAAGGTTTCTGAGGTCAAGGACAGTCTCACTCTTACTCACTCATAGCTGCACACCATGTACAGGAAGTGGGAAGTGAATCAACAGGCCGATGTTGGTCTTCGCATTCTAGAAGACGCTAGACTTCAGTCCTTCAATTGCTGAGATCATTTTGCTGTACGTAAAAGACTCTTGACGAAATTATCTCGGAGTGGTGGTGGCTGGAGAGAGAGCTCAGCATGCAAAGCACACGCTGAATAAGTCTGAAGATCTGAGTTCAGATCCCCAAACCCCACATAAAGCCAAGCTGTCTGCAACCTCAGTGTCTCTGAGGCAAGATGGGGAGGCAGAGACAGGAGAATCCATAGAAGTTCATGGCCCTGCTAGCCTGGCATATGCAGTGGTGAACAATTAGAGATGCTGTCTTGGATTAGGTGGAAGGTGTAGATGGCCACCTAAGGCTGTCCTCTGACCATCACACACACACTGAGAAACACGGGTGCCCCCATTCACACACATCATGTGTACACACGCATACGTCATATATACAAATCATGCACACACACACACACACACACACACACACACACAATCACAAATTACTGAGGGAATAAATGCACAAATGGGTGGACCATACTAGTTGTTGCAGTGATCTCCACCAGATGCTGAGGAGCAAATTTAGACCGTTACAAGAATTTCACAGATTGAAGCAAACTTCAAAGCCTTCTTCTGGGGAAATTTCTGCTCTGGATCCAGACTTACTCAACACTGGCAGTTTAGCCACCTAGAGCCTCTTCAGAGTTTCCACCCTTCTGTTTCACTGCTGCAAGTCAACATGCGAATCTTCAAAGACCTTGCATAGGGTCTCCCAGAGACGTGCTGTTGAAAGGCACACGGGTCCTTCCTTGACCCTTATAGACAAGGCTGCTGTGCAGAGAACACTCCAGATGCGTAGTGCGCTGGGACCACACCAGCCCCACATGCTCCACATTGATGGATGCTGGTCTGTAGAGCTCTGTGAAGAATTCTGGAGGGGATAATATTAGAAAACTAAGTATGGGTTTGTTGTCAGGACCATATGATGAATGAATGGGGTTAATTCGCAGGAAGGCTTTTTTTTGTTGTTGTTTTGTTTTTTTCTTCTCCAGCAAGGTTATTTTGGAGGATTGAAATACTTAACATAAGGGAGACAAGCTATTTACTTCTCAAAATGAAAATGTTCTCAGTTTCTTGCTAGGTTCCTTTAATCATAGTTGTGATTAGAATACACGGAAGGAGCGCCTGCACGCAGGGAGGCCTCTGGAAAATGGAGGCTGCTCCCTGATGCTTGCTACACTTCGTGCTTCCCACTTGTTAGGGGACGCCTGACATTACATCATTGCATCTTCCCTCTCCGCTAACAAACTGTCTGGGCCGCCATGGAGTTGCTTGGATTTTATCTCACTTGCTTGTAGCCGTATCTAGGCTCCCGTTACTTCATTAGTTCTTACACCTGTCAGAACCAATGCCTAAGCAAGGCATACATAACGAAAAGTTGGAAGCACAGGTGACACGGATGTCTGCAAAGCCTCCTTGGAAAAGCCATCTGTACCTTTGTTTGCAGGAGTCTGCCCTCCAGGGCTGCTCTCCCTCCCCTCTCCTCATTTCAGCCCCGCCTAGGCAATTGTGCTGGCCTCTGGTTTCCCACCCGTGCATGGTGTGCAAGATATACCCGACACATGGGCTGCCACAGGCTGTCTTCCTGGTTTAGGATACTCAAGGGGAAAACAAAGCCATCTATAAAGACCTTCTAGTTTCTAACATGAGCTTCTGCGTGGGTTGTAAAGTCTATCTTATTGGTCATCTCGGGTCTGAAGTCCATTCCCTAAACTCATCAGTATGAAATGCCAGCAGCTGCAAACCCTGGGCACCTGCAGGGCACCCCCGAGAGGCTCTCTGCAAACAGGCAGCTTTATAGGCAGTGGGCCTAGTGGCCAAATTTCAAGATTTGTTTTTCAAATAAGTGAATGTTAAGTGAAAAAAAAAAAAAAAAAAGGAGAGTTTACGATGTCAGCGAGCCAGGGAATGTTCCGTTGGTTAAGGGAGTCTTATGAGAAATCTATCTCTCAGCCTCTGATTTAGAAACGTAAATCAAAACAGATTGTCCTAGATTCAAATAAAGGGAAGAAAGTTGAAAGTCTTTAATGAGTGTCATACCAGTGTGTTCAAATCAAGTACTCCTTCCAGTTGTAATGATTATGGCTAATGAAGGAGTGTTTCCTAAGTTAGAGGCTAATCCTTAGAAATTGCTGTGGAGGCCAGAATGTTCCCTGGGTTTAGGTGGGGGTGTCTGTTCACTCTGCTTAAATCCCCCAGGGCTGTAAAATCAGTGAAACAGACTGGCTTGGAAATCAGGAGAGCCAAGCTCTGGTCTGCCTTTCATGGATTCTTTCCTTCCACCAAGGTCTCCAGGTCCTTCTCTTTATACTGCATTTATCCTGTGGGCAGGCGATATACTGACACTTCCCAGACCACATGTGGAGATTGAAATCTTGGCTCTGTGGTGATCGATGGACAGTCCGACCCCAGCTTTGGCTGTGAGCAAAGGGGAGGGAGGGAGGAGAGTCTACAGTCCTGAGACAGGTTGTGTAGGTACCCTCTGAAGATTGAGGACATTGAGTCCTTTCCAACACTTAGGGTGCACACCCATCTCCCTCTGCACAGCCAGACGGGCACACTCACTCATGCTTCTCCAAGGCTTCTTCTTGAAACCAAGGAGAAACCTTGCTGAGTAATAAAAAGATACGACAAGACTATTTTTCCCATTTTGAAGCATTTTATATTAGAAGGTGAAAGTACCCTATGGAGTTAAGTGGAAAATGTAGTTGTTTCTTCGACAATACAAGGGGTTTCAGAGACGTCTAGAATTTACTTGAACCTCAAGCAAAATGCAAAGTTAGGCTTTAAGACTGACTAGGTTTTGTGTGTCAAGTGAAAAGCGCAGAGTTAGTGGCTGTCAGCAGCCCTAAACTCTACTGCATCCTAACAACAGACTCTGATGTGCATCCCGAGCTGAGCCACACGGAATGCATGTACACACCGTTCATCTTTTGATTGGCAGCACACAGAGCATGGAGCACAAGGGAGCTGAGGCGACAATGTCTGCCTTGGCAAGTCCGTCACCTGGGTGGCATCAATGTGACTCTCTTTTCTCATCACTTATGTGGCTTCCTTATATGACATTACCAACATGTCTTATTGCCTTACTGGGCTCTAAAGTGAGAGGACAAAGTCCCAGGTAACATTAAAGCATAAGTGCTACATTTGCCTCCACAGTTCTGCCGACTGTATTGCATATGTGTCATTGGTACTCAGGACTCTTGCAAGAGCAAATTTGTTATGAGATCAGTTCTACAACAGATGATCTGATCACAGCAACAACTTTACCAAAAATCATCTCTCCAAGACACTTCTTCATTTGTTTGTTTGTTTATTTGTTTGTTTTTGGTGAGGGAAACATTGTTAGCTTTAAATTTATTTTTGAACTTCAACGTTGTCCCAAGAGATGTATCAGTTAGAGGATAGATTCTTAAGAAAGACCATCTCAAGTTATACAAGGGTCTTTGAGGTTGAGCACGAGGTGAGTAGAGTCTAAATATGATTGACTGCAAGTTTTGCTGGAGAAAATGATTATTATTCAATTTTTATACATTTCAAAAACAAGAACAAGACCTCGTGTGGCATTAAATGGGGATGGAATAGGAAATGTTAAAGACTTTTAGACTTGGCTTTCAGTCATTGCCACTGTCCTTTGGGTGTCAGTCTGTACCCTGCCATGGGGTTTTGGAGACTCTGTCTCAAAAAATAAGGCAGAGAAGGCAATTGAGGAAGACATCCTGATGTCACTCTTTGACCTCCACACATGTATGTATGTACACCACTTGCACTCACATGGGTATACATGCATATAACACACACACATTCACATAAATGCACACAAGTCCTTGAACATGAACAAAACATACATAAACATATGCATATACACATATGCATGTATGTATGTGCCTGCACGCATGTGCGCGCGCGCACGCGCACGCACACACACACACACACACACACACACACACACACACACACACACACGCTTTCTCAAATACACACTTTCTGACTGAGTTAGATCCCTGGTAGTTCAGCCCACAGCCTTGTTCCAGCCACCCTCTGGAGGAAGACCCACAGGCAGTCTTCAATTTTTCTGTGACAATGCAGGGTTGTATGACCTGGAACTTGCATCCCATCTTCAAAACGTGGCTTGTACTGACAGATAATACGCTAAGTTGGCACTTGTCACAGGTGGGTTCTTGTGTAAAACTCCGGCTATGCACAATGGGTTCCTCCACTCCTCACGATGCGGATGACTCCAGTACTCAGTTGGTTGAAAAGAGCTCAGAACGGAAAGTGCTGAGGGCTCAGGCTGATGCCTGGCGTCTAAGAGGTCACTTGTAGCCACCTCACATCCAAACATACCACATGTGCCATGTGAAGCCAGGCCTCCGTCTCCCACTGAGGTACTGCAGACAGTGTCTGCCTGAACAATCCCTCTCTGGGGCATGTGCACGAGAGGCAAGGCAGAGGGGTAATATGAAACATAAAAAACACAGCTGAAACAAAGAGTTGCAATTGCAAATGGCCCTTAACCAACACCAGGCCTCATCTGCTGGTGGTGTTTGAAGTCTGCAGACAGAGGCCTGTGCCAGTCCCTTCTAATTCCTCACACTGGAGCTCATCAGAGGTGGAATGCAGAAAGACTGAACCTCCCGCAGGGGGATGCTGTCAGGAGCCAAAACCAGGTCTGTGGGATGGGTGGTACGGTGAGTGACACAGCTGACTTGGGTCCAGCAATTCACAAGGTGATCAGAAATGGTGTCCACTCAGGGAGGGTCGGGACTGGCCTGTATGTCTAATGGAGGAAGTGAAGGAAGAGGTTATGAAGGGGGGAAGGAGTGAGAGTGCTTGTAAGGCGTGTGGGAAGGTGCTACCAGACAGGCATAAGAATGGTAAGGTTTAGTGAGCTCAAACCCCAGGAATCTCAGAACTTAGAAGAGCAGGAGTGGAGCCATCCCTTCCTGCCTCTACCTGCTCTGGAACACATAAATACGACACCCTGCTGAGGACCATGGGCACTGGGTCATGTAGCATAAGCACAAGGAGTTATTCTCCATGCTAATGAGGCATCTAGATAGTTCAGATCTTTCAGCCAGAAAGCTTCCCTTCCTGGATATTCCTTCTCATAAAAGGTGTTTGATTCCTGAATGAAGTATAAGCATTCACATCCACCATTAAATAAACCAGTATGGACAAGCAAGCCAGGATCATCCCTTCCTTAAGAATTGTTCTGGCTTTGCCTTTCCCTTCCTGCCCATTGTGTGGACCAAAGATTCCCCAACTCCTTCCTGACTCTCAGCGGTACACTGGTGGTGCCCAAGCAGACCTGGAACCACAACTTTTGTCCCAGACTTCGATGTTTCCTCTTCCAGTTAGGCAAGGAAAGACTGGGACTGTGGGCCACCCTTTTTTTGGACTTTGTTCTATCTCCCTTGAGCAGCATGCCAGTGACACTCAGGCAGCACCAGCTGAGAGGCAGGATGGAGTACAAGTGCTGTCTCCTGAGGAGGTGCAGCAGAGCCATGGCTGTGGGTCTCAGGGTCTTCCTCAGAGTTTGGGTCCTCAGAGGGGAAGGGCAACTATTCTATTCAGGTTACCAAAGAGGAACAGGCCAGCCAAGTACAGTGGGGTTTGTTCTTATATTCCTATGAGCATCTGATGCTGTAACAGGTAGGGGCACTCTTCTGAAAAGGGTCAGTCTGGACTCTGTCCTCTGATACATGGCCTGAGGTCACAGTTATTAAGCATTCTAGATTGGCTCAGTGTCAAACAGGACCAATCTGCCAAACTTGGCGATCTCTTACATTTAAAAGTTTTGGTTTATCCCATTAATTTTTCAAGAACTTAGTTTGGCCATAATATGTTCACATTTTCTTCTTGTGTCAATTACAAATTTTGTAAGGGATCCTTCCATGCCCTGTGTCAGCAAAAGCCATTTGTTCTCCAGGGAGGGTTCTTCAGGGAGTTAGTAACCACAGAATGCCCATATAATATAAGTGGGAACATACTGGATGGGCTCACATTGAAAGGGCTTGGTAGTCCAATGGTGGCCATTTGCTTGCTGGAGAAGCAGAGAATCCCCCAAGTAGGAAGACATCTCAACAGTGGCAATCCTGTGTTGATGGATTGAAGGCTCCTTGGAGAGTCTGTGGTGTTGAGCTCACATTGAAAGCATCTGGAATCTGACGTCTGTGGAAGGTAGTGGTCACAGACAGTCATGCTCAGAAAGGGAAGCGAAGGAGTTTGCATACATGTGCTAGTTTTCTCTCTCTTAAATTTTTCTTCAATCTGGACTCTGGGTGCTGCCCACACCCAGAATGGCTCTTCCAACCTCAGCTATTGTTGCATAGGTCAATGCTCTACAGAAAGCTCATAGGGTCTATGCATTTCTCAATTTAGTCAATATGAAAATAAATACCAACTAGGCAAGTCAGAAAAAAAAGTTGTGATACATGATAGTCTCTCCAAACCATACAGCCTCTACTACTGAGACACCAAAAGAACAAACAAAAGAAATTATGGGGGAGGCCTTTTAATTTTTAACCTGTTGTTTCATTTATTCAAGCAGCATTGAGTACACACTGTTAGGATCTCTGTTCTACTGTGGGCCAACAACTGTCTTATACAGACTCATGGAGTGTGGTGTGCTCCTCCACAAACAGAACCATGGCTCCTTAGGAAGTATGTCCTAGTCAACTCATCTCCTGAAGAAAACTCAAAATAATCCTGTTACTTTTAAGAATTCACTCTACTGCATTAGTATAGACTTCTGATCCACAGATCACAATTGTCCTTCTCTGTTCCCCTTCACGAAGGACAATGATGAACTTTGGAAACAACCCAAGGAGCAATCCAAAGAGAACCCTAAAGACGGAAGTCTAGTGTCCCTAGCACTGGAGGAGCAACCCTTTCAGTGACTCTTACAAATCATCTCTCCCTGTGGAGGAATAGGACAGACCTGTGTTTGAGGAACTCAGAGTACATCAGGAGGCTTTAATATTTTCTGATCCTCCCTTATTAAAGGGGAGTTGTTCAACATAACCCTAGAGGTCTGCTTCTTACCCAGAAATACCAAGTAGCAGATAGGAGTCTGAAAAAGAGGATCACAGACCACAGAAGATAGCTTGGTCCAGATAGCTGCTTTGTCCCAAGTCTGAGAGTCCACTCCTCCACTGTAGCTTCCACATAGGAAAGTCAGATGCCCATAGAAGGGGATCTAGGTTGGGAAGTGCTCTGTCTCTCTGCTGGACATCAGGGGAGTACTTGTAATATGAAATCAGCCAAAGGTAGATAACTCAGGAACAACTCTGTTTCCGTGTAGCTGTGCTCAGCATAACAGCCCTGTTCTTCAAGATGTACCAGAAACTCCATCTAATACAGGAGCTGGGGAAATGCCTTACATTCCCTGAACAGGGACCAACTGAATGAAGTAGCCAGCAAAGTTTAGGAAAAAAATCTGCTTCTGGAACTTTCTATATTGTAGGTCAGAATTTGCTGAACTTAAACAAGCCTGTTAAAATAAAATATCTAACAACACAGAATGAATTGTCTAACAGCACATCTAAAATGTTCAGAATAAAACTAAAAATTATTTATAATAAGAGTTTAAAAGACCTCATGACTTGAATGGTAAAATACAGGCAAATTATTATGTCGTAGTTATCATTAACCGTCAACTTGAAACAGCTCAGAAACACTGAGTAAAAACAGTCTCAACTGAGCAACTGTCATCACTGGGTTGGCCTGTGGGCATGTCTGTGAGGGATATTTTTCTTTTGATTGTTATTTGATGTAGGAAGACTCAGTCCACCATGGACAGAACCATTCCCTAGGCAAGTAGTCCTAGGCTGTATAAGGAAGCTATTTGAGTATGAACATGAGTGAGCCAGACAGAAAGCTATCAAGAAGCCTTCTTCTACGTCTCCTGCCTCTGCATTTCTATCTTGAGCTCCTGTCTTGGTGTCTTTCGGTGCTGAATTTTCATCTGGAATAGTAAGCAAATAATCTTTCCTCCCTAAGTTGCTTTTGCTCAGAGTTTTTCATCAGAGCATCAGAATGACATTAGAACCAATGACAAATGTGACATTTTAAAATTACATCATAACAATGCTCCAATAACTCATTACAGAATCTGTTGAAGATAAAAAGTCAGGAGACATAATAAAAAAAGAGAGAGAGAAGTTATAGTGGGGTATGATAGTATTTGCCTTTAATCCCAGCACTCAGGAGGCAGAGACAGGCAGATCTCTATGAGTTTGAGGCCAGCCCAGTATGCATAGTGAGTTCCAGACCAACTTGACTGGCAACTTAAACATTTACTTCTCACATTAGATGCCATTACAAGACAATGAACCAAAAAGGTCATTGACTGCCCTTCAGCCAAGCAACAGGATGTAACGCAGATATACAGAACTTAACAACAGCATCTCTACTCCTCCTCCTCAAAATATCAATTTACTAATAAGCTAAAAAGAGAGGGCAAATAAAATATCATATCACAGAAAAAGGACATTAGATGAAACCAGGCATCCATCCATTACAAAAGGCTAGCAAGAATAAAAAGGAATAACTCAATTTGACTTTAAAAAGCTCACACAAAAAAATCTCACAGCTACCATCATGCTTACTGGCCAACTACTCAACACATCCATCCAGAGACAAAACGCCAATGCTTGCTGTGTCTATTCATGGCTAGACATGTGTCTAGGAGGGCTAGCCATGCTGTTGTGATGGAATGGTGAATATGGTCCTCAGTGGTGATGCTGTTTGAAACATTTGTGGAGCCTGTAAGAGTCAGAGCCTCACTGGAGGAAGTACGTCACTGGAGGTAAACATTGAGACTTTATAGCCACTTCCTGTTCACTCCTTTTTCCTTGATGTAAGATACCACATGACCAGCCATCCTCCTGCTTCTGCCCTCTTCCCTGCCTCTTGGCATGGCTTCCTATGGACTGTGCCCCTCTAAAACTGTGAGCCAAGGTAATCCTTTCCTGCTTGAGTGGCTTTTATCAGTGTAAGACGTCTCAGCAACAAGAGAACTAGGACACACAGCACCATGGCAAAGATGAAACAGAAGGCAAACGTTTAGAAAGGAAAGGCACAAGGCTCCCGTATTTACAGATGCTACGTTCAATGGCATAGAAAAACAATGCTTAGTATAAGTGATACTGAGCCTGTGATACGGTTCAGCGTGACCAGGCCCTTGATGTGCAAGCCTGGAGACTTGAGTGTGACCCCTGGAACCCAAGCAAAGGTGGTGGGAAGAGAAGTGAATCCATAATGTTGGCCTCTGACATTCACAGCCATGCCGGAGCACACGCACCCATTATCTATACACATCTGCCATAATAGCTTTAAAATTAAATGAAATAAACACATAACAAATGAAAAAATAAGCGGGCTTGGCAAGCCTAGTAAATACAAAATCAACTATGGAAATCGGGTTTGCTGCCATACGCTAAAAATGAACCACATAATCAAAACAGTATCATTTATACTCACCCTAAAGAAAATGAATCATTTAGGTATAGACTTGAAAAAAACATAGATCAGGGTTATACTCTGAAAATTACAATATGTTGCTGGTAGAGGTAACAAGGATGACAGACCATGTCACACTCTGGGAGAGTCAATATTTAGAGGCAGCCATGCTGGGGCTGTGGTGTGACTGAGCCGCAGTGTACTCACCTGGCACGTGCGAGAGCCCTAGGTTCAACCTGAGATGGAAAAAGTCCATTCTACCCCGACTGATTTATCAGATAAATGTAATTCTTAACCAACATCCCATCCAGTTTCTGAGGTCAGAGGCAAGATTATTGTATTTTTATATAGGAAACGACAGGCTTCAGAACAACCAAGTCACTCTGAACGGCAAAGCATGAGAAACTAGCCTTCTTCCTATGAGACCCACGGAATGGCCACAGCGGTTAAGGTAGTATGGTATTGAGGGCAGCGAGATGGCTTTGTGGGTAAAGGCATTGGCGGCCAAACATAATAGCAGAGTTTGCCCCCAGGATCCAGGTTACGGTAGAAGGAGAGAGCTAACTCCTACAATTTGTCCCCTGAACTCTGCCTATGTGCTTTCACACACCCATTATGTAAAATTTAATAATAGTTTTAAAAAATGAATCGAGAATGACAGGATGACAATGGCAGAAGAGTGGGTACACAGATAAACAGACCTCACAAGGGAAGCCTGCAAGAATGCCCCGGGCTAGTCGCAGTCATCAAAGAGGCAAAACCTTTTAGGAGATGGTGTAAGCGGTGGTAGAACACTGGAAATCCGCATCCTAAAAAGCTCAGAATAGCTCAGTCATACACATTGAAAGTGTAAAACTGTAAAGTGTTTTTAAATAATCAATTTTCTTGAGTACAAAGACTTAGAAACCACTTAACTTAAAAAATATTAGACTATTATTACTTTCTATATAATAGGCACAAAGGCTTTTATTAAAACTTACAATAGTTCTCTTTCACATAAAGATCTCTTATGTGTGGCAAATAAATATATACGGCTGGGCATCATGGTGGAGCGATGGGGAGAAGGACAAGTGGGAGGCACTGCAAAGATAAATCAGTGTTTTCCAAGTTGTAATAATTACATCTACATATGTGCATTTGATGGGGGGAGAATGGAGTGCTGTCCCGTGAGGAAGAGGAGTTTCCCTAATGGAACTCTCTAGATAAACCAAGAAAGAAGGAGGCGAGAGGATTGAGGGTGCAGTGTGCTTGACTCTGTGGGGTTAAGACCCCAAAGCAAAGAACATATTGAATCATCAGCAAGTTTTAAGACAAAATTATTACTGTAATGAACTAACATGTTAGAAGTTTAATTCACATTATAGTTCAGTTAATATTACTCTAAAAACTGCAGGGGAGGAATGAATTAATGAGCTGGGACCAAGTGATAAATGACAGAAGAGCATGTGCCCCCAGGATACAACGGTGATTTTGGATTTATAACAAGCAATTATTTTATTGCATAAATAATTGTGAAAATTCCTTTGAAAATAATTTAACAGTTAATTAGCATATGTCATTTATACAACTCCATATGTTCAAAAAAATTGAAGCCTTATCTTAATTACAATAACCAAAGCCTTACCTTTGTGTAGATCTCAGACAGACATTGAGATACTTCTTCCTGGAAACCATGCAGAAAATACAAACAAGGAGAATTCAGATCAATAGGGTTGTGTATCAAACTTTCATTTTCTTAATAATGAGAGAAGGTAATATTCTTTGTAAGTTCCTTGAACATTCTTATAAATATTAGACAGTAAACAAGGAAGAAGGGAGGAAGGGAAGGAGGAAGGGAAAGGAAGGTCAGGAGGAAGGAAGAAGGAATATCCAAGATCCTTCTAGAAAGAGAAGAGGTGGTTATGACTTGATTCACAATGTCCTGACAAAGGCCATTTCTCCTGCCATTCTCCTAACAGCAGGAATGTCCAAGACAAACATAAGACCTTAAGGTGAGTTGTACTGTCTTGATTGAAGGAGCCCCTGCTCATACCTATTTTATATTTTATTCTGAGTCATTCTTTGGCTTTTAATGACATAGATTTAGAGTGATGTGCTTTTGATAAGAAGGAACACACACACACACACACACACACACACACACACAATCGCCTAAGGAGATTGTTATAGTCAGACCCCCCCTTGGAGAAATGTCTGACATAAGGCAATTGGGGTGCCAATATAATATGTGGACCGTGGGCCACATCGACAATATCTTTACTAGAGTGTTTGCATTTTAAGAAATCTTGAACTTTAAGTGCTTTTATTTCAATTGTATCACAGAATCTTAAGGAATGGGTAGAATCTCACATTTCCACTAAAACTAAATTCCTAATTCTCACCTGAAACCAGAAAAGGGTATGGGACATTACGCTTGTATATTACACTTGTGCTGTGCCCATAAAGTATAGAACCACTCTGTAATCCTAAGAAATTGATCTTTCTCTCAGAGTGACTCATCAGAAGAAATAACATATCTCCTCTGATAACATATTTACTGCTAAATGTCATTTATGAATATTTGTCTTACCAGAGGCTAACACGTTATTACAAACAGTTTGCTGGCATAATTCAGTAGGTTAGAGGATGTAAATGCATCTAAGTGATCCAGGATAAAATTTATTAAATGAGGAATATTCATTAATGATTCTATTCAGTTTTCTACCCTTCCTCAAAAGTAGGTACATATCTACTTATTTCTTAATATCACAGCAACAAATGACTTTTTAAATGCTTTATTTTTCTCACCTTTACTCACATAAGTGCCAAATATCTGGGCAGAAGTCGAGGAATAGATGTTGGAGAACCTACTCGATGCTGACGAACTTCAACTACAACATATTTACTTAACGACAACAAATTGGCTTTAAAAGGCTTATCAGCATCTGCCGGTGTCAATTTGCCCCCTTATAACTCAGCAACAAAAACTTAAATGGGAAAAGCATTTAAATTCCGTTTTCTCCCAAGACTATAAACACATAATAGTCACCATACAGGACACACAATCTCACTATGAATCAAAATCACAATGGGAGAGCATTTCACAGTCACAAGAACAGCCATTACGAGAAATGGGGCAAGACTGTGAAGATGTAAACGAATTGACATTTATGATAGCTTCAAACTGAAAATGGTTCACACGCCTGCTGACTGACAAATAGGGACATCTCCACTCTGTGGAACATTATGCAGTAATAAATGAGTAAGATGGGGAATTTCAGAAGACTTGTGCTGACTCCAGGAATTCAGTAAAAAATATTGTCAATTGTAAGTTCAGTATAAGGAAACTCAATGGCAGAATGCAGATCTACAACTATTTGAAAGGGCTGAGAGTGGCTGAAGGGAGTTTTTGATGTCCTGGACCTGCCTACTTTATGCCTTGATTATCAAATAAGTAAAAATCAGCACAAAGCTACTACTCAGACCAGGACGATGGAAAATGAGGTGCTTACTATACAAGGACAGGAGTTTAGATGCCCAGACCCACATAAACCTGTGCAGATGTGGTGGACTGCCAGGAGTGCCAATGCTTAGGAGGTAAACACAAGGGATCGTTGGAGCAAGCTGGCTAGAGAGAACAGCTGGCATCGCTGAGCTCTGGTTTTCTTAGGAGATGTCTCAATTAATAAAGAGTAAAGGGGTCAGAAAAGGCACCTAACACCATCTGTGGGCATCTACACACAAGTACATACAAGCATGGGGCCTACACACATGAGAACATGCATGCACAGACATCACGAGCAAACACACACAACACACACACACACACACAAATGCTACCACTTACTAAACTATGCAAAAAAAAATAATGAAAGGCTTCATTCCTTTTCTGCCAGTGTGCAGTAATTACCCGTACTTATGTCCCCTGCTGAGGCTGGCTCCATAGACCAGGAGAGGCAAGAAGCTTGTACCTTTGCTCTGTCAGACTCCCCAGTCTGTGTAGTCTACACCAATCTCTCTTTCACTAACCTTCAAAGTCACATGCTGGAACCTAATGTGCCAGTGCCTAGTGATGCTATTAGGAGGAGCTACCTTGGGGAAGGAAGTCAAGAGGCTTCCCTTGTGAATGAACTTGGCATTCTTTTTAAAGAGACCCCGGAGAGCTACTCTGTCTCGTCCATAATGTAAGAACACAGAGAAAAGCTCCCACCTGTGAGCCTGGGCCCTCACAATGAGTTTCTGCAACTGAACAAGCTTATCATTTAGAGACATTCATTTCCATAACAGCAGCCCTGGTGGCTTCTTCAAACTGGAAGAATGGCTCTTCCCTTTTGAACCCCCATCCCTATGTCAACGCCACTGGGTCAACTCCATAGCTTCTCCAAAAAGCCCGTAGAACAAGACAAACTGCCAAGTCCACGGTCCACTCTTGCCTGAATGACCGCCATGTAACTTCTGTCATTAGGCAGTGTTTTAACTAAGTTACAAGGACATTCCTCAGCTGTGCTCAACAACAAATGGAAAGCAGTTTTTAATTTCTTTGTCCTAGACGTATCTAGCACAGCATAAGCTGGAGACCAAAGCAGAAGGAGCAAGGCCAGAGAAATAAAGAATGAGTTGGAAAGCAAAGTTGTAAGAAACAATCTATTATCCTGCTGGAGCATGCGTCCTGAGGCTTCTTCCGAGGACAGCACCATAAACAACACCCTCCCCTAGGAGCTGCGGCACCTGCTACTGATTTTTCTCTCCTCTCAAGTTGGAAATCATGGGTAGAATTCCCCATACAGTGAGGACGTTGGCTGCGGCTTTCAGACAGCTGGGCAATGTGTTTTCAAGATGTCCGTGAGCACCCACATGGCAGTCTGAACTCAGGGATGGATGGGAAAGAAAAATAGGAGAGACAATAGCTGTTGCAGAGGAGGAGAGAGAGACAGAGAGACCTGGAGAGATGGAGAGAGAAGGAGGGGAAAATACAGGTTTGATTTCTCGGGGTTCCCTCTGCTTCTTCCTTAGCAATTCTCTAGTGCGAGGACGGTTTCCATACTTCATGAAGCCCCTGTAAGCCTGTCGCCCCAAGCACCTTTTAATACTTAATTGTTAGTCTCATATGCAAGTCGAAGGAAATATAACCCACATGTTTCTGTTCATTTATTCTTAAATCATCCAAAGCTGGCGTTTTAATCCCAATTTGTCATTCGCAGAAACTCTGGAGATTTCAGTAAATCTCCAGAGGCCCACCTCGATCCCTCCCGTCGTGTCTGTGGTCTTCGAGTAAGTCCAGAGATTTGAAATCAAGAGTTTGAGGTCTGTACCAGGATTTACAGGAGGATTTGAAACAAAGACTCTCTCCCTTGATTGGTTCCTGTCCAACTTCAACGCATGGCCGTTCTCAGATTTCCTTGCTAGATCTCCTTCCTCCTCCTGTTCATGTTGGATGGCTCCAGGAGCACGTGGCCGTGGGTCCTGTCCCCTCTTCAGCTCCCTGTCTCAATGAGGATCTTCTTCAACCTCATGGTGGTTTGGATGAGAATGGACCCCATAGGTTATTATATTTGAATACTTGATCCCTAGTCAGTGGAACAGTTTGCAAAGGATATGGAAGTACAGTCTGATGGAGGAGGTGGGTCACTGGAGATAAGCTGTGAGGTTACAAAAGTTCACCTGAGACCCAGTCTCACTCTCTGCCTGCAACTTACTGGTCAGAAGTGAGCTGTCAGCTACTGCGCCAGCACCATGGCTGCATGCCTGCCATTGAGCTCCCTGCCCTGATGCTCACAGACTCACTGTCTGAAACTGTAGGCAGGCCTGGATAAAGGCTTCCTTCATAAATCACCTTAATCATGGTGTCTCTTCACTGCAACAGAATGGTAACCCAGAGGGTCTCCTTGCTCTAGAAATCCCACCTCCGCCCCATCCTCCTTAACATCACACTTATTTCTCTGAGCTCTCCTTCCCTCTAAGCTCCCGCTTTTTCCTGTGTCCTGACTTCCATTTGACATTGAACTCCTTCGAAAGCACCTCCAATTTAGCTGTCCAGTGTGTTGATGTTGCCTATAAAATGAAAAGCCACTGCATTGCCAGGTACAGGACACCTCACAGAAGCCTCTCTGAAACGGAAATGGTTATGCTTGTAGCGATGTGCTTTAGTTTTAGAAAAAAATTTGAAGTTCTTAAAGAAGACCATTACAGTCTCTGTAATGTGCATTAAAATGCTGAAATGACTTTTAGCCAAGCTGTGAGAGAGATATAGAGCTATATACATAATACTCTTCACCTCTGAAACCACCATAAATAAACCACATGCTGTCTGACGATTAAACTCATGTCTGTTACACTGTAACATGTCTAGTGTTATGGAATATAATACTTGATGGGACCCTAAGCATTGTCAACCATTGACTTACACCTGCGTCCTCTAGCACACTTCCAGTTCCTCATGTGTGGTTTGCTAGCTTAGCCTCAGTCCCCAGCAGTGTTCCCGGCTAAAAATGAATGGAGTGCAAACATTTGTCAAATGTGCAAATCGCTTTGACAGACTTTGTCACATCTCATGCCCATAACAACCCTGACAGGCCAGCACCACAATCCCCATTTAAGAGTTGAGGAAATTAAAGCGTAGGGAGATTAAACCATTGTGGCATAGGTGCACGGTTAATAAATGCCCCGATTTAACTCCAGCTGGTATCTTCTAAGTTACAAACTCCATATTCTTTACATTGTGCTGTGGTTGTTCTCAGATGCCATTTGTCTCTTGACTGAGGAAATGACCATCATCACCGTTTCCCAGGTCAAGAAAAGCAGAACTCGAAACCTTGCCAGGTGATTCTGTTCTCATCTCTGGCAACTGCAGGGACCAAGAATAGGAAATCAACCCAATCGTTCGTGCCTCAGCCCATTCGAGTGCATCTAATGAACACCATGTGTTCCTCGATCAAATAATCCCATCAATAAGATGAGCCCAGCCCAGCCCACCGCCGGGTGTAAAACTTCCTCACAGTTGGTGGTAACAGAGCTGAGCAATGTGCTGGAGGCAGAAGTGCTTGGGGAAAGTGTCACTTCCTTTGACCTCCTAGCCAACACGCTGAGGAAATTACCACCTGCGTGCTTCCGATGACAGTTTGACCTTGTGGCATTCATGTCATCTTGTCTAGATCCTTCTCCCTCTGTGACTGCTCTCCCTTCATCTTGATACAGCCTGGCCACAGGAATCCCAATCCTGCATTTCTAAACCTCTGAGGCAAGCTTGGGAACTCCAGTAGTTGAAGTTGGAACCACAGCTTGCAGCGAGGCACAAGGCCATGCACAGTTCATTCAGCCGCTTATCCGGGCAGAGTCTTCGGTCAATACTCAGCATAGAAAGCACTGATTTCGTCTCAAGCACCTTTCTGAATAGTTCAAGGCTCTCTGGAGACCTTCAGAGCACAGGGTCCGGATGGATCTGCTCTCACCAACGCCCCCTTAGCCATCTCCAGTGCCTGCCCACGTCTTCTACCTCTCTCTGAGAACTCCGTGTTTGAGGTGTCATGTCTGTTCTGTTGAGTGACAACCCAGAAGACTCATCCTCAGCCTCTTCTAGGGCAGTCAGTAGGAGACAACGGAGCTGCACATTCTTGCTAAGAATCCATGTTAAGGCAAGAAGCAATCTTACCCCTGTGTCCTTGGTACACATTTGAAATGTATTTATTAACTCCTTTCTAAACCTGAAGAAGGGCAGACTTGGAGACACTGGATTTTTGACATGACAATTTCTAACCATGAGAGCCTTATGCTGGGAGTTTTTATTTTATTTTTTCAAGAGTGTGATAAAACTTGGCTAGAATATGCAATAGGAAAGAATTTGAAAAACAAAAACAAAAACAAGTCAGTATCCATCTATTCTTGAGAAAGTCATGAGGTCATCCTCCCCATGATGTGAAATTTCAGCAAAGGAATCCAGAAAGAAAGACTTGGAAGGGATTATGGAACCCACCAGAGGTTTAATAACCAAGAAAATTTAGAAGGATGGGAAAGTTTACTAAGAAATCAAATAGCAGACAAAGATAGGCGAAAGCTCCTAAGTGTTTGTGGGCTTTTCCATCGGAGAAGCCTACGTCAGGCATGGTGTGACGGTGATGCTCAGGGATACCTTGGGAAAGGCGGATATTCTATTATACCTGAGGCACATGAGCCTTTGACACAGCCTCCTTAGTTGATTTAGGACAGGTCAATGTCCTATGTCACCATGATATATAGCGTTCTTAAGCTCTTGGTCTTAAGTGCCCCTAAACCCTCAGAAGACAAATGGGAACACTTCCCCAAAACAATAAGCATTGATCTATCTGACTCACTTCAGAACTTAGTGAACATTCAATCAATGTTGATGAACAAGCAAAGGAAGAGGAGCTACTCTGATTTGACCAGGAAGAGATGGTGCTCGCCTTTGGGAGGAACTACCTGACTATGCTTGAATACCGATCCCCACAGCATGCAACACCTGCTGTGGTTTGAACACGGGAAGCCTGACCAAGAACAACATGCTCAAGGTTTGGCCCTTCGTGGGAAAGTGCTATTTACTATTAGAATATGACGTCCTGTGAAAGGTCCTTAGGGTCTCTCCAAAGAGCCCATGGGAGCTCATTTCATCCATCCTCTTTTTGCTTCCTGGCTCAAAGTGTGAATATTATCCTTCGACACACTCTCTACCATTTATCTTTATGCTGTTTGAAGGCTAAAGGGATAGGTTTTCTTCTAACTCCCTGCTGACCTTGGAAGTTGGATCACTCACCTTCATAATAATCTTACCTTGGGGTCTCAATGCACTGGTGAGAATCTGACTGACACAATAGCCAACGTAATACGGGTTGTAACTGTCCTCATCAGGTTCATGGGTTGTTTGTTTTCATTTGTTTGTTTTTACACATGCACCACAGAAAACACTTTAGGAATAGAAATGGCTTCTACCCGGTACGGTGGCATTCATTGAGACTTCCTTTTGTGCCAGCCACATCCTAGGTGGCAGTGGTCAAATAACTAGTCAGGCAAACAGTTTTCACTGTAGTAGAGGTAGGTCTTGTAGTGGCAAAGAGAATCCTGCAGACTGCAAACCAAAATAGCAAGGTAGGGCAAACGTCTTAAAGTTTATATTCTTTTAAGAAGTAGAAAAGACTTTCTTTTTTAAAAAATTTTAATTTAATATCCGCATGTACAGCTGCAGGCCAGAAGAAGGTATCAGATCTAATTATAGATGACTATGAGCCACAATGTGGTTGGCTGGGATTTGAACTCAGGACCTCTGGAAGAACAGTCAGTGCTCTTAACCACTGAGCCATCTCTCCAACTCAAGAAAAGACTTTCCGAGTATGTGTGTAGTAGGTGTGTGCATGCCACAATACAATGTGTATGGAAACCAGAGGACAGTTTTTCAAGAGTTGGCTCTCTAATTCTATCACAGTTTCCAGGGTTCAAACTGAGATCAGAAGGCTTTTGTGGCAAGCGCTTTTACCTGCTGAGCCATCTCACAGGCTGTCCTCATACTCTCACCTGTCCAGGTAAGGGAGCCTGGATGAATCCATCCTGCAGAATCATCTGGCCTTTACAAGTCTCGATGGCATGAGGAAGCCCGCATTCTTTCTTTAGAAGCTCTAGTCTACCAGATATAAGGCCCGGATGTGTTCCAGGCCTAAGTGGGAATCACCAGCAAATTAAAGAATTCCACAAAGGAAAACATGGAGACAAGAGTTAACCTTGGTGAACACACCATATACTGGATGGAAGGTGGCAGTCATGAGTCCTCATGGACTTTAGAAGACATACAGAGAGGTACAGCTATTCTAACCTGACCCTTCCAACTCATTTTCTAAGTCATAAAGCCAGGGTCACACCAATTCATAATGCATGCACATAATCTCAGATCACCATTTATGTATCTAATTCCTTTTAGAGACTATAATGATGACCAGATAACCAAGTTGCTTCCGGGCACCTATAGTGACCCACGGTCTCTTTGTCCTAACCTATTGCTTCTACCCTGTCCCATTGGCTCATTACCTGACTCTTCCACCTTTGATATGGATCTAATCCATTTGTTTTGAAGGCTATGACATTTTTCTTAGAACCTGTGATCTTCTGCTCCTCCTTCAGTGTTTAATCCCCGATTGGCTCCACAGTGTAGTCCTCCACTCTTGCTCAACTCCAGCCCAGTCCAATTGCTGACAAGCACATCTTGGACACCAACAGCTCACACATCCCTAGCAGTATAGACCCCAGGCTCTCAGACTCCTGCGTTATGACGCAGGAAAAATCCACATATACTCTAAGGCAAAGGTCCTGGGTTCAATTCCCACCTGAGTTAGTAACCGTGTGGCTTGGTTCAGCCAATCTTGTTGAGTTACAGTCTTTGTATGAAAAGAAAATCATAGCGACAGTATTCAACCAAAGCAGCTCTCTAGGGGTTGAAGAGCTATCCAAACAGAAAAAGCATTTTCTGGGCAAGTTTAAGTACCTATGTTCAATTTCAAGTTTCCACATAAAACCAAATAGGCATTGTAGTGTGCTCTCAAAGTCCTTGTGCTGGGGAAACAGAGGCCAGAGGATTGTGGGGTTTGCTGGCCAACCACACTAAAAATGGTGAGATCTGAGCCCCAATAAAGACTTGGTCTCAAGAAATAAGATGACAGCTCCTGAAAAATGACACCTGATGTTTATCTCTTGCAATGCATACATGCACACATATGTTGAAGTACATCTCCATGTATGTACATGCACACAAAGAGAAAATAAATTTTAAGTTCATGAAAGCCCATTTATTGTTCATTTTAATGACTGTGTTGTCATGGCCCTACTCTGAAAAAAAAATCTGCTTTGCCATTTCATCTTACTCCAGTTAGAATGAAGATCGAAAGCAAGCAAACAAACAAATAATAACAAATATGGCCAGGACTGTGGGGAAAGGAGAACACTTAGTCACTGTTGGGAAAGTGCAAACTGGTACAGCCACTAAGGAAACTGTGGTAGAGGTTGCTCATGAAGCTATCCATCTTGGCCACACACCCAAAGTTCTCTATATCCTGCTATATGCCTGCTTATCTATGTTCATTCCTGCTCTATTCACAATAGACAGAACGTGGAAATAGTCTGACTGTCCATCAGCTGATGAAGATGAATGGATACAAAAATGTTGTTCATTTGTACGATGAAATATTATTAAGAAAAATGAAGTTATGACATCCATGTGTAAATTATTAGAGCTAGAAACAATAATTCTAAGTAAGCTAACACTGATCCAGAAAGACAAATATCACGTTTTTCAAATATTTCTCTTATCTGTGGGTGTTAGCTAGGAATCTTCAGATATGTATGTTTCATTTGGCATACCAAGTCCAGGGGGGATGCTTTTAAGGGAAGGAAGTTAGAACAGTTTTATAAAGGAGGAAAGGGGCATAAATGGAACAGGGAGGGTTAAATGGGGTGGGGATGAGAAAGCCAGAGCAGAGGAGATAATGGGAAGGGAAATTAACACTGGACACCCCTTGAAAACTCGTGGAAATGTCCTACTATGCACAGCACCTAAAATATATCGATACACATGAATACAGAGTTTAAATGATGTTACCCTTCAATTGGGTGATACGCCCCCTATTAGAAACCACAGGTTAACAAGTAAAATGCCTGGTGCCCAGGATATGTTACTTCTTTTGGAGCTGTTGACCAGTGAGGTCCCAACAACCCTACCATTACATGCCACAGACAATGGTCTTGGTTACTCTCCAGAGGTTGATAGTAAGACCCCGTTTCTGAAGATACCACATACTTGACTCATAGAACATGGAGAAGTCAAGCTGGTACTGACCTGGAAGTTTCATGCCTACTGGCTGGCTAGCCATCATACCGAAGGAAGCTTACGGTTGTGTGGGAAAGAGAAGTAACGGTCAATCTTTGACCTGTGGCAAGATACATTCACTGGTGTAAGAGTGGCAGTAATGACATGAGAGTAGCTATTCACTCTATTGGACTTAAGTCCCGCCCCACAAGATGAAACCCATGCCCCCACATCTGATAGCTTAGCGGAGAGGAAGAGTCCGTTTTCTTTAAAGGCCTGGCTTTAGTCAGCCATGCTTCAGTGGATGACCACACCGCCCTGAGTATATGGACAGCATGAATTGGACTTGATGGATTAAATAGGAAGGGAGTGTAGGTCTGGAAAGAGTTGAGAGAGTTGAATATGACCAAAATAAATTGTAGGGAATCCTCAAAGAACTAATAAAAGAAATTTAAAAATAAAGGAGAGTTTTACATGGCCTCCAGGATGGCTGTGGCAACACACACCTTTACTCTCAGCTCTCAGAGGCAGATCTCTATGAGTCTGAATCCAGTCTGGTCTACACAGTGAGTTCCAAGACAGCCAGGACTATAAAGTGGTACCGTGTCTAAAAAAGGGGAAGAGAGCTGTGCAAAGCAAAAAGAAAATCAGACCCATGAACATGTTCATGAAGAGTACGCACTCTTGGATGTTTGATCAGCCTGAAATGGAATTTATGAAAACGGAAGTACCCAAGTCTGCTCTTGGTAGTGGGAAGAAATGGATGGATGGACATTCCCTCAGGTGAGAGCTGGCTTATTAGAGCCAGATTCCAATGGAAACAGGAGAACAATGCCTACACTGGCATGCAGCTTCCGTGGAATGAACTAGAAGAAACTATCGTTACAAAGAGTGGCAGTAAGAATAGCTAGGCAGGGGCATTCAGTACACTTGACAGGAAAGAATTGGAGCTGCAGTCTTGTGAGACCAGAGGCCCTGGCAGAAATCCACACACATCCACACACAGGTGCTAACATGGAGAGACCAAAAGGCAAGAGGTCTGTGTGGCATTGAGACATCACATATTCCTACCAAGAGGAGCTATGCGGATGGGACTCCATTCACCAGGACCAGTTTCCAAGTTAGCACCTGTGCTCCTCATGCCTGGCTACAGCAGCGCTCTCTCAGGCATCCAGAGCAAGAGGCCCAGAATCAACTGGGGAAAGAATTAACGTGATGATGTTGCCTCTGATGAAAATACTCTGTCAGCTTTAAACAGTTTCATCTCAATTTGACTCCATTAAATTCACATGTGCAGCCAAGCACACGGAGCCTCCTATCAGCTACAACATACGGATCTCATGGTGAGATCTCAGTCAAAGGCTGGCGAGGGGTTAATAGGAAATACGTTTATAAGCTTCTCTAAAGCAGCAAGGATGACTACTTAACAACTAGGAATGTGTACACGTGCACACACACATGTGTACACACACAGGCACGTTAAAAGAATGGGAGAGAAAGAAGACTTTCATGTTTGACGTTTCTACTCTGAACATTTAAAAGCATTATTTGTTTTTACTTATTGCGCACTAAGTTCAAAGTTTCCACAGACTATCTTTGTGAGGGAAGAGAACTGTTCTTGTCACTGGTATAGATTTTATCTTATCAGATTTTATACCTATGAAATATATATTATATATATATTATCATTCTACACCAAGGCTTATGGTTCTACTTGGACGTGTATGTGTGTGTGTGTGTGTGTGTGTGTGTGTGTGTGTGTGTGTGTGTAGGATTTCTCCCGTAGAAAACTGTTCTTGGTGACGGGCAATAGTTTCTCCAGAACGCTGGAAGCATCTCCTTGTCCTACAGTCAATGAGAGAACTAAATCTGACATTCGATGAAGGGGATATCTGTGTCCCCAAACCAAATGGCCCCCATGTTTTCAGGCCTCTGAACAAAAGACACCAGGAAATGCATGGAATCATGCCCACGTAGCCAAAAGCAAGACAACAAAAAATGTCTCCGCATTTCCTCAATACTGTTGTTATTTAGGTCCCCAGTCTCCCGCAGACAAAAGAGTAAATTATCATATGAGCTGGAACAATCAACCCACCGTGTAATACTGTTCCGTAGGAATAGAACATCAGTGTTGGTAGTAATGATGCTGTGGGTGTTTGGAGGACCAGAAACCTCGCTTCCGTTTCCACAGCCAGCATCTCTCTGAATCTGCACATGAGCTCCACAGAGCTGGGATAGTCACACAGCATCTTACAGACGGGAGAAAAGCGAATCCAGTGAGAGGCTTTCTTCTGACCACATAGCCAGAGAACAGCAAATGCTCACGCTTTAAATTTTGGATGTTTTCTCTAATGGGTGTGTTCCCGGATGGTGCCTTACCAAGCAAGTGCCCACAGCACATACAGAGCCATCAAACGGTGTAGAGTGTGGGTAGTGGTTAGACCATAACACCCGCTGCACTTATGTGGAAGATACCATGACTCCTTTGTCACCACAGTCCCAAGATGGTAGACGGCCTTCACCCACTAGAAAGAATTCCTAACTTCTAATGTGTGCATCTGAAGATTCAGGAAGGACAGTGGCCAGAGGAGCCAAAACCCAACTCTGACAGGGTGTAGGCAGTTGGGACCCATGTTTACGGAGTGATCGCTCCTGGCTAGGGTTTATTTCTGGTGACTGTTCACACCAAGCTCGTGCTCTTGTGAGGTTTGCCCCAGAGCATTGCAGCTGCGCCCGGCTCCCATAAGCTGCCCTTGTAAGCCTTTTACCCCAACAATAGAAGCTTTAGCCGCAAATCAAATCAAACCTCTTCCTAGGAGGTTAAATGGCTGCTTAGGTATTGCTGAAGTCATTTCTGTTATTATTAGGACACAGAGGAGTGATGGATGAAGGTGCAAGCCAAACAAATATTTAAATACGATGTACACATGTATGCTTATATTGGAGAAGAGGGGATGGGGAAGCAGGGCATTTCTTAGCAGGGCAGGGGTAAAATGCTTCTATACTATTCGGCAACCAACGTTATCTCCTATTCATTGGAGAACTATAAAGGCCCAGCTACCAAGGAAGGGCAGAAAATGAAACAGATACAAAGAGCGTGTGCCAATCCTCAGCTTCTCAGCTTGTTGATGGAAAAAATTAGCCACATGACTTTGCGTTGGCCTACTATTTGAGAGGGAGGCACTGGGTGGCTATTATCCCCAAAGAGGGGTCACTAGGGAGGAGGACAGAAGGTAGGTGGTAGAGTCATTAATCACAGCCCTTCATATCCATATAAGCCTGGTGCTTGTTGGAAATGTAATCTAGAATTCAAGAAAGGTCTAAAAACTCTTCAAGATATAAAGAAGTTTGGTTCACGGAGACACGAAATCCCAGAGAAGAAGGACCATTTCGACCTCCCACAGTCGTCAGCCAAGACGCTCACAGTAAACCATTTGGCATAAAAGAGTCCAATCATTGACCTCAAGCAGATAAAAAGTGAAGTTGGGTGTTCTTGGGGACAAAGACTGCTTCTGGAATGGTTGCTGTGAAAATACAGGGTCTGCAGCACAGAGAAGAGATGACCTTGATTTTGAAAACGAAGAGATTGTCACAAGCAATGCTTTGGGTTTCAGAGCGTGAAATAACTTTTAAACTCATGTTACCTAATATTGGGAGCTGCAATTCTGTCAATTTGCTATGGTCCCCAGGTCCCCGGCATTGACCATGTTAGGTGACCAACTCTTAGCTTACTCCGGGATCCTGTCATGAGAAAACAGAAGAATCTTGGTGGATGAAAGTCAAGGGCGAATGGTCAAGAGTCAAGGATGAAGAATGGAGAAGAAAATATCTGATGAGGATTGGGCCTGGAAAGGACACTCAGCTGTTTGCTGATCAAAGCAACAGGCAGTCATTCCCCCCTGATTAATTAACTGCAGGAGGGGCAAGGCCTGCTGGGCTCAGTGACCTTCATGGTCCCAGCCCTAGAGCTCCTCACCTCTACCTGCCAGTCTCCTATACTGTTTTAGGGAGGACAGCTTCTTACATGGCCCAGGTGCAGCCTCCGTGCTGATAGATCGATTGCCCCATGCACATCCCTCTAGGTCTCAGTCTGTGGCTGACTCTCCAAAACTCTCTTATCAGACTCGTTCTAGACAACCTGCTTGGATGTGCTCAATGTGTGGACTCTTCCTGAGCCTGAGCCTTGGCCTGGGCCTGATCCCGAGAACCATTAGCTTCCCAGAGATCCCTCTTGGTCCTCAGCAGACAGAGGGGATGCAGAAGGCCAGTCTCCTGGGAACACTTGTGGACCCAGGGTTTACGGCTTGTTGGTTTTTATTGATGTTGTTTTCCAAAGTCCTAACCCTTGGGCCTCTGGCTGATTTATCTTCCCTGGGAAGTGCTTGCTGAGGAACAGTGGCTCCAGCCAGAACGGGGAGAGTCTGTGTACAGCTTGAAAGCTTTTGTCACTTCACACGCCTCAGTTTACCTTCACTTTCATCAGCCATGAGCAAAAGGCTCATCAATGGTTTTGATGGTCGCCATCTCCCTATAACCTCTAGGGGGAGAATTCACAACTACAATACAAACTAAAGTCCAAGCCCAGGTTTAAAACTACATTCAGTCACCTTCTTCCGGCCTCACAGGGCAGGAGCTATGCTCCACAGGTGAAGCACAATGAAAACCACTCAGTTGGGGCAGTTGCTCCCTACTCAGTCTCTAGGTAGCTGGTGTCCCCATGTCAACTGCTGGCTGGGTGACTCCACTCTCTCTGAATCTCCTTTGGAAAGGCACATGACTTTGCAGGAAGCTACTTGGTTCTTTCTGCTTCTCATGTGGGAATGTGGCCATAAGAGTTTAGATGAGAGGGCTGGGGAGACGAATCAGAGAACACTTGTTACTCTGGCAGAGGACCTGGCCTCAGTTCTCAGCATCCACAGGGTGACTCACAGCAGTTCAAAAAAATACAATTCGGGAGCCTCTAGATCTCTTTCTAGCCTCCACAGTCTCCGCATGCACACAGTACACACACACACACACACACACACACACACACACACACACACACACACACACACACACATATTCAGGCAAAATATTTATACGCATAAAATAAGAGTCAATCTTTCTGTAGAACAATTATGACGAGGCTGAAGAACACATATGCAGACAGCTGTAAGTGTGGACAAAGCTTAGCATTTAGAAGGGCGTTGGGGTCCTGTTGGTGGCGGGAGGCATTGGGACATGCCAACTGTTCCCTGAGATAGGTGGCGTTCGACAATTCCAGCTGTTCCCCGTAATGCACTGAGCACTAGATAGGCCTTTGCTTCCGTGGCTACCTTAATCTAGCTGTGTGATGTTTTTTTATCTGTGGGTTCAATAACGTTATATTTATTAAACAAAAAGGAATTAGGATGAGGGCTTACGGCGAGTCTGTGAAGATTGCCCAACAAGATATCTGGGTCGCTTCACGAGCAGAGGGATGTCTGGGAGACCAATTTCAATGGTGACAAGAGACTCTCAGTCCCCATCTGCCCCTGTAGTCCATCAGAGGTCGTTTCTTGTTAGAATGATAGTGCCTTACTGCTGTTGTTTTTTAAAGCATTGCTGCAAACTTGCGCTTCCCAGCCTGGCAGATTATTGCCGTCCCTCCCCCACTCCTGGAGAGTTGGCCCTCAGAGCTCAGCCATTCATCCAAATACTCGGTATCAGCTTCCTTTCAGAAACCACTCCATCTCAACAAGAAGGAAAAAATAAACCAGAGAGCTTGTTATTTGTAAGTGGTAGGAAGAGCCTTTCACACGATAAGCCTGGACTTCTATTTTAAGGTTTTGTTTTTCCAAATAAATCTGTGTAAACAAGCATTCGGGATCTGAATAAGTGCCGAGGAGCGACTACTCCCATTGCTCTCAGCTGAAGCCAAGGCGGGAGTCCCCTGGGCTGGATTTTTTATGGTGGAGTCTGGGAGTGGTAATAACAATAATATTTTTTTTTAAAAGAACAAAATATCGCCACATATGGAGGGTCTCCCCCACCCCATGTACAAAAGACCGTGAAAGCCCAATCTGCAGATCCATACTTGCTTTCCTTTATGGGTGTGGAGGACAGAGATCATGTGCATAGAGAGAGTACATGTGCATGGAGAGAGAACATGTGTGTGGACAGAGAAAGTGTGCATGGAGAGAGAACATGTTCATGGAGGGAGATCATGTGTGTGAACAGAGAACATGTGCATGGAGAGAGAACATATGCATGGAGAGATAACATGTGTGTGGACAGAGAACATGTGTGTGAACAGAGAACATGTGCATGGAGAGAGATGTGCATGGAGAGAGAACATGAGTGGACAGAGAACATGTGCATGGAGAAAGAACATGTGCATGGAGAGAGATCATGTGTGTGGACAGAGAACATGTGCATGGAGAGAGAACATGTGTGGACAGAGAACATGTGCATGGAGAGAGGACATTGCATTGGGAGAGTACACATGCAGAAGAGTTATCTGTTAGGATAACTGGAAGAATAACAGGAAACAATACAGTGTGGCCACAAAACTATCAATGGAACAGTGCAGTTCCTGAATGTTTATAGAATGGGAAAACATCTATTTTCGTACATTCCTCCCAGTGTTGCCTCCACTCCCCACCTCCCTTCTCAAATATTCAATTCTTTTATAGATTCAATTTGGGGAGGTTGTTTTGGTTATGTTTTAAAACATACACATAACAAAAAATTTTGAAGAGTCTCCTTTGTTCATGTGTCCCCTAGGAACGGTTTCCATCTTCATTAGCAGGAAGATTTGCAAGGCAATAAAACAAAAATACTGGTTTTTACAATTACCTGTGCAGTTTGGACTCAAAGAAGACCAGAGGCCTGGCTGCAAGTAGCCTGTCATCTAACAGATCACCGAAGATGTCCTCCTCTTAACTATGTCACCCACGTGACTCAGGGGCACTGGACCATTTGATCACACCAAGGCCTACGGTACTTTATTTCCATTTAATGCTGGGGAAAAAAAAATGCGGCCCAGAGTGAGGAGTTCTCTGCCCAAGATTACTCAGAACCAATTTAAAAATCTTGTAATAAATCTCATGATATCCAGTTCTGAAACATTAAAAAGTATTTTTTTAAGTGATTAAATTTATTCTTCAACAATTCCATTCTTGCATGTATCACATCTTGGATGCTCTCATGCTGTATTATTTCCTCCCCATACTACCAATCCTCCCAATTAGTCCCTTTCTCACAACAGTTACTTTTTAATCATGGTAAAGTACACATGTATAAAATTTAATATCTTAACTGTTTTATGCAGCCTTCTTAGTAATGTTGAACACTTGGTCTCCAGCATTCTTTCAGCTTTCCACAGAAGTTCTATGCTCACTGAAAAGAGTACCCTCCCTCCACCCTGGATGCTGACACCTAGCATCTTAGCCTCCACCTGTGTATATAGCACCCTACCCCCTGACAACTTGGCAGAGCTCACATAGGTGGAAATGTGCAATCTTTGTCTTCTGTGAGGATGAATAGGTTCACCTAGCACAATGTATTCAATACCCATGTCTTTAAATGTGTCATAAACTACATTTGACATGTCATGAATGATTGTTAGAGCCTTACATATTTTGTATAATCATGTAATGCATGTGTCTTGTAAATCCTATGAAAAGTAAAAATTCCATGAAACAAAGTTATAGTAATTTAGTGTATGTTCACCTTTGCTAGAAAATGTTACAAATTTGCATGGCTTTGAGGGTGCCTGGCAAGCATTCTTTTCGACCTGAAGCTTTTCCTTTCACATTTCTTATACAGTTACAATAGTGATAATGAACTCCTTGTACTTTAAAAAAAAATCTTCCTGTGGCTTAATTTCTCCTCCATGCTGTAGAAGAACAGTTTGCTGGGTATAAAATACGCAACAGCGTTTTGCTTTTAACTCTGTAAATATCCCATGGTTTGTTCTGTACAAATTTTCTGCTGTAAAATATGGTTATTTTGTTACTCGAAGGTCCTGGATAAATCTCTTTTCTCTTACTGCCTTAAAGTCATCTTTCGCTTTCTATAGTTTATATTTCAATGTGATTTTCCTTAGATTGACTCAATCTAGACTTTGTGGCGCAGCTTGTGTTTGTAGACTTGTGTCTTTCCTTGAATTTGAGGACATCTGGACCATTCTCTCTTTACATTCTCTGCCTCATCTCTCCTCCAGGGACTTCATAACTGCCTAGATTTATTTGCTAGCATCCATAAGCTTGCCAGTCTCTTCTGTTTCGTGCCTCTCATTTTTCTTTTTGATCCTTTTCCTCACTAACTTCCGGTGGCCTGTTGTCAAGTTCAGGACGTTTTCCCAACTCGGTTACCACATTTTCAGCTCCACGCTGTCCATGTAGTTCTTCTTAGTGATTTCTTTGTCTTCCTTAATATTCTCATTTTGATCGTGTGTCTTTCCCATGATTCCCTTTGTCTCAGTTCTGCTTTAGAGTGTGGAGCGTGCGTTGTCTTGATGTCTTTGTCCTGCAAATCTAAGCGCTGTGTTTCCGCAAGGCCAGCTTCTGGAGGCTTATTTTAGATCAGCCACATTTGCCTATTTCTTTGCACACCTTGAGAGTTTGTGTCAGATTGTGAGCATTTGAAAAGTAAGTCACCTCTCCTAGTCCTTGTGGACCAGCTCTGCACACGACTCACTCTACAGTCAAACATGAAGGTAGACTGAAGGTTGGGTCTATTCAGGACCAGCATCTTCTCTGAGTCCTCTTCTCCATTTCTCTCAGTAGCTCCCTTTAAACAGTTTAACTCACCCGTGAGACCCACCCTTTCTCTCAGGACTCCTTCCTCAGGAGTCCTCACGGCTCAGCCTGCTGCTCCCTGTACCTCAGTACTCACTCCAGCCACCTTTATCAGCCTCAACTTGATTCCAAACCATGCTTCCACTGCCCCCAGCACTCCCAACAAGAAACTAGTGCCCCGGGCAGTCCCAAATGAGCCAGAACACTGTGTATAAGTCCTACTAATTCCTTGCTGTTGGTCGCCACACAAGGACCAGGAATTGGGAGTCACCTGTCTGCACTGCCCAGAACCAAAGGAATACAAGGCCACGTGGGACAGGTGCTGCTCGTCTTTGGTTAGGTACTGGCTGGCTTCCTTACAGTGGAGTCCAGTTTCTGGCATCTCTACAAAGTCCCACGGGGTCACCTGTGGCTGTTCACTTGGCTTTCCCGCGGGAGAGTGAGAGCCTGAATTTTTATGGGTTGTTTTTAGAGCTAACACCCTCAAGGCCATAGTCATTCCCCTTAGCATATTGCTTCCCACATGAAGACAGACCAGAATACAGACAGACCGAAATCTCGTATCCAACCAAATAGAAACTGAAGGAGGAGGGGCTGAGCTAGGATAATAGAAAACTTTCAGAAAGAGGAGAGCATTAGAGTGAGGACTTGTACATTATGATGTATAGCATGAAATGGTTTCATTGCTGAAGTCTCTGACGAAGGGAAAAAAAACCTTAAGATTCCAGATCCTTCTAAAATCATCCCGAAACATTTTCATCAAGTCCAAACACAAGAATCTCATTGTTGTCCTGGGATCAAAATCGGAGCCTCGTGCATGGCGGGCAAGCAGCAGTCCACACATAGCCAGCCCAGAAAGCAGAGACTCATCCCCCCACAGCAACAGTGAGACCGATTTGTTTGCTCTGCCCCCGGCCCCCCTCTTCCAGAAGACATCTGGAAGTGAGCTCTGGTCATCTAGTCTTTCATACCTGTAGAAGATATAAACATTATAAACCTCGCTTCTCGCCAGGCACAAAGCACTGTCATTAGGGAAACATGGGCATCTGGAATATTTGGGGGCCTGGCCTAACCCTCCTGCTTAAATAAACCGCGTAGATCAGGGTCAAGCGGACATTTGGTGGCTGCAGGGTGCTGTGGTTGGCACATGACAGCTGCCCTGGGAGGCTTGTGTTTGACTCCATTGTTTTTAATTGTTCTGCTTTCCAGATCGTGTTGCCAGAGAATTTCCCACCAGAGTGGAGAAACTTGGTTTAAAAACTCGGCCCTGGTTCACCATCAGTCTTAGACTAAACTAGATAAACGTGCGTGAAAGGGGTGCTGGAAATGTGTTTGAAGATTCTGCAGAAATCCTCCGATCACAAACAACAAAGGTGGGGCCAGGAAGCAAAGTATTAATTTCACGTCCCCCCATTAGCTTTCCACCTGTTCTGTCTGATCCTTACTCAGCACAGCGAGGGGAAAAGGCTAATGCGAAGCACATTTATATCAACAAACCTGCTGGAAAGCAGGGCTAATTCTCCCACTGAGCCCATGCCCTCCCTTAGTGAAGGCAGTTTCCCCGCCTGGCTGGGAGCCAACTGTGGCAAGCTGGTGTCCATAACTGTGGCTAATGACGGCCACTTCCACTCCAGGGGTGCCATAATTGCCCAGAGCAGTTTACAGATCCATTATTTTATGGCCATATTTCAGAAGAAGGGGTCAGAGGTCAGCAGAGCCAGAGTCTTCGCAGGGCGATGGACAGAACCAGCCTCACTTTGGCCCCAGGTCCTCGCCTGATTTGAAACTTCGGTAGCCTTGTATTCTAATTTTCTTTGTTTCACATTGTTGTCTCTTCTCCTTTTAAAACTATCTAAGCCTGTGTAGGTATGTGAATGGGCACATGGGTGTGTGCATATGTATGCATGCATGCGTGTGTGATGTGTGTGTGCGCTCATGCATGGTTGCATGTGTGTGTGCCTGTGTGATGTGTGTGCATGCTTGTGCATGGTTGCATGCATGTGTGCCTTTGTGGTGTGTGTGGGTGGGTGTGTGTGTGTGTGGTGTGTGGTGTATGTGTGTTGATGTGTGTATGGTGTGAATGTGTGTGTGTGTGTGTGTGTTGTATGTGTGTGTGATGTGTGTGCATGCTCGTGCATGGTTTCATGCGTGTGTGATATGTGTGTGTGCCTGTGTGTGTGTGTGTGCTCATGCATGGTTGTATGCATGTGTGCCTTTGTGTGTGTGTGTGTGTGTGTGTGTGTGTGTGTGTGTGTGTGTGTGTTTGTGTGTGTGTGTGTGTGTGTGGTGTGTGTGTGTGTATGTGTGTGTGTGTGTGTGCATGCTTGTGCATGGTTTCATGTGTTTGTGATATGTGTGTGTGTCTGCATGTGTGTGTGTATGTTTTTGTGCTATGTGTGGTGGTGGTGTGTTGGGGTTTGTGTTGTGTGTGTTGTGTGTGTTGTATGTGTGTGTGATGTGTGTGCATGCTTGTGCATGGTTTCATGTGTTTGTGATATGTGTGTGTGTCTGCATGTGTGGTGTGTGTGTGTGTGTGTGTGTGTGTGTGTGTGTGTGTGTGTGTGTGTGTGTGTATGGGAGTGTACAGACCTGAAGGCAACTTTGGGTATCATTCCTCTGCAGTCATCTAGTTTGCCTTTTGAGACAGGGTCCCTCATTAACATAAAACTAACCAAGTAGTCAAGGAGTGACTCCCTGGTCACTCCACTCCCTTGCTTGTTCCCCCCATCTCCAGAGCTGAATTACACATATGTACCACCACGCATGACCTGTTTTTGCATGGATTCTGAGGAGCACATGTCTTCAGGCATGCACAGAGACCACATCACTGTCTAAACCAGCCTCTGAACCCAAAGTGTCTGCTCTTCTGATCAAACGCTATTTGGGAGACACACAGTGGTGGGAAGGAAGGGCTAGAGGATGGAGGGTATGGACAGTGAGACAGAAGCCCGCCCTCCCCTGCTCATCAGCTCTACAAAACCTGGACAGCCAACAGATCACAGAGCCCAGAGGTGCTCTCCTTCCAGGTCAGCAGTGTGATGGGCTGCTGTCCTCATAGGTCAGGATTTACTGGGACTGCCCTGAATTATACTTATGCAACCCCGGAGAAAATATCCCAGAACACACCTGTGTTTTATAGTTTAAGCTGCTGTTTACAGGCTACAAACCTATGCAGCAGATTACTGCACTGAGTGCTGTAGGCAATTCTGACACAACGGCAAGAATCTATGGATCTAAATCCATTTAAACAGAAAACAGAGGCAGTAAAGATGTGATATAGAAGACTGTTCTAGCGTAGGGCGTGTGGTGGCCAGGGATGTTGCTCTACACTTTACACTTGAACAATAGTATGTTCTTAAGAAGTATCTCCTTAATGATGAACTAGGTCACTGTGTTTTTACAAATAACTTATTACAACAACGCATCATTACAAGCATACAGTGACCGTGTGCATGGTGTAACCATAACTGTGTCCTTCCAGGTACTGGGACTTCTCCTTCTGCTATAATGTCACATGACAGGTCATGTATGTAGATTGCCAGTGAACAAAATGTCATGGTATGGTGTAAGAGCACACATGTACAGTGGGAAGAACTCTATGGTAATGGGCATTTCATCAAAGATAAAGGAAATCATGGAGATAGACTAGAAAGAGCCTGGGGCTGCCTTTCCACTTGGCTGTGATGGGCTTTTCCCAAAGGAGAGCAGAAGCTCTGCTGAAGAAGCAAAGGAGGGCTGTGTGTGTGTGTGTGTGTGTGTGTGTGTGTGTGTGTGTGTGTGTGTGAGAGAGAGAGAGAGAGAGAGAGAGAGAGTCTGTCTCTCTATGTGAGTGTATCTGTGTCTCTATGTGAATGGGTATGAGTCTGTGTGTCTGTATGTGTGGAGGGTGTGTGTGTGTCTGTGTGTGTGTGTGAGAGAGAGAGAGAGAGAGAGAGAGAGAGAGAGAGAGAGTCTGTCTCTCTATGTGAGTGTATCTGT
Organism: Rattus rattus; assembly: GCF_011064425.1. Classification (NCBI taxonomy): domain Eukaryota; kingdom Metazoa; phylum Chordata; class Mammalia; order Rodentia; family Muridae; genus Rattus; species Rattus rattus. Next base: position 62,514,476 of record NC_046163.1, read on the forward strand.
GTCTCTATGTGAATGGGTATGAGTCTGTGTGTCTGTATGTGTATGGAGGGTGGTGTGAGAGTCTCTCTCTCTCTCTCTCTCTCTCTCTCTCTGTGTGTGTGTGTGTGTGTGTGTGAGAGAGGGGGGGGGGGGAGAGGTGGGAGTCCTCTAGATGAGGGGACTACTGAGCACATAGAGGGAATGAAAACTGGATTTGTGTGATTGGAAGTATGAGAAGAAGGAAAAGCAAAGAAAGAAGAGGGGGGAGGGGGAGGAAGGAACAAAGGAAGGGAGGGAGGAAGGGGAGAGGGAGGGAGAGAGGAAGAGAAGAGAAAGGAAGAAATGAAGAAAAAGGAAAGAAGGGAGAAAGGAAAAGGCGGGGAGATGAAGGGAATTAAGAAGGAGGAGGAGAAAGAAGGGGAGGAGGAGAAGGGGAGGAGGAAGAGAAGAGGAAAGAAGGGAGAAAGCTGATGCCCATGATTGTCTCTGGATAAACTTGGTGGGTTACAAAGCGAACCAAAAAGCATCTCTGTGATAAGGGGGCTTGGAGAGAAGGAGGGGAACTGATGAGGGTGGAAGTGAGATAAGAGAGCAGAGTCTGCGAAGAGTGATCATAATCACAGATATGTACAATAGTGTCAAATAATTCATTTAATAAAGGAATAAAACAGTGTTTACTTTGCAAACCAAACCAAAACTTAGAAATAAGAAACCATAAGAGTTACTCAGTAACTGCAACTTATCGCTGTTAGAGCTGCCTGGGGTTTTAATAGACAACCCTGAACTATATTCCTTGAATGAAATAGGAGTTACTCATCTTCCCTCTATCCAGATATTTTACTTCTCGTGTCTTTCTCGGTGGCATACACAGCCTTTTCAGTTTGAAGTTTCACCCCTTCCTAAGCTCTTTCCTGTAAGTGGAGAGTTTCTCCAGGTCCTCACCTTCTGTCTGAAGCAATGAAGATTACAGCACCCAGAAGTATCCCATGCATGGCTAGCTCTCCAGTGTGTGACTGATGTCAGTTGGGACCAACACACCATGCCACTCTCCAGGAGATTCAGTTAGAAATTCTGGCTGAAACCCACTTCAAGCTGAGTCTCCACAATGGATCTGAAAGTTGATGCCACTATTTAAGATTTCCAGACACACAAGATCATGCCACTATGCCATATCCACTTGCCAAAGTCTCACCATTTCACACAGAGACAATCTCAGCCCCTCCCTTCACTTTGACCTTACAGAGTCCAATCAAAAGGGCAATTAAAGTCAATTGTAAACTGTGCGACTGGCCCTATGTTGTCTGTGAAGAAGGAAGAACTCAGAATGCACATCTCACTAGGGATGGGAGTCACAGTGGCCTCTTCAGGGAAAGGAGTGAGGTTGGGCATTCATGTCAGAGTTTGTCTATGGTCTCTCCACATTGATGCTGAGTATTTGGCCCGTCACACAGCCCCCATCCTACCTCCGAAAATCGGTTTGCCTGTGTGGATGTTGTTCTGCCTTCTGTATCCAAAGCACTCATTCTGTCTCTCACTGTTGGTCCTTAAATGTCCGAGAATAGAAAGCTAAGTTTCAGAGAAGGAAGCCATGGATGCTTCTGCTTCTATTGTAAGCAATCTCTGCTTCCACCTTCCTACCCAAGTCAGAGCACAGGCCATTCCTCTGAGAGAAAGAAGAACAAACTGGACTTTCGAAGGTTCTATACTTCGAATAGCCAGGATCCAAGACGGAAACGGGTAGCTGTGTCTCATTTTCCCAAGGCAAAAGGTCAAGAACAGTGCTCAAATAACTTAGGTTATGTATGTTAATATCTACATCAGGTAGATGGCAGATAGGTAGATAGATAGATAGATAGATAGATAGATAGATAGATAGATAGATAGATAGATAGATAGATAGATAGATAGTAAATAAGAGATTAGGGTGAGAATTTGTATTTCATGAACTACATGGGGTTCATTAAAATTCCTTCCCAGAGATGGAACCATGGGAGCGAAACAGAAGCTTTACACAAAGTACAGAGTCGGTTTTCTGAGGTGACTGTAATCTATTTCCAGGAAGGAGATTAAAAGTCAAGGCAAAGGTTGGGCAATCTCCCTGTGACTCAGTTCACATTAGCTCCTCATCACTTACTGATGCCAGCCCTCGGAAGGAAAGCCAAAGGAGGATCTGGCATTGCAGCCTCCATTAGAGCCTCCTATCTGAGTTCTCGTAGATAAGTACTTGTGGAGTTTTTCATAAGATACGGAAGTGGGGAGAACTAGTTACTGTAGGTGTGGCAGGATTCCTTTCAGAATCCAAAGGACTAGGATGGCTCCTCTAGAGCTGAGCCCACCACTTCCTCTCCAGCCTCCTGCAGCTGTTTCCCTGCCACTTCTAGTCTTACCCCAAGAAAGTCAGCCGAGTTACCGTGGTACCAGAGAGACATCCCCTTAGACTATGGTGACTACTGAGAGATGGGAGCCAGAAATCAATCAATGAGAGAGTAGACTCTTGCCTTGGAGTTTGTTCTTGAGTATGAGGAAGTCTAAAATTCAATTCTCCCCCAAAGTTTATCATGCACAATTGAACTGAAAAAAAGAAAAGTAATTAAACAAACCATTCCTCATCATTTTTTTTTTGCCCGTTTGGTCAAAGAAAATAAACAAAGAGAAAGGAGTAAAGGTAATATTGATTCCCAATCAACTCCAGCTCCTTGATCGATGGAAGGCAGTGCTGGCTAGGTCTTAGAAGTAGGCGCTGCTGCACTCTTTCTTCCTGGAAGGTCTCATGGTCCGACTTAAACAAAAATCAAACATCTCCTGGAGACAGACCCATGACGAGTGGACAAATTCCCCAACTATTGTCTGTACAACTTAGATGTCAAGTCATACAAACCCAATATTACCAGAACATTCCCAAGAGTAGCACCAAACAAAATGACAGCAAGCAGACTTTTCTAAACCTCATCAGACACATAAATGCCCAAATCATAAGCTTAAATGTCCCCTGGAGTACAGGGAAGTCTGCAGAATACATTAAGATCCCAGTGGTATTTTCTCTCCTTCCTAATATTTCCAGCCAGTGTTTCTACAAGAAGTTTTGGGGTCAGGCAAAGGGTATCAGGTTTCCTTATAACATATCATTTGCTCTGGGTTTTACTCCACATGGATTCTGTTGAAACCATAATTTTGTCAGTGAACTACTTAGATGTCTTCAGAATCTCAGCAACCTGCACCATAGAAGACCCAACCCTAAGGAACGAGGACTAAACGTGATTTTTTGGTGATTTGTTTAGTAAAAAGTAAGTGTTCTCAGGAAACACGTTTTAACTCTTCCCGTTTCAAAATGTCCACCCAGAAAATGATGTGCTTGGTCTTGCCTATGCTGGGATTATGGCTAGCATAATAAAACTCCAGGAGTTATTCACTGAGCATAATAAAAGTGATAGTTTATTAAATCCAATATAAGGCAATAGACAACACAAAGGCTAGCATATTAGGAAGGTAAGCCATTTTGACCCGGGCTACAGCTTTATAGGTGTTCAGCATCTGCAGGTAGTTACACGAGATTTTACTATCTCCTGCTCAATATAGTGTTCTGATTAAAAACCCACTTATTACTTATCTGGTTATTCTTTTATTAGCTTGCACCCAGTGCGTATCACCTAATGCAATTTTGTCAGACACCTTGTCTAGGAGCAGATGGGAGGAATGCTTTGAAAAGGATGAACAGGCGTCCATTAAAGCACACGGAGAAGAAAGCCGAGAAGCCAGGGGCAGCTGTGACCCTCTGACAGAGAAATCCGTCCCTCGAGCCCTAATCTGTCCTCTGCAGTGTGAACAAGTCACCTCCCTCACCCCACACACACGTGCTGAACCTGAGGTGCAGCTGCCATCAAGGAGTGGCTGAACCGAAATCCAGGCATCTGAGCGGCAGGCTGGGGTGTGTGTGTGTGTCTGTGTGTGTGTCTGTGTGTGTGTGTGTGTGTGTGTGTGTGTGTGTGTGTGTGTGTGTGCGTGCGTGCGCACGCGGGCGCAGCCATACCACAGGGGCCTCACACTTCCCTCCCTGCCTGCGTTCCCTGGTGCGTTCTAAGGGTGGGAAAGGCAGGTGCAGAGGTGCGGTGGGTCATGCCAAGGAGACGGAAGTGGAAGTAGCTGTCCAAAACAAGCAGGAAGACAAAGCGGCCAGTCAGAAACAGGTCTGGCTTCTGAGGACCACAAGGTAGAGGTTGTCTGCAGGGAAGCAGCCAGGGTGGATGACCCTAGCTGTCTCAACCAGTTTACAGAGAGTTCATTGATAGTCAGTACCGAACTGAGGAAAAAAACTTAAAAACCCCTTTCATGACTCCTCTGTATCAGGATCCAGGGCAGTAAGTAAGTTGGTGAGGAGGCATCCATCCCAGTGTCCTCAATGGGAGGGACAGAAAATGCCCTTCTGTCCTGACTTCATGTTATCTTTTATGAGCTTGAGACCAGATACTATGAAAACCTTCAAAGCGTTGCTGTTTACCTCATGTAGTGGTGCATGGATGCACGTGTGCGTGTGTGCGCGTGCGTGTGCGTGCGTGTGTGTGTGTGTGTGTGTGTGTGCATGTGCAAGTGTCTGTGTGTTTCCATAATAATGCATACAGTTTGCTTTGGCCTTGGTTATTAAAAGACTTTATACATTTTTATTTAAGTGTCTGAATACTCTGTCTGCATGTGTGCACGCTTCATGTGTACCAAGTACGTGCACAGTTTGCAGAGGATGGACGGCATTCGACCCCCTGGAAGTAGCGTCATATGTGGTTGCGAGCGACAGTATAAGGGTTGGGAACTGAACTCAGGTCCCCTGTGAAATAAGGAAGTGCGTTTTTCGCTGATCCACTTCACACACACACACACACACACACACACACCCGTTTTGGTTTTCATCTTGTTCGCTTTAGGGTATTTTTTGATGTAATTTGAAAGTAGCCATTACATAAAAATGATTTTAGAAAACCTTGGGTTTTATTTTTTTAGTTCTGCCTAAAACACTGTTCACAGGCTTCAAAACTATGTCAGTTCTTCTATAGGAAGGCAAATGTGTAGCCAAGCTCTTTATAGTGTTTAACTGAAGTAGTCTTTGTGTGTGTTAAGTTCTTGAGCAACCTTGGGAAATGCATTGTTTCTTGTTGGTAAAAAAAAGACAGAGACAGCAATGGCTTTTCTGTGCATAGCAGCTCGCCCCTATAAGGCACGATTCATATTTATCATTAAACAGCTGCATCCGTCCCATGAGCTGAATGCTGTCCCACTTTAGAGGATACAGAAATCAGAATTAAGTGATTTATGCAGAAGCTTTACTATCTCTCCACAACTGTAGGATGCTTAAGCCAAACATTGCCTACTTCTGCCTTCTCGGTATAGAAGTAAAAACTCTGAGGCTGAAGAGATGGCTCAGAGGTTAAAGGGCTCACTATTCAAACAGGAGAACTGGATTTGAGATCCCCAGGATCCACAGGAATGCTGGGCTGGCAGAGACGCCCAGAGCAAGCTGGATATCTAAACGAGCCATCTTGTCAACCTCTGTGTTTAACTGAGAGACTGCGTCAACACACACGAGGAGAGCAATGGAATAAGAGTCTTCATGTCAACCTCAGGCCTTCACATGCACATGCACACATGTGCACACACACTAGCACACACCTATATGCTCACACACATATGAATGTACATACAATGCCCAGGCATACCACACACATAAACCCATGAAGAGAAACATAAGTTGAAAGTCAGCCCTTGCTCCAGGAGCTAAGGATGGATGGCCCGCTGGTCTGTGACTCGCAGTGAGGCACGATGGATGAAGAACTCTGGCTCTCTGAACTAGACACAAGGGGATGGGTAAGGAAGAGAGCTGGGAAACCTACCTGCACGTGAAGAAGGGGAGCAGAGATGGTGGGGGAACTGGCCATTCCTGGCTCCACAGCTACCATCTAGTCAGAAAATGCTCTACCACACAAGACACACAGATTGAATTGCCTACACTCCAGCTTGAGGGTTGTGCAGGCCAGCTTCCCTAAGATGCGAAGTCCAAGATGCAGATTAGCATACAGGATGGATTCTCTGTAGGGTTCCACTCCTATGGGACCCCAGAAGGCAGCAAGGGCAAGCATAGGAGAAGTGTGCTGAGTTATCACCTCAGAGGCCAAGGCCAAGTCTGCAGGGAAAACACTGAAGTTGGGAAGGCTGAAAGGACCACGTCCACCTGAGGACAGAGACCCTGGCTCTGTGCACACACTGTCTGCCCACTCATCAGGTGTGAACTGCTGGTAGAAATACCAGAGCTCTTTGGTTAATGTCCTTGTCCAGAGAGGACTGATGACTGAGGGTCTTGGGCCAGCAGTAGTCCCTGCTTGTGCCAGGAAAGGCTGCCAGCCTTGAGGGGGCCTCTCAGTGCCCACTACAGAAGAATGAACAATAATGTCTTAGTGCCCTGACCCCATATGATCACGTCTGAGCTTGACTCCAGATGTTAGGCAATCCTAGATGCTCCGCGTGTCCCTCATGTTCACCCAGCATGCTGTTGTCATTGCTGTTATTTACAAATGCCTTTCCAGGAGCTGAAGGGATGGGTGGTGCAGTGGTTAACAGCTCTTGCTGCTGTCAGAGAGGACTGGAGCTCAGTTCCCAGCAACAACATAGGTGACTCACAACCATCTATAACTCTAGCTTTTTAATCTGACATTCTCTTCTGGCCTCTGTAGGCACCCACATACATACAGAGTTACAGATGCACACACACAAACACACACACACACACACACACACACACACGACAGAGAGAGGGGAAGGGGGAGGGGAAGGAAGAAGGAGAGAGACAGAGACACAGACGGGGGAGAGGGGGGGAGAGAAAGAGAGAGAGAGAGAGAGAGAGAGAGAGAGAGAGAGAGAGAGAAAACTACATAAATAAAAGTAAAATGAAATCCCTAAAAGAACCACATTTACAGGGGTCATGTACTGAGAGGCAGAAAGGTCAACTGATCATTCTCCTTACACATGGACCTTGAGTACCTGGGAAGGACATGTAGAGCCTTGAGCAGCGCAGAAAGCTATGACAGCGCTCCAGTTCACCCAGACTTTTGGTTTTCTTTGGATGCGTAGGGATGTGAATCACCACTTGTGTTGAAAAGTATTTTTATTTTCTGGGAAACTTTGATTACTAAAGATAACTTAATTCCCTCTCTGCATCTGTAGTCAAATATGTGTCAGGGGGAAGGCACACTTCACTATTTATTATAGGCTCCAAAATCCCCTTCCTTACCAGGAAAGCATTTGTTCCAGACCCAGCATGAGCTAACCCTGGGCGTGGGGAGCCATGCCCTCAGTTTGGAAGCCTGTGGGGATGTGTGCTGTTTTGACACTCGCCCCTTTGCTGGCAACAGTGTCCACTCTTTTCACTGGGAACAAACTTCCCCTCCTCTTCTTATCATCTAGACCAGTGAAGAGCTTTCCCCTCCTCATGCCAGGCCCCTTCAGCTAAGGGGTGGCCGAGGGACATGAGAGCCAAGCCAGGCTCACGCTCTGTCTCTGTCTCTCTCTGTTTCTGTCTCTGTCTCTGTCTCTCTCTGTGTATGTGTCTCTCTATGTCTATGTCTCTCTTTCTTTCTCTCTATCTCTGTCTCTCTATATCTCTTTGTGTGTCTCTATCTCTGTCTGTTTCTGTCTATGTCTCTCTGTCTCTCTCTCTCTGGAAGTTAAATATAGACCTGAGAGAGATGAGGGCAGAAAAGGGTGGGAAGTCATTCCTTGTATTTGTGGTTGCCCAAATAAACAATCCCACTAGTTTATGCTGCCTTAGTAGTTTGCTCCTGACCTCTCTGAAGCCTGATAGTCTAATGTTCTCACTGGCTCTGTACAAAAAGCTGAGGCCAATGAATTGCATTTGTCTCTTAAGGCTCTAAGGTGGCAACCGTGAAAACTACATTTGCTTTCAAGGAAGGAGAGAGACAGATGATCTTGGTTTCTCTTAGGAAGGTTTCAGGTTGAAGTATAAGTGCGAATACTCAGTACATGCCCACGAAGCTCTTAACGGTAAGTATGCCGGCACCATAACGATGTTACATTTTAAACAACTCACAGATTTAGATTTTCTTCTACAACATTCTTCCCTTCCATATGTAGAAAAATCAACAGAATAATTGATATCAAGTCACAATGCCAGCATCCCCCCTTGACAGTGACAGGGGATGGATTTTGTATTTGAACTGGTCTCCTGGGTTGACTGGTTACCTGACGAGCACCTGCTAGAAGGAGCCATCTCCCCCAGAGCATCATTCATTTATACCCCATTACGGGTTGTTTACGATGTATTAAGGAGCACATGATCTCAAACTAGGGAGAACATGGAGAGAAGTTCCTGTAAGAAGTCCGTATGAGTTACTGTTGTGTTGCTGTGACAAAACGCCACGACCAAGGCACTGTATGGAAGCAAGGGTTTATTTGTGCTATGATTTTCAACAAATAAAAGTCTATCATGGCAGCCAGCAGCAGGAATGGCTGTAGGAGCAGAAGCTGAGAGCTTGACCTGCAAGCATGAAGCAGAGAGATAGAGTGGACACACTGGGACCTGAACGAGGCTTAATGTTAACGTTCATCCCCAGTAATGTTCACTTCCTCCAGTAAAGCCTTACCTTCTGGACCCGCCTCAAACAACGCCACCAGCTGGAAGCCAAGTATTCAAATGAATGAGCCTACAGAGGACGCTTCTTGTTCAAACCACCGCAAAGACCCCTAACCTTGAAGAGATCAGCTCCACAGATAACTCGTGAGTACTTCGTATGTGTGATCAGCAAAGCTCCTCTGACTCCTTTCAAGGTCAACAGGATGAAGGCCATTAAGGAGCTGGCAGAGTTAGTTGGGTGAGACAGGTTAAAACAGAACAGAGCCAAACAGAAGTAGAGGCTGCAGGACAGACGTGATCTCGGGGCTGGGATTCCAAGTGAAAAGTAAGACTTCATCAGGTGAAGTAAAAGAACTGGAGATGTCTGAACACGGAGACACCATCTCTCCTGGTCATGGCAGGTGCTGAAAACACAGTTTCCACGGCTGCTCCGACACATGAGAAGATGAGCTCTAGGTAGATCTGCACTATGTTAAAGAGGAGGCTCCTAGAGGCCTTGGTGATGCCCCCCGCCACACCACTTCCTTCAGTGTGACTACAATGTCTTCAATGCTGCTCTAAGAGGGCTGACTCTACTTCTACTCGGAAACCGGGCCGTGGGAAAGAGGCCAACTTTTTGTGTTGTTATAACACAAAAGTTCTCTTGGGACATATCATAGGCCTAAATATAAAAGATAAATCTACATGCATCTACTGGAAGAAAATATAACTATTTCTTCAAGGTATTGGGGTATTTTAATGATGTTTCAGTCAAAACAAAAAAACCCAACAACACATTAGCTATTAAAAAAAACCCAAATACATTGAATAATTAAGCCTTAAGAAGAAACCCTTAAAACAAAAAGCAAATTATAGAGCTGGAGAGATTTGCTCTACATAGGTTCGGTTTTTAAAAACATAAACAATGACAAACATGAAAAACAGGTTTATAGTGAAATTTTATGGGAGAGACACAGTGGGCAGTTGGCGCTTGAGAATTCACTAGTTGCTGGCTTTTAGTTAACGGGGAAATGGAAATCACACACAGCATAGCTATCCTTATAGCTGAAGTCAAAGACAGATAACATCACAAATAAGGAAGGGTGCAGAGAAAATGTAACAGAGTCACGCAGTTGGGGAAAGGCTGAGCAACCTGAGGGTAGAGAGTTAAAAACACCCTGGAACTCCACAATCTCCACCGTAAAGGAAATATGCATTCACAGAGAGATATTCTGAGATGTTCGTGGCAGCTTTAAAAGCGACAGAAGTAGGAAGTTATCTAACAAAACAATACATCCATAAACTGTGACATAGAAAGCAAAAAAGCTACTCCATGATGATAAAGAATAAGTGGCTGCCCAATTGATGTTTTTGATCTCAGGACCACTTTCCCTATTGAGGAACACATACACACATGCATACATATGCACACACGACCACACACACACAAAATACATACATACATACATACATACACATGCACACTAAATATACATATATACATATACATACACAAGTAGACAAATACATACATACATACATACATACATACATACATACATACGCACACACATATACACAAAGACATTGCCTTACTTTGGGGGAAGGATTCTTCAATGGCTGGCTTAATTAGAAAACATTTGGATTTTTAAATTTGCTTCTCAACTCATATTACGATGTCATATTTCCTGTATCCTTGGAGAAAACTATGCGAGTGTAAGATTATTTTGTCGTCCACAACAGCACAGAAAATGGAGGAGGACAATTGTTAATTACAAAACCATTTGACCTTATGGACATTCCGAAAGCCTCTGAGCAGACCACAGCATGGGGACTTCCAGGGTTAGGCTTTGGGAACGACTTAAGGCCGTGTATTGACGGCAGCCTTAGGGGAGGTGGGGCTATCTCAGCTTCAGAAAGCATTACTGACCCAGCTTTGCCTAACGGACGGGGTTGTCAAAGGAAAGAGGAGTTTGATGAAAATGGTTCTGATTTTGATTGGTGCAGGAAAACTCATAGTGAGATACATGGTGTTTACATGTATGATTCCATGTGTTTCAGTCACAGGCACAGTCAACCGATACAATCGAAGTAAGCAGGATGGCAGGGTAGAAGGAAGGGCAGCTTTAAAGGCAAGCCAGACCAACAGAAAAGAACACATTGGCACTTGTGGCACAGCAGCATAGACTTAACCTGTACCCCTCTCTTCAGGCACGCTAAACAAGCGCCCCACTAAGGTACATCCCACGAAGTCTATCTGTGTGTGACAGGACCTCAGGCAGCCCAGATAAGCCTTGTTCTTCTTACCCTTCTGCCCCCAGCTCTGGAGTCCTGGAATTATAGGCACACACAACTAGACCCACCTTCCCCAGTACTTTTTAGTATTGTTATCATCATCATTGATTAACTAATGACTTAATTAACATTAAGATACAGTTTCACTAAACTGTTCCAGATGACCTCTTTCATATACCCGTGTGCCTCAGCCTCCCAAGCCACGGGAATTCCATGCACTGGAGAGCCCCAGGGTACCTTAAATTGGTTTGCATGAACTTACTCTTAATAATTCTCATGTCGTAAAAACTTTTAACAAATGAAGCTCTAAGACTATCTATCTCTTTCCCTAGTTGACTCCTGGATCAATTTGGGATACTTAGGCAAATGTACAGAAGAGGCAAGCATTACCGTAATACTTATGAAAAATGCCACTAGACAAACATTACCGTAATACTTATGAAAACACCACTAAGAAACGGAAACAGAGTCCTTTCCCTTCAGAATGTAACACTCTGAAGACCTGGGCTTCTCCAAGATTTCCACAAGGAACCTAAAGCCTTGGATTGACAGTGTTCCCAACTGAGGTGACCTTCCACAACACTTATTTTGTGAGGAAGAAAAACAGACCCTTCCTTAAAGCTCACCCTGACAGCTTAACCACCTTGTTAGCAGTTTCCTCTGAGGCTTCCCTTGGGAACCTGCCATCTCTCTTAGGTGAGTTGGGGCAAACATCTCATAGAAGTCTCTCCTCTCCAGGTGTCCTTGATGGCCTCCATGATGAGGCCCCCTCTGGACCTTGCTAGATCCTTACTTGGGACTTAGCAGGAAGGCTGTATGCACTTTGGATAGCATGGCAAGTGAAGTGTACGCTAGCTGCTTATTCTTCAAAGATGACGAGGGAGAGAGAAATGGAGGAGAAAACTTACAAGTGTCTGTGGAGGATATCATGAATTATTGCATTTCCCCCTATTGGTTATTTATTATTGTTATTATTATTATCACCATCACCACCACCATCATCATCATCACCACCGTCATCATCACCACCACCATCATCATCACCATCACCATCACCACCATCATCACCACCGTCATCATCACCATCATCACCACCGTCATCACTACCATCACCATCACCATCACCACCATCACCATCACCATCACCACCACCACCACTGCTACCGTCACCACCACCTCCACCACCACCGCCGCCGCCATCATTATCATCACCACCACCACCACCACCATCATCATCATCATCATCATCATCATCATCATCATCATCTCAAACGATAGGTACACACATGGGAAACACAGGGTGGTGTTGCATGAAACAACCCAGCATCTTGTTTCCCTTTACTTGTCTTCCCAGGGCAACATGGCTCAGTGCCCCACGTATGTTTTGCTACAGAATAAATACAATCCAAGTTGTTGAGAGATCCCTTAGGGATCTATTTGAAAACAATATTTCAGGGAACATGAAAAGTGCCAGTGGCAGTCCTTGCCTTTGGGTGGTCACTAGTTCTGCTTCCAATAAGAATAATGGATATAGATAGGTTCTAGAACATTTCACATAGCTGGACATTAACAAGGCCTAACCACCCGGAGGTAGGAGTCTTAGTAGTGACCCATCACAGGCATGTGGCTGGGGAAGAAGGTTTTTGTCCTAAGGAAAACAATCTCTTGCTCAAAGGGAATAACCACCAGTATCTTTTTTTAAATCACATGATAGCTTGCTTTAAACTAATGGATGAGTAGAGTTTAAAATCTAACAGGTAGCTGCTTGCTACTACAATTTCAAAACTAACTTCTTTTAGGCAATGCAACATATTCACAGACATTAAAGAGCCAAATTATATCACATAATTCAAAGTAAAAGTGTGTAACTCAGGGACACAGACAATTCTGTAGCCAGGAAATTACTTTGCAGAAAATGCAGGGATCACTAAAGAATTCCATGCCCTTGAGAACAGAAGGAGAAAGGCATTCTGGCCCTTGTTTTCTTCTCTCGTATCCCAACAAAGAGTGGACTAATCAGAAGGCAGGAGTCATCTCATCCCAGGCATAACTGCAGGAGGAAATGTGTGCCCAGGGCATCAGTGGATTGCCAGGCTCGACAGCACAGCAAACCTCACAGTAGACCAGGCTTGGCTGCCACACTCTCAACTCCACCTCCATGTGGAGAGTCCGTTTCGGGTCTACACCCAGGTTATCCTCCAATACACATAACGGGTGCCTGAGTCCATGGGGACGGTTGGGTTCTCTTTGCACTTACGGTGCTGTGGTAAATAGATCTCTGTTCACACACATTCATGTCTAATCACATCCTTCATCTATTCACCTCTGAGCTAGGATGTCTTCCTAGAAGTTAATTAATTTAGAAATCGTTAGCACTGTGGTCCAGTTCAAACTGATGTGATCATCTACTTTCAGACTCAGGATGACAGGAGGTTGTTTGCTCCTGACCACATGTGCCAAGGCAAAGGAGAAATCTCAGTATGACAGAGTTTCTCAGAATCTACCTATAATAACTGATTCCAAGACCCAACCGGAGTAATTTTTTTTATTTATTTATATATTTATTTATAGTATAGAATAGTTTATTCAGGGCATGGGGAGGTGTAGTAGAGATAGAGAAAGAACAGAGGAACTATGTTTTCTCCCAAAATTAGCCACCAACTCTTACTTAACTGTGTTTTTATCACCCAACCCAATGCTTAGGAACAAAGGAACAGCTAGGCTAATCTGAAAGGAAGGCCCCAGTGTAAATAGTAATACAAAGTTAGCCTAGGTACTGCCTACCATAAGGCTCAGTGAGGAAGAAGACATTTGCTTCAGGCCTTGCTTTAATGGGAAGGAGTTCCTGAGACAGCAGTAAAACAGGGCTCTGAGGAAGAGATTTAGTCTTGCATGTGGCCCTTGTCTCCTTGCCTGTGCGCGATGGAACAGGGTTCCTAGAACAGCAGAGCCTAAATGGAAGGTTTAGAAGATTACAGCACAGAGATGCGTTACTCAGAAAAGCGACCTGTGAATTTAACTAACTAAGCAATCAATGTAAGGGTGAAAGTGCCCAGGGACTTGGCAGATGTGTGGGCGTGGTTTCCTCTGGTTCCCCCACCTCCCGTGATGCCCAGACCTTGCAGGAGCTGGCCCCGCCCCCAGGGCCACCTGCTGGCCTGGCACACCTGGTATGCATTCCTGGTGCAGCCTGCAGCCACACCTCTGGGGCAGGCAGGCCTCTAAGGTGCAGTACCTTTAGGGATCCCCAAGGCCTCCTCAATCAATAATCCCCCCTGGGGGGCGCTTTTTAGGAGAGTTGGATTATGAGGATTTGGTAAGATGTCGATTAAGCGGCACTTCAAAGAGTGCCTGTGGCCGCACCTGCGCCATTTATGACGGTCTATTAATAGAAAGCACAGAGTCTAGCACTAATCCCAGGCTCGTAGAAAATCCATGATTTATACCTTAGGGCCCAAAAGGCACTGAGGATTTCAGTCCACAGGCCGCCTAGAGGCAGGGTGTTATGTCGCCTCCCTCTCTCCCCCACCCCCCACCCCGCATCCCTTCCCCCCACACACATCTGGCCAGGGGTGAGCTCTGACTCTGGGTGTGTGGAACCATTCTGGCCCTGACAGTAAATAGAAAATGATTCTTCAGGCCTTTCTGGAATCTATGCTTTTCCTGTCGTAGGGTGACTATTGTCATGCAACAGTCCCTAGGCAAACAGAATGAACCAGTTAAGGTATAGGTGATTGCCAGGATCTTTGATGTCAGAACAAGGGCAGGTCGGTTGCTAGCCTGTCTTCTCATCCCGCCTTTACAACTGTATTTGTCCTAGCCTTTGAGGCATGATGGCAGTCACACCAGATCAGCAAACCGCATAAATTCTGGAATCCGTCAGGTTCCTGTTTCTTCCTAAATGTTCGTCTATTTGACTGCTATTAAGAGCCAAGAAGCAAACCTCATGAATCTCATTGTTCATGTTCATCTTGGAAAGCCAGAGGCCCAGCAGCTGGCTTAGTTTTGCTGAAAACAGGAAAAAAGACAAAAGTGTGTTTGAATGATGGAAGGAAAGACTCAGATGGCACAAAATTAAAACAAAAATCCCCCAAACAGCAAAGTCAAATAAACTTCTGCTCGCCAACCCTTCTCCTCCTCCCCCTCTTCCTTCTCTTTTTCCTCCTCCGCATCTTCCTCCTTCTCCTATTTGCTCTCCTTCCAATGCTGGGCAATGGAACCTACAGTCTTTCTCGTTCTAGGCAAGTACATTGAGTCAGAGTCCAGCCCTTGTCAAAAGAGAAGTTCAACAGACCAGACAGGGAGAGCTGGAGAGGGATGGGTGTTCCCTGGTCAGCATACTGGGTTGTCTGCTCACTGCCATATGATGAGCAAAATGAGAGAAACGCATGGGAGATTCGTTTCCTCGAGGACCGACATCTATTCCTAAAGGAACAAATGTGTGCCTGTTCATGTGTGCTTGTGCATGTGTGTGTAGACAGTTCTACTACTCAAAGGTTTCTTATTGCTTTTTTCTCACTAGGTTGAATACAAACATACTGTCTACCTGATATCAATTACGTCAAATCTCAACTGTTACCAATTGTGTCAAATCTTTAAATCAAGTCTTCATACACAAAACTAAAGCTTCAAACTTGGGTATTTTAGGGAGCGATCATTCTTGTGTAAAGAAGTCTACACACCCCCAGAGTTCATCGAAACCTTCTCTTCCATAGATAACTGTTTCCAGAAGGAAGGAGAGGACGGAGGTGTCTGGGAGGCAGTGATGACAGCAGTCGTCCATTCCAGGAGGAAGCACTGTTAAGCACGCATTAGCCACATCGGAAGTGCATCTCAGGCTGGAACCTCTTAAAGGGAAGAAAGAATGAGATTCAATCCCACTGAGTTCCTGCAGGTGATGTCATAGACATTATATGTAGATTGCTTCTTAAAACCTGAACACTATGTGAGTATCCAGGAGAAATAAATCCATCTGCGAGTTAATTGTTAGTGTTCTCCTATGTTTCCTTCCAGTGTCTTTTGCAGTGCTGAGAGAAATGATACAAATGTAAGTACAAATGTTTCCACAGTTAAACAATGGGGGTCTACACCATGTTACTCTACGGTGAGTCCATCTCCTGAAGACTTTCTTACCCAATTAAAGATTTTAAAATACATATTTTCATCCATTTAAAACTTTGGTTACAAGTTAAGTTTTCTAACCATTTTCTTCTTTGACTGAGTGTTATTTGAATGTGTGAGGTATGTGTATGTGTGTGTGTGTACACATGTGTGCATGAGTGCATACATGTGTGTAGGCTACGTTGATTTTATGGACACCAGAGTTTGACTTTGATATTTTAATAGATATTCGTCTATTGCTGCCCACATTATATCTCAGACAGGGTCTTTTCCCTGAGCCTGAACCATTTTAGCTGAGCTGGCTGGCCAGTGAGTCCCAGGATCAATCCATCTCTGCCTTCCCCAGTGTAGAGGTAACAGACACATGATACCACACTTGCCTTGTAAGTGGGTGTTGGGCATCCACGTTCCTTATGTTTTCTCAGCAAACACTTTGCCGTTGAGCTGTCTCACCAGCCTTTCACTGGGGAGACGTAAGCATTCTTCTTCCCCCTGATAGGTAGCACACCATGGCTTCAACTGCATCCCACCCACCCACTCGGAGTTGAGTGCTTGAACCTGTATCTCACCATAGCTCTGGACCTTGGAGCAAATCATTTCTCCTTGGTTTTCTTTCTCCCTTCTAAAATCGATCTTTAATAGTAGCCTGCAGAAGGGTTATCACTGGGAATTAATGAGTTACTTTCTTTTTTACAAGTGTTTAGAATATTAAGAGAGCACATGGTGTAAGAGCTGGACAGGTGGCAAACTGGGTCTGTTGTAAGAAAGCATTTCCTACTTTCCATCTGTCCAGGAGTCTCACTGGCAGTGCAGTCACAGACATTCTATTCAGGTATTGATCTCAGATCACCTTCCATATTGGGTGTGGCTGGGGAACTACACATGTGGCCCTGGTGGGACACACTTACTTAGTTCTTCGCTTCAGCTATCCCTTGCATTCTTGGTGTTCAATGACTCCACAATACAAAACTGTAGCAGGAACAACGGGATGCTTCTATGTGAATGCCAGGCAGCGGTGGGGGTGGGGCACTCAGCTGCAAAAGCATCTCCTGCAGGAGGACCTGATTGAGGACTGCCTGAGAGACCAAGGGTGATTGCTGGTGCAGACAACGCCAGCCAATCAGGAACTGCTGTTTAGAAGAGATGCTTTCTTGGGACCAATGTGTGGGTGGAGAGTGTTTAAGGAGCTTGCAGCAGTGCTCAGAGGAGCCTGCTGCAGTGTTTCTCACCCGCTCCTGTAGTCTGTGTCCTGGATTCTTCCTCATTTCATCACCGACCTCCAAGGGCAGGTAGGGTCAGATGTCAAGTAGTCAGTCTAGGACACGGGTAACACAAAACCCCTCTGCTGAAGCCAGAAACCTATATTCTACCTTCCTCCCATCCCACCTCTCACACCATGTCCCCACCCCCAAAAAAGCCCTCGCTTCGCTCAAACTGAGATAATACTCAACCCAAACAGATCAAGGGGAAAGGGCTCAGTCCTGGGCCCTTGAGAGTTGTCTTTGGAGTAATTTGTTATAATATCCAAGAGTCTTTTTCTTTTTCTCTTTTTCCCCCCATGTCTTCTCCTCTACTCTGCGGCATAATTTCTGCCTCTGACTGGATTCTGCTTGGAGGACATTGCATCTCCTTTTAGTTTGAAGGAGTTAGAATGACAAAAGGACACACACACAGGAAAACAAGGCATGCTCTCTCTCTTCTCTTCCTCTCTCTCTCTCTCTCTCTCTCTCTCTCTCTCTCTCTCTCTCTCTCTTTTATTCGTAATACTCCAGTCTGGCCAGCTGGTCACCTCAGGATTCCTGACATTGATGAGGTATTGAGAAGTGGAGAGTCGCCTGCTGAGAGACAGACTTCAGGAGGATTGTTCAGAGCCTCTTGCTCAGCAGAACCAATAAGATTAAACCAGCCATAACCCCGTAAACCACGCGGGAAAGACCAAAAGTTTATTATTCTTTTTAATGGCATTAGTCCACGTAATTTCATTTCAGTGTTCTTATGTGTTAGTCAAAGTGAGTCCTGCCTCTGTCAGAACACAAGCTGTGGAGCTGGTTTCCTATTTGCAAATCTAAAGTCTGCTGTTAGTTTTATAATTGGACTAAGGAAGACTGACAGGAAGAGACTTCTAAAATAGCTCTTGGCTGATCACTTCTTCCCTATAGCATCGTCCTCTCCTTCCTTCCTTCGCCTTCTGTCTGGAGTCCCCACCTCCTCCTATGGGCCTGGGTTGGAATCTCTGCCTGGCCCTAGTCCAGGCACACATTATCATGGAGTATTTCCACACTCTAACCATTAGCTCTTCTGCTGTCCATCATTTGAGACAATGTGCCTGTGCCGAAAAGGGACAGTAAGCCTTTGATAATGTTGTGCTTGTTTGGCTAATGATAAGAGGACACCACGTTATCTCTCATACACAGATGTGTGTGTATCTGTAAGAGGGAGAGGGACCCATACTCAAGGACCGACTCTCCCAGCTGTGTGGCGAGAGGGAGCCACTATCACTTGATCTGGGAGTCCTACAAGATTGGCTCACCACAGAGGATTGTGGTAAGGGTTAAAGTGGGGGGAGGGTAACTACAAAGCATGCTATGAACTGAAAAGGCCTCTCTGTAGAATAGAGCACCATTTTCAAGACTAGTTTAAATGATTTCAGCCACATTCCACTCTTGGGCAGATGGTAGTAAGTTCCCCATGCGTGTCCACTGTCAGTCTTCAGGGTCTGGCCCTTGGATTGGGCATCTTTCTTCTGCTTTCTGAAAGCATTCATGATTGACTTTTCCCCACCATAATTCTGTAATTACTTCAGGCCAAATTAAAAGGTTACCAGAAGCACTAAGGTCTACATTAATATTCAGGATTAAGATCGGTGATCTTCTGGGCTTCTTATCAAAGTATGGCTGGTGCTTGGATTATATCTCTAGCCAATATCTCTTTGCTACCATGGTGATAAGATTCTCTAGCATTTTTTTAAGTTGCCTCTTAGGATTTGCCTCTCTGAAAGCAAAATTGGTACACATGCCCATTGTACCCAAAATATTGGCTAAAGCCACAATAATTATATTTATTTACTTAACATTGATGGAGAGAGGAAATAGAACTGTCTTTCCCGTATATTTTAGTTCTCACTGGTAATCACTGAAATTCAAAAAAGTAGGTGATGTCAATATCTTTTTGCGTATGGCAATACCTATGCTAATAAGGCTCAAAACCTCTCTTTAGTTATTTGTTTTAGTTCTGTGAGTGTGTATGTGTCCATGTAGGGGGATGTGCACCATGAGGGCACGAGCTCTCAGAGGCCAGAAGAGCTAAAGTTACAGACAGTTGTGAGCTGTCAGCAGCAGGGACCTGAACTGAGGTCCTCTGGAAGAACAACACTCACTTTTAACTCTCCCCAGCCCTCAAAGCTTTCTAACCCATAATCTTAGCTGTCAGTGTCTGAATTGCATCTTTTTAAATCTTTCTGCCCAAGTGTTGAAAATATCTATCTCTAAGCAAAGCACAAGTGTTTTTTTCTTATCAAATCTAAATTTTAGCATTTTATCTGATATGTTTAATCCACGTATAATTAATATAATTACTGGCTTTTTATGAGTATATAAATATTGCATTGTGAATTCTCTTTCCTTTCTTATCTTTTAGAAAAAGACACCTGAGAAACTAGGAAGATGGCTCAGTGAGTACAGTACTTGCTGTGCAAGCATGAAGTGACCTCTGATGCCCAGCAGCCATGTACAAAGGGGGATTGACGGTGGTACATCTGTAGCCACAGTAGTGATGGACAAAGAAAGGAGGATCCTGAGAGGTCACTGTCCAGCCAGTGTAATGAGATTGTGGAGTCCCGACGTCAGGGAGAGGCTCTCAAAAATAAGGTAGAGAGGAATAGAGGAAGATACCCTGAGTCAACCTCTGATCTCCGTGTGTGTGCACACTCACACACACACACACACACACACACACACCCATAAAAACACACACATGCACATGCACACATGCATACACGCACACACATACAAAGACAATTAGATAAGTCACCAATTCTATTTTTAAAACTATTTCAACTCTCCATGGCAACAGATGATGAACAAACATATGGGCAGGCATCACCATGGAGAGGATTTTCCAAGGAAAACAAACAGAAGGAGAGAAAATAGGATAATCCAGGGCCGTGACCTCCTCTATACCTAGAGATACACTGGTAGATGGCATATCCACCACACATGATTAAAATGCTTTAACATAAACCAGACAGTAAACACACAACTGCCATAATTAAAACAGCATTAAAGGGTTGGAATTAAATTTAAGAAACCTTTTCAAGATATATACGGTATAAATTCATAGAATGATTGCACAGTGTAAGAAATGTGTTTTAATGCTACCAAACTATCATTTAAATGGAGCAAAATGGTTTCATGTTCTGAATATTTTACCATAATAAAAATGTTCACAGAAAGAAAACAGAGGAGACACAGAAGATCAAAATTACCACAGAGCAATTCTCAACTGGATGGTAGGCGTTCTCTGGTTACTGGCGAGGTAGCCAAGTAGGGTAGTTGCTACTGTCTATATAATCAACTACAGCAGAAACTACAGAAGAAAGCAAGGAGGCCAGGCTCTTGGGAAACGTTAAACAAAATGAGGAAACTCTGGGGAGAAAGAAAGAGCATCCACAGTTGTGTGTGGAGAGGAGTTGGTGCCACAGGCAGCCGTGCGGTGGCTGTTAAAAGCAGGTTTTTGAGGGGCTTTAAAATCCTCCTCTTGCCCCTGATAATCACTGCATGCCTCATGGCCAAAAACATGGCAGTTCTAGCACCTGCCGAGGTGCTATCAGGAGGGGATCAAAGCCCTCCCGAGTGAGATGAGAAGCAGATAACGATGAACTCTTAACATGCACCCCACACCTCCCTCCTCTAACCCCCAGTGACAGTGAATTATAAAATCACTTCGTGAATGATGGCCATTAGTCCAGGTACAGAGGATTTGCTTGGTTGCATGGAGGCAAAATGAACTATGATAATGAGTTGATAATGTCAAAACCCTCCAAGTTGGACAACAGTAGTCCCTCTCTTCTCATTGTCAAGGAGTAAGAAATACACCAGGACTCGACCCTCAGCCCTTCTCTGAAGCCCAATGCCTGATTATGTAGGTGATGTACTGTGGGAAAGAGGAGCTTGTGGACAGACATATGCATCTAAAGCATTCATCTCCTGCAAAAGCAAAGCCAACCACCAGAGAGGAGTAACTCCCAAACTGAGGTAGACATACCGGAATATGAAGGAAACAGAATAAAATACTCTAAAGTAGAGGGCTAGTGTTATAAAATGGGAACAAGAAATCATAACAAACACAAAAGGCCATAGGAAGAGTAACCAACCTAGGGAATCAGAGCAGTTTCGGGCAACAGATAAAGGATTATATATGAATTCCCATGAGGAAAAATATAATTACATCATTTGCAAAAAAATATTGTAATTAAAAGAAGCCAAACTCAAGAGGTCAAAAGCATTTTCAAATCTAAATAAACCTAAATCAAATCTAAATGAAAACAAAATTTGGAATCTGACGTGGAAGTAGAAGTATCTGGGAGGTGAGTAAGGGCCAGCAGGGTGGAAGCCGAGAGCATAGGACAGCTGGAGTGTGAAGAAAACCCAGTGACACACATGTATAGGAGGTCTAGGCAGGCCCGATATTTTGAAAAGTTTAACTATCATCGGTGGGGAAAAGGAGTCTAACTGGTGGTATAAGCAAGACAATTGATAATGGCTTCGGTTTAGATGATTTGAGTATTCAAAGTGAAATTCTCTCTAAGAAGGAAATAAGAAAAAACTGGGTTGGAGTTGAGGATGTAGCCCGGAAATGGAGCACTTGCTGAGCATGTGGGAGCTGATCCTGGTGGGGGGAGGGGGTGACCACAAAACATAGGAAACAGCAGTCAGCATAGAGATTCAAGTATAGGTGAGGCAGGCTGTGATAGGCTTGAGGGAACCAGGGGAAACTGGAGCTGCATGGCCACACTGTGTCTTCTAGTGTTTCCAGTCCCCCTTTGTGGAATGCTCTTGGAATTTTAGTTTTTTCCCACTAGACTACAAACTTGGGTGCCAGGACACTCAACCAACTGCCCCATACATGTGCTAATGAAGGATCTGTGTCACCAGAAGACCTATTAGAATAACATTTGCATTATACATTTTGTGGCCCTCCATTGGCTCTTCTAGAGTAATTCCCTGAAAGGGAGATCTGGTCTACCATGATGAAGGAGGAGGAGGGTCCAGTGAACATGCCACCAAAGTCATAAATATTCATTACAACTTAACTCCTTGCTAAAGTAAAATGCTAACCTCCTCTCTTTAAGCCAGCCTGTTCCTCCCTCCCTCCTTCCTTCCATTTTCCTTGTCCTCCCTTCTCTCTCTCTCTCTCTCTCTCTCTCTCTCTCTCTCTCTCTCTCTCTCTTTCCACCCTCCCTCTCTGGGACATACTATTCAATTTGCTTTGCAAAAACAGTGAGTCTTTGAAGTGAGTCTTTTGGCTGCATTCTCCAAGATCACAAGAACTTAGGAGAAAACATTACTAGGAGCAGATGTGTCAATAGGCTGATAATTTCTCAGAATTATTGAACAACAATGAAAACCTCTGATGGACAAGGCTTTTTGTATACCTAAGTATGCTACAGTAAAGTCCAAGACTATCAGAGATAAAGGCACTATTCAAAATGTTTCCAAGAAGAGGATAAAAAATAACCCACAGTGGAAAAATAATAAAATTTATGTCATATAACTTGCCAGAAATGTGGACTCAAGAAGTGGAATTTTTTAAGGAAAATACCCACATTCTTAAATTTTATATTCAGTGGAACTGTCTTTTAAATATGAGGATTAGTAAAAATATTCCAAAGCATATGGACTTCAGGATATATCACTTTGAAAGAAATTTCTGGAGAAAATATGAAATAAAGATTAAATGATGTCTTATAAGAATGCAATGGAAGATAGAGGAATTAGGCAAATAGTCACTTAATAGCCAGAATTAACCAAGAGACAAAGAAAAAGACAGAGCCACACAATCCAAAATAGCATGGTGTTGGATAAAGCTTTGCTTCTCTCTCTCTCTCTCTCTCTCTCTCTCTTCTCTCTCTGCCCCCCTGTGTGTGTATGTGTGTCTGTCTGTCTCTGTGGGTGGGTGCATCTGTGTCTGTGTGCATGTGTGTATGCATTGGAATGTTGTGTGTTTGTGAGTCTGTCTGTCTGTGTGTCTGTCTCTGTGGGTGGGTGCGTCTGTGTGTCTGTGTGCATGTGTGTATGCATTGGTGTGTGCACACTCACATGTGCATGCACGCATATTCTTTAATGTTTCGAGATATGCTTTCTTTATTCTGGTCCTTCAGGGTTCATCTTGAGAGAATGTTATACTGTATCAAAGGCCTTTTCTGCATTTATTGAACTGATCTTTTTTTGTTTTCTGTCCTTTTTTGTGTAACTGATTAGGAAAAAAATTGTTTTTATGAATTAGTTCAAGAAAAGTATCAAATAAACTTTAACACCTATTTATAATTTAGCCAGTCAAGGAGTTGAGTATAGAATTATAAAGCATGCGTGTAGCCAATATACAACAAGTATATTATTTTATACAGGCTTGTTATGAGCATTTGTTTAAAAACACAGACTGACAAACGTTGTAATACAAATACTAAGTATGCTATCATGGATGCAGTCGGCAATGTAATATAAGAGGAAATAAAACTATCAGGAGTGGGAGGAAGAGATGTAGCTCATCTGCTGCAGTCAACTTCCTGGCAGGCTACCATTGTAGCCACACAGAGCCCTTGGCTCAGCAGGGTCCCGGGCTTGGCTGAATACTGTGTGTGCCATGCTGGAATTCCTAACAATTTAAGTGTTATTTGCAAGTAAAGTCTCATGAGGCAAAGGAGCATGCATGTGAGCAGAGGAGAAATGTGACAGTTAAGTCTCACCCTTGCATTCTGTCAAAACACTGAGGTCATGATGGCCCCTGAGCCAAGTGAAGGCACACAATTGAATGGCACTCAAAGCAAGCATAATGACTGTGTCACATTTGTAATGATGTGACCCAGACAGCCTAAAACTAACATACTTTAAGCCAGAGCTTCCTTTGAATGCAGGAATGTGATGGTGTTTCTAGAAACATAAGGGAACCTCTTCATAACCAAGGAAACCTCTTAATTCCTTTAACTTCTGCCCTTCCTGGTGTCAGCTAGGGCTAGGAACCTATGTTAGTGAGTGGGAGCCCAGGGCTCCTTATTCTCTCAGTCCTTCCATACCTAAACAGAAGACAGAGGGTGGAGGAACATCCTGACATAAAAAGGACTGAACTGAAAGCTTCCTCTGGGAAAGAGTTTGCATGCTCTTGTATTACAAGGGGTCGGGTCAATTCTGAACACACAATCAGTGCTCTTACTCTAGGTTTGTGGCTAGAAAAATGGCTCAGTAATTGAAGACATGTACTGCTCTTGCAGAGGACCCAAGCATTGGCTCACAAGCACCTATAACTCCAGTTCAGGGGATCTGATGCCCTTACTGGCCTCCATGAGCAACACACACACACACACACACACACACACACACACACACACACACACAGAGAGAGAGAGAGAGAGAGAGAGAGAGAGAGATCAGTTTGAAACCAGTATGACTGTTGCACAAAACTTAAGCAAAAAAAAAAAAAAAAAAAAAAAAGTAATAAAGAAAAACCAAGTTCTCAGAAGTGGGAAAAAAATCTAGAATATAAAACTAACTTCTAAAATCAGTATCATTTCTCTAAGCTATAAATAGTCAATTAGAAAAATATTTAGATAATATAAAACATTATTTACAAAACTAATAAAATGCCTCAGATCTGATTTAATTGAGAGCACCCACCCTAGGACTCTAGAGAAAGTATGAATAGACAGTCTAGGTTCTTGGTGGACAAACATGCACACTCCAGTTCTCCCTTAGTTAACCTGCATTTTTAACACAGTCTTCACTACAATCCCTGCTGGAGTTCTATTTAAGTACTTAATAAACATATTTAAAAACCTTGTGCAGACAATAAAAGTTCACGAATAGCAAGGCAATTAGAAGAAAGCAGATGTTTAAAAAGAGTAATTAAGCATGCATACACATAATGTACACATGTGCACACATACACACTCACATGTACATACGCACATGCACAAGCACCCACACACATTTCTCAATAGAGCTTGACTGAAAGATTGGGAAGAAATCCATTCAAAACCTATTATTATACGGCAGGAACAGAGTCAGAGAACACATGGTGGGTAGGCAGCTCAGTTGATGATCTGGAGCAAACAGTCTCATGGCATAACAAAAAAAACCTATTCAACACTTTACATAAGTGTAGGCTCTAGACAAATGTAAAGTGGTTCTCTCCACAGATGATAGAACAGACCTAGCTTCACAGTGTGGGACTCAGGACGGATGTAGCTAAGATGGACCAGGGTCAAAATGTTCTATTGCTGCCATTTTAAAGTTCTTCCCGGTGTTTAAAACTGCACAGAGAGCTAGCATGTGGGTATGGTGGCTTGAAAGAGAACTGTCCCCATATTCTTGACATTTGAATGTCTAGTCACCAGTTGGTGGCACTGTAGAAACAAGAATGTCTCAAAAAAATTTAAAAATCCAAATTGTCTTAGTTAGGGTTTCACTGTGGTGAACAGACACCATGACCAAGACAACTCTTATGGAGACAACGTTTAATTGGAGCTGGCTTACAGGTTCAGAGGTTCAGTCCATTATCATCATGGTGGGAACGTGGCAGCATCCAGGCAGGCACAGTTCAGGAGGAGCTGAGAGTTCTACATCTTCATCTGAAGGCTGTTAGTAGAATACTCACTTCCAAGCAGCTAGGATGAGGGTCGTAAAGCCCATACCCACAGTGATGCACCTACTCCAACAAGGCCACACTTACTCTAACAGGGCCACACCTAACAGTGCCACTCCCTGCGCTGAACATCTACAGACCATCACACAAAGTATAAGGGGGAAAATTGACAGAATAACATGGATAGAGGAATCAAACAGCACTGTTGTGTGCAGCGTGTAACAGTGACACCAACTTTCACTGAGACTTTCAAGCTTGCCCCTGGATTTTCTGCTGTTTGTTGTTGCTGCTGTTTAAGACAGAATTTCGTGCACCTCGGGCTGTTCTTGAACTTACGGTGTAGCTGAAGATGACTTTGAACTTCTGGTCCTTCTGCCTCTTCTTCTCCAGCACATCGATTACAACAGTGAACCATTATGCCCATTTCATATGGTGCTGGAGACAAGACGTGGGCCTCCTGCACATTAGGAGAGCACTCTACCCACTGAGTTGTGTCCCAAGATCCTTTCGATTATTTTCATAGGAACAATAGGTCTGACTCAAATTATTGTGTATGCTTGATTTTCAAAGTATTGAATTACTTTTCCCAGTTTTGGTAACAATTTCTAGAGATAAACAGATTTTTGGAATAAACATGAATACCAGGGTAACACAGTATTTGTGATGATGAGAGAGTCAAGAAGAGGATACTTGCAAAGTAACCCTCTACCAGGAGTCAAAATGCCTTTGAATTCAAAAAAATATGCTTTATGGAGGGACTGGGATATCAGATGATTCTGAAAGTCAGGTAAGTCCAGACTATTCAACACATCATTGTAGACTTTTAAAAAGTCTTAATTTTTTTTTTTGAAAACTTGTACCAACTCTTAAAGCTATATCTTTAAGACTTGGGCTTGTTTTTAGTTCTAAACAAAGTATGAGAGTGACTCTCAGAATAACTCATTATCTTCAGGGCACCATAGCCTGGGTCAAGTTTTTTTACTTCCATATTGGATAAAAGCTCACAGAAACATGAAAACATGGATTCATTAATCACCTTTCCATCTCTGTGGAGGAAAACCTGAGGCAGTCAAGTTATGAAAAGAAAAAGGTATCTTGATCCACAGTTTCGGAAGTCCATGACAACATGAATCTCTTGCTTTGGACCCAAACGTGCATAGGTGGTACATCATCATGGTGAAATCATGTAACAGACAGAGCACAACCATTAAAGTCATGGCCAGAAAGCAAAAGAAGAAGATAAAACAGAATCCTGGGGAATTGCCTCAGTGGGTGAAGTACCTAGACACCAATCTGGTCTTGAGCTGAGTTTGCTCTTTAGAACCCATGAAAGAAACATGAGGCATGGCGATGGGCACTTCTAATTGCAACAGTGGGGTGAAGGAACAAGAGCTCCTTGGAGCTCACTGCAGGGCAGTTTAGCTACTGGATATGTCCTAGGTTAGTGAGAGATGCTGTCTTAAAAACTAATGGTTGGATGATGACTTGGGAATGACCCTTGAGGTTGTACTCTTTCCTCTGAATGCAGGAACACACATGCACACACACCTACTGACTGGAGTAATAACTTTTCGGTTGCTGTGATAAACACCTTGACCAAGAAAACTTATAAAAGGAAGAGTTAATTTTGGCTTATGGTTCCAGAGGGTGAGAGTCCATCATGGCGGCGGCAGCATCAGGGATAGTGGCAGGAACAGAGGCTGAGAGCTCACAATTTGAACCACAAGCAGAGTGGGGGAATTGAATTTCAGAGCCTGCCCTCAATGGTGTGCTTCCTCTAGCATGGCTGCACTACCTAAACCTTCCCAAACAGTGCCAGGAACTGAGGACCAAGCATTGAGATGCTTTGGACTTATGTGAGGCATTTCTCACTCAAATCATGACATCTATGTATACACCGAGATCTATATGCAACACACACATGGTCACACACAAAGCAGACAAGTAAACAAGCAAAAAACTGCCAAGAACCAGCCTCAGCTTCATCAGGAGTCCTGAGGAAGGAGAGTTTGGGAGTGGTCAAATTATAGCTCAAAGTTAGTTGTGGTGTATAAGATGTGCCTTGTAGTCTGCTCAAGATGACCCCCTAGTCAGCTCTCTGTAGATAGATAGCTCTTAGCTCTGTAGTCTGCTCAAGAAAAAAAATTCTAAAAACTCTCTGGAAAGCTCATGAGTTTTCCAGCCAAAGTCAGAAAAGTTGCTAGAAACATTCTAAGAGTTGTGTTCACTCTCCAAGCAGATCTCTCTGGGTAACTGCTAGAACAGATTCTAAAAGAGCTGTATTCACTCTTCGAACAGTTTTCTCTGTGTATCGCTCACTTGAAGTCCAAAGCCCAGTCGTTTGTTTACTTATCAATTCAGTCATTTACCCCAGCTTCCCTTTTGATTATTCCATGAATCAGCATTTTATGACTTTAGCCTCTTGACACTTAGGAAAAGATAGCAAGTACATTTTTTTTTTTAACACAGCAAATGAATTCAAAGATCTGCCTCTCTGTGTGAGCACAGACAAGAAGCTAGCTGGATGGGATCTTGCTCTGAGATTGCCATTCCCACCATGCCCAGGCCTAACCTCACTCATCTCAGGTTGACCTTGGACTCAGGAACCTGCCTGCCTTTGCAAGCACAAACAATAAACGTA
Source organism: Rattus rattus (assembly GCF_011064425.1). Lineage (NCBI taxonomy): Eukaryota > Metazoa > Chordata > Mammalia > Rodentia > Muridae > Rattus > Rattus rattus. Next base: position 62,542,975 of record NC_046163.1, read on the forward strand.
TGTGGGTGGGATCCTGTCCTGTGATCACCACTCCCCAAATCTCTTTATTTTCTTCCCTAATATTTTTCTGACAAGCTGGCTCAGAGTGCCGCTGTCTCAATACATTCTGCTTGCTCTGTTTCAGAGGTGGGAAACCTAGTCACACCATTCATTCTAGACCATGCAGAACGTGACAAAAAAAAAAAAACCAAAACAAAAAACAAAAAAAAAACAAAAACAGAAAGAGTAATGAAAGAGGACATAATCTACTTGAGCTCATGACCCCAGTGACCTAAAGACTTCCAAAGAAGAGAAGATTGAACCTCTTGAATGTTCAGTTCATTCATTCCTTGGTACCAGTTTTAGTTCACACCTTTAGTACAAGAAACAAAAGACATTTAGGACTCAAATTATAACAATGTGTTCAGACTGTTTCCTTCAGTAAACACTTCAAGCCATCTATTATTTTTTTCTCAGTCTCATTCCAACTTTGTGAGCTATACTCCAATAAGAGTGAATCTAAAAGTGAGGGTTCTGTAAAAATAATCACAGGCTTGCCTTCTTTCCTTAGAAGGGAGAACTTTCAACAGTGTCACAAAAACAGGTGATTACTCTGGTTAAAAAGTATGTAGGAGTCTCACTTCAAACTTATGCTTGGAACAAGCATGTTATGTGGAAATAGTTGACATCTTCACTCTGTCACGTTGACAGGACAAATGTCGTTTTAATGGCTTCTCGGGCATTGTCCCATTTTTTCATGTCAATGGAAAACTGACTGTCCTAAAATGCAACTAAAACTTTTGCTGTTTAATTGGATGTTTTCAGGAGATTTGTGTATATGGGGGTTGGGGTGAGTACTTTTTATCAAAGCAGCAGCATCTTTTATCTTTATCAGTATTTATTAGGCAGACTGGAGTCTGTAATAAACCTCTCATGTATCTTTTAATCTAAAAATGTAAAATATTTATTAATGGATTTTTTTTGTGTGTTGACCAATTCTTCCATGATGCATCATTGGCCTTTATACAAGCTTTTGGTTGAATTTGCATATATTTATTTAGGATTCTTATATCTTTGTCCTTGAATAACATTGATCTGTAGCCTTTGGTTATCTTTCTTTAATTTAAGTGTCAAAATTTAGCCACTCTGTTTTTAAAAATTACTTGAGGGGGTAAGAAGATGACTCAGTGGTAAAGGGTATGCTTCTCAAGTATGAGGACTAAAATTTGGACCTACAGAGCTCATGTAAATGCCTGTTGGTCATGGCAACCCACCTAGGATTTTAGCAGACAAAGGTGGAGACAGAGGGTAATGCCCCTGCCCCAAGAGTTAGCATCATGCTAAGGGGAGAAAAGCTCAAAGCAAGCTGGCTAGAAAGATAAGTAATATCCGGGAAAGGAACATCAGGTTTGATGGACAGACCCTCCCTCACTGAACAGGAGGAAGCCCTATGGAGAATGATTCCCAATATCAACTTCATGCTTCCACATGGACACTCATTTGTATGCACTATGCACCTCCTCTCCCAAAGATAAAGAATAACATGACTTGAAACCCAGCAGGGTAGTATGTGCTTGTAATTACTGTACCTGGGGGCAGAGGCAGGAACATTATGAATGTGAGATGTGAGACTTGCTTGGGCTCCAGGCCAACCTGGGATATGCAATGAGACCCTGCCTCAAAAATAAAGAAAAATTCTCTGTAGTTTTCTATGCTCTGAAGATTTATATAACAACAACAACAACAAACAGCAACAACAACTACTACTACTACTACTACTGCTACTACTACTACTGCTGCTACTGCTACTAATACAAAAACATGTGCTAGAACTTTTTGAGAAAATGACATTGAACTTTCCCACAGAGGAGTGGATGGTGGGTCTTTCCCAATTGTTTTACCTTTCTTGATTATTTATCTTTTCCAGTTGAACACATCTTCCGGAGTCAGGGTTACCTCTCTATTTTCACAGAATGCCATGAGCTTCATTTACAGCATGGTTCTACCTCGGTAAAAGCAGGACATACTCCTTCAAGCTTAAGCTCTGCAGGGTCTATAGTTTTCTCTTTGCTCCTTTGTGACATGATTTGCAGCATGTTTTAGCTTTAAACAGCTCAGAATTCATCTGTTTTAATGATCCTCTTTAGGAAAAAGATACTTCGATTGCAAGTCTTATCATTTTTATTCCTTTTATGGCCACTTCTTCCATTAGTTTCTGCTTTTATTCTTTACGTTTTATTTGCATTTCGTAGACTTATCTTCCCATTTCTTTGTCACTAATTGAACGGTTGCTCTGTGTGACGCTTGTTTTCCGAAAGCATGAGTAAATAACCCATTATTCACTGGAATACTGATATTTACATTTGAATACCACCATACAAATTAAATGTGGTCACTTCACTTGCATATATGTGCGTATATTATAAGTAATTCCAATATATTTTTTACCAAGTTTTAGTTAGAAAATTATCATATAAACATCTTACATTTTTAACACTTGACTTTTTAAGAAAATGACATTTTATTAAATTATGGTCAAAGCTTGTCCACTTATTTCTCTTATGTCAAGAGTAGCTTTATTTATGTGTATTTGTGTGCATGAAGGCCACACATATGTACAGATGCCCACAGAGGCCAGAGGAGGGCATGAAATTCCATGAAGCTGGAGTTACAGGTACTTGTGAGTTGCCCAGCAAGCGTGCTATGGATAAAATTTGGGTCTTCTGGAAAAGCAGCAAGAACTCTTAACTGATAAGCCATATCTCTATGCCCTAGTTATTAATTTTCATTCCTAAATTTATTTGTATCAGTGTAGCTCATTCTTAAAACATACTCCAAATCTGCTAGGAAAAAATACGTTTCCCGTGTCCTGGTTAACTAGTCACATACACATATTTAACCGATACTGTTAATTCAACTATTAAACATATATATACTCGATGCTATGATGGCATTTTTCAGTCATGGACAGTGTTGAAGTGATCCATGTTGTTGTAAAAATATAAAAAAATAAAACAGCTTTTTTTCTCACTAGGTCTGTTCCACAGTGCCCTTTCAAGATATCTGTTCTCCTGGTGGAACTTTTGATATCTTAAGTCTCAGTCAGCAATTTTGCCTCTTCACCCACTCTGCTCCATCCCTATATCACACTGCCTCCATTTAGTTTAATGCCACTCTGAGCCTGGCAGCAATTCTTTCTATCCTATCTAGTGCTCACTGCAGGTTTCATGCCAGAAGCACACATCCCAACCCAAGGCAACCCAGACTAGCAGCCCCACACTCTCCCAACTCAATTCTCCACAAGAAAGAACACACAACACAATAACCTTTGATTCAATTGATAAGATATAATTGCCCAGATTTTCTTTTGTTGAATATAGGCTTTTATAGTAGAATGATTTTTTGAATTTCCTCTGAATCTGTAGTTATGTCTCCTTTTCATTTCTGATTTTGTTAATTTGGACATCCATCCTCAAGAACATTTTTGGTTCTGTTGATTCTTTCTATGGTCCTTTTTTGTTTCTAACTCTGTTTGAAAGGGTACAGAGCTTTTAGGTGTGCTGTCATGCTGACATAACACATCTGCTAGATATCTTAAGTCTCAGTCAGCAAAGCCTCTCATTCACTCTGCTCCATCCCATATCACACTGCCCAAGGCCTCTCTCTGAGCCGTCAGCAATCTCTCTACCTATCTAGCTCTCACTGCAGGTTTCCATGCCAGAAACACACATCCCAACTCCAAGGCAACCCAGACTAGCAGCCGCACACTCTCCCAACTCAATTCTCCACAAGAAAGAACACACAACACAATAACCTTTGATTCAATTGATAAGATATAATTGCCCACCTAATCATACAAAGCCCTGTACACATCCATCCCTCAAGAACATTCATAACAACCTGTAAAGGTACAGCGTGGGATCTTAACATCTCCATTCTCTCCCTGCTGCACTTCTCTCCCCTCCTCCATTCCCGTCTCCTCCTCTTCCTTCAAACTTTTCTCCCGCCCATCCTTCCTTCTCATCCAATGACAGGCCTCATTCTATCTTGTACTTGCTACACCTGTGACATCATCCCACATTTCACTCACACATATTTCTAGACTTCTCTGAAAATTTCAGCAGATTTTGTTCCATGTGCTAACTGAGGGGTTGTTACAGACTCAGAGCCATTGTTTACTATTCACACTGTTTAGAGAGGAGGCAACATATTCTTGACTCTCTTTCCTGCCCATCCTCACCCCGAGTCACCTGACATGCTCTCCCCATTCAGGCAAATATTTTTAGAAAGGTATCCTCTCCTACTCTGCCAAAATACTCTCCATTCTTCTCCTCCTTTCTCTCCAACCACTGCCAGCTGTACGTACACATCCACACGTAAATATGCTAGCTTCTCTTGCTAGACTTAAGTTCCTGAAAGGCAAGAAATATGTTTGTTGAGTGCCATAATCCAAGCATTCTTGTAATGCCTGACAATCCAAGCATTCTTGTAACGCCTGACAATTCACTGATGTTCAGTAAATAAATGCAAATGTTAATGTAGTAGTGTTCATTTGGGTCTTATTATTCTTACTGGTAATCATTCAGTTTGCCCAGTATACTCATTTCTAATGGTTTGGTAACATTTATTTTAGGTAGTTCTCCAGGAATTAGCATGGTAGCAATATTTAATTTAGGAATCTTTTAATGTGAACATTTGACCCATTCACATTTACTGTAGTAGTGATCTGTCTGTACTCATTTCTGTCATTTGAAGTTGTGTACTATTTCCAGGCACAGTTGCTCATGTAAATAGTCCTAGTACTGATAAACATGAGTCAGAAGGATTATTTGAACAGCTAGAAATGACATCAAGATCCTGCCTCAAAAATAAATAAATAGAGGCTAGAGAAATGGCTCAGGAGTTAAGAGCACTGGTTGCCCTTGTAGAGTACCTTAGCATGACCCACCCCCCCAGCACCCATGTGGTGGCTCATAATGGTCTGTAACTATAATTCCAATGAATCCATTGCCCTCTCCTGGCATGCTTATGATACATAGATACACATTTAGATAAAACTCTCATACACATAAAATTTAATTTTAAAAAATTAAAGTAAATCATGAAAATATTAAACAAAAGATGTTTATTATTATTTTCTCTATTGGCAAATAGTCTTGATTAATAGCTGACAGACAGACAGACAGACAGACATGAATACTTTACAGTACACCAAGCCTGTCACAGTACCTTTGTATTTTGAATCCCAATATTTACAACAACCTTAGGGAAGGAAACAAGACATTGTGAGGTTCAGTCTCCTGTCTAAGGTCCTGTGAGTGCTAAGTTGTCAAAACAGAAGTCAGATGCCTCTAGTTTTCTTCTTCTCTTCTCTCTGAGGTTTTCTTACCTTTTTTTTTTTTTTTCTTTTTTTTTTCCCGAGCTCCCTGGTAGGCAAGGTTCTGGTTTTGAGCTTAACCCAAACCCCTAACTCAAATGACTTAAACCAATGGTTCTCAACCTGTGGATCATGATTGCTTTTTAGCATTGAATGATCCTTTCATAGAAGGGGTCACCTAAGACCATTAGAAACACAAATATTTACATTACAACTCATAACAGTAGCAGAAATAGCTATACAGTTATACCGATAATATAACTGTATATATAATAGATATACAGTTATGAGGAATCATTACAACATGAAGAACTGTATTAAAGGTCATAATATTAGGAAGGTTGAGAACCACTGCTTTAATTAAACCACTTTCTGCATTTTATACCTAGAAATTCAATGTTTATCTTTGATATTTCAAATTTTTAAAAATTCAGTATCTTGTCCTTACTTTTCTTGAAAGCTATAGTGTTGCCAGTCTACAGTCATTACTGTTCCCCTTCTTGAAGTTTAGTTAAAATAACCTAGAATTTTGTTTTTATTCTAGGGTTGCCATATTGTCACCAATTTCATGTTGCATATTTCTTTTCAAATGATCTGTGAATCCTTTTGCTGTACACTCTAGAAAAGTTTCCCCTATTACATTTTTTGAAAAAGGTTTATTTATTTATTTAATATATGTGAGTACACTGTTGCTCTCTTCAGACACACCAGAAGAGGGCATCGGATCCCATCACAGATGGTTGTGAGCCACCATGTGGTTGCTGGGAATTGAACTCAGCCAGTGCTCTTAACAATTGAGCTATCTCTCCAGCCCTCCCCCACTAATAATATATTAATATATTATTAATCACTAATATATTCTTTTAGGTTTGCTGTATTACAAGACCCCTGTCTTTCTCTTTCAGAAACTGGTAATCAGACAACCATTTTATTAATTTCCTAAACTTCTTTTTTATTCTTTGATTGATTCTTGGTCATTGAAATCTGTCTTTATTTTGGTTGAAACTCCCTTCCAACTCTTCCCAAAGTTACTTAGATTTTTTTCTATTTGTTCTTCAGTTTTCAATCTCCCTCTCTCTAATGTCAGCTATTTGTTTTTGTTATATCCTTATATGTTATTGATTGGCTCTCAAATAATTTTTCATTGTCCAATCTGATTTATCAGTACAGGTCATACTTAGTTTTGATTATTAACTTGCCAGAGTCTAGAGTTGTCTGGGAAGGCAATTTCAATTTGGAAACCACCCAAATCACATTGACCAGTGTGCATGTCTATGAAGGATTGTTTTGATTGTTAATTGATACACTGTGGGTAGCACCATTCCCTAGGCAACCTGTTGTATGAAAGCTAGCAAGCATGAGTCTACAAGTAAATCATCAAGCAGTGCTCTCCATAGTTTCTGATTCAAGTCAAGCTGGAGTGCCTAAGCCAACTTCCTTCAGTGGTGCACCGTGACCTGGTGGTGTAAGCCAAAAAATTCTCCTCCCCTATGCTACTTTTGGTCAGATTGGATTTTTTTTATTATTTATTTATTTATTTATTTATTTAAGTACACTGTAGCTGTCTTCAGACACACCAGAAGAGGGCATCAAATCTCATTACAGATGGTTGTGAGCCACCATGTGGTTGCTGGAATTTGAACTCAGGACCTCCGGAAGAACAGTCAGTGCTCTTAACCACTGAGCCATCTCTACAGCCCTGGTCAGAGTGTTTTATCACAGCAACAGAAATCAAACTATCATACTTGTCTTAATTAGGGTTTTACTGCTGTAAACAGATACCATGTCCAAGGTAAGTCTTACAAAGAACAAAATTTAATTGGTGCTGGCTTAGAGGTTCAGAGGTTCAGTCCTTTATCATCAAGGTATCAACATGGCAGCATCCAGGCAGGCCTGGTGCAGACAGAGCTGAGAGTTCTACATCTTCATCTGAAGGTTGCTAACAGAATACTGACTTCCAGGCAGCTAGCCCACACCCACAGTGACGCACTTCCTCCAACAAGGCCACACCTCCTAATAGTACCACGCCCTGGACCAAGCATACACAAACCATCTCAATACTTCAGTAATTCACTCACTTTCTCTGTCATTGAAGGAGCCCATCTGTTCCATCATCCTCAACAGAGGAAGGCGGAGCAGTGAGCATGCGGTGGGCGGACATGCTAACAGGCAGGCTTCCTGTTACGTGATGAACAAGGAACAAAGAAGGAGAGAGGCCAGATGCAAAAGTTTTCCTTTGGGGGTTAATGTTCTCAGGTAGTTAGTTCATCCTTGGCAGAACCGAGTTTCCCTTGTCGCCCCCTGCAACATTGAAGATTTCTAAAATTAACTCGGGCTCTGCTCCATTTCTCTGCTAAGTTCCTCCCACAGGGGTACACTAGTCTCTCCGTGGCCAACACATGACATTAATCATTCTCATGACAAAAATAACCTTCACAAAGAACTTTGTCCAAAAACATGTGAAGGCCCCGGTTTGAATCAGTTTAGCCTTGAAATCACGCCATGGTTTCTCGATATCAAAATCAAGGCCGAGGGTGATAATGAGGCAGTGGAGATTCCAGCCTTGGTCCAGGGTTACGTAGGTAAGGACGGAGTCATGAGGGAACCCCCAGAGAGACAGCAATACTTGCGGGCCCCCCGGGCCTGGTTCGCTAGATCGCCAGATCCTCTAGTATGGTGTGGGTTATGGAATCCTCTTTAACCCTTGATCAGGTCACAGAACCTAAAGGAAAAATATTTTTTTTTTTTTAAGAAAAAGTCTGGAAGAGACAAAGGTGTGGATTATAGGGAGGTGTGCCTTAGCACCGAGGCATAGAGTTATCTGAGACCGGATCTGTAATGGCTTACCCAGGCCACGCTTTGGTGATAGCTCAGCCTCAGGCTGTCGTTCCTGTGATTTATAAGCAGGATTCAGCTCCTCATACACAGCCATGTGCCATTCTCTTTAAGCCCTCGTGTTCAAAAGATTGCTCCTACATGCGTCAGAGTGCTTAATAGGAAACACAAGACACTCTGGAGACCTCAGTCCTATCTCCTAACCATTAGCTACTTGGATCGCTCCAAAATTTGACTTTCTGTTTCGAAAGTTTGAGGAGACAGGAGACATGCCGGGTGAGCTTCTTCTGTGTCTCCCACCAGATGCTGTCTACTGCAGAAGCCAAAGAGGTCATGCAGTGGGCCAATTAAACAGCAGTCAACTGAATAAATGAGGTGGGGGGCGGGGCAGCAATAGACTTTCCCTTCCACAGACAGCAGAACACAAGATTAACTTTTCTTGAGGCTCTCATGGGTAACTCTCTATTCGTTCTGTCAAACCTTTGGCTTTTGTTAGAGGATCTTGACCAGGCAGTCATCTTTGGCATAACAGAGGGACTACCCCTTAATTGCTGGCGGAGAAAATCTGTTTTCCAGATCTATTACCAGGTTGTACTGGCATGAACCTGTTCTCAAATATGAGACTGCAAGGAGGATTTGCAGATACAGTTGCCTTAACGTTGCAAGATAATATAGAACTGGACAATTTATACACGTGGCCTCCGTACTTGTGAGCTAACAGCTCACTTCCTTTCTTCCTTGATCTTCGTGTTCAGCAAATAAAACTCTGATCTCAGGTTCTTAGTTTGGGAATGAGAATGACAACAGTAGGAAACGGAGCTGAGGAGACCAAGCTGGACTTTCCACGTAGGAAATAATTCCATACCATAAGTAGATTCCATACCATAGATAGAGAGGTAGATGGTAGACAGACAGACAGATTTCATTCCAGTAGCGTAAGACCTGAGTGGATGTTGCCTACTACTGTGTTGGACACTCTATTTAGCCAAGAGATCCAAATGGTGAGTGCTAACATCACAGTCTTTTTAGACAACCCAGCTCAGGGAGAAGAAGGGCAAAAAAAATCCACACATCTCACTTTTCTTTCTTTTTTCCTTTTTTTTGTGGCAAGCTACACATATGCATGTTTGTATGTGTGGGGCACATGTGCAGAGGTTCACATTTGTGTGTATGCTCATATGTACAGTGCACCTGTAGCCTGCTATTTTGGCATCCCTCTTGCCCTGGGAATCCCTTGTCTCTGTCTCCTGTATACTTAGGTTACAGAGTATCGGTCACGCCCATCCAGCTTCTGCATGGGTCCTGAGGATATGAACTCTGGACCTCACATTCTCCTGGGGAAGTCTTTGCCCACTGAGCCATTACCCCAAATGATGCTTGATCATTAAACTGTGTGAACTGAATGGGCTACCTCCTCGATATATAAATAAAAAACATAACTTTGTAAGAATAAAAAAAAAGATCTTTTTTCTCCATCCTAATATCAAGCCAAAATACATTTAATATTTTTTTTACATTTTTTTTCTTTCGTTGGATTTTTTTATTTACATTTTAAATATTATCCCCTTTCCTGGGTTCCCCTCCAGAAACCTATCCCATCTCTTCTCCCCCTGCTTCTATGAGGGTGCTCCCTCACCCACCCATTCCCTCCCACCTCCCTGCCCTGACATTCCCCTACACAGAACAGGACTTCATCTTCTAAGGGCTGCTTTCTTTTTTTTTAAAAAATATTTTATTTATTTAGTATATATGAGTACATTGTAGCTGTCTTCAGATATACCAGAATCTGTTATAGATGGTTGTGAGCCACCATGTGGTTGCTGGGAATTGAACTCAGGACCTCTGGAAGAGCAGTCAGTGCTCTTAACCACTGAGCCATCTCTCCAGCCCCTGAGGGCTGCTTTCGAAAGCCATGGGATCTTCTCTGCTTGTGGACCAGCTCTGTTTGACTTGCTCTGTGTTCTGCATCCTTGCCTCCCTCCACACAAAGGGCGCTGTAAGACAGGTTCTCTTGTCTGGCCTTGCAGCTATTGGGAGGATCCTGTCCTAAGCCCCATCCATCGTATCTCGCAGCAGTATCTACACAAATGGGAAGGATTCTTTGGGATCCGGTTACTATGACTAACCCAGATCCCTCTTTATTTGGTCTGTTAAGAAGCATAGGATAAAGTTCATGGTCTTTCTAGTACTCACGAGCACCACTCTTAACCCATATTTATAAGATTCCTTTTCTTATTTCTTTCTACTTCCATTCCCTTGATAATGCATTTTATTTTACCATGTTGAATAGAGTACATTTTTATAAACTTCTGCAATGCCTTCATGGAGCAGAGCAAGCACAAATTAAAAAACAATCTAGAAATACAGCTCAGTATCTGCTCATCTTTTTTCTTGGGTTTGGCCTTCCTAGCACTACTGGGTCTGATCTGATTATTTCATGGGGTAGGACAAATCCCACTGAGCACACAAACTCACTTAATCAGTTTCACAGTAACAGGCAGTTACTTGTCAGTAACAGACAGGTTGTTATATCGCTGTAAAGTACGGAAATTTATAAACCCAGACGATTTTATTATCAAACTCACTCTGACTTCCTTCACATAGAAACAACTGGCTAACGGGAGTGTGGAGGAGGAAGAGGAGGCAACCAGAGGGGGAGCAGTTAAATCAGCTCACACACATGCTCCTCAGAAAGCCCTGGGGCTCACAGAGGGCTGGCTCAGGTTTAGCCACTGTGTTCTTTATTGTCTTGTACTGCAGTTAAGTAAGAGTTGTCTCTTGGTCTTTATTGCTTTCCTGGTACCAAATACCATCTGATACTACCTATAAATTGTTCAACACCAGAAATAGATTCCATACCATAGATAGATGGGAAGATGATAGACAGACAGATGAGATAAGATTAGATAACATAATAATGATAGATGATTGATTAATAATATAGATGAACAAGTTGATTAGGCAAGGTTATAACAGTAGGTAAATGATAAATAGACAGACGATAGACAGACAAACAGATGATTGATAGATGCAAATGACAGATGGTAGGTAGGTGATAGACAGATGATAGATATTTGTATATAGGTAGGTAAATATAAGTAAATAAATTATAGATAGGTATTTATATGTAAGTAAATAATAGATGATTCATAGATAGGTAGATGATAGATAGATAGATGATAGATAGAGAGAGATAGATGATAGATGATAGATGATAGATATGTAGATAGATAGATGATAGATAGATAGATAGATAGATAGATAGATAGATAGATAGATAGATAGATAGATTGGATTCAATCAATTGTTCTCAAGGAATGGATCAAGGGCTCAGGGGAATGAGTGAGAATCTATAGAATGCCTTAGATGGGGACTCGAAGCATTCCGGAAAGAGTGCTATGTGTTTCATGTCTAGAAAATGAAGATTAGTAGTCAGACATCAAAGAAAAGAGCCAAGATTCTAGGGAAAGCAAAGAGTGTGTGCAGAGTCCCAAAGCTGAGAGAAAGCACAACACATTTGGGAAATTGAAAGTTTATCTACTTGGCTGGGAAAGGGAGAACAGAATGATATGAACGTGGAATGTGAATCTTATCTCAATAACCATAGGGATTAGTGGATTCTAGGTAGGAGACAGAGATAGACTTAGTAAATGAATGCATGTGTGGTTTGGAAGGATTCTAGGACTCAGATGAGGATTGTACATTACTGGCAAACATTGAGCAGAGTGTTCCATCAATCCAAGAGAGAAACGAGGAGGAGGCTTTCAATTAGTTATGCGACCTGTGTCGGTGAAGGATAAAAGATGAGAGAACCAACAGAGGTAATGACCCTTTGCATGAGGAGAACATGGGGGTGAGAGGAGTCTACTGCACTTCTCATGTCTCTGTGTTGTTCAACAAGATGCATGTAGGTGTCATTTCCCACACCAAAAAGAAAAGGAAGGAATAAGAGGAGTGTGATCAAGCCAATGCTGGGTGTTAGAGACTATGCGGAAGCCCAGTGGATAAGACCTGTAGGCTCTCAGCCCAGCTCCCAAGATTGACTTGGGCAGGCACATACCAACCTAGGACACTGTACACGCACTGTAGCTGCAGGCATCAGTGCAATGTGCTTTCCAGAAGAAGAAAGTGAAAGACAAAATACCAGGGGACATTGTGCTTTATGTGATAAACACAAGATCACCCAAAGACAGATGCTAAGAAATGTAGCCAAGAGTGCAAAGAGAAGCCACAGTGTGGGGAGACGGTAGGTGAATCCTCATTGAAACATCTTGAGTAGTCCTTCTGAAACCAATTGCTGGTGGATATCAAAAGTTGAAAGTCACGTTTCCAGTAGGAATTCTGAACTGGAAGGGAAGTCAGAATCAGGTTGTAGGAATTATGACCACAGGAAAAATGAATAGAGCATTGGTCATTCTTTTAAGGATTTTGTCCATGAGAAAGATGAATGGGAGAGTGACTGATGCAGATGTAAGGTCAAGAAAAGGCATTAAGAAGTAGAGGGCGACTAGACCTTGTTACCAGATGAGGTCACAACTATTGACCAGGAATACTAGAATGTTATAGATGAAAGAAAAAACCTGAATGATTCTGGTGAAGATCCTATGTTCTCAGGAATGAATTCAGACTGGGATGGCGAGGACAGACTGGAAAGGTGACATCCCATCCACTAATGCAAGGTAAGGACAAGTACAGATAATTAAAATATTACAGAGAGAGAGAGAGGGCGGGGGCAAGGTAAGGGCAGGAATAGGTAATTACAATATTACACATATACACACATACATATACATATAGATATGAATAGATACATACATACATACCAAGGTAAGAGCAAGTACAGATCATTAGAATATTATACATATGCATCCATATATATATATGTATATGTATATATATATATATACACACACACACACATACATACACACATACTCTCACATACATACTAAAATAAGGGCAGGTACTAATAATCACAATAACACACACACACACGCACACACATGCACACATACACACATAAATATCAAAGTAAAGGCAGATCCAGATAGTTATAATATTACACATACATATATTTATACATATATACATATATATACTCATATATATGTTTCCTATATATGTATATAAAGTGTATATAAATACATATATAAGAAACATTAAAATAAAAAGGAAGCAACCAATAGTAATGGTTTTAGAACAGTGGGGAATATTCATAACCACTTTTAGGGAACCAGAGAGAGAACTAAAGAATCATAAAACTACAAAGACTAGCTGAGATTCCAAGAGCCAGACAAACAGGCCATGAGCTCCGTGGTGACACTAGGTTTCTCTGGTATGCAGCAGGGAAGCCTAGGCAGGAAACAGAACTTTGAATTCAGAGTAGAGACTTAGGTGGCTACTGGGTCAGACATACAAGGAAACTAAGCTCAGCAGAACTCTCCCAGTGAAGTGAGAGCTCGTGAGATTGAAGCACCGCCACGCCCCGACCATATGTGTCTGACAGGAAGGACCCAGCATTGTGTGCATGATCACATTGTCAAAGGTGGGGACACTTCTCTAAAACATCTGCTAACTCTTGTCTTGTGGACCACTGAGCATCACCTCACAGCAGCTGTGGTTGCTGCACATGACCTGTTCATGATCAAGTCAGTCAGCATTCTGGGATGGATTGTGGGAGGGGCACATGAGGCCTCACTGGTGGTGGCTAAAGGCATATTTGGCAGTTGGTGACTCCTGAGTGTCAGGGGTCATTATTCTTTAGGGGTGTTGGCTCCTGCTAGGTTGCCCATGCTCCAGTGGACAGACTCACACCCATGAGCATATAGGTAACACTAAAGGGACTCAAAGGTTCCAAAATAAAAGGCATAAATTTATGAAGGAATCTTTTAGGGGAGAGTTAGGGAGAAGTTGGAGAGAGTATGGGATAAATATCAAAATCTATTTTCTAGATCTATGATATTCTTAAATAAGAAATAACAAATGTATAATACAAACTCACCTTATAGCTGCAGCGGGAGATCTTAACACAGAGACTCATGACTGGTCAAGGGGCATAGCTTAAGTGGCTATGGACTGCTTAGCCCTACAAGAGCAGCGATGTTAACACCTTCACTGCCCAAGTTCAGGGAACATCTTAGAAGAGGTGGCAGAAAGCTCGCAAGATCCAGAGATCAGATAGCTACATGATGAACTCTGGAAAATTCTCTGCTCTCTGAAACTGTGATGCAGGTTAAAGGGGGGTGTTTTCCAGAGAGACAAATGGATCTCACAGAGCTGAGCACCAAGAGGACGTAGGTAGTGGCTACTGAGCGGTCATACTCACAAGGCTCAAGGAAACCTGCTGCATCAGGAAATCTGAAAGGTCATGGACATAAGAGGCCTAAGAGAAATGGCTCCATATTTGACAAGTCTCTCAAAAGGTTCACAGCATTACCACTCCAACCTGAGGAGCCAACAGTGAATAAGTTGAACCATATAAGAGAATAAAGCTTGTTTTGTATCAGCAAACGTATCCGCTCAGAACTATCAAGCTCACACTTGGTGATGTCACTGGCCCGAAATGGACACTCTGTTTTATCTCCCAGTGGAATTTTCATTTGCCTATTTACATATTGCATTCATTCTAGGACAACTGTTTATAGATATTTCTCTTCTGGTTATAGTTAAGACATTTATTAACAAATTTAGTTGAGGTCATTTCCTGTGATGACTTTAGGGAAATGATAGCAATTTGCCATTACCAACACATTGATAGTGGTCATGGCTTGAACCTCTCTTCTAGGGCAGTCTCCCTCAGGACACTACACTGTCACCTTCATAGAAGCCCTTTAGCTCATGAGCTTCAGTGTCTCTTCCTGACTACAAGGAGAGCCAGGCAGGTATAGGTTTGCCTCAGTCTCTGTGGTGGTTTCAATGTGCTTGGCCCATGGGCAGTGGCATTATTAGAAGGTGTGGTCTTGTTGGAAGAAGTGTGTCACTGTAGAGGAGGGCTTTGAGGTCTCCTAGTGATCAGGCTCTGCCCAGTGGTGTGGAAGAGTATCCTCCTGGCTGTCTGCAGACAGTCTGCTCTTGGCTGCCTTCAGATCAAGATGTAGAACTCTCTGCTCCTCCAAAACCATGTCTACCTGCATGCTGCCATGCTTCTGCTGTGATGATAATAGACAGAACCTCTGAAACTATAAGCTAGCCCCAATTAAATGTTTGCTTCTATAGGAGTTTCCTTGGTCTCTTTATAGCAATAAAACCCTAAGACAGTCTCCTTTAATCTTCTCCTTATACTGTTGGTATAAACCTATCTATTGTGTGACACCATCCCTGGATGTAAACAAACATCAGACCACACCAAATAGGAAACCAGTACCAAATAAAGTAAGCAACAGGTGAGTTTATTAAGTTGCTTCCTCTGGGAGTGGGAAAGGGGGATTATGTCAACTCAAAAAAAAATTGCTACGTAACACCACCTCAAAAGCCAGTCCTCCCTTATATCACAACTTAGGGAGGAAAGCTTTATTTCATCTTACAGATTAGAGTCTATCCTCTAGGGAATTCAGGGCAGGAACTCAAGGCAGGAAATGAAAAAGACCATGGAGGGATGCTGCCTACTTGATTGCTTTCACGACTTGTTTGGCTTGCTTTCTTATGTAAGTAGGGATGGTACCGCCCACCGTGGACTGACTTCCAACATCACTTATTAATCAAGAAAATGCCCACAGGCTAGTCCTATGGAAACGCTCCTTCTTCCATTGAGGTTCCTTGTCCTCAGGCAACTCTAGTTTGAGTCAAATCGGCAGAAGTTAAACAGCACAGTAGATCATCAGCCCTAGCCGGGTGGCTATGTGCTTGGCCCTAGCAAGGCTAACTTACTAGGTTGCAAGGGCCATAGACTGAAGAAAGCTTCTAGCTGCGGTGGGGGAGGTCTGACTGACAGAGTGAAATTGGCCTGGTCTGTCTGCAGCTGTCTGGAGATCAAATTTCCATGTCACCTGCTTTGGCCTAGGCTTCAGGAACTGAGCTGTCAGGCAAAGCCCTGTAATTGCCCCAGACTCATCCACACCTTCTCCGACTGTCTCCTAATTGAGGTTTAATGGCTTTGGTCACAGAAGGGAGCTTTTCCTGTCTTTATAGATAGACGTTCTTTCATCTGAGCATCAGTCCAATTAGTTTAGCATCTGGGATAATTGACAGAAGTCAGACTCGACTGCACGGAATTCCCCAGGCCACAAAGGTCTTTGTGGTACTTGCCTGGATGGCTGTTTGTGTTTTTGTTGTAGTTGGGATGCCATTTAGAAAATGGGCCCGTGTAGGAGTAGAGGAAGTGAGAGCCTACGGGGCTTTCTGAGTTGGTTATACCTGACTTTTATTTGCGTTTTCTATCATAAATACTTCTTGTAGTCGCTTCTTAAGTGAGTTGACTTAAATACTGTTGATTTTCTATTTCAAATGAGGTGTGATTTATTTGGGTCATGTTAGATTTCATTCTTTTCCCATAAAGTTAATTCCACCTGAAGACGGATTTAGGCCTGATCGTCGATAGCGGCTCCTCTACTGTCTTGAGAGGCTATGAGCTGAGCCCAACCCTGGAAGGGACAAACTCTGCAGTGGCCCCTGGAATCATGTAGCTCCAGGGTATGCCATTTTCATTGTTGGCCACAGAAGCAGGAGAGAGTAGGCCAATTGGCCATTTGAGTACCCCCTTTGTTTGGGTTGGCTTTCTTATACAAGTAGGGGTACTTTACCAAAGCAGTTTGGGCGGCGTGTTGCAGTGGAGGACAGGGTTCTCTAGTCAGCTCCTGATGAGATGGTAACTATGTTCCACTGTGTGGCATATATAGTGACTTCAGGATGCTCATGATGGGATCTTGCCAAGAGTAAGGGGATTGTCACCACTTGAAACTTGGGTATGCAGCAACTGGTTAGTCTAGGTTTTTTTCTAAATCGTGAAACAAACCAATGCAACCTTTAAAACCACTGTTTTGAAAAGGGGATGCATGATCATATTTGTTGAATTATTGAGAGCTAGAAAAAGGACTGGCTAGAAAAAGGGTGTTGGGGGAGGCTGTTCCTCCAAAGGCCTGTGAACAACTGTGTCTTCTGCTGCTTCATACATTTCAACCTCACGCCAAGGTGGCTGCACTCCTGTCACATCGCAGGAGGAGAGTGACGGGCATGCACAGGTTTCTGCTGTAGATGCTCAGACATGGATAAGTGAAAAAGCATGGAAGTTTTCCATAGTTCATCTCTGAAGGAATCGTCCCCATCAATCAGCCTGCATGTGTTTATTAACCTCTTTTGAGGTCCACAGCCCCATGCTAGGTTCCTGGGAAGAAGGATAGTACATGGTGCCTGCTGTCAGGAGAGAAAAAAGTTAGCAAAGGTTTTCCATCTGGGCAGGGTACAATGGAGAATGAACTTATATAGATCTGAAAACATTCTCTAAGGAGTTCATAAATACAGTGACTAACACTTACGGAACACTAAATGTATTTAAAGTCTCTCATCAAGACTTGGCAAGCATCGCTTTACATTTTTAAACTTCACAGTGCTCTGAGAGGTAAATTCTGTTGTCATTTCCTACAAACAAGGTAACTAGTCCATAAAGATGTGCCATGTGCTGTGTGGCACAATTAACCAGTGACGCATCCTTCATCTTTTATGAAATTATTTTATTCCTCAAAGAATATAAAGAACCACACCCTAAAAATACCCATTTAAAGACTCATTTAAAACACAGTGAAGTCCCTGAGCAACCTTTCTGACCACATCTCTTCCTCCTGCCTTCAGAGGTAACCCTACCACTAAAGTTTAGAACCCACAATTTTAACCACTACCTTAAATTGAGGGTCAAGGAGATTAAGAAGAATGATAGCCAGCAGAAAAGAACCATGGGGTTGGTTGGGTTAAATGGCAATTGGGAGATTGATCCACAAAGGAAGGAGCTTTTGGAGCAGGGAGAAACATGGGGAAAGACCAGAAGAATGCGTGAGGCAGGGGAGGAGTAGAGTCTTGGCTGGAGGACAAATGGCATATTGGCTCTCTGACATGTATTTTGAAGGCTGAGGCAATAGAACAGTGGGTAAGAGCCCTTGCTGTACAAGCTTGAGGACCTAAGGTGGAGTCCTCAGCACACTAAAAGGCCAGGTGTGCACGCCTCTGATGCTAGTGGTGTGTGAGGTGAAGAGAGGCGGGACAAGGGTTGGAGCTCCCTGCCTGCCAGCGCTGTTCCGGGTTCTGAGAATTTGTCCTGGAGAAGGGCACAGAGGATGATGGAGCAGGACGCCTGACCTCTTTCTCTCATTAACCTTCCAGGTTCATTACTCCCTCCTCTGGTGACATGTTTCCCTGATGGTGGGTATTCCGCTGTATAGAAACTATTGGCCCCTCAGTCTAGATGCTCAACTAAGGTATAAATCCCACAAGGAAAGAACTTCTGTCTCTGAAAAGCCAGATGCTCCAATATTGGTGATTTTTTTTCCTACTGGGTCATTCTGAAAGACAACAGCAGATAACACAGTTGGTCCCAGAACCATGTGAAAGAGGGTTGGAAATACATCTGAAGCCATGTTTTACACACCTGTTCAACTCTTGGCCAGCAATGCAAGGATGTTCCTTTGTTATTGCAACCTATCTTGAAAACACGGATGCTTCCCTACAATAGAAGATATCCCTAGGAGTGTGTCAGGAGGTTCATGGGCAGATCACATCCTCCCTCACCACAGACAGACACACGTCAGCAAGAGACTCTACCCATGTTGGTCCAGGACCATGTTCATGGTTCCATTGTGTACAGTCAAAATTCTGAGATTCTTAAAAACCTCCCCGAGGGCTGGAGAGACGGTTCAATGGTTAAGAGCACTAGCTGCTCTTCCAGAGGTCCTGAGTTCAATTCCCAGCAACCACAACATGACTCACAACCATCTATAATGGGATCTGATGCCCTCCTCTGGCATTCAAGTGTTCATGCAGATAGAGTACTCCTATACGTAATATAAATAAATAAATAAAGCTTTAAAGAAAACCTCCATGAAGAGTTGGTATATGATGGTGCCCAGATGATACTGTCCAACTTCTCCCTTAATATTATAATCAGGACAATGGGTTTAAAAATGTATCTGATTATGGTACCAAGCAACATGCTTGACTTCTATAGGAACAGACCAACAGAAACATATGTCAGACACTTGGGATGAAGCCACAAATCCTGTATGTTTCTCTATTTCACAGAAGAACAGAGGTTTTCACTTACAAAGAGGTGAGATGGTTCAGATAAGAAGATGAGGTACACGGAGTGCTGGGCACTTGTCACAGTGACCCAGTGAGTGCAGTGGGAATAGTTCTCCTTTTCATTTTCTTCTCCTTCATCACCCACGTGGTGCCCTCTCCTTCCCTGACTTCTCTTTACAGAGGTAGGTTGAAACCCTGGCGATTGTAGGGCCCATTCTCTCTGAGCAGAGTTGCTGGGGAAGTTACTCTATTCTAGTCCTGATCCAGGAGAATGTCACAACTGTCCTCCTTTGACCTGTAGTTCTGTCACTATCAGGGGTACAGTTTCAGCCTTGAACAGCAGGTAAACAAGTTAACCCTTTACACCTAACCCATATCTGAAACTACCTGAACCCCATGCACGTCAACGAGCGTCAAAACAAAGAAGCGGCCCCAGGCCCATTGCTCTCTATACTGAAGGAAGCCTTTAGGAGTAAGCCTCCTATGGTTCATTCCCACGTGGTAGACAGTCTTTTTTATTTTTGGAAGCGTTAACGTCTCTTCCCAGGAACAGATTTTTACATTACTAATGAGATATGAGGTGCACTGCCAAGGTTCCCATCATTTCAGTGAGTCAGTCACTTGCTACATGGCTGACTGTAGGGTAACCAGATATGCATCTTCAGAGGAAGATAAATGGTCATTTCTTTAAGAGGATGGAAACATCTGGATACTTGGTTCTCCTTCGGGAGCTTTATTAACTTCGCGAGTAAACACAGCTTTCAACTTTGAGTCAGCAAGAATTTGAAGACAGATTTTTCCATGTGAGTATTGGACTAATGGGGTCAGGTTTGTCCATTCTAAATATTGCTCCCTCTGTCAAAGGTCCTTGTAGACCAAGAGAGAAAAGGCTGTGCAATGCTTGGAAGTGACTTTTCTTGTGAGAAAGGAAAAGAAATGTGGATAAAGTTCTCCAATCAGAATTTTCAAAAAGACTGACCCAAAATCACATCCATCTGGTTGTCTGGTCATTTCTTTTCTTTTTGGCATGAATGTTACAAAAGACTTACTCACTATTGGGAAAAAAAACCCAAACAACAATAAATCTACTCTTTACGGGAAAACAAAACACTTCTAGTACACTCACAGAATGAAACATGAACGACTCAAAACTATAAGAATGAAACTCTGAACTACAACACATGGGTGACCTCCTTCATGTGTCTTCTGTTTAACCAGGCACCGAAAGCTGCAAGCCACCATATTCCATCTCTGAAAAGATGAAAGGACAGAGACTGGGAGAAGCTGGTGTTGGCCAGCAGCACAGATGTGAGGCTTGCTACGTAAGGGAATATCTTGGACTTCGGAGAATTTCTGTTGGGACAGTGAAAGCATGTGTTCTTTCAAATAACAGGGCAAAACTGAGCAGCACAGGGAGCCAGGGATAGGGAGAGAGAAGGGTCAGCAGGTCAGAGTACTTGCTACTCTGACAAAGGATTCAAGATTGCTGCCCAGCACCCACATCGGGCAGCTCACAACCACCTGTAAATCCAACTCCAGGGTATCTGAGACCCCTTCTGACTGCCCCAAGCACATGCACACCTGTGCATACACCTACACCTACACACACACACACACACACACACACACACACACACACACACACACATACACGCACAAATGAATGTGACAAGAGCAACTCACTGTATGTATGAAGTTTGTAAAGTCCCAAATGAATATACACTGTGGCATGTCAAGGGCCTCACGCCTCAGACCCATAGGATTGGCAAAGCTTTCTCTGGGTGGGGTGCAGCAGAGTAATGGCAACTCCTTCCTCTGCTTATGAGTGTGTATGTTGACAGTGTACACAGTAAATGTCCACCATAGCTTTCTCCCCGTGAACATTGTCAGCCTGAAGAATGCTCCCCTATGGAGACTGCTCCTACTGAGATCAGCCAAGCCTGCGTCCTGGATTTAGTTGTATAGCATACACCCTGCCTCCTTGTCCAGTTGTATGCAGTAACCCCGTCTCTATTCAACTCTGTGAGAAACATGTTGAGCTTGCAGGGTACTGAGGCTTCTTCATTAGAAAATCTAGTCCATCCTGTCCCAGCTTCTCTACTTCCATGTGTCCCTGTGTTTTTCCTTTCTTCATCCCTCCCCACCCCAGGGAGCCCAACCCCTGCAGTTCTGCAGGGACACAGGCAACTGTAGGTAAACTGTACCTAATTCTCCACTTTGAACACAGCAGTATTTCTCCCCAGTCCAGGCCTCAGTGTGAGTGGTCTTTGTGCCCTGAGACCTGTGCTCCCATTATAACATAAGTGAGACGCGTAAAGAGAAATATTCCAGAAGACTGGATGTACATATCCAAGAGTAAATACTTCTATCTATCATCTGTTTATCTGTCTATTTATCATCTATCTATCTATCATCTATTTATCTATCTATCAACTATCTATCTATCTATCATCTATTTATCTATCTATCATCTATTATCTATCTATCATGTATCTAACATATACTATGTGCCTATCTTACTATTCATACGAATAATCCTAACTTTAGCTTGATCCACTTATTTCCAAAGGACTCTTAATTTCTAATAAATACTTCAAGCTATTAAATAAAAATTATTGTGCTTGGCCTATGGGGTGTCCCTCCTTAGGCTCGTGTATTTGAACACTTGGTCCCCAGCTAATGGCTGTGTTTGGAAAGATTTTAGTATCTACAGGAGGTAAAACCTTGCAGACCGAGGTGGGTTATGGCAGAGGGGCAGGGAGAAGTTTAAGATTGTATAGCCTCCTCTAACTTCTTTATCTCTCTGTTTGCTCACTGTCAAAGCAATGTGACCGGCTAGCTGGCTGTTCAACCTGCCACCAGGCCTTCCTTGCTGTGCTGGGAAAAGCCCTCATGAACTGCGAACTAGAATATAACCCTTTCTTCTTTAAATTGCTTCTTATTGGGTGGGGGGTGTTTTGTCACAACAGTGAGAAAAGCAGCTGGTATACGGGTATAATACAAGCAAATGGAAGGATTAAAAAAATATAGTCGAGAGCCAGGCATGGTGGCACACACTCAGGAAACAGGAAGACTGGTGGGTATCTATAGCTTCAAGGCCAGCATAGTCTTCGTAGAAAGTTCCAAGACAGCCGGACCTGTGTACATAGAGAGACCCCGTTTCAAACAAACGAACAACAAAATTATAGTCTAAACAGGTGCAGCGCTTCCTTACAAGGACGCAAAGGAGCTCTGCTGCTCAGAGTAGGGTCCACCTGCTCTATCTTCTCAACCACTCTCACCACTATTGCTTTCCAGTGCAGTGGGCACACGCCCCTCCCTTCCAGGAGGCTGTTCAGAGCAGCATCGGGTGAGCAACACTGTGGCATCAGAGCTGGCCATGCCAAAGGATGAACACTGATCTAACGTAAGGCTCCATGAGCTGTTGGGGGTCAGTCTGTTGCTATGTATACAAATGCTAAATTCTGAACCCCAAGGTCTGGTCGCCGTCCAGACGAGAGCATCCTCACATACACCGACGTTTGTTATGTAAGCGTTGCTCACCAATGGAAAGCCATTGATTAATAAAAAGGTCAGAGTCTGTGATTGGGCAGTAGAGAGAGAAAGGCGGGACCTGAGAATCCAGCGAGGGGCTTCAAAGAGAACATGGAAGAGAAGACGAAAGAAGGAGAAGGTAGAATGGATCACGAGCGTGTGGGAGTAGAAACTTGTTCTGAGGACACACGTGGAACAGAGCAAGACAGATGAGACTCAAACTACAAGTAACACAGGATATGGATGCAGGATAGACTAGCTCAGAATCTGCCCAGTAAATAAAACACCAAGTTTTGTATCTTTTATATGGGCTAACAACAATAAACATTTCATTAACAGTGAACACAGGTCAAAACCACATAAATTCTCTGTGTTGCCCCAGAAACTTTCTGTCTCTGACTACAGTAAAATCCCCACATCACCTACATGGTAGGCATTTTTCTCATCCCATGACCAACGTCAGGAACCCCACTGTAAAAATAACAAAAGCAAGGATAGCTTAAGAGCATAGTCCAAGACAGCATAGCAGGTAAGGGGCAGAACTGATTTTAGAGCATCCATGATAAGCGCCACATTCAATTCTCTTAGATGACTTGGTCCCAGTGGAATCATCCTCAGAAACACAACGCTAACTCCTGAGCTTCTGAGCCTTGTAAAGGAACCTGGTTCTGAGGAGGCAAGAGAATGCTTAGAATTATGGCTCCTTCTCTAAGGTTTTCCTGTTGTTCACCAAGCTTTGCTTAAATTCCCCAATATCTACAGGGCTCTGGCCACATTTCTGTGATTACTGACGCGCAGAACAAGCTTTGAGTGATGCTGAAAGGCTGTGGGTTTAAAGATGCAAATAATGCCTTTGAGTTTGACATATTTGTCATGTTCCTAGAGATAATTTGGAAATAATAAGACTCCATAAACTTGCCCATCTACTTAGCTTATACACACACCTTAGAGATGTTATATGTTTGGAAATATATCACATTTACATATGTCTTCTATGTCTACACATGGTAAGCACCTACTAGACGCTGGCTGTTTATACATTTCATCTCATTCATTCATCATTCACTGAAAACTTCACTGAACGGCACAGCAAAGGTGCCAAGTGAAGGCTGTCTGGATCCAGCATCTGCGTCCCCAGTCTCCGGGGGACATGATTAGTAGTGTGCCGCTTACCATTTCAACCTCTGGGAGCCTGAGTTTCGGGGGCTTCTGTTTTGTTTTGGTGTGTGTGCCTACGTGTGTGAATGAGTGTGTGTGTGTGTGTGTGTGTGTGTATGTGTGTGTGTGTGTGCATGAGAGTGTATGTGTCCATATGGAGGCTCGTGCACATCGTGGCGTGTGCACGTTCACGTGGAATTCATTCCTTAGTCTCTGTCCACCTAGTTTTGCAAGGCAGGGTCTCTCACTGACCTGGACTTTACAAGTCAGCTGACAGGTGAGCCCCAGTGGTCCTCTCGTTTCTACATCCTTGGTGCAGCCACCACCTAGGGGTTATTTTAAAGATGGATTTCTAAGGTTCAAACCCGTGTCCCCATGTTTGCCAAGCAAGCGCTTTAAGAACTGAGCTCTTGCTCCAGCCCACGAACTCACGTTTTCTCACATCCTTACGTGGCACATAAATGATAAGGCCTATTTTGTCTTATTATTTCAAGAATTGTGTGAGATATATGAAATACCACATGGCATGCAGGCCAATCAATAGGCTTTAGTTCCTAAAAATATAAAAATTCAAACATGCCAAGGATCTGATTTTTATCTCCATCGTCTCTATTTTGTTTACTAACACTTTTACACAGAAAAAAAAAAAAAAAGAAAGAAAGAAAAGAAATGAGCAGAGGGACCTTGACACTGCTTTTAGCTTTAAAAAAAAAAAAACAAACCCACCTGCATCCTTCTTCCAGCTTATGTCAAAGATACGGCTCTATCCTCTCAGCGGTAGAGCACTTCCAAAGATTAGCTGTTCTGAGGGTCCGACCCCTGCAGTAATAAAGTTTGGTGACGGGATTCAAAGTGGCATGCTTTGAAGTTTTTTTTTACGAAGCAAAATAAAATCGAACGTGTTTTTTAAGTTTCAGAGGTTTTTACACTTTCATAGTCAAGTTGCTCTGTGCAACTTTTGCCTGCATCGTGTGTAGTCTGTGCATGCTGCCTGCATTGGGTGTAGTCTGCGCATGCCTTCTGCACCGTGTGCAGTCTCGCATGCCTCCTGCACCGTGTGTGTAGTCTCGCATGCCTCCTGCACTATGTGTAGTCTTGTGCTGCCTGCACTGTGTATAGTCTCGCATGCCTCCTGCATCGTATATAGTCTGTGCATGGTGCCCCAATACATTGCTTGTGTCAATGCTTTGTGGTTTTCTGCTAAAGAGTAAAAAAAATTCAAGGGACTCTTGGGGAATATCTTTGGGAACCTAGTGGTAATGATTGGTTTGAATGTCAGCCGGCCACAGTTTAGAACCACCTGAGCATCGATTGAGGAACTGTCTTGGTAGCCTGCCTTGACATGAGAAGACCCACCCCGCATGTGGATGGCACCTTCTGGTAGCATCCCAAATAAAAAGGATGGGCGAATGTTGCCCTCCTGCTTGCCGGGCATTTCCTTGCACTGCTCACTTGATTTCGCGGTGGTATCATGGCTGATGTCAGAGCCACAGTTTCTGGGCTCCACCATTCACTAAGGGCCAACTGCTCCCCAGGAACCTGTTGGCTTTCTGCTCCAGACTAGGGCTGCTGAAACCTCCAGCCTGCAGACTGAAAAATCTCCCAGGTTTTAGGTCTCTCTGGTATGAGGCAGCCTCTGTGGCAGAACTCTTGATGGAGCAGAAGTTGTCTCTTTATTATTACTTTTGTTCGTTTTCTGCTATTTCCTTTTAAGTTGCTTCTAAATCTCCCCAGTGAAGGAGACCTGTCTATGTGTGAAGACTACCAGACAAAACACAGCAAGAAAAATGAGAGCTGAAGACAGGACCTAGGCGCGTTCCCTACAGTTAGCTCTGCTTTTGTTTACATTTGAAACTTCTGTAACAAGGAACCAGATAGAGCTAGCCCCGGAAGAATAAAAAACAAACAAACACGAAACAAAACAATGTAGAACTTGAGTCTGCAATTTCATGCTCTCCCGTGTGAGCGCACACGGGAGACCCGTGCTTCACCTACACGGTTTTGCACACTGGCTTTGAACGCTTTCCAAATGTAATCTGGCCTAACTTGCTCGTTATCTCTTTTTTTTTTTAATATAAAAGATCATAGGCCCTGTTAGACACATCAGAACACCATCCTATTCATCTCGAGTAAACGTTCTCCTTCCACATTTTCTTTGAAAGAGAAGGGGACGGAATGAGGCTGGGGGCGAGAGGTGGGGAGAAGAACCGACCACTGAGTTTCCACTTTCCACAGAATGGCAAGGTCCTCGGGGAGACAGTAAATTGAAATTAAGGCTGTTTCAGGCAGCCTACAGGATGTGTCTGCAAATGTAGACGAGAGAAATGGTGAAAAAATCTGTTAGTGCCCATTCATACAAGTGGGGGCCTTTGTAATGCCTCCAGCCCCTGGGAATGGTGGCTGGCCCGAGGCACGGAGGCCGGAAGAATGGGATGGATTTGACATAAGTACTTTTTTAAGTGCTCTGAAGGCCCCCCTCCTCCTGTGGTTTACAGCAAGGTCCACTGGGAGCCACAAGGAAAGAGCCCAGTGAATCCCCACAGCTTTTTGTTTTAAGGATAACAGATCTTAAAACAGGTGTGAGCTCAGAAAGCTCCTTGTGCTCCTTGCTTCCCGTCCTCTGTGGCCGGCCAGCCTTCTCGCTTTGCTTCGTTATTATCTTTCCACAGATGGAGCAGTCTGGAGTCGGGCAAGGGAGGAGAGGAGCAAGAAGCTGAATAAACAGAACGTGCTTGGAGTGACTAATATTCATGAAGTCCGCTGGTCACGCACTATGAAATTTATTAAAGTGCGGTTTCCACGAGAATGTATTAGTGGAGCTAATGAACACAGATTTTTTAGAAAGGGGTCTCCAGGAACGGGCTTCCCGGGCCTGGGTTACGCCCGGTGAACAATGTGGCCAGAGACTATATCGTCAAAAGCTTCGTTAGGGTCCAGAGGGTTGGCTGTTAGGGAAGGTGGGGGAGCCCACAGCGGGGAAGGGGGGATAGAGGGAGACTTGAAGTCTGAAGGTCCCTGAAGCTTTACTCATTTATTCTCATTAAGCCTGGAGACAGCACAGAAAGCCTCTGAACTTCAGTGCTGCCACCTGGTGGACAAGAAGCGTCATGCGAGGACCTGGGAAACAGGGCGCCTCCATCTTCAGAGTCGGATGCACTGCACTGTTCAGGCTGCCGTTAAAAACCGGGTGCACTCCACTCGCCATTTCCTTGGCTACTACAGTGCGTTTGGAGCGAAGACAAACACGGGCACAGTCACCAGCTGCGCTGAATCAAACCTGAATACTTGTTCTACTTATTTTTATACAACTGTGATCAGAATGCCCGAGATAGCTTAAAAGGGAGAATCATTTATTTTGGCTCACGGTTTCAGACATCGGAGTCCAGCCATTTTGGCTCAGCTGATTCTAGGTCTATGGTGACATGGTGGACAGAGCATGCAGAGGAAGATGATGTTCTCCTCTAGACCATCAGGAGGCAAAGCTGCTGCCTGGCATGGGGACTGAGGACCTGGCATAACCTTCAAAGGTCCCTCCCTGGCCTACTAAGTCCCCGTCTGCTCTACCTCCTATGGCTTCCAGACCGTCCCAGACAGTTCTACCACCTGGGAACCAAGGTTGAATACGTGAGTCTGTGGGGAACCAGGGCGCGCGCGGGGGGTGGGAAGCATTCCATATTCAGACAAAGCAGAACAATGTGTTTTGTTGGATTTGCTTTGTTTTTCGGTTCTCAATCTGCTGTTCTATCCCGTCGGGACCTTCAATTAATTTTCATAGCATCTTGTCTTCAGTCTTAGGCTGATGTGTTGCTGTTCTCTCTAACATGTTTGTTTTATAATCAATTCCAACCCTTCCAGAACGTTGAACTCATCCTGTATTTCTCTCTTTCCATATATCTACTCCGTCGGCAAGCAAATCCTCATCCGCAAACACCCTAGGATGTTTGTGGTCACAGCATCCCAGGGCTGCTTCAGGATGGACCATTACCCCCATTCGACCCCTGACACAGCTCCTGAATGACTGTCACAGCCTCCTAATTGAACTGTGGGCTTCCAGCTTTTCCAGTTCCAGTCTACTCCCCTTTAGGTACCAGAATGGGGCAAGAGAATGTGATAAACACTCCCCTTCTCTGCTCAAGACTTCTAAGCTCATCAAAAGTAAATCCTAAACTTCTACAGTGTGCGTCAAGGCCTTCCCCTCACAGGTCTCTTCTCCCGTTTTCCATTCTACCTCACTGGTCTTCTCGCTGGTCTGCAGTGTGGCTACCCTCTCATTGCCCTGCCCAAACACTTGACAAGAAGCAACTTAAGAGAGGGAAGGGTATAATTTTGGCTTACAATTCCATAAGTTAGAATCCATGACAGCGGGGAAAGGCATGGGAGCAGACATGTGAGGCAACTGTCATATTGTATATTTAATCAGGAATAGAAAACAGACCTAAGGTAGGGGGCCAGGCTACAAACACTCACAGTCTACCCCCTGTGATACACTTCCTCCAACAAGGACCCACCCCCTAAATATTTCATAACTTTCTGGAACAGCACCAACCAACTAAGGATCAAGTATTCTATCACGTGAGCTTGTTAGCAACATTCACAGCCAAACCCAGCAAGGTTAAGCATCTCCTTGAGGTGGTTCCCCCTGATTGGAATATTGGTTGCCAAGACATCACCACATGCCTTCCTCCTGGTCTCTAACCAAATACTGCTTTGTAGCTTGGTGTTTCTACTACATCTTCTTTAAATAATTTCCCCTCCCCTCCAGTCCCACTATCCTTTCTTTTGCTGATTTATTTGCTTTTACGATTTTACTGTGATACAATGCACATAGGATGCTTCATCTTAGCTATCTAACGCACGTCGAATGAACTAGATATGTGCACTGTCAATGTCTTAGTCGGGGGCCACTGTTGCTGCGACGAAACACCAGGACCAAAAGCAACCTGGGGGAGGAAAGGGTTTATCCGGCTTACACTTCCACATCACTGTTCATCACCGAAGGAAGTCAGGATGGGAACTCAAACAGGGCAGGAACCTGGAGGCAGGAGCTGAGGCAGAGGCCATAGAGGGGTGCTGCTTACTGGCTTGCTCTGCCTGCTTTGTTTTAGAACCCAGGACTCTCAGCTCAGGGGTGGCACCATCCACAATGGGCTGGGCCTTCCCCCATCAATCTAAAGAAAATGTCTCCACAGGATTGCCCACAGCTTGATCTTAGGGACCCATTTTTTTAAAATTGAGGTTTCGTCCTCTCTGACTTTAGCTCATGTCAGGTTGACATTAAACTATTCAGCACGGTAAACAATTATTACTAATAGACCACAACACTTAGTAACGGTAGGTCCCTCTTCCCCCTCCATAGACCCTAGCAATCAGCCATTCTCTCTGTTTCTTCACATAAGTATGTAGCCGCTGTGCCTGCCCTTGAACTGAGCATGATGACTTTAAGGATGGATAATGTTCCATTTTGTGGATATAACGTGCTTAGCCGAAACTATTGTATTGTTCCGATCAGCCCTTATGCTACTGCCCTGATTTGCCATCATGGGCAATGCTTCCATGAGTGTAGGAATACAGACATCATTCCAAGATCCTGTTTCAACTATCTTAGTTATTGTGATGGTTTCAATTGTGAGATGACCTCCCCCCTCCCCCGCTGAACCTATTTGGGGACATTGGAGAACATTGGACCTGGGCCTAATTGGAAGGCCAAAAAATGTTTCGAGGTGGCATTTGAGGGTTATAGACTGGTTCCACTTCTGACTGAAGCGCTCTACTTCCTAGTGGACCAAGACATGCTGCAGACTCTGGTAACCATGGAGGGGTCTTCTTCTACAATGTCTTCCTCACCATGATGAGCCTGAAACCTAAATAAATCCCCTCTCCCTTAAGGTTTGCTTCTGCCAGGTATTTGTTGAAAATACTAATAAAGCAAGTAAGATGCTTATGTGCCCACAAACCCATTCACTACCTGGTCTGACAGTTTTATTATATTTAGTTTCTCACTATTTTATTGCACTGCTTATTTACTGTCTGCATAGGTGTGTGTGTGTGTGTGTGTGTGTGCCATAGTACACGTGTGGAGATCAGAAAACATCTTGGGAGAGATGATTCTCTTCTAGCATATGGGTCCTGAAGATGGGACTCAGCCAGCTCCTTGCCAGCTAAGCCACCTCAGCCCCTATGTTTTATTTCGAGGCACTGGCACACCGTTCTCATTGTGACAGTGCCCATCTTATGCACTAAGGTTCTACACCGAGATTCTAAATCCTTCACACCTCACCTGCACTCCATTTTCCACAGTG
Organism: Rattus rattus; assembly: GCF_011064425.1. Lineage (NCBI taxonomy): Eukaryota > Metazoa > Chordata > Mammalia > Rodentia > Muridae > Rattus > Rattus rattus. The sequence continues at coordinate 62,573,380 of NC_046163.1, forward strand.
GTTATTTTTGCAGGGGTGGGATGCTCTCTCTTTGTTTTTCTGATCCGAATTTCTCTAATGATAGAGTACGGTTGGTGTGTTTGTTAAACACTTCTATGTGTTCTTTGAAAAATCCCATTTTGAGCTCTTGTTTGTCAGCTTGACTACATATTAAATTACCTACATCTCAAGAGGTTGAGTAAATCTGAGAGGGATCTCCTCCTCCCCCTCCTCCTCCTCCTCTTCTCCTTCTCCTCTTCCTCCTCCTCCTTCTTTTGGGTATACTGTAACTGTCTTCAGACACACCAGAAGAGGACATCAGATCCTATTACATACAGAGGGTTGTGAGCCACCATGTGATTGCTGGGAATTGAACTCAGGACCTCTGGAAGAGCAGTCAGTGCTCCTAACCACTGAGCCATCTTTCCAGCCCATGAAGGATTTCGTCTTAATTTAGTGATTCGAAGTAGAAAGGCCCACTTTCCAAAGGAAAAGATCCACCTTTAATGTCAGAGACACTTTCCTCTGGTAATCTATATAAAGGACATGGAAGAAGGAAACTTTCACTCTTTGCCTGCTTGCTCTCACCTTGCTAGCAAGCCCATTCCTTCACTGGAATTAGAGCCTACTTTCTCAGAATTCTACCATATACTGAATACCAGCTGAGACACCCAGCCTCATGGACAAAACAACCTACCTGATTCTTGGACTTTGCATTGGTAGATAACCATTTATTTTTGGACTAGCTGAACCACAGACTGTAAGCCACTTTAATACATCCCATATGGGAACACACACACACACACACACACACACACACACACACACAGAGAGAGAGAGAGAGAGAGAGAGAGAGAGAGAGAGAGAGAGAGAGAGAGAGAGAGAGGGAGGAGAGATTCATCAGTCCTGGTCCTCCAAAACAAAATGAAACAAAACGCTAATACAAGTCCTTTGCACATTTTGAATCATTTTTGCATTGAATTTTGTAAATTCTCTGTAAATTTAATTTCACCCATAGTATCTGTCTTCTTAAATGAGTGTAACTGTACCTAAGATGCACACAAATGTAAATAAAATTTCCTTGTGGCCTTCTTTTATTTTCCAAGTCTCCTATCATAGAGGGTAAGTTCCCCTGAGGCTGTGAGAGGGGATTTACGTTGTGAGTAATGAGATTCCTTTATACCTGGAGCTCAGGGGCTGACAGTGTCAGCCTAGAAAGACAGGAGCTGACAATGTCTGCCTAGAAAGACAGGACTGTGTCCTATTTAATCCTTTCCAGTGCTTGGTCGACATCATGTGCAGCAGTAGGAACTTTCTGCCTTAACAGTTTCTCAGAGAGTTGTTATTTCGTACAGATGTGCCCAATTGTGTTTTGCTTTTGTTTTTGAAAAGGGATCTTGCTATTGCGGAGGCTGACTTGACATGGGCTTTTGAAACCTCAAAGACCTTTCCCAGCGAAATACTTCCTCCAGTTGGGCCACGCCTCCTCCAGCTGGGCCACGCCTCCTCCAGCTGGGCCACGCCTCCTCCAGCTGGGCCACACCTTTTAACTCTTCCTAAACAGACCACAAACTAGGAACTAAACATTCAAATATATGCCATCCCCAGTCAAACCAGCACATCCAATGATTTTTTTTTAAGTATTTTACTTAATGCACATAATGTGTTTTGATCAAATCCACTCCCATTCTCTCCCGTTCCCCCTCACCTCCTTCCAGCCACTTCCCCCTCCGACTTCACTTTCCCTTCCGGATTTCATTTACATGCGCTCTCTCTAATTTTCAAAGAATTATTACATTTACTTATTTGTGTGGCACAGGGAGCAAGCCATGGCACTGCGAAGTCAGGGGATAATGTCCTGGGATAATGTCCTGGAATCAGTTCTCTCCTTTCACTATGTGGGTCCCTGGGAACCAACCCAGTGCCTCCAGTCTGGCAGGCAGTGTCTTTTAGCCACTGAGCCATCTCATAGGGTCTCTACCTATCCCCTCCCCTTCCTCTCCCTCTTCCTTCCCCTTCCCTTCCATCTCCCCTCCCTCCCTTCCCCCCTCTCATACTTGCTGAGTCCGTTTAGTGATGCTCTTCTGTGCATGGGTGTGGATCATCTATGGGAACATGGCTAGGCTCTTGGGGCCGCATCCTTGAAAGAAACTCAGACGCCTCTCCTTCTAACCATGGTTAAAATGTTTCCATTTAATGCACTGACTAAACGTAATTGGATTTACATTGATCATTTGCTCTTGGTTTTTATGTTTCTAATAGTGTGGTTCCTCTTTCAATTCATTCTGTGACGGCAAGAAAAGCTTTCGTGTATCATTTGGATTCCTGTTCTTCATTTCACTTTGTTTTACTAACAACGGCTTTGATTGATAACACATCACCTTTTGTCATAATAAGGTTCATAATCTAACTGGTGAAAATATAAGAATTTCAATACACTTTCCTGTACATTTTCTCTTTATCTAGACCATAGCTGATATATATATATATATATTGAATTAACCATTACAGTAAGTTCAGGCTAGTAGAGACATGGGCTTCATGTTACTACTTCTGCTATGCTTAGCCTGAGGACTGCCCTCCTGACCAAATCAGAGAGTGTGCTCCCGTTGAAGCTAGCTGTTTTCATGGCCTGGCTAATCCTCAGGAAAACAGGAGACTTAGTGGCAGGGAGGGGCATCATAAGAGCAGTCTCCCATGGTTTTCATAGGAAGTTAGATGGCTTTTCCAGCTTGAAGATTTAAGGATGATTTCTTGGTTTGCATTGAGTTCTAGATTGCATGGTGTGTGTGTGTGTGTGTGTGTGTGTGTGTGTGTGTGATCAGTTTGTCTTCCATTACAGTTATCTGAGGTGAGAGGGCTTGCACTTCATCTCGCTCAGTTAGCCAGTGAAGCTCCTAACGTTCAACCCTGAGAAGCAGCTACCAGATTTTCCGCTGTTCGTGAGCTCACTGATTACTGAGTAAACTGAATGGTTTTTCCTTATCATATAATGTCCTGTGGTTGGAAGGACTTCAAACCACTTAGTGCCCACGTGAGCTGAACTGCTTAGAGATTAAACTGGAGGAACGCTGAGGCACCATTGTCAACACATCGTCTTTGGAAAGAGCTAAACATTTGACAAACTTCACTGACAGAGCTAGGGCAAGGTCAGGGCAGTGAAAGACACAGATACCCATCCAGCATTCCAGACTCTGTCTTCTCTGAAGATGGGGATAAAAAGAAAATAAACTCAAATTCCTATAAATAGAATTTGGTTGGTTTTGTGGGAATCTCCTCAGAGGGAAAAGGCAGAGGAACGCTTTCTTTTTTTCTAACGCAGTTGAAGAAAATGTGTTTAAAGTTGTATTTCAGAAACAGGACTATAATTTCTTTCTGATATATTTTCTGCTCAGACATGTCTGACGATGGATGATCAGTGAGAGAGTTTTCCAAAGCTTTCTAAGACTCTTCACATCTTGACTGATGAGCTTCCCCCACATCAGCCTCTCACCCAGACTTGTGTTTTCTGAGTTAAATAACAGAGATTTATCTGTTTTCGACAAGCCGCCTCACACATTCGTCTCTGTGTCGTGATGGTAAATTTCCAAATGCGGAGACCTTCGCACAGACTCTGAACTGTTTGCAGGTTTGCAGGTTTACTCCCTTCCCACACTGAAAACAAACACTGGAAAGGAAAGCTCACTCGCAAGAGCAGGAACGAGGCAGCTGATACCAGATTAGACCACCCAGAATGCACCAGGATTAATGGCAATCCGGCCTGACAGCATGCTGACCACAAGAGATGAGGTCACCCTAAGAAGTGTTCTGAAGAGGAAAATAAAATCAGCAGAGTGCAAAAGAGAGAGAGAGAGAGAAAGAGAAAAAAAATGTGAAGTCTAAGATGCACATAGACTGAATGTTTCTCCCCATTCGTTTTGGAAGCCCTTGAGTGTTTCCAGGGAAATTTAATCTGACCGTTTCTGAGCCATTTACACTTAACTCACCACAATGTTGTTCCATCATAGTCACTGGTCCAAAAATCCCTCCAAATCATGCCCATAAAGAGTCCTATTAAAAGCAATTGTTTTCTTTTCCTTAAAGTGAAATTATGCTTTTCCAGATTGAAAGGAACATGGACATGAACCCTAAAAAGAAAACTTAGGAGACGGGAAATACACACACTTTGAACCAGAGTGTGTCGTCCATTTAGATTTCCAACCCAGGCTGCCTTGGTTTTGGCAGGTCTGTCCTGAAGGGTTTACTACTCCTTGGAAAGTCAAAATGAGCTGTCTCAGGCCTGGGGGTGGGGTAGGGGTGGGGGTGGGGACGGGTTTAGGGCGGGGGCCTGGCCACCAGAGAACAGGGGTGGGACCATGACTTGAATCTCAGTGCTCAGGGAGGCAAAGCAGTGGAATTTGTGAGTTCAGTTACCCTAGTCTACATAGCAAGTTGCGGGTTAACCTTGCTCCCATTAAAAAACCGTTTTTTAGAGTTTTAATTTATTTTTTGAGATGGGGGCTTACTATGTAGCTAGCCTGGAGTTTTCTATGTAAAACAGGCTGGCCTTAAACTCAGAGATTACTGATCTCTTGCCTCCTGAGTGCTGGCATTAAAGGCGTGTGTCATGATGTCTACCTCACAAAAGGTTATAAGGGATTCAGCCTAATAGTAATACTATATATGTGTAGTGTATATGTATGTATAGGCTTATATATGTATATACACATGTATAATAATATATATTATTAATCGTGCTTTAGCCAATTCCAGGGAGGCTGCATAGTGTGAGACCACAGACGTAGGATGGGCATTTCATGTTCCCAAGGACTTCTGTAGTCCAGGGGTTAAGAGAAACCAAATCACAGGCAATTGAGATTGTCCTGTGAGGTGTAGCGATTGCCTAGAACTTAGTAAACCTTTATCCTTAGTAAAACCATGATGAAATGATCATTCTGAGTGTTAGTATTGACAAGCTGATGGTAAACCAAACACCTCAAAACAAAAATGATGTTTGTCCATGAATTCGCCTGCTTACCAGTTCTAAATGACCCTTGTAGGGACAGATGGCTTTTTCTTTTCCAAGTGCTCGAACCTTTAGGTCTTCGTTTATTGGACTTATTAGGACTTCATTTGTTGCTAGAAAACTACTGTGAGAGAAGGCATTGCTGGCTTGGGATGAGTGAAAGGAGTTTGGCTCCTGAATTTGTACAATGTGCACTACATATGAAAATGCTACGTCAATCAAGAGGGTTTTTTTAAGCCCTTTAAATCAGCATTGGGATACGTGTATTCTACTCTTAACATCGCTGTGCGCTCTGATAAAGAACAGTTAGGAGTTGGTGCATCTGGTTGCAGCCCAGGTGTTACTGTGCTGGGCCTAGTTACAATTAGAGTATCTAATTAATTACACAGAATTAATAATTGCTAATTAAAGCGAAGCATTCCTCAGTAAGGTGAAATCCACTGAAGTGTGCTGCACAGGCTGCCTGGACCAAGACTTTCTGGGGAAGCCTGCATTGCTTCACCTTTCTCTCTCAAGAGTCACTCTGGTTTTGCTTCCTATCTGCCATCTTTGTGACTCAGAGATCTGCCCGCCCCACTTGTTGCACACGGTTATCAGAAGCGCATGAGCCCTCATTTACTGGCTCAACCAAACGTTTGCCGAGGGAATATTCTACGACAGACATTCAGCTACACGCTGTGGAACCTGTCCCAACCTGAACAAAGCTGAGGCTGGGTCAGGGAGACAGCCCAGCAGGTGACAGCATTTACTGTGTACGCCCAGAGAGCTGCCTTCAAACTTTAGGACCTGTATAAAAAGTCAGGTGTGGTGGTACACATTCATAATCCAGGATTCCATAGTAAAGCGAGAGGCAGAGACAGGAGACTATCCTGCTTTATAGAATATAACAGTGACCATAAGATAAATAAACAACTTCCAGAAGCTGACTTCTGACCACCATACAAGTGCCAGGCCTCACACACATGTATATGTCGTCGTCGTCATCATCACCATCATCACCACCACCACCATCATCACCATCACCACCACCATCATCACCACCATCATCACCCACCATCATCATCATCACCACCACCACCATCACCATCATCATCACCACCACCACCACCATCACCACCACCACCACAACCACCACCACCACCACCATCACCACCACCACCACCATCACCATCATCATCACCATCACTGTCACCATCATCACCACCACCACCATCACCATCATCATCACCATCATCATCACCATCACCATCACCACCATCATAATCACCACCACCACCACCATCATCACCACCACCACTACTGCCACCACCATCACCATCACCACCATTACCACCATCACCATCATCACCACCACCATCACCATCATCATCACTATCACCATCATCACCACCATCATCATCACCACCACTACCACCATCACCATCATCACCACTACCATCATCATCATCATCACCACCACCATCATTATCATCATCACCATCATCATCATTGCTAATTCTTAAGGCTAAAACTTTGTTCGACTTCTTGCAGTAGGGAACCATATATAACAAGTAGAACATATATCAAATAATATAAAGCCCTTTAGCAAAAAGGAAAATTGGGGGAGGAGACAAGCAACACTGGGGAAAGATGGTTTTAAGTAGATTTCAAGGGAGCTATCTTTTTTATTAAAAATGCCTTGAAGCAAAGACAATACTTCTATGCTATTTAATGTTGTTGGATGTTTTTATTTAAAACAAAACCAGAACAGACTCAAAAGGACTCAAGCAAGAAGAGGCTGGTCATTTAGGTCAGTGATAAGAGCCGATGTTCTCTCAGCCTTAGCGGGGTTTCCCCTGAGCATTTTTAAATTTTTTTATCCATTACTTTATTTGTTTACATTTCTTTTTTTTATTAACTTGAATATTTCTTATATACATTTTAGTGTTATTCCCTTTCCCGGTTTCCGGGCAAACATCCCTTCCTCCTCCCCTTCCTTATGGGTGTTCCCCCCCCCCCTCCCCCATTGCCCCCCCCGACAGTCTAGTTCACTGGGGGTTCAGTCTTAGCAGGACCCAGGGCTTCCCTTCCACTGGTGCTCTTACTAGGATATTCATTGCTACCTATGAGGTCAGAGTCAGGGTCAGTCCATGTATAGTCTTTAGGTAGTGGCTTAGTCCTGGAAGCTCTGGTTGCTTGGCATTGTTGTACATATGGGGTCTCAAGCCCCTTCAAGCTCTTCAGTTCTTTCTCTGATTCCTTCAGCGGGGGTCCCGTTCTCAGTTCAGTGGTTTGCTGCTGGCATTAGCCTCTGTATTTGCTGTATTCTGGCTGTGTCTCTCAGGATCGATCTACATCCGGCTCCTGTCGGTCTGTACTTCTTTTTGCTTCATCCATCTTGTCTAATTGGGTGGCTGTATATGTATGGGCCACATGTGGGGCAGGCTCTGAATGGGTGTTCCTTCAGTCTCTGTTTTAATCTTTTGCCTCTCTCTTCCCTGCCAAGGGTATTCTTGTTCCCCTTTTAAAGAAGGAGTGAAGCATTCACATTTTGATCATCCGTCTTGAGTTTCATTTGTTCTAGGCATCTAGGGTAATTCAAGCATTTGGGCTAATAGCCACTTATCAATGAGTGCATACCATGTATGTCTTTCTGTGATTGGGTTAGCTCACTCAGGATGATATTTTCCAGTTCAACCATTTTGCCTCCCCAAATTTCCTTAAAATCGTTGTTTTTGATAGCTGAGTAATATTCCATTGTGTAAATGTACCACATTTTCTGTATCCATTCCTCTGTTGAAGGGCATCTGGGTTCTTTCCAGCTTCTGGCTATTATAAATAAGGCTGCTATGAACATAGTGGAGCACATGTCTTTTTTTTATATGTTGGGGCATCTTTTGGGTATATGCCCAAGAGAGGTATAGCTGGATCCTCAGGCAGTTCAATGTCCAATTTTCTGAGGAACTTCAGACTGATTTCCAGAATGGTTGTACCAGTCTGCAACCCCCACCAACAATGGAGGTGTTCCTCTTTCTCCGCATCCTCGCCAGCATTTGCTGTCACCTGAGTTTTTGATCTTAGCCATTCTCACTGGTGTGAGGTGAAATCTCAGGGTTGTTTTGATTTGCATTTCCCTGATGACTAAAGGCGTTGAACATTTCTTTAGGTGTTTCTCAGCCATTCGGCATTCCTCAGCTGTGAATTCTTTGTTTAGCTCTGAACCCCATTTTTAATAGGGTTATTTGTTATTTGTTTACATTTCAAGTGTTATGCCCATCCTTGTTTCCCCTCCAGAACCCCCCCCATGTCATCCCCTACCCCCTGCCTCCATGAGGTGCTCCCCCACCCAACACCCATATCCTCTTACTTCCCCACCTTGGCATTCCCCTACACTGGGGCATCAAGCCTTCCCAGGACCAAGGGCTTCTCCTTCCATTGATGTCCGACAATGCCATCCTCTGCTACATATCCAGCTGGAGCCATGGGCCCCCACTGTGTACTCTTTGGTTTGTGGTTTAGTCCCTGGGAGCTTTGGGGGAGGGTCTGGTTGGTTGACATTATTGTTCTTCCTATGGGGTTGCAAACCCCTTCAGCTCCTTCAGTCCTTTCTCTAATTCCTCCATTGGGATCCCCGTGCTCAGTCTGATGGTTGGCTGCAAGCATCTGCATCTGTATTGGTAAGGCTCTAGCAAAGCCTCTCAGAAACAGCTATATCAGGCTCCTGTCAGCATTCACTTCTTGGCTTCATCAATATTGTCTAGGTTTGGTGGCTGTATATATATGGGCTGGATCCTTAGGTAGGGCAGGCTTTGAATGGCCATTCCTTCAGTCTCTGCTCCAAACTTTGTCTCCATATCTCCTCCTATGAATATTTTTTGTTCTCCCTTTTAAGAAGGAGTGAAACATCCACACTTTGGTCTTCCTTCCTCTTGAGCTTCATGTGGTCTGTGGATTATATGTTGGGTAATTTGAGCTTTTGGACTAATATTCACTCATCAATGAGTGCATATCATGTGTGTTTTTCTGTGATTGGGTTACCTCACTCAGGATGATATTTTCCAGTTCCATCCATTTGCCTATGAATTTCATGAAGTCATTGTTTTTGATAGCTGAGTAATATTCCATTGTGTAGATGTGCCACATTTTCTGTATCCATCTGGGTTCTGGCTATTATAAAGAAGGCTGCTATGAACATAGTGGAGCATGTGTCCTTGTTAGATGTTGGAGCATCTTTTGGGTATATGCCCAAGAGAGGTAAAGCTGGGTCCTCAGGAAGTTCAATGTCCAATTTTCTGAGGAACAACCAGACTGATTTCCAGAATGGTTGTACCAGTTTGCAATCTCACCAACAATGGAGAAATGTTCCTCTTTCTCCACATCCTTGCCAATATTTGCTGTCACCTGAGTTCTTGATCTTAGCCATTCTGACTGGTGTGAGGTGGAATCTCAGGGTTGTTTCGATTTGCATCTCCATGATGACTAAAGATGTTGAACATTTCTTTAGGTTCTTCTCAGCAATTCAGCATTCCTCAGCTGAGAATTCTCTGTTTAGCTCTGTACCCCATTTTTAATAGGGTTATTTGTCTCCCTGCAGTCTAACTTCTTGAGTTCTTTGTATATATCAGATATTAGCCCTCTATCAGATGTAGGATTGGTAAAGATCTTCTCCCAATCTGTGGGTTGCCCTTTTCACCTAAAGTTCACAGCAACTCTATGGACTAGGTGTTTTTCACAGGGATAAGAATTGTTCAGAAGTTATGCGATTGACAAGGACCAGAGCTCCGTGAATCTGTCTTTGGCCCAGACTCTGGCCACTGGGAAGGAAGAAATTTCTAGGCAAAAAGGATCAGGGTCTGTCCTCTGTCTTTCCTAGCTCTGCCTCACCTTTGCACAACAGGGTGCCCTGACAATCTCAGGCACCATACTTAATGGCTAAACAGACTGTCTGTCTTGAGTCCCTTCCCCAAAAGAAGGCAGTCTCCCCAGCAGGTAGTAGCTCTTTTTTTTTTTTTTTTTCCCAGAAGAAGAGCCTGCAGTAGGTCCGAGGCCCAATCTTAAGTCAAATGCTTTGAAAGGCAAAGGAATTATCAAAACTAATCAGTGCAATTCTTGGGGGGGGGCAGTCCGGAGACTCAATTACAAAGAGACCTAGTGTGGTAAAAGTGGGGTGTGCAGTTGTATGGCTTTCCTCAGTGGAGACGAAGCAACAAGGCAGCCTACTGCCAAGTCCCACCTGGCTGCACTGCATGACTGTCTCTCGGTGCTGGGAGCATCTGAATGTGGGAGCCATGAACTCTGCCAATGGATCTAGAGGTCATAAGGGAAAGACCACAGTTTCCCGTGGGGTACCCCTGCAGATTCTGTTTTCCGTCTTCAAGATTCCAGTCTTTGAGAATGTTTATTATATAATTTTTCTGCCCTGACATTACTGAAGTATTGATCAGCGTGGCTGGTTTTCTTATTTATTTTGGTTTTTTTGTTTTTCTCAAAAAGCTTTTTGTCTGTTAAAGATCATCAAGAGCATTTTTAATTAATTAACTAGCTAAATTAATTAATTAATTTATTTATTTATTTTTGCTACCTGCTATAAGAGAGCAGAGAAAATCCATCTGGGCGTATTTTTAAGCAAAAATTAAACAAAAATAAAGGAGGCATTCTACTGGAAATTATTCTGAAACATATCTGAAGATAATATATGATTATGTCAACAATGGCTTAATTTATAGGTTCTGCTTGTCGGTGTTCATTTTCCCTATCATGGTGACTCAGTTAACATGCCCCATTGCCCATCTGGCTTAATTCAATCCTTAACCCAGCAGAGGGATTCTCAGTTTCAGGCCAACTTGGTTCCCAGCCCTGCTCAACATCTCTCTCCAATCATACTTATCTCTTTCCTCTGCTTGGCACAAAGACATGGGTGTTGTGAACAGCTATGTAGTCCCAGCACCTCATAATGGCATGATGACAACAATTTTACTGGTCCATAAAAATGTTGCAACTTCCCCACAGCACGCAGCGACCTCGCCAACAGTTGTAGGGGATCTTAAATTATATTGCGCAAAATTGAGATGAATGAGCTTGAGCATTAATGCGTATCTGTGTGTAATGGGGGCTTTCTCTTCCTTCTCTCCTTGCCAAATGCAGAGGAAGTGGATCCCATCCAGCTCTTTGTCAGCTCCCATTAGAAACGTTTAATACTAATAAAATTTATGGATGTAGTTTCCAAAGGAAACTGCCAGAAGCCTTCAAGATTACTCCGTCAGTACTTAAAGACAGCCATTGTTCACCTTATAAAAATCTATATGCTGCCTGACAGGTATGAAATGTAGCTTTGTATGCTGAGTCAGCATGGGAGACCCCCACCCGCCGGCCCGTGCCCTTTCTTTGGTTGACGTGGAGTTCATGAAATAAAAGTAAATGTGTTCTGAAGTCCATGAGGAAAGATTAATTTGAAAACATTCCCCCCAATAAACATATCAGGGACAGACTCTGGACAGAAAAAAAAGATAATATAAATCATGACTCCATCTTCTCCACAGGTAGGACATCGGCTAATTCATTTTAAAGGTTTTCTAACAGAATGTTCATAAATGAATATACAAATGTTGAAAGTTGAGTGGAGATGGCCCTGTGAGTCTTGTGTTGTTTTTAGAACAAGTTCTTGGGGGTTTGCACTCACACATGCATAAGCACTCACCATATAGAGCGGGTTCTTTGGATCATGATTGATTGGTTTGTACTTAGCATATATACATATATACACATACACACATACAAGCATAATACCTCTATTATATACATACATACACACAATATACATAATGCCTCTAATACATACACACACATACATACATAATGCCTCTAATACATACATACACACACATACATATATACATACATACATACATACATATATACATCAATGCCTCACATACATAAATACATACTGTCTCTACTATGGCTTTATTTGTATAAAAGTCTCACCAGTCTTCTACAAACAAGCTGTAGGGGGTTGAATGAAAAATGCCCAACATGGGTTCAATTACTCAAACGCCTGGTCCCCAGATAATAGTACTCTTTGGGAGATATTGTAGAACCTTGAAGAGGTAAGGCCTTTCTGGAGAAAGAACATCACTGAGGATGAACTTGGAGACTTCATAGCCTCCCCAACTTCCAGTTTGCTCTGTTTGAGTTCATGGCTGAGCCTGGGGGCTCTCAGCTTCCTGGTCCTGCCATGCTTCTGGCTGAGATGGACTCTCATCCCTCTGGAACCATGAGCCCAAATAAACTTTCTTCTGTGAGCTGGTTTTGGCTGTGTGGTGTTATCACAGCCGCCAAGAATAACTAACACACAGTTCCTTATTTTATGTGGTCATTATCTTTAGCTTAGTCAAAATGCCTTCCAAGGGACAGGAGCTTAACATGCATGCTTTGAAATGACACATTTAAATATCGAGTGAGTGAAGCTTCTCCCACACAGAGCTCTGCAGTTTATAAACCATGGAGCTCATAAAAGATTTCAACCTGAAAGTAAGAGGTTTTCCTCTGTGACATCATCATATATGTTAGCATGGGAGGCCACACAGAGACTTGAGACAGTGGTCTCCGAGGTGTCACCTAGATATTCCCGAAGATACACTGAGAGCGATGTGGTATGGGTAGATTTTTAAGAATATATTTTTTGATCTTTGGTTATGAAAATGTGTCTGCTTCGAAGATTCGTGTGGCTAAGGCTTCCTGTTGATCTTCCCCTCTACCTCTACACAAGACAGAGACACCTCTCATCCTGAACCTCGCTATGGTGCCCTGGGCTGAGGCACATCATGCTCCCTCACAGATACAGCTGCCAAAGCCACTATTAGCTGCTGGGGAAGGCACGCGTGCTCCTCAGGCACGGAGAATCTGTATGGGTGTTTCTACGTCTACCTGTGCTGCACCCACTGTTGAAAATACAGCCTGACATCAGAGCCACAGCACCGTGTGTATGAAGTGCTCCATCCAGATCAATTTTAGGGTGACAATCTTCATGTAATGGCCTGGCATCTTCCACTGTCCTGTCGCTTTCAGAAAGTGCAAAGCTAAGTACAGAGTCACGTGTCTGCAAGTCTGGTACTCGATAGCCTAAGGCAGGAAGCTGGTGAGTTAGAGGCCAGCCTGGACTACGAAGGGGAAGACCCTGTCTAGACAAAAACATTAAAAAGTTCTGCACCTCTAGAAGAATCTGGGGACAGCAAAACTAAGAGAGTGTTGAGCGAAAGAACATGGAGAACACCTATTCTACCCAGGTACAAGCTCTTGGGAAGGTTTTGCTTTCTAGAATTTGCCAGATGAACAAAGGAATATTCCTTTTTAAAATGCACTTATTAATTTTTTAAGAATTCGTGCAAGTATTTTTATCATATCCATCCCCCTGTCCTTCCCTTAGCTTCTCCCACATCTGCCCGCCAACTCCACACCCCTGTCAGCTTCTTGTCCTCTTCTATTTAAATATTCCAAGGAGTCCAATTAGTGCTGAACATATATCCCTGGGTGTGGGCCATCCACCAGAACATGATTAATCCACCAGGGGCCACACTATTAAAGGACAGCAACCCTCTCTCTCCCAGCAGCCATCAGTATCAACTGCTGCTATCTCCTATCATTATCTGCTTGGCAAGGATGAGGGATAATTAACTCCTTCCTACTCCATGCTGGAACGTTGACCAACTTGATTTTGTGTAGATCTTTCCTGAGTTTGTGGCTGTAACAGTGCTGTTGTGTCTACAAGACAATGTTTCATTCTGGTCCTCCTCAACCTTTGGCTCTGATAACAAACCAATAGCCAACCTTTGGCTCCCTTCTTCTGATCCCTGAGCCCTGGAGATCAGGGTGTGAGAGAAATGTCCCATCTATGGCTGACCACTCTCCAGATACCTGCTTTCTGGCCTTTGACCAGTTGTGAGTTTCTGTGTTAACCATTAAAGCTGGACTCCCCTAAGGAAAGAAAACCTGGTCCCATTCTTTCCCATGTAATGTGTTGTGTGCAAAAGATGGTCCTTCAGTAAATTCTAATGAAAAATAGGAAAAAAGAAAAAGAGAGAAGTAGAATTGATTCTGGGCTTTGTTTCAATCCAAGAAGAAGAGAATAGATTGAACCTTGAAGTTCTGTCTTGTTAAAAATGTCTTCCCATAAAATTTTATATGATTATATGATATAGCAACCTTATAATCATAAAATCATGTCATTTTGACTGATTATATACTAATGGTTATGGTAATTTAGTGATGATAATTCTATACAGTATAAATGCTTTTCAACAATTGTTTCCAATTTTAAGGTCAACCAAAATAACTTAAAAAGTAGATTTTTACCCTGGATATGGTATCAGGGGAGGGAGAAAGGAGGGTATGTGAGTGGGTTCCTTGGAAGTGGATTGTGGGTACTGGGAACTGAACTGGTGTCCTCTACAAGTGTGGTATATATGTTTAACTCCTGAACCATCTACCCAACCACCAAACTTAAAGATTCTCAAATCTCCTGTTTACAAGAAGAATGGCAATATCCTAAGTCAATTATTTTCTCCATAAAAATATCGACGAAATAAAATTCTGTGAGGAGAGTAGATTGAAAATAAAAGTTCAAGCCAGGCATAGCGGTGCATGCCTTTGGTCCCAGTACTCAGGAGGCAGAGGCAGAGGCAGGTGGAGCACTGAGTTCAAGGCCAGCCTGGGCTACAGAGTGAGTTCCAGGACAGCCAGGGCTCCGCAGAGAACCCAGCCTCATAAAAACAAAAGAGAAGCAACAAACAACTCATGTGGCCCAGGACGAGCTCCCAGAACAAATCAAAGCAATGGGAAATCGGCCTCAGACTCTGGCCACGGTTACCATCTTCAGGGATTTCTAACGTTTGGATATATTGTGTGTGTGCGCCATTCACAGCAATACTATTCTCAATGGCCAGAGGTGGGAATGTTCCGCCAGTCAGCAATCAATGGAGAAGTAAAATACGGCATGAACACTGTGAGACATCGCTCAGCCATGAAAGAAAGGAAATGTAGATATGTACTTCATACAATGTGGATGACTGAAATAAGCCAATAACATGAAGGTGGATACCCAAGGACTCTCCCCCATTTTCATGTGTGTACATGTTTGCATGTGGATGGGCACATGTGTGGGTGGGTGCACACGTATGTGGAGGCCTGGTGTTTGTGTTGGGACTCAAATCTCAGTTGCTCTTCCTTATTCCGTGAGACAGGATCTTTCAACCAGACTTAAGCTTGCCGATATCGCTAGGCCGCCAAGCTGGCTTGTTCTGGAGACCCTCCTCTCCTGCCCTTCAGAGCTTGGGATCACAGGTTTCCGAGCCCATCCAGCATGTGCCCAGTTACATGACAAGTGCTTTAAACACGGAGCCGTCTCCTCTGCCCAAATATTGGAGGATTTTTAGAATAAGGGTTTAAATGAGCCTGAAGAGATGGTTCAGGGGCTAAGAGCACTTGCTGCTACTGCAGTTCCCAGCACCCACATGGTAGCTCACAAGCAGCTATAGCTTCAGTTCCAGGGAACCTGGCCATTTCTGCATTCACAGTGCATACATGTACTCAAGCAGGCTCTCTGTCTCTGTCTCTGTCTCTCTCTGTCTCTGTCTCTCTCTGTCTCTGTCTGTGTCTCTGCCTTTGTCTCTGTCTCTCTGTCTCTCTGTCTCTGCCTCTCTCTGCTCTGCCTCTGTCTCTGTCTCTCTGCCTCTGTCTCTGCTGCTCTGTCTCTGTCTCTGCCTCTCTCTGTCTCTCTGCCTCTGCCTCTGTCTCTGTCTCTGTCCCTGCCTCTGTCTCTGTCTCTGTCTCTGCCTCTGTCTCTGCCTCTGTCTCTGTCTCTGTCTCTCTGTCTCTCTGTCTCTCTCTGCCTCTCTGCCTCTGTCTCTCTCTCTCTCTCTCTCTCTCTGTCTCTCTGCCTCTCTGCCTCTGTCTGTCTGTCTCTCTCTCACACACACATACACACACACACACACACACACACACTCATAAATAAGTCTTAAGAAGTATCTGGAATGGTGTGCTGGTTATCTGATACAACCTAGAGTCATTTTGGAAGAGGAAGCTTCTGATGACAAAATGCCCCACAAGACTGGCCTGTGGGAAAATCTTTAGTGCATTTTTATAACTGGTGTTTAATGTAGGAGGACCCAACCCACTGTGGGTTGTAACACCCCTGAGCAGGTGGTCCTGGATGTTAGAAGAAGGCAGACTGAGCAAACTGTGGGAGTAAGGTTAGTAAGCAGCGTTTTTCCATGCCCTCTGCATCAGACCCTGCCTTCAAGTTTCTGCCCTGGTTGGGTACCTGCCCTGACTTCTCTCAGTGACAGACTATAATGTGGAAGTTTTGGGAAAAATAAACCCTTTTCTCCCCAGGCTGCTGGTCACGGTGTTTTATCACAACAATAAAAACCCAAACTAAGACAAGTGGTTAAGCTCACAGAGACAGAACCTAGAATGGTGCTCTTGGGTGGCTGAGGGGAGTTTTAGTTAAAGAATGTCTTAGTTAGAATTTCTATTGATGAGAATAGGGCACGACAAAGGCAACTCTTATAAAGGACAACATTTAATTGGGGCCGGTTTACAGGTTCAGAGGTTCAGCACATCATCATAGGACAGGAAGCATGGCTGCATCCAGGCAGACACAGTGCTGGAGAAGGAGCCAAGAGTTCTATATCCTGATCCACAGCTGTCAGGAAAAGACTGGATCTCACACACTGGGCAGAGCTTCAAAGCCCACCCCCACAGGGATGCACTTCCTCCAACAATGCCACACCCACTCCAACAAGGCCACACCTCCTAAGAGTGTCACTTCCCATGAACTAAGCCTATTCAAACCACCACAATGGATGGGTAAAGTTTGCTTAGAAAGATGAGAAGGTTCTGGAGATGAATGTGGTGGCAATGATGGTACAACATGAATGTGTGCAGTGGCACTGAGCTAAATAACATGACATGGTGTGAACTGTATGACATGGTATGAACTGTATGACATAACATGAACTGTATGACATGGTATGTACTGTATGGCATGGCATGAATTATATAGCATGGCATGAATTATATAGCATGGCATGAACTGTATGACATGGTATGAACTGTGTGGCATGGTATGGACTGTATGACATGGTATGAACTGTATGACATGGTATGAACTGTATGACATGGTATGAAGTGTATGGCATGGTATGAAGTGTATGGCATGGTATGAAGTGTATGACATTGTATGAACTGTATGACATGGTATGGACTGTATGACATGGTATGGACTGTATGACATGGTATGAACTGTATGACATGGTATGAACTATATGACATGGTATGAACTGTATGACATGGTATGAACTGTATGACATGGTATGGACTGTGTGGTATGGTATGGACTGTATGGCATGGTATGAAGTGTATGGCATGGTATGAGCTGAATCACATGATATGAACTGCATCACATGGTATGAACTGTATTACATGGAACAACATGAGTATGTACACTGGCATGGAACTGTAATTACAAGTAGTTAAAGCAGACATGTTAAAATGAACTGTGCAGCTTTCTGCACTTTCTGAAAATGTGTTTTATGGGCTCTTTCTGCACTGGGGCCCTTGCCACCCAAAGAATCAACTACCTTTCCTACCTTACAGGATCCTTCGGACCCTACGTCTACCATTTATTTATTTGTATTTATTTTTTTTTTTAGCAAAGTAGCTAAATGCTAATAAATGCATGCTGTGTGAACAGACATTTTTACCCTTTGTAACACCCCCCCAACACACACACACACACACAGGAGTTCACCAGACAACAGAAATGTCAGGATAATTCCTGCGTCTTAAGCTACAGGATAGAATCCAATAAGATGTCTTTAAAATGATCAGTCACTGCGCCAATACCAACCTTCCGCGAAACTGGAACTAACGTCAAGCCAAAAATAAAATGTAAAAAATTATCCCCTGTTTAACTCGGATCAAATGGGCTGGAGAGCTGCCAAATCTTGCTTTGTTTTATGTTCTGTGGAGACAGACTTGGTCCCTGAGTCCCTCATCTTCTCCACATTTGTGGGAAGTGGATTGCTTGTGACTGTTGCTCTCGCCACAGAGATGGAGGGAAAATAGTTCTGTCTTGCCCTCCATCAGAGAACATGTGGTAATAAGAAAATCATACACAATCCTCTTTTTAAATAAAACCAAGAGGGCTATTTTTATTTTTTGAAAAGGGGGGGTTTACATCAAATGTTATTACAGCAGGAGAGTGGCTATGAAGAGAATCAACACTTTCAAATCACAGAGAGGAAAACAAAGGCAAAGCGAAAGTTCAACAGCTTCTCCAAGGGACCAGAAAGGGACCGCACAGAAAGCAGAGTCCCCTGGTGCCCAGGTTTCCACTGCAGACCATCTTCCTGCTAAATCAAAGGGGTAAGCAGTGGGAAACACATCTCCCACGCCTCCTTAGCAGCACGAAGAGCAACAGCACAGGAAGGAACACAAGCACCATCTTGACCTTGTGCTCACCACACTCAGAAATCAGCACTCAAGGGTCTGCATTGTGACTTCCAACCCCTACAGCCATTCAGAGTACAGCGAGGGAATCTAGATGACAGCAGGAACCATTCCTGTGTTCTTCCTCAGCAAAGAAAGAGGGGGAGGGAAAGAGACAGAAACAGAGAGACAAACACACAGCACACAGACAGACAGAAAGATGTATGAATACAGACATACAAAAGAGAGAGAGAGTAACACACACCTCATAGACAGGACTATATATACAGACAGACATACAAAAGAGAGACAGAAACAGAGAAACATATAGCACACAGACAAAAAGAAAGATATACACATATACATATATACATGAGATACACAGAGAGATAAAGACAGCTAGACAGAGAGACAGACAAGGAGACAGAAGAGACAAACACCACATAGACAGACAGAAGGATACACACACACACACACACACACACACACACACACACACACACATGAGAGAGAGAGAGAGACAGAGAGACAGAGAGAGACAGAGAGAGACAGAGACAGAGAGACAGAGACAGGGAAAGAGCTGCTCATCTGATGCCTGGCTAAGAGAGAGAGACAGAGAGACAGAGACAGAGGGACAGAGAGACAGAGAGACAGAGAAAGGGAGAGAGCACTGCCTATCTGTCTCCTGGCTAATAACAGAAGAGAGGCCAGCCACAGCCACAGCCACACCACATGTAACCCAGACATAAGGGGATGGGATGGGGTGGGTTGAAAGACTGCTAGCAACTACAGTAACCTTCAGGGGTTAGAAACACAGAAGAAACACCTTCCAGAGCACACTGGAGAGAGGGGCAGGCGGTGGAGAACCCCTACAGTTTCCTGATTGAAATCTCACTTACAAAGTGGGGTCGTTACTTCAAAACTAGACTTCAGAAGGAGAGCAGCCTTGCAGCACGGCAGTGGAGCTGAGCAAACAGAAACCATATAGATGCGCACAGGGGGCTTTTCTATATTTCTCAATAACCAGTGATTTACTCCCGATTTCCCTCCTTGTCAATATTCCCCACTAAATCAGAGTCTATGAGGTCTTCATTTCTCCTGCTAATTTACAGAAAGGCAGCAGAGCAGAGCAAACAAATGATTCTGAGTCAGAGCCCTAAGCACCCAACAGATCAGATTCCCAGACCCTAGTTTCAGCACTGACAGTCATGGGAGATTTCCAGTATGTGGATATGCATACGTATGAAACTTGCACATGTGATTGTATATGTGTGTGAGACTGCATCTGTGTGTGCTATTGTGGGCGTTCATGTGTGTGTGGTTATATTCTTGAATGAGACTATATGTATGTGAATGTATGTGTGTGTATGAGCAGTGTATGTGACTATGTGCATGTATTCAAGTGTATGAGACTGCATATGTGTCTGTGATTGTGTGCATGTTTATGTAATTGCAATGATTGTGTGCATGTGTGTGATTGTGTGTGAGACTATGCTCATGAGTGGATATGTGTGTAGGATCATGTATGATTGTGTATGTGAGACTGTGTTGTTTGTGTTCATGAGCGTGCATGTGTGTAAGACAGTGTATGATTGTGTACATGTGGTTAGGTGTGAGACTGTGTGTGTGTGTGACTATGTGAGACAGTGTGTGATTATGTGTGTGTGATTATATATGCAAGACTGTGTTCATGAGTGTGCATGTATGTGTAAGACCTTGTGTGATTGTGTACATGTGCTCGAGTGTATGAGACTGTGTGTGTGTGTGTGTGTAATTGAGTGTGTATGTGTGTGATTGCATGTGACATTGAGTCTGCGACTGTATGCTTGTGCATGCAGATGCTTGCCCGAATTCAGCATATTGACATGGTTAGACAGAAGGGGAGAAGGGGAGGAGGTAGGGGTGAAATGGTAATAATTTTAGTTTAATTTTAATCTGAAATCACCTGACTGATTTATCTTTATGCTTGACATAAATCTTTTAGATCTCACAGAGTTTAGTCAGAGCTCAGAAAGGAGAAAGGAAGAAGAAAACAAGAATGGGAGACCGAAAAGAAAGAGGAGAGAGGAAAAGAAGGGGCAGAGAAGGGGGTTGGGGATTTAGCTCAGTGGTAGAGCGCTTGCGGCAAGCGCAAGGCCCTGGGTTCGGTCCCCAGCTCCGAGAAAGAAAAAAAAAGAAGGGGCAGAGACAGGAGAAAAGGAAAGGGGGTGAAAACCACTGCTTGAGAGAAAACCAAAGTGGACGCCACATGTCGGGGAACTACTCTGCTCCCACATGTGAGCACCAATATATTACTGACTTACTCAGAGTCATAAATATGACAATTTGCCTCATTTCAGACTGAGGTCAGGCCCAGCCCAATGAGCCGCCATCCTCCTCTGCTTACTTAATGCCCCTAAATATGAGCTTTTCCCAAAGCTCTGTGCGCATATAACATAACTCCATGTGCATCTGCGGCGGGGAGCAGGGCTCCACGAGGTGACAGGAAGCAAGCTGTGAACACAAAGATACTTTTAAGCTGAATGCTCGAACATGATATACGGAGCCGAAGACCGTCCATCACGGTTATTGAAAGTGTGACCAGCAAAGCTATAAACCTGACACGAAAGAAGAGAAAATATGACTTGTTAGGTTGAAAAAATACCATAGAGGGAATTATAAAAGGGGAAAATTTCATGACAAATTAGTTTGTATTTTTTGTTTTCATTTCTGACACATGGAAGGAAATGCTATATGTTTGCTTAAGGAAGTGAAAACTTCTCCACTCCATCCATTTAAAATCCTCGCCCTTAGGCCTTTTGTATCGAAGCATGAAGTTTAGAGGCCTTAAATAGGCATAATGTTTCCCCGAAGAATTTGGCCTCAGAAACGTACTCGATTCAGAAGGGCTAAAAAGGAAAAACCGCGTTAAAACCTGGCAGTGTCTGCGGAAGATGGCTCAGAAGGTACATCAATTTGTTTCAGGGTTTCTTTACCATATTGGTAAATGAAACTGGAGCAAGAATTTAAAGCCAAAAAAAAAAAAAAAAAAGCCACAAACTTGGAGTGGTGCAGTAACCTGAGGCGCATGCGCGTGAGATTAACTTCTGAGTGGAAGAGAGAAAGCCCAGTGGCTTGCTCACAGAGGAGCTGCACGATGAGCTGGAAAGTTGCAGATGAGAAGGGCGAGGCTGGGGATTCCACATGCATTTCCCTTCTGGGAAGAGAGATTTGGGATTAATTAATAGCAACTTCCCTGCTCTGGGCAGCAGATGAAGCAAAATGGACGAAGAGAAAGGACTGAATACTTACTCTGAAGTAAGGTTCGGGTTGGAGAGATCGGTGAGGGTGGGGACAAGTTACAAAGAAATTCCCGCAAGCGGAGCAGCAATGATGCCTATTAATCAGGGATATCTTTCAATCTAAGTTTTAAAGACACTGTTTCTCATTAATCTACAAATATCAGACTAATTTTGTTTTGGTTTTGATTGCTTTTTTTTTTTTTTTTTGTTTTTAGTTTCAAAACTCAACAAGATCTTTTAAAATTGAAAGCGATTCTAGAGCCAAGAGGGAAGAATAAATGAGCAGAAATACCAAGGAAAATTCGGAAACCAAGGTTCATGAGGTTATGGTTCTGATTTTCCTGGTGGTGGTCGGATTTGCTGTAACGGCATGCCTGAGACCAAGCACTTTATTCCGAAAAGAAAGGGCTTGCTTTGGCGTACACTTGTAGAGGTTGAAACATCGGGTCTGGCACGGGTACATCTGGTATGGACCCCCTTGGTACGTCATAATATGACAGAAGTGCACAGACGCCTGAGCAGCGTCCAACATGTGAGGTGACCTCACCCTGTAAACAAACCGTTTTCCCAACAACCAGTCCAGCAGTGTCTAACCTACACCAACGCCGCAGGCCGGTGCCTTCATGACCCAGTGAGCTCCCCTTTCTCCTAAAGCATGACACTGGGGCTAAGCTCTCAGCACATAACTTCTGGGGGATGAATTATGACCTCAGGAATATGAAAACTATTGACAGCTACTTTCATTAGTTATCGGTAGAACTAAGCGGGTCAATTAGAGGCAGAAATTAAACCAAGCTCAAACGGAATGAAAGCTGGGTATCTCTAATCGGGACCCAGCATTTTGGACTCCAAATTTTTAAGATTTGGGGATGTTCCCACAGACAATAATGAATCACCTAAAGGATGAAACCCAAGTCTAAACAGAGTTCACTTTTGCATTCCCTATGCGATACTTCGAGCTTTACCTCACCATGCTTGTGTTTTAACCACACATGGAGGTCAGGTGTGGAATATTGCATCTGTGGCATTGTCTCAGAATTTGGAGTATATCGGACTTTAGATTTGGGATGCTCAGCCTTTAGCAAGAGAACATTTAAATTTTATATATATAGAAATCGGAGTTTCAAATTGCTGGGGGGAAAAGGCCTGTACTTAGTCTAATGTTGGAATAGACTACTAGTAATTTATAAAATTACCCGAAATATATCCCTCATCACTCTGGATACCAATATGAATTTTAAATGAGTCAAACATTTACGTGCCAGAAGATGCAAATATAAAAGCACTTGGAATGTGGGGGTGAGTATTTTTATAATTTTGTGGCAAATAAAATGTTCTGAACAAAATATTCTGAAAGTTGCCTGCTGTGGTAGTCTACACCTCTAATCCCAGCACCTGGGAGACAGAGGCTGACAGGTCTCTCTTAATGAATTTGGGGACACCTGGTCTGTATAGCAAATTCCAGGGCAGTCAAGACTACATAGTGATACACTATCTGAGAGAAAGAAAGAAAGAAAGAAAGAAAGAAAGAAAGAAAGAAAGAAAGAAAGAAAGAAAGAAAGAAAGAAAGTTATTCCAAAAGCTGCAGTAGTGGCACTAATGTCTTAGGTGTAACAGTTGCTGTCTAACTGAATCTAAGCTTAATCAGTGGTAAGACTCCTTATTCATGCAGACTACTGTAAGCCTAGGTAACTGTTGCTGATAAAGTCATGGAATCCAGACGAGAACCCACTACTCTGCTTTCCTAAAACCAGTATAATTTCTGACTTCTTCTAAATACTTATCCTTATAACCCCATAAAACTGAGTCTCTCTGAGAAACTGCCAAATTGACTCCCAGAGTGGCCGTACAAGCTCGCACTCCCACCAACAGTGGAGGCACGTACCCCTTTATCCACAGCCTCATCAGCATGCACTGTCATGTGAATTTTTGATCTGTCGTTCTGACGGATGTAAGAAGATGGAACATCAGAGT
The DNA here is from genome assembly GCF_011064425.1 of Rattus rattus. Classification (NCBI taxonomy): domain Eukaryota; kingdom Metazoa; phylum Chordata; class Mammalia; order Rodentia; family Muridae; genus Rattus; species Rattus rattus. The sequence goes on from NC_046163.1 coordinate 62,597,089, forward strand.
TGTTTCTATTCACATCTCCCTGATGGCTAAGGATGTTGAACATTTCTTTAAGTGGCCATTAGAGATTCCTGTTGAGAATTCTCTGTTTGGCTCTGTACCCCATTTTTTAATTGGGTATTTGGTTTGTCGGTGTCTAATTTCCTGAGTGTTTATATATTTTGGATATTAGTCCTCCGTCAGATACATGTGTTTGCCATAGCTGTTGGGGTTCTGTTCAGGAAGTCGTCTCCGATACAAATGCATCCGAGGCTTTTCTCCACGCTCTTCTGTTATGCTTAGTGTGCCTGATATCATGTTGAAACCTTGGATCCACTTGGACTTGAGTTTTTCGCAGGGTGGTAAATATGGATCTCTTTGCATTCTTCTACATGCAGACATCCAGTTAGACCAGCACCATTTGTTGAAGGTGCTTTCTTTTTTCCATATGGTTTTGGTTTCTTTGTCAAAAATCAAGTGTCTATAGGTCTGTGGGTTTATTTCTGGGTCTTCGATTCAATTCCATTGATCAGCCTGTCTGTTTTTAGGCCAATGCCATGTAGTTATTATTACAGTTTTTTTTCTGTAGAACAGCTTGAAATCAGGGACAGTGATACCTCTTTTATTGTATTGTATTGTTCTAGCTATGCCGAGCTGTTTGTTTTGTGAACTTGAGAAGTGACTCTTTCAAGGCCTGTAAAGAATTGTGTTAAAAGAGAACAGGCACATGTGCAGCAGAGGGCTGCCTTCTCTGGCCTCAGTGGGAGAGGATGCACCTAGTCTTATAGAGACTTGATGCCCCATGGAAGGGGCATGGATAGGTGTGAGGTGGGGGTGGGTGGGTGAAGGGGGCTGGAGGGATGGGGGAGCACCCTCTCAGAGGCAAAGGGGAAGGGGAATAGGGTAACTTGTCGGGGGCACTGGGAAAGAAGGCAACATTTGGAATGTAAATAAATAAAACAATTTTTAAAAACAGGAAACAGGTAGGTCTTTGACCATCTCAGTGTCAATACTTCAGTCAAAGCAAGTCTCAGCACATACCAGATTCAAAAGATAGAACAGACCCACCTCTTCAGAGCACAGACTGCAAACGACGCATTGTAAAGAACTCTGGAAATAGGAAGGGGAGAAAATTGTGACTTTCTTTTACTTTTAAATAACTGATTGTACAAATTATCTTAGTAGTTCCATTCAACTATTTTATGTATTAAAATGATGATAACGGTTTCTGGTTTTTTGGTTAAGTGTGTTTCGCATGTCTGTAGTTTGTTGACATCAATCAAGCCAGTTTTAGAACATTTGGTTTAGAATCTAGGTACAAACATGAGTACTCACACTAAAGAATACAGATGCTTCCAAAAGACTAATATAGTACTGAGTTCTCAGATACAGTTCTTCCTTCCTTCCTTCCTTCCTCCTTCCTTCTCTTTCCTCCTTCCTTTTCCTTCCTCCTTTTTCTTTTCTTCCTTCTTCCTTCTCTTTCCTCCTTCCTTCTCTTTCCTTCTTCCCTCTCTTTCCTTCTTTCCTCTTTTCCCTTCTTCCTTCTCTTTCCTTCTTCCTTCCGGAGCTCTTGATCCTTTCCTCTTTCTAAGATCGGCGATTATGTTTTGCTCCTTCTGACCCCTCCAACTTCCAATGACCTCAGACAATTTCTTACAATAGGCAAAGAGAACGCAAGCACCAGAAGAGGCTCGCCAGCATCGAAACCATCTCAGCAAGTTGCCTGGCCAAGCTCAGAGTCACAACATGGAGAAAGGGTTCTCTGCTACTGATAGAAATATACAAAAATCACACAACAAAAGATGTGGCAAGAAGGATAAAGAACCAGGGCCATAATGACAAGCCAAATATTCATCAACTTGTGAATGTGATACCCAGTTTGGCATTTTTTATCCATTTACCCAATATGATAAATAAATACAATATACCAAAACATCAGAACGCTATTTAGCCATAATAATAGGAGAATTCTGATGCATAGAAGAGTCTCAAAAACATTCCAAGTGAAGTAAACAGGACCCCAAGTGCTAAGGGTGGGACATGCTTTGGCTCTAAGATAAATGCACGCTTGACTCTTCAGTGTAGCCCGATGTTGTTATGTTCACACAGAACATGTATGTATACCAGTCTCCCACTCCCTACCTTCTCAAACATATGTCTGCCTTCCCTGTGTGGGTCATGTAGCCATCTATAAGGCTGAATGATGACCTGAAAGTTGTCATTTTACTTTCCATTTCCTTGGTGACTAATGAGGTTGGACACCTCTCACGGGCTTGCCATTGGTCTGCCTTTGTTGGTGACGTCGTGATAAAATATTTGCACATAAAACAAAAGGACCCCATGGCATTAGTGCAGTTGGCTGCAGTGCGAATGGAATAGAACATTGATCAAAGTAAAAGGGAAAAACCAAGCAGCTCGGTCCAACAGATTGCATTTTCTTAGGATCCGTCCTTATGTGTGAACTTAGAGAAGGTTAACGAGCATTGTTAGGAAAAGTGCTCCCAACGCCATTTGGCATCTACATCTGCCCAAAGCACTGCCACTCAAATGCAGTGAGTAAGTTTGGAAGTGCTATGGAATTTACACTATGTACAATGGCTGCTCTATGCTCTGTGCTGATTTCTAATGACTGTTTAATGGCTTCCGGACCTCTGCGCCTTCCCTGTGGGTATTTAGGCAGTGTGAAAATCATCTCGAAGACTGAGGGAGCCAAACATGATTAGAGAGCAAAGCTGTGGCTGTAGTACAAACACAGTCTCCCCCAGGGTCTCCTAAGGCCAAACAGAAATTACTTTGGGGAAATCAACCACATTAGAATGATGAATTAAATCTTAGCTGGGTGACTTAGCCGTTGGGCCTTCTAATACTTTCATCCTCTGTCTATCAAAGGACCTGGTAATGTTTGAAAGTCAGGTCAGTTGCCTCAAGTTTGTGCACTTAGTGGGAATTTCTGACTGCCTGCACCCTGAAATGAGTTGCTCTCCCTTGAACTCTGCTCAGCTGCTGCTGCTACAGCTGTACACTGTAGGAGTTGATGCTCCTCAGGGTTGAGGTGAAAGAGTCACTGAGCCCCACCTTTTGGATGCTACTTTGGCTACAACGCTCACACGAAGCTCAAGGCGTTCACCATGAGAACTAAAGCACCTGTTTGCCTCTGTAGCCCCTGTGGTCCCTGAAAACTACCACTGCAGATTAGCAAAGCAGAGCAGCAGACACTTATTCCTTCATTCTCTCTCTCTCTCTCTCTCTCTCTCTCTCTCTCTCTCTCTCTCTCTCTCTCTCTCTCTCTCCCTCCCCCTCCTTCCCTCCCTCCTTCCCTCTCTCTTTTCTCTCTCCTTCCCCTCCCCCTCTCCCTCCCCCTCCTCTCCCATTTTGTCTTTACCCAAAGCCCAGCTGTAGAAAGAACACCCAGCAAAATTCTCACTGGAAAGATTTCAGCCCCAAGGAAATGTAGAGATTCTTTACAGAGACCTCCTAAGATGCTCAAAGACCTCTCCTTATTTCCTTGCCCCAGATCAGCATCTCGTCCCCCAGCTGCTTGTCTTTCCACTGATTTATTATTTTAATTAAGCACAAAGTCAACAAATATATACGAACCAGTCTCTGTATAGGGCATGGAGCACCCGCAAGAGTGGAATCTGTGCCCTAGTCTATAGCCTAGGAAGACGTCTCAAGTCAGTCCCGTCCATCTTAGAGCTCACCAAAGCGTCTTGCACTGCATCCTTCCTCACAGCACACTGGCTTCTGTTTGATGGAAGATAATGGGTAAAGTGCCCACTCACCTATATCTTGCAGGGTAACCATGGTAAGCTCAGTTTACATATTGGTACAGCTATGTTTTCTTTTACCTTCTTTCTCTCTGGATTGCTGTTTCAGCCTTCCCACAGGGTAAATAGATAACTGAGAGATAGATAGATAGATAGATAGATAGATAGATAGATAGATAGATAGATGACAGAGACTATCTGTCTATCTATCTAGATATGACATTAAAGGGAGATGAGGTAAACAGAACAAATTGCTCTCGTTTCTGATAATTTTTTACTAGTTACTAAGTAATAAAAAGAGCCCTTTGCATGATTACATATCTGAGTTGAGGGCTAAGTTATAGTTATCAATAAAACATTGCAGGGTGACTGTATTTGTAAATGCTTTTGGTACAGAATTCAGCTATAGACATCTGATCTGAAGTCTGGGGCAACTTGGACATTATGGTAACTATGCAATTTTGCTTACAAAGGATCTCTTGTTGTAGTTTCTAACAGTGTGATGGTAATCCCTTTCCATACATGCTTTTCTGTGGAAAATATTTCATTTTTGCAGATAATTCTGAGTTAACTTCATTATAATTTCTACTGAAAATGTTTTGAAACTAAAACATATTTTACATCAAGAATATCCTCTTCTGAAGAGTATTTTACCTTCTACAAATCAATTAAGGAATATTGCTGACCACTACCCTTTCTGTGTTGATATTTTATTCTTGGTATCCTTGGGCTAGGTTGTAAGGACAAGAGAGAAAAGGGAAGGAAGAAAGGAAAAAAGGAAGGACACAAAGGGTTGATGTACAATTTCATATGAGCACATTACTTTCAAGAGAGAGAGCTTCGAGTTTGCCATTGTTTTGTGTCTGCTTACTTTGTGTTGATTTAAAACCTTGGTCATTAAAGGTCTTTAAGATAAACTTTCTTACCATCACCAAGGTGAGCAGAGCAATGACTCACATGCTCTCTGTGCTAGTCAGCTTTCTGTCGCTCTGATAAATAATCCATCGAAAAACAGAAAGTTTCTGGAAGGATGAAACATAAAAACATAAAAAGGATAACTACCTTTAAAAATAGCATATGGAAGCCTACTTCTGTAGAATACTACATACACATACACATATACATACATGTACACATACACATATACATATATGTGTAATATATATATACATATATATATTGTGTGTACCATTTATAAGCATTTAAAGGGATATACCATCCTTTATATACATTTAAAAGCATTTTAAATTCTGCTACTCTATAATTGGCAGGCAAAACCTTTCCTAGACACCATGAGCTAGCAAATTATCAGCCCAGTACCAGGTGTGTGTTCTATCTTTTCAGGTTGTTGGTCAGTGTGGTACCATAGACTGTCTTTCAAATATGGCGTGTATTTTCACTGCTCCTGGTTACTCTCCACAACGTGAATATCAGACACAATTGCTGAAGACAACACGTGCATGAGACATAGAAAATGGTGAAATTAATCTGGTACAGACCTGGAAGCTCCATCCCTATTTTCTAGCTTGTAGAGTGCTAGAAGATGCTATAATTGCTATCAGGAGAGAATTGACAGCAAGAGTCTTACCTAAATGAGCTCTGCAAGTTGAAAACAAAACTGGCCTGGAAAGACCTGTCCACTGGTGCAATGGCGGCAGCAGTGCTATAGAAGTAACCAACTACCTTCCCATTGGATTTAAAAGCTGCTCTACGTGATGAAACTTACACCTGCTACCATTAGTCGGACTAAAACCCATGACTGGCAAGATCATAGGCTCTAGAAGAGAATTTAATTCCATTATTTTGTAAAATTGGCATGGCAATCAGCTGATCCCTAAATTCTTATCTTCATAGGCATAGATTGGCACACCCCTTAAATCCTTATTAGAGAAGCTTTGGTACAGTAAATGATAGTTAAAACAGACACACAGTTGATCAACATGCAGAGAATGAGAGGCCGCAGAGTGCCCAGCTCCAGATGGAACATCTGTGTCATAGCCCATCACCCCAAGATCAGGGATTATTGTGGAAGAAGAAGCAGAAAGATTGTGGGTGTCAGAGGTAGTAGATGTCTGCAATAAAAAATGACATTTGCTTGACCTGAAAGGGTCTCTGCACACATGAACCCATATGGCCTATGTCTGCATGCAAGAAGATCAAGCCAGCCAAAATGGCAACATGAATGGGAGAGATTCTCATGAAGTCCCACCTTATGTGAGGAGCTATTGGCATGATGGCTATGGGGACGAGTTAGTTTTATTTTGTTTTTCATCTTTATTAACTTGAGTATTTCTTATTTACATTTTGATTGTTATTCCTCTTCCCGGTTTCTGGGCCAACATCCCCCTAACCCCTCCCCCTCCCCTTCTATTTGGGCTTCTCCTCCCCATCCTCCCCCCATTACCGCCCTCCCCCCAACAATCCTGTTCACTGAGGGTTCAGTCTTGGCAGGACCAAGGGCTTCTCCTTCCATTGGTGCCCTTACTAGGCTATTCATTGCTACCTATGAGGTTGGAGCCCAGGGTCAGTCCATGTATAGTCTTTGGGTAGTGGCTTAGTCCCTGGAAGCTCTGGTTGGTTGGCATTGTTGTTCATATGGGGTCTCAAGCCCCTTCAAGCTCTTTCAGTCCTTTCTAAGATTCGGAAGAGTTAGTTTTATTCAGGGATTCAATTCCTAACAAGCTACCCGTGCTTCAGTATATGGTCCTATACCCATGAGCATATGTGCATTGTGTGAAATCAGTGGGTTTACAGAAGGAGAGAGCACATGAAGTTGGGAGAGGAAATGATGGAGATGTAGAGATAAAACTGGAATGAGGAAATGGGGTGAGATTGAGTAAAATTTATTATATACATGTCTAAAATTCTCAATTTTTTTTTTACTGTAAGGTTTCTTGAAGTGGAAATTTCTGGTTTCTTGGGAGACTCAGTTGTGTCACTTGATGTTTTCTTGTAAACTTTCTCATGAGGAGATGTTTTCCTGAGGTAGACACATGGGAGGATGTTTTGCTGAGAACACACATGTGGTGTTTTTCTGGAAGCTGCCTGGAAAGAGAGAGCATGTGATGTTTTGCTAGAGCAGATGCTTGGGACAACACATGGTGCTTGGAAAGGGTGTAAATATAATCCAACACCCAATAGCATTGGTTCACCTTGCCACTCTTTGCTGGTCTGCACTGGGCTTTGCTGGCATTGGTTCACCTTGCCTTCTTTACTCATCATCGTTTGTTGAGACTTTGTAGAGAGAAACCGACCAAAGAAATTCTCACGATATTCCAGCAGCTTTTTGCCACTTCTGCAGACTCGGGCCAATTGGCAGAGCCTTTCGGTTTCTTCTGGATTGAATTGCCACTGCTGCTTTGTGAATGGTGTTTGCAAGTGAATTGAGCTACTACTACTTATCCATGTGAGCTGACTGCAGATATCCTGATGACAAAGATTGGATTTGCCCCAAAGAACTATTTCTAAACAGGTCCACACCCCCCTTTTGTCCTATTAATCTTTCCTTTCCACTACCTCTAGTGGGTAGTGGGGTAGAAGGGAAGTTAAAACACCTAAGAACCCTTATTAAAGTAGATTTTCAAAAGTCTAAGCCTCCAGTTTCTTTTGACCTATGGTGTCTGAGGTTTCAGCCTATGGCATCTTGAACCCGTTGCTTTAGGTCTATGGTAGTACATCATGATGAGACTGTGAGATAAAGGAAGTATATCACCCACAGTGGTCACGAAGCAGAGATAATCAAAGATGGGGGAGATATCTTGGGGTCCAACTCTTTCTTCAATGGCATATGTAACTAATGATGTAACTTCCTCTTATTGCATCACGCCCCCTTAGAGATTTATTGTGCTCCCCAAAGCACCGTCAGATAGGGAATCAAGGCTTTAACGGATAGGCTTTGGGGGTAACTCTACACCCAAACTAGTTCCTATCTGTCTTATTGTTATTTGCTTATAAATTATTTTTATTTTCTTAAAACATTTTCTTGCCTTCTCCTAAGCTCAACTACCTGCTTAGTATAACATTTTATACAATTTTAATCTATATTAGATGTTTCTATTACCAATCAGACGGCCTTTGGCCCATTTGTTCCGTGCAGATAGGAATTGCAGATAGGCAAGGAAGAGTTCCTGTAGTGTGGTATGTGACAAACTTTATAATTTCTAACCGTGTCTTCCTTTTCTGCCATGTGCGTGATATGCATGATTATGTGCACATGTGTGCACTTGTGTGTAGATGTATACACCATTGACTGATATAAAGTGCCTTTTTCAATTGCTTTCCATCTTATTCATTGAGACAGGACCTCCCAATTGAACCTATAACTCCCCAAACAGCTAGTATGGACACGAAGCTCACTCCAAACATCCCCTCTCTCTGCTGTCTGAGCACAGGGCTTGCAGACATGCACAGCTGCATCGGGCTTTGTGTGGGTTCTGGAGAGCTGAACCTGTCCTTATACTCACCTAGCTCCTCCAGTGTTACGTCTCTCATGCAGGCCTGGGGGTGTGTATCCTGGATGCCTCGGTAGGGTCCTGTGGTGACAAAGCTGCAGCTCGCAGCCCTGGGGTATCCTAGACCCTGAAAGCCTGGCAGCTCTAGAAACTCTCCATCAACCCTTCAGCTGCCAATCGTCACTGTCCGGTGGCTGCCACTGCTTACAGGGGCACTACTAATGTTGCCGCTGTTCTGCCGGCACATATGGTGCTGGCATTTCTTTGTGTTACCCCTCAGCCTTGTCTATTCACGAGAGAGACAAGGGGTAGACAAGGAAAGACCGCTGGAGAGAAGTCTTTAATTGGGTCAAATGTTGCAACACCAAGGGAGTCAAACAGTCAGAAAATGGGTGTTGGCTATAGATCTCCACACAAAGGAAAACCATTTCTGTGCCAATCACAGTCCCTTTGCATCTGTCGTGTGGCAGCACTTCTGCTCGACCACAAGGCAAAGGGTCCTTCTTCTAACATAGTAGGGTCCTCGAGATTCTGCCAAAATGTGTGCTAACAAATGCCTAGGGTAAGGTATTCAAAACAGTTGTGCTGGTGGCTGCCATTTTGGGAGCTAGAACTATGTTTTAACAGCAAGCAGCTGCAGGTGCAGGTGCTCTAGAACGTCCTCAAGGCACGTGCGGCTTGTCTGAAGTACAGTGGTGCTTCAAGAGACTCTCACCTGGCTGTTCGCCTTTTCCCAAGGCAGACAATGCACAGGGAGGAAGTCTCATGTCTGTCAATTAGGGAGCCACATGCCCTTGGCCCCAACATGTTAGATTATTTACTGGAAAAATAAACATCAGAACCAGTGATTACAGTAAGGACTCATCATTAATATTAGTAATGTCTTTTAAACCATGTTTAACGGCAGTTTAACAATACTTAACATCTGCCCAGCACTCATGGGTCCCCTCGGTCACTCCCATTTATAAGAGAAGACTCTATGTAACTTATTATAGTGCTGCAAATTCCACGTTATCTGTTTTATGACTGAAAATCCACATCATTCCTTGAGATGATCAAGTTAAGCACAGTGTCATATATAAATACTTTAGCAGAATATTTAAAACCATGAAGGAGTGAAGGAGCTAGGCTGAGAGGCAGCGCCTACATCCTAGTCAACATCTCTTTGAAAGGAACTTATTAGGTATTTGTTGACAGAAATGAATAAACTATGTAAACCACTTATTTTTTGGTACGGCCACCCTTTGTTTCTGAAGAGCAATACGATTTGTAAAGATATCAAGTTTTATCTTCAATTATATAACTGAGTGACTCTAATGAGACTTTTACCAGAAGCCATGTATGAAAGTCAAGACTCATACTTTGCCAGTAGACTCTCGACATTAAAAGAACAAACCACGGGGTCCTAATTTCCGATTGCTGTGACAAGGTGGTGGAGACAGAGGGGTTCTATTTCCAGCCTCTTCATTTTTTAAAACCAACTCCTAAATATATCCTAAAGAATGGTGTGGCTTCTTATAAACCTTCATAAACTTTCATAAAACTGCAGTTCAGAAACGGAGATTACTCATGGCCAGTGAACTCATGATGCCAGCATGTCTTGTGTGTTTGAGTCTCTATTACTTGGGCCCAAAATAAATCAACTGACAGTCAAGCAAATAGGATAAATATTTTAAACCCTGAGCTGCCTCCGCGCAATGTAGTCCTCTGACCTAGCAATAAGCAAGCTCTTCTTTAATTATTTCCTTGCTCTATGGCTGCTAAAATTAGGCCTGGGTGTTTTAGGGGGTGGAGCGAATGCAGTGACTGATGTTTCTATTTCCTGGGGCTGTGGCAGCCACCCAGTGCTTAGATCACTGCCAGCCAGGGCCAGCCGGGTACAGGACAACAGAGCTCCACTGCTAAGCACCGATGCCAGGAAACAAAACCTGCAGCCGGGGCCCAGTTCAAGTAAAAGAATTTATTCTCAGGGTAAGCTTTTTTTTCTTTTTAAGTAAAATGAAAGAGGCCAGAGATTGTGAGATACAGGTAACTTTAATGGCTATGCTACGGATTGAAATTCAACTTGTGTGTCTATCAGATCACCCTCAACTAGATGTGATGGTACATGCCTGTAATTCTAGCAACAGGGAGGCCGAGGCAGGAGGATTGCAAATTCAAGTTGAGCTGGGCCACACAGTAAGTTCTATCTCAAAACAGCCGGGGTTGGGGGAGGACAGAGGAAGAGAGGGAGAGGGGAGAGGGAGAGAGAGGGGAGGGAGGGAGAGAAATAATTTAATAAAGCCCATTTGTTTCATGAAATATAAAACAAGAGCACCATCCCACACTAATGCTGGCTACTCTCTGGCCCCGGCGGTCTTGCGTCCTCCATGGCTAGCCCCATGCAGCGACTGCCCGTCTCGCAGCATCTGCCCATCTCGCACCCGTTCTCTTGCTGAAAATTCTGCTCACATTCCCAGCCATCCACCCCCTAAATCTCTAAATCAAAACTCTAGAAGCTTGTAATTTATCAATCAGATTTATATTAGTAAATTCTCAACCCACAAACATTTACACTGTGAACTCAGAGTCAACTGATATAGATACAAACTGCCCACCTAGATAAGACAAATTGGTCTGTGATTATCCATCCCTTATAAGATATTCATAGCTACCTGTGGCTATTTAAAGCCACAGGGAATTTGGATCCTCTTTCTCTTCTTCCATTCTCTCTCTCTCTCTCTCTCTCTCTCTCTCTCTCTGTATGTGTGTGTGTGTATGTGTGTATGTGGCTGTATGTGTGTATGTATGTGGCTGTATGTGTGTATGTATGTGTATGTATGTGTGTGTATGTGTGTGTGTGTGTGTGTGTGTGTCCGTCCTTTCTGTACTCATCTCTAAAATTCTCAGCCTGCCTTCCTTTTCCACTACCCAATCACAGTCTCTCGCCTTATCTTGTGCCCGTCCTCACCTGCATATAGACAGCAATTCACACCCATGGCCCATCCTAAACTTCAACTCTAAGGTCAAAGACTGAGAATTTGAGTCAAGAGCTCTAAGCTGAGGTCTGGTACTAATTTGCTATTTGTATTTGACTGAATTGAGTGCCACCAGTCACCTGGTGACTTCTCTTACTCAACCTGGATGGAAATGACTGTTCAAGAGGGTGAAGCTCTTCCGGAACAAACACAGCAGAGAACCAAAGATATTTGCTTTATGGAGGAGTCACCTTTACCTATTGGTAATTTCTAAACGTAGAGAGGAAGAATCCAAGAGAAAACACAGTTAGAATCAGAACCAGCCAGGCCCGGTAGCAGAAATCTGTACAGAATCCCAGCCATGTTCTCAAGACACTGAGGCAGAGGGCTCGGAAAGGTTCAGGGCTTCCCTGAATACACACAGTGAGTCCAGTTCCAGCCCAGGAAATTCAGTGAGCCTCTGTCCTAAAATTAAAAGTCAGTGCAGAAGCTTAGACTGTAGCTCGGTGGCTCCGTGGCGACATACTTGTGCAGCGCGCCCAAGGCTCTGAGTTCAATCGCCACTACAAAAACAAAAAACAAACAAAACAAAACAAAACAAAAAAAAAAACAAAAAAGGAAAGAAAGAAAAATGAGCAAGGACCTTAAAAACCAGTCAAGAAATACTGCACCTGTAGTTCCTCCTTTGCAAAGGGAGTAACTCCACTTGCTTGGCTTCCCCTCATACAAGAACATGCTTGTCTGGGAGCTGCGGCTGGAGGAGACAGGTAGCTGATGGACAGCAAATGGTGATATTTGCCAGGAGCCACAGGGGCATACTGCGTCCTAGAAGCTCTTCTCGGAGGCATTTCCCATGGGCAAAATAATATCTTTGCCACAACACTTCCCAGAAGGGGAAGCGGGGAGGTGGAGCCCAACGGCATGCGAGAGTCCTGCAGCTCCCAAGCCAGAGAGGGCAGCTTTCGTCCTTAGGAACATAGCTCCGAAGTCTGCAGCCTTGGGCATCATGAGCCATCTTGTCCCTGGGGCTCACCTCTGCTATTTTGAGCAGAAAAAAAGTCGTAGGTTGGCAATGGGACTCACTTGGTAGAGAGAGTGCTTGCTCCCAATGAGTGAAGTTCTAGGTTTCATGCCCAACACCCCAGAAAGTACTCTAGGTATTCTGGTGTACCACGTGGGGTGGAGGCAAGGGATTCAAAAGTTCAAGGTCAAGCCATAAAGACTAAAGGAGGGTGAGGTCAACCAGGGAGACATCAGACTCTTTCCTTTATCATTAAGACATTAAACTCCTTACCTGACTCTCTCTCTCTCTCTCTCTCTCTCTCTCTCTCTCTCTCTCTCTCTCTCTCTGTCTCTCTCTCTGTCTCTCTCTCTGTCTCTCTCTCTGTCTCTCTCTGTCTCTCTCTCTCTCTCTGTCTCTCTCTCTCTCTCTCTCTCTCTCTCTCTCTCTCTCTCCCCTCCTGAATCTTTCTCTGAATCTTCTACTATTAACTTAATTCTGTTATTTTTGACCACTTCCTTGGAGCAGGGGTAGGGGAACCATAAGTCATAAACATCCTACCTGCCTCCCCCCTCCAAACTAAGAAAACCTGTTGGTCCTAGAAGCTGCAGTGGATAGGGGAGCAGCTCCCCAAGTGTAGGGAACGGTCTGTATCCTGTCATTCAGCACAGGGCTTTTAAGACCTGTCTGGGGCTGAGTGTTGCAGAAGGGAGGGGACACATCGCAGTGGACAGTGTCGTGGGGAGGCTTTGTCATCTTACCTGCCTACTTACTCCCGACAGGAAGAACTCAACTTTTAAGTGTCTAGAAAAGCCAGAGCTTTGAGGTGACTGGGTACTTGAAGCTATGTAATACTTCTTGAGGGCTTGGGTCCTCAGGTGTTCAAAAAGAACCCCCAACGTGTTCTTCCTCTGTTCTTGGGCCTGGAAGCATTTTGCAAACTGGAAGCCAAACAGATGTTCCTATGACCAACTATCGCAGAGGCAATGTGTGGAAGTCTGGGATTTTCTCTTCCATCGGACATACGAGAACATCTCCACTCCGCAGGTGGCTGGGTGCAGCCTTGTGTGCATTCTAGAAGGATCACCAAGGTGGAAGAGCACTTGGGGATGAACCCTTGGTTCACAGAATTCTTTAATCCAGTTTCATAAGAGCCTGGCCAGCCCTTCTGATGAGGCAGTTACCTTGCATCCCAAGGTCATCCCCAGGGCAGGACCAACTTAGAAAGTTGCTTAGGCTTGCTTTGGCCAAAGATCAACATGTACACATTCTACACACACACACACACACACACACACACACACACACACACACACACACTCCTGCATACACATACAATACACACTCATGGATACACATACATACACACACCACACAATGTACACTCATGCATACATACCACATGCACACACATGCATACACATACATGAACACTCATACATACACATACCACATACATGCACACATGCACACTTACGTATTCTCTTTCTCTCTGTCCCTCTGTCTCTGTCCCTCTGTCTCTGTCTCTCTGTCTCTGTCTCTCTGTCTGTCTGTCTGTCTGTCTCTCTCTCTCTCTCTCTCTCTCTCTCTCTTTCTCTCTCCTCTCAATGCACAGAGGACTACAAAGAACTTTTATTTTCTCCAAGCCGTGGTCAGAGTCACAGCAGCTCCCAAGAGTCCTGTGACAGCCCCTCCTCCACCAGGAGATGCAGAAGCTGCGTGCACCCCATCCCTGCACCTCTGCAGGCTTTCCATTGAGAATACAGATGTTCTTACCCTCGAGGTTCTCAGCAGTGCCCTTTCTCCTAAACATCAGTTTGTCTGTCTGCTCTGCATATCTGAGGAAATCTCCAGAGCCACCACCTGCAGGGGAGCAAGTGCCTCATGGTTTATGGAAGGCATTGACTGTGCCCACCGAGAGTCACACTGCATTGAGAAGATAAGATGGGGTGCGGGAGAGACCCCAGCTCCCTTCCCAGCAGTGTTGTCCGGCTTTGACTTCAGGGGAAGCTGTGTCATCTTCTCACTGTTGGACCCAAGTCTCCATGGAGGAAAACCTACCCATGACCAGGTACACAGTGGGGCTCCTGTGCACAGGGAAGACAGAGAGGGACACTAGGCTGAAGCCTCCCAAGTCCTGGGCACTTTGTATTTGGGTAGTTCTGCTTTCTACAGGTGTAAGTAAGGACTCAGATTTCGATGTTTTGCAGAGAGAAGCAGATGTCATCAGATAGTGTGAACTCCCCTAAGAAGACAACTCCTTCCTCCTAAATTAGGGATGCTAGGGAAAACTGCCAGGTTCTCCCAATAGTACTACCCTGTTAACCCCAAGTACTCAGTAATTCTTGTTTAGTTCCTGTCCACCCAAATCAGCAGACCAGGTCTTTTACCCTATCTATCTATCTATCTATCTATCTATCTATCCATCAATTCATCTATATATTCATTCATCTATCTATCATCCATCCATCTATCTATCTATCCATCTATCTATCTATCTGATATGTTACTTCTCTGTCACCAGTGAAATGAACCAGTTCAAGCCAGATTAGATTATATTAAAGGCAGGTTTATTGGGAAGCTGCTCTCAGGTGGGCAAGTTCCCAAGCCTCAAGGACCAAGGCTAGGGAGGTTGTCATGGGGAAGGGGCAATAGGGAAGGGATAAAGAAAGAGAGAAGGTGGCCATGCATGCAGAAAGAAAAGAGGAGAAGAGGGGAGAGAGGGGGAGGGAGAAGGAGAGGGAAAGAGAGGAGGGCTCAAAATGTCTGGATTATATAGGGAGAAGCCTCTGGGGTAAAGGCAGCCCAGCCTCTGGGCTGGAAAGTTTAAGGCTGAGGGAAGGGTATGCCAGGTAGGGACAGAGGGATGCTGGGAGAACCTGGAAGCCAAGTCTGCCTTGGTATGTAAAATATGCACCTTGTCCCGAACCCGAACCCAAACACTATGTATCTATGTATCTAAATATCTATGTATCTATGTATCTATCTATCATCTATCTTCCTATCATTTACCTATCTATCATCTATCTATCACATATCTATCATCTATCACCTATCTCTTATTCTCTTTCTCTCTCTAGCTATTCTTTGTTCACTGTACCCCCTATGTTCACTATGGTCTCTTCATTCTTCCTATCTCTGACTATCCTCTGTCTCTCTGTCTCTGTCTCTGTCTCTGTCTCTCTCTGCCTGTCTGTCTCTCTCTCTCTCTCTGATACCTCTGAGTTCTAGTTTCTTTTCTCTTTGCTCTAGATTCCTCCAGATGCCTCTCATTGTTCTCTCTCTCATTTCTGCCACGAGTATCAACAATACAAAACCTTCGCCTTAGCCACAGAGCAGTCATACTGGTGGTCCCTTTGATGTGCACCCTTGGGTATATCTGCTGAAACCCTCAAACACAGCCTCTGACTTTACCTTTGTCACTTAAGCCTTCATTGTCCACCTGACTTACCACCTTGGGTTCCAGGGATGACACAAATGATTGATAAACATCTCTAAGACAAATGACCAAAACTACCCCCAAGTAGAAGCAGAATGCTACAGAACAGTCTCCTGCCCCTGACCAATGAGGGAGATAACCCTTGATGATAAGCCTGCCCCTTAAAGTAAGACTTGTAATGTCACCAGGGCCAGACAGTTCCCAGCAAGTGAGAGCAGCTCTATCAAGCTCTCCAGATCCCCCAGTGGAACCAGAGCTGAGATAGTGACACTCTTGACAAGCCTACTGATCTGTGTCTGTCTGTTATGCATGTCTAAGGCCCCTCCTTTGTCCCCTTTTCTAGAAAAATCTCAAATACCTCCTATACACCTCTGTTTTTCAGAACTGGACCATGTACTGGGGCCTTGAGTTTGTCTGCTGTATCTCTGTTCCTATTAGTCTTGTAGACAGACTTGAGAACCATTGCACCCCTTTTTCTGTTCTTCCAAAAGTGATCTTGTTGACCCAAACCCTCTATTTTCTGCCAAAAAAAGTGTCTCTTTCATACCTTCCACAAGTATACCCAACCCTGCTCATCACCTCCACCCTTGACACTACTGTGTTCAAATTCTACTGAATCCTCTTCTCAGCCTTTTGGGCAATGCTAAGTGACTGGACCATCTGAGAAGTTCATCATGGGAACACATGATTTTATACAGCTTTCTGAAAGTCAAGCTACTATCCTTTATCCATATCCTAGGTACTTCTGGCAAGTTGTATGTACAAGGCTGTAACACGTATTGTTAACAAATTTAGGCTGCTGAATCTTTACCAAAGCTATAGGGCCTATTCTCGCTTTGCTTGTGTTAGAGAACGCTTGCTTACCTGGCCTTCTCAGCTGCAATGACATAGACCTAGGAAGTGCCACAGCTCACCATTGGACTCAGTGGGAGTTCTCATTGCTTTTAGGTGACTCAATGCTATGTAGAGCAGTGGAGAGAGGGAAGGTGAGGAAGGTCAGCCAGACCACACTGGGAAGTGAGAGCAGAGATGTAAGTGTGTGAATTGGGATTTAGTACTTCTGGAAAGAGACCAGAAGTTCAAGTCCACAGCTTCAACAACATCTGAACTTCGAGGGTGATTTGTGGCAGACAAGAACAGCCCTGATGGAGGTCAGCAACATACGATTGAAATACCTGATAAATAAATTTATTTTAGGAAGAGGAGAGCAAGCAATCCAGAACTGTACTCGGGGAGGTGTGAACCAAGGCTCCATTGTGATAGCCAGGGGGAGGCAAGAAACCTAAGAAGATTCCTTCAATGGCAGCCATGGGAAGCAGTATGAGAGCTTCCTAGGGAAAAATCTGAACTACCTGATGGTCCAGTGGCCCACTTCTGAGTGTATATCTAAGGAACTGAAATAAGCACGTTCAAATCCACCCGTGTTCACTGTGACGCTGGTTACACTAGCCAAGGCTTGCACTCAATGCAAGCTTCCAGAAAGAGAGGAACAAATAAAGTAGATATAATGGGGCACCATTCAGCTGTCAAAAAGAAGGCAAGGCCACACTCTACAAACATAGATGATCCTACACACATATGATAAAGGAAGAAAGCCAGGCAAGACATCAAGTAAGTACAAGGCTCTCTGTGTCATTCATATGTAAATCTCCAATAACTAAGGTAGTCATCTGATCCGAAACCAATGGCCAACAATTCCTCCTCAAGTTAAAAAATGCAAATGAGTAAGTTATACTTATTTTCTACTAAACACATTTTTGTGGAGCTGGTTAGATGGCTCAGAGGATGAGGACCCTGGCCTCATAAATGCAGCTGCCCCAGTTCTCTCCCAGAAACCCACAGAACGGTAGAAAGAAAAAAGAAAAAAGGAAAGAAAAACCCTTGAATCACAGATAAATATGCACAATAATAATAACAACAAACTTTTAAAAACAGAAAACAATGTGTTTCATTAATGGACCTTTCCTAGTTAAGAGCTCTAAGCTAAGTTGTACTGAGTGGCTCGCTATCCCAAACAAACTACCTTTTGGTTTTAAGGCTTCCAGAGTTCCTGTGTTTTTGCTGGAAAGTTAACAAAAATCAGGTTAAAGGGAACTAGGAGGGTAGCACATTTAAGAACCTGAAGGGGAAGAAGGCTGGAACATCCTGGCATTTATTACCAGGTCTGGAAGGAACTTTGTTAGTGGCACTTATGGTTAGAACAGAATTCCTGCCACAGACGACTAAAGGGGAAAAGTATTTCACTCCTGAGTACATTAGATTCAACCCACGTGTCCAGGTGGACATCATGGCGACAGGAACCAGTGCTGGAAGAAGGCCGTTCACCTTGGCGCAGGCAGGATGCAGAGAGAGAAGGTTACCAGAGACCTGGTATGACTTTCGAAGAAGAGTTTCTGCTCACCGACTCCCTCTGGCCTGTCCCCACCTTTCAGACTTTCTTTAAGCTCCCAGATTAACTCTACTACTGAGGACCATGTAGTCAAAACATGTGTATGGGGAGGAAATTTCCGTTCAAGCCGTAACTGAGACATTGCATGAGAAAACTGGAAAGCACATTGCTAGCATCCTTCCGCCGGTGGGAGAAGGATTGGAAGGCTGTCAGAGGATCTAGTTGTCCCTAGTTGTCTCCTCCTCCCCAACAGCTGGGATTCATTTTAAGGACCCTTTTGCTTCCTTCATCATGACAATTTCCTCATATTGTCTCCTCAACCTGTGTCAAGGAAAAAACAGGCCATGTCCTCAGAAGGAAAAGCTTGTGGTGGAAGCTAGACCACTCTATGTGGAAAGCCAGTGTTTGGTGAAGAATGTCATGTGAAGTGAAGCTCAAAGTGACCAGACATCTTTGAAGCAGCATCAATGCCATCTGGAGCCACCAGACTGCACAAAGAGCAGGATGTGACCCTGGTTGTCTTTAGCAAGAATGGCGGCTGTCACTGTATAGCTCTCAGGTTGAAGTCCCAGCCCTGAAACTCAATGCTCATTGAAAGTGTCACGAGCTCTGGACATTGCCCACAGTGATCTTGGCCCTTCTGACTCTGCCTTTGTACACCGTCCTTGCTTGCCTCAACACTTTTGCATCCCACCATTGGGTTTCCAGGTCCAAAGGACATCTTGAACAGGACTAAGCAAGTATAAGCCAAGTAGATGTGCTGAGTCAGGAAATAGGGATAGGGGATAACCTCTTTCCTCATGCCCCCAGTGGAAAGTGGGGTCCTGTGATCTCACCTATCATGGGGTTTCTTCTGGAAAAAGAACGTTCAAAGTTTGATTACTCATGTCTACTGAAGTCTACCTGATTTAAATCCTCGTCAACACTCCCTCTCAAACTTGTCCTTCTCAAAACCCTCCTTTTCAATATAGGCATCCCAGCTTCTATAACTTAAAACAAGGCCACTGTAATAGACAACAGAGTGCTGGATTACTCATTCCAAGAGCAAATGTCTAAGCTCTTTGGCCAGTGTCTGCTCTTCCTATTTCAACCTCATCTGAATTTCCACATTTAATAATAAATACAAAGCACACCATGGCCAGCACAGTCCACACACAAGACTCCTTCCTACAGGCAGAAGAGACCACAGAACACACCATGACCAACACAGTCCACACTCATGAGTCCTTCCTACAGGCAGAAGAGACCACAGATCACACCATGACCAACACAGTCCACACTCATGAGTCCTTCCTACGGGCTTATGAGACTACCACAGGTGCTCCAACTTTTCCTCTACCCTTTAGCAGCTGAGTGCTAGTTCCAGCCTGGCTGGTTTCCAGTCATCTCCTGGTCACCTTAGCTGCCGTAGCTGACAGTGCAGGAGAAGGTGCCGTGGCTTTTCCTGTCCTGTTTTAGAAATATGGGTCCATCAGCCCTGAATAATAATTCGGCATTCTCTTTTCGTGGGTTTCCAGTGGCATGTGAACCCCCGGTTAACAAGAGGTTGTTTCAGCTCCCGGTTTTATAGACTTATTGCACCATTTCTGGGTGGGAGGAATTCTCCATTGAGTGCTGAAACTCTGGACTGGTAGAGCCATGGACCAAATGCAAACTTTAGATCAGTATTTGTGATTAACGCGCCCATATTTCATACCCACATCTCTGAATTCGTATTCCAAAGCAGGCAGGAAGGGTACCATTCATTCCCCATGAGTTCGAAGCAAAGGCTTCATCCTAACCAATGCTCCAAGTTCCCAAGAGCCTCCAGCAGACAATATATCTTAGCTGAAGATCCATCCTTCTGTCAGGCTGTGGTCAGAGGGACCAGTAGTTAGGCCAGGAAATCCTGTGCCCATAAGTCCATCGCCTTATCTCAAAAGCTTACTTGATTCTACTGAGCGAAATTTTGTCTCAAGAGATATGGAAATTCAACGCCAGTCAGACTATGCTGCATATGGAGCAACAGTGTGGAAAGATTGAAACTTGGTGATGTTGAAGGATTTAAAATTTGACTAATGAAAGTGGTACCCAGAGAGGAAGCCTAAGGAAAACACAAGTATGTCGTGATGTCCATATAGTTGATGGGGGCATAATTTCCACTCTACGGTGGTAGAGTCAACTTAAGCTCTTTAAAGTCAATGGCCTCCTCCTGCTCAGGCCTGGTTGCTTCTTCTATGTACTTGGAACCTAACTGTGGCCCTTGTTAGGTCACCATGCTGAGAGGAAGACCCTGCCACCTAGATATGTGCACAGCCTTTATCCCTGCCGTCAACCGAACCCCTTGATCAGACCAAGAAAAAGACTTAGAAGAGATCTCTGTGGTGAAAAACCCCTTCGATCTTTTTGACTTTGTAAAGCTGCCTCCACAGTGGGGCCTCTTGGTGAGCTTGCAGATGAACGCAGTCTCATCCCCTGAGCTCTTCCTAAGGCCTGTATCCATTATCTTCTGAGTGTACCCATCACCCATTCTCCAATGTTATTCTTTCCAAGCCTCTGACCATCTGGCCAAACCATCGGCCGCCATCCAGGAATTAGAAGGAGATAATTGCTTTAAGCAATGTCTCCTAGATAATCAAGCACACCGCAAACATCTGTTCCCAGGAGAATCTCTATGCTTTATGAAATCGGGGACCACCCTTGAGTGGTGTTCAAGCACCTCAGCAAGTTAGAACCCAAGACTTTGACCAGCGGCTGGCACACACGGAGGAGAGAATTTGATGAGCCACAGAAAGGAACTAACTCTTCCTGGAACCCTACAGAGAGCGCGGGTGGGGTCAGGGTGGGGCTTCTGCCTGCAGTTTGAATTCGAAGGAGCGCTGAACAGAGCCACCATCATCGTGGCCCACGTGCCCTCTGGACCTGCCCCTCTACTACCACTGCAAAAAACTATCAAGCCACAGAAACACTTGGGGTGTGTGCCCACCGCTCCCATCCCGGGTCTGATTCCAACACAAACAGAGGCCAGCAAAGAACATCCTGTCTCTGTGGTGGGTAGAGACCTACAGAGAAATTCAGGGAGGGGGGAAATGCTGTGGAAAAGGTTTCTCTCTTTTCTTTTTTTCTTTTGAGAACTTCAATTTCTGAAACCCCTTCCTATTAATCACATCTTGGAGTTTGAGATTACAGATCGTCTACCCCGGTGGCCTTTTAACCCTAATTAACCCACTAGATCATTTGGTGCCCCTACTTCATTTAACTACGTGTTGCAGCTTATAAAAAAAATATGTGGCCTCATGTCTGGTCAAGTACTGCACATTCCACAGTTCTTGTTCGGGCCACTTCCTTCCCTATGGAGCCATTGCCTAACTTTTCCAAAGCTGACATTAATATCTCAGACCATTATAATACAGTTATTTTCAGGGACGGCAGGGAGGAAGTCACGTGGCATCAATTGGTCCCACGGGGTCTCTTAAGTCTCCATTTAGCATGTTGTTTTTATTCACAGCAACGGCAATGGAGTGGAAACAGCAAGGAAGTCACTATTATTGTGTTAAGTGAGTAATTATTTTCTAGAGTTTGTTTGGTTAATGAGTCAGTATTCCTTTTTTAAGTGTGTGAAGGCAGCTAGTAGCTGGGTCAAAGGTATGCACTCACACACACACACATACACATTCACATGCATGCACACACAAATACACATACATACATACACATGCACGCACACACAGGCACACACACATACACACACAATGCACGTGAATAAGAATGTACACACAGGCATACACACACGCACGCACACACTCACACACACACACTCAGATCTAGGCCACCACCCATTGGTCCTATTTTAACCTGTACTGTGATGTGAGCTTATTAAAGGGTAGGGACACAGAGAGCTAAGTCAATCCTTTGAAGTTTTATAGTTTGAGAGAAAGGAATTCAAAAGCTCCCAGGCATAAAAAGGTAAACTTGGTCCTATTTAAATGAGTGAACCAGAAGGGTTTCATATTGAAACTTGGGCACCAATATGCTCTGTTATTTTATGTTTACATCATAAATTTTACTTTCTAGAAGGTCATCACAGACATTTGCCCAGGTAGGTAGGGCAGAAGTAATTTTCAATTTCTCAGACTAAGAGCTGAAATGTATCCAATATGCAGAATATCGGATATGTGGACTCTATAAAAGGGCTATTCCAGCCCCAAAGGGGTCGAGACCTACAGGTTGAGAACCCTGGCTCTGGAGGCTCATTCATACTTCGCTATCTGTGATGAGGGAATTCTGCTTTTCCATGTGGAAGTTGGTAAGAACGTAAGCCACGTTCTGATAAGTCTGTGTCCATTGACACGAACCAGAGTTCTGTGAGAGGAGGAACGTCAATAGAGATTGTCTCCTGTCAGCCAGTCTGTTTGGCATTTCCCTCACTGATGTTCACTGTAAGAGAGCTCAGTCCCCTGTAGTGCCACGGCCAGGCGGATGATACTGGATGGTATGGAGAACAAGCCAGTAAGCATTGCACCTCCAGGATCTCTGTACATTCCTGCCTCCAGGTTCCTGCCCCAGCGTTTCTTCATGAGAAACTGTAGATTATAAATCCCTTCCTTCCCAAGTTGGTGGGGGTAGTGGCATATATCGCAGGGACGGAAATCAAATCAGGACGCGCAAAATAAAAATCCTTCCCGCGATTTCTGGTAGGAGAACCCAGCAGTTCGCTGGCATGAGAAGTAATTTACTTTTTTTTTTAAAAAAGATGCATCAGAAAAAAAAATACCAATTAACTGTTCTTCAAGGTGGCAGCAGTCAGTTAGGCAACGTGCATACACCTATGATCCTAACACTTGGTAAACTGAGGCAAGAGGATCGGGAATCACCTTGGAGTGACTCTGAGGCCATACCAGAGTGCATACTGAGATACTGTCTTTAAAATGAATTAAAAAGAAATGTTCTGCAGTGTGGATTTGATTTTTTTTTTTTTTAAGATTCTGAAGTGAGAAAAGGGATGCGTCTAAAAAGAATAATACAAATTTTCTTAATCAGGGAGAGTCTGGGAGTTGTTTGCCCCAAAGACTAGATCTTAATATGAAAACCTTTCTCAGTTTTTTTTATACTGTATTAAAGTTTTATCCTTAATCAGTAAGCCAACAAAATAGGTAATAAACCTGTTCTTTCTTAATTAGTCAGATCAAAGTACTAAAGCTGTTAAGTTCACATAACCCATTCGCTATCGCCAATAAATAATAAGTGTAAAAGGTTTTATGACCACGGGTGTGAGAATGTCTCCTGGGACACTGTCGCGCATAGCAGTCATGAGGCTGTGCGCAAGCATCCCCACCAGAACGCAGGATGTAAGGAGGCGTGGCTCTGTTTGAGTGACTCTTCGTCCTGGAATCCGGGCCAGAGGGGCTGCTTTCAACTGCCACCCTCACAGAGCAGAGTCCACCACCTCCGGGGCCGTGCCAAGCTTAAGGAGGTTTAAAGGTGCTATACAGGGGAGCTGCCTTCTCTGGCCATCCTGCCTGAGCGGAAGCTGGGCACAGGCTAACAGGGAATGAGGGACAGTTTACTAATGACTCGGGTAATTATTCAACTTGTGAATGGACTAGGGCCTTTGGTTCGCCTTCTCCTTTCTCCTTAGTCTTTTAATTGCTCATAAAAGCCCTGTGAAGTCAGTTGGAGCAGGAAGTGAAAACTGAGATCATCTAGTCTATCGGGTTTCTTTTGAGTCGTTCCAGTTACTGTGTGGAAGGGGAAGTGATTGAACCCGCTGGCTGACTCAAGGCTGGGGCCCCACTGTGGATTCTGCTCGCCTACCCCACCACATCCAAATCAGAACAATGGTCACAGAGGCTGGGGGTGCGGGGTGGATAGCCGGCAGCGCTGTAGGAAACCCAGGAGGCTGGTTTGCCCCGTTCCTTGTGTTTTTATAGATGTAAAAATGGATGCCCAAAGGGCCAAAGGGAGTATACTAACAATGTCACAAGGTTCGCTTTAAGTGAAGACGAGAAAACGCCACTTAGGATTTGATAAATAACAGCAGTTATACTGTATTAATATTATATCAATTGTGTATAGTAAGCACGGATCTTCACCAGGAGTTCCATCTTGGACATGTTTTTTTTTTTCTAGAAATAGTTGTTTTCATTATGAATTTCAAAGACAATGTATAAGCCACCTAGTAGTAGGGTTTCGTTTCAGAGCATAATGTCAATCATAATGTGATTGGTGGCATCGCACCATTTAGCCCGGACACACAGAAGATAGCACAGCTATCTGTTGATGGAAATATAGAAATGTCTTTAAGCCATGGGGCGGCCTGCCACTGTTCCTACAGAGATGCTTTTAAGACTTCTTTTTATTGTATTATGCATGTGCACCTGTGCATGCAAATGGATATGTGCACATTAAATGCAGGTTCCCCCACAGGTCAAAGGTGTCAGATACCCTGGAATTCGGGTGGTGGTTGGCCATGAGCTACCTGATGTGGGTGCGAAGAACTGAATTTGTGCTCTCTGCAAGAGCAGCGGGTGTTCACAAACGAGGCATCTCTCCAGCCCCATCGTGCAGAGCTCTTAAAGAGCCACCCAAAGAGAAAGCCAGGTCTCCATCTGGTGGGGAGGGAAAGAGAAGGGACAGGGGAGTAGGAGAAATGATGCCCTCATCTGTTTCCTTTATCACTACACAAACTCCTCCTGCATCTGGACGGTATGACTTTATATTTTGCACAGTCCGGAAGGAACATCTGTCTGTAAACACCTTAAAACAGCTTTAATGTGTAATAAAACTCAACTACAAGACTCTACTACTGAGAAGAGACTCTAGGACAAAAAAGGATTCAGAAAAAAAGAAGTAAAGCCTTCTGCTAGTGAGCCAGGTTCTCCTCAACTTCAGAAAACTCAAGAAATACCAATGCTCCCTGGGCTAGGGGAAGCTCAAACGAACTATTCATAGTGACAGCCTACCACACAGATCTGTGGAGTAGCCAGTGTAGAATGGAACAGAGCCAGCATGGTTGGGGGGCAGGGCAGTGGGATAAGAAAGACAGCTTTCGTTTTCTCTCCTGTAGAGGAGAGGTCTTCTGGCTGTATGGGCGTATCAGACATCCCACTGTCCAGATTCACTTCTCTCTTCCAAAGTTTGTCAGGTGTGGCACAACGCTAACATAACTTTGTAGGAAAGACACTCGTCTGGTATTCGGACATGCCTGGAATTCGAGGGGTGAACTCTCTCACCCAGCACATTTCCAAGATGCTACCTTTCCGGGCAGAACTTGCTTGTTCGAAGAAGCTGATTCGCTTTTCAGAGCAGGTGGGACCCTCCCTCTCTATCTGTACCCCGATCTGTTTCTGGCCAAATTGTGAGAGGTGAGGGGAAAGAGAGAGAGAGAGAGAGAGAGAAGAGAGAGAGAGAGAGAGAGAGAGAGAGAGAGAGAGAGAGAGATATTCAGGAGAAAAACGCTTCAGGAGGAAAGACGGTCGGTAGCTGGGCAAATGTCTGTGAGGAAACTAAAAGGATCTGGGAAGCTGCTAGGCTCCAGTTTTCAGAAGAGAACACATAACACTGATCATCCCTGTGTCTTAATATAGAAGGCTCGAGAAGCCCCCAAACAGCCTTAGGAGCGCTACAGGGCAGGGAGGGGAAAGCACTGTGCACCTCAGAGGGAGCCACGGGGACAAAGAGCATTGTTTGGATACGGCTGTGACAGTGGTCTTCCCGGGCTCTTGGCTCTGGTCATTTGAACCTTTCTGGCCCTGAGACATTGTTTTCAGATCTTCTAAGGGGGGGTGGTGGTGAACCTGTTTTAGGAATAAAAAACTCACTGAGTTATTCTGCTTCACAGGGAACTATTTAAGGCTGAGCAGTTTGTGCTTTGACCTTCCTGCCCTTCAGACAGAAGAATAGACACACTCCAATGCCCTCCTCTCCTCCCGGAGTCCCTAGATCGTGAGCATGATAGAGAAGGGCAGTTCAGCTTGGCCTTATTAAAAAAAATGAAATTTTATAGCTGTCCTAAAGCATAGCTGTAGAAAAGCCATCAGAAATCAATAAAAAAAAATTACTCCAAATAGTACAGACATCCCCCTTTCATTATATGGTTTGTAGATAGAGCCAGATTTCATGTAAAATGAGATGCTGCCATGACCCACACATGGTACAGGATATGTTTATTAGCGTTAGAAACTAGCAATTCTTTACCGTACGGATGTAGACAGAGCTTATAATTCCTGGCTGAGCTTGCGGTCCAATGTATTTTATGCACCGACTTTGCATAAAAAATCATTACTCTGCGATATTTAAGCACCAACAAGGGTAAAAGCGTGTATATCAGTAATCAACTGTCCTGAAACAAGTAACCTTCGATCTCAAATGTCTCATACACTCCACACTCATGCCAGAGCTTTTGTGAGTGCTCAATTTGAACATGGCCGGACATACTCCGCCTCCAGATCCCAGCAGTGAATACATCAGCTGGGGCCAGAGCCATCTCAAGCCACCCTGGGGAAAGGCCTGTTTGTAGGCTCACCCGCAGGAATGCTGGGGAGTGCCCTTGTTCATTGGCTTTTAAAATCAAGTTTGAAGGAGCACGCCCAAGGTGGACTCACGGTCATGTCCTCGCCTAACCTTGACGGAGACATCGGGGTCGCTCTGACTCGCATTCATGTAAAGCGACTTATTGAGTTGGACCAAGCTGAGGCAGAGTGGTGGCGAGGCCTGATGTATTTCCCTGTTTCACATCCTCAGAATCAGCCACAGTGTGAACTGAAAATATTCGAGCAGAAGAACACATCTGTGCTGACCGTGTGGACTTTTCCCTTTTCCGTGGTTCCTCAAACAGCACAGCAAGACGACCGTTTACAGGGCATCCGTACGGCTTTAAACCGAGGGTAGAGTGTATGTGGTTGCCTCTCTCCTGAAATCCACAGTCTGCGCTATGGAATGAAAATCTCTCCCCTCAAAGAACACACACAGAGTTGATAAAGAGATGACTCTGTGGTTGAAAGTACCAAACTGCTCTCGCAGAGGACTGGAGTACAGTGTTCAGCCCATGTTGGACAGCTTACAACCAACTCCAGGTCCACGGTGTCTGATGCTTTCTTCTAGCCCCTGAGCACAGCTACATCCCCATGCATAGGCACACATAGACACATGATTTAAAGCACAAAACTAAAGTACTGATTTTAGGTATTAAAAGCAATGTAGGCATGATACATAGGACGCAGAAGAATGTGCACAGGTTATATGTAAATTCCATGTTATTTTATGGGAGAAATCTGATCACTTACACATTTGGGAATACAAGATATCCTGGAGCCAACTCTCATGAGATCCGGGAACAACTATATACAAGGACATTGACACCAGGATGCAGAGAGCACCGGGGATGTCTTAGCAGCTAGAAGCCTGAAATAGCCAAACTTCACAAAGTTGGTAACGTCTACTGGTATCCCGAGTGCCAGCTGTGCCAAGCTTAGGGTGATCTTCATACAGGTAACATGCAAAGGTCAAGACCTCAAAGATCTGCCATGCCTTGGAACCAATGTGTGATGGATTCTGTTATCAACACCAGACAACCAAGAGGCTAAAGAGAAACCGTGTGCCCGTTCTGAGACATCAGCCAGGCCACATCAGTCACAGGTGCCTGTCAGTCCTCTAGGGCACACAAGCGGCTTGACATAGGCTCCATTCAGAAGCTTCAAGACATCACATCATAACAAGATCATTGAACATACACCACGGCATAACATAACTGATCTTACCCCCTCTCTTGTGTGTGTGTGTGTGTGTGTGTGTGTGTGAGAGAGAGAGAGAGAGAGAGAGAGAGAGAGAGAGAGAGAGAGAGAGAGAGAGACAGTTAAAGAAATCTTGGAGAAAAAGATGGAGATCTTGACGTGTCAAAACCATGAGCTTCCTAGGATGATAAAAACCAGCTCAGTTTCAACTTGGAAGCTATGAGCCTAACTGAATTTAAGGGGAGTGACAAAAACCAAATGGAATTTAAGAATATCTGGAAAGATATTCTTGTTGGGTGGTCAATGATGGAGGTAGGGTCATTTCAGGTAGCCCAGGTTGGCCTTGAATTTGCTCTATAGCAGGGGCTGGTCTTCAAACTCCTGATGCTCCCCCATCACACCTCCAAAGCAATAAACTTTCACCACTACGTTCCTGTCTCATTCTCTGTTTTCAATTTTTCGCCTTCCCTTTCTGAGGTAGGTTTTCAATATAGCCCAGGCTGATCTAGCACTATTGTGAAGCCCAGGCTGCTAAAAGGATACTTTTAAAATAAGTAAATGTAGCTTTAAGGTCCATCCCATGAGATGGACCCCCACACCTGACACTGTTAAAGTGGCCAAGAGCCTGAGACTAGACGGTCCTTGGGCCTACCTAGTAGAAAGCCTGCTATTGTCATTCTGCTATGGACGATAGCAATGAAATGACTCCTACTGCTATGTTCACAGCTCAGAGCGTTGCTCGACATCAGCAGAAAAGAGCCTCTTCTTGCAGTAGAAGACGGATAACACATTAGAGCCCTGCCCTCAAGGTTCAGGGAGCTGTGTAGAAGAGGGGCGGAAGGATTGTAAGAGCCAGACATGGTGGCTGACTCTAAGGAAACGGTGTCTTCCAGACACGACAGGACTGAGGCACACGTGAATGCACAGAGGCTGTGGCAGTGCACACAGGTCTAAGGCAGAGGAGTCCAGAACTGAGAGGGGAGTGGACATAGGGCTCCACACCAACCCAAGAAGCTATTTGTAATTGCTACTTGCTGGGAAAGAGAAACGTCAGTTTTCTCCAATGGACTGTCACTGGGTATATCAACCACTCTCCAGGGCAGGCCTTGGGGCCAAGAGGAGTGACCAACGTGAACCAGACATAGTGGTTGGTGTGTGTGTTGGGGGGTTTATTTTGGCATTTTTTTTGTATTATTGGGTTTTTGTTTGTTTTAATTTACATTTTTCGTTTTTGTTCTTGTCATCTGAGAATAGGAGAGAGAGAGAGAGAGAGAGAGAGAGACATGAGATGTGGGAGAAATTAAGGAGGGGAAATAAGATCTAAACATATTACATGGAGCTGGAGAGATGGCTCAGTGGTTAAGAGCACTGACTGCTCTTCCAGAGGTCCTGAGTTCAATTCCCAGCAACCACATGGTGGCTCACAACCATCTGTAATGGGATCTGATGCCCTCTTCTGGTGTGTCTGAAGACAGCAACAGTGTACTTATATATAATAAATGAATAAATCTTAAAAAAAAGAACATAATGTTTAAAAAACATTATTTAAAAAATTAATAAACGAGGTACAAAGAACTTGAATTTGTTAGGGTTTGTTTGCCTAAAATATTAGGAAACATGCTTCTTCAGATTTTCAAGGATCGTGGGTTAGCACTTTTTTCTCTGGAGCTCTGAATGCAAGGACAGCACCACCTGCAACTCTGCCCTCAGATGCAGAGGTGTTAGCTTCCTGTGCTTCACACTCTGTGTTAGCTCTGAGCAGCTCACATGCACGCAGCGGTAGCGATGCCCAGTACGCCCGACACTGTGTTAGCTCTGAGCAGCTCAGGAGCACGCAGAGGTAGCGATGCCCAGTGCGCCTGACACTGTGTTAGCTCTGAGTAGCTCACATGCACGCAGCGGTAGCGATGCCCAGCGCCTGACACTGAGTTAGCTCTGAGCAGCTCAGGAGCACGCAGAGGTAGCGATGCCCAGTGCGCCTGACACTGAGTTAGCTCTGAGCAGCTCACATGCACGCAGCGGTAGCGATGCCCAGTGCGCCTGACACTGTGGTAGCTCTGAGCAGCTCAGGAGCACGCAGCGACTGCCCCTGAGTCTCACTATCGACTGCTTTCTCAGAACCTGACTCTTGTGTTGTCCTCAACCCAAACCCTTCCCACTTCCCTTCAGGAAGAACGACACGATTACAGCTCCAGGAGGGCTTTTGCTCCACAGTATTTGAAATCCTCAAACTGCTTCATTTACTTGTTAGCAATAAAGCAAAATTGCACAGTTAAAGAAAATTGTTGAGACTATAAAAGCGCTTGGCTCTTCTCCCCCAATCCAGAAGGTACTGTGTGTTCTTTGGATCTCAGACAACACTTTGGGCAGCTCCAGATAAGGTATCCAATAACTGCACTTCGTGTCCTCATTTTTCTTGCCCTCATTCCAGAAAAAGTTGGACAGCTGCCTCCGGAATAATTTTATTGTGAGGAAAGTTATTATGAAAACATACTCCGCTGGTTTTCACTGACCTCCAAAACACACTCCCTAATTAAGTGCAAATGGGAACTGACTTGGAGCAGGTTGTCTCTGATTTTGGACTTGGGAGCATTCTTAAAGTTTATGAACTCTATACGCGAGCTCTGTCTGCCAAACGAGGAATTTCTTATTTCATTTGGTGACTGCTCTGAGGTTATATAACGCTTCCCCCAAAAGCCCTGGATGCTGAAGATGCGTAAACCATCTGTCTACGTTGAAAAGTCAGAGAGAGAGAGAAAGAGAGAGAGAGAGAGAGAGAGAGAGAGAGAGAGAGAATGGAGAGAAGAGAGAGACGAGAGATGAGAGACGAGAGAAAAAGAAAGAAAGAGAAGAGCGAAAAAGAAAGAAAGAAAGGAAGGAAGAAAGAAAGAAGGAAGAAAGAAAGAGAGAGAGAGAGAGAATTCATTGCCCCAGCGATCTGTCTCCCGGAACAACTAATTATTTATCCAGAGGAATTTCCTCATGGCTTTTTATTTTAATATTGAGTTCCTACATAACCGTAAAATTTTACAGTACTGAAGAGGCAATGATGGTATTCATGCCCTCACGTCTTTTTATAGGAGCCTATTTGGCTTTAATATTTAAAGAAACCCGAGGACCTGGCAGAGGGAAGTGTGAGAAGAGGCCCAGAGGAGGCAACTTGTGCTTCACCTCTGGCCTCCCGTCTTTCCCTCCCCAGCCAGCAGGGGGCAGTAGTAATAGAAGAAGGGAAGCTGCTTCCTTCTTGGAATATGAAGAGACATAAACAAGGAGAAATGATGAAAGCTGAAGGGATTTCTCTGACCTCCTCTGGTCCTCCTCGGCAGAGTTAAGCCTCAGGTGGATTAACTTCCGGGTCCTCCGCCTGCTAACTTAGGTTGTGGCAGATATTTGCACGGCAGCAGTTAAGTGTCAGTCTCTGAGCCCACGCTCTGCCAAGCTGTGTCCAAAGATCATTTTATCCAGCCTTTTGACGAGGAGAAACGAGGCCGATGAGCATTCTGATGTCTTGAAGGTAAAGAAACTGAGGCTTAAAGCCGTGCACAGATTGTTCAAGGTCACACAGCTAAAGCTGCAACCCGGAGTTACGAAAGAGTACAGAGTTCAAAGTTTCTCATCATTGACCCAGGTACCAAGCTTTATCTGAAAATGTGCTTCCTTTGTTTTCCTTCTTTAACTTTTAACAGCAACTTCCTATGTAATTCAGGCTGACCTCGAACCTGGGATCCTCCTCTCTCAGACGCTAGAGAGGTGGGATTGCATGCATTTGCCACTACGGGCAGCTCATCATTAAAATTGTTTTACTTGACAGAGCATTTTTTAGCTTGTTGCTGCTGCTGCTGCTGCTGCTGCTGTTGTTGTTGTTGTTGTTGATTCCCAACATGGAAAACTTGAGATCGCCAGCTGAAGTTGAACACTTCTATGTCAACAATCAGAGTAATGGACGCCCCACCAGCGTGACTAACATGATGACATTGTTGAACAACAGGCACTATGGACTTCGATGTCGGACATTCCCTCTTCCTTTCAACGGTGTGACGTCACACCAAACAGATAACTGCTTGTCACCCTGACTCTCTGCAGTTGTTTGGGCAACGTGAGATCCTGGGTGGAGGCCAAGGTTTGTACCGGGCAGATGGGTTCTGTGTGAAAGGGTTAACCACCGGCTGAGGATGAACTGGATCTGGTGAGGGTGAAGCAGGCAGATGCAGGGGAAGCCATTAGCCTGGCTTTGCTCCATAGGAAGCGCTGGGTCGCTGGGTTGACTGTGACACTGTATCAAAACTTAGAAAACGAGGGTGGGGGACTCAAACAAATGTCCAGATGTTTTGGTTGTGGGTGCCAAAGGTCCAGATGTCTGACAAACTCTCCGAGAGCTAATTGTGTTTGTCGGCACTCGCAGGCGGACTTGGTACATTGCGATCACAGGCTATGGCTGAGGGTGAACGGAGGTTAATGTTCTTCCCGTTCCTGCACTGGCCTCCTTTGTCATTAAGGAAAACTGCAAAGGTAGACAGACTTTTCCCTTCCGTGCCTGCCGAAAACATTACCGAGAGTCAAAAGGCAACTGGGTTTCCCACCGGCTCCTAAACTCCTTTTAAACATCTTAAATCTTTTTTTTTTTTAAAAAAAAAGTATTTTTTTTAATCTCCTGGGCTGTTTTTTTTTTCCCCAAATATCATAAAAGATCTAAATAGGGTTCAATTCTCTTCCATCTGGTCATCCCAAGCAGGCTGGTATTGATAGGTTGAGCCCAAGATTTACTCGTCTTCTGACCTCAAATACTACAAAACTATTCCTTGGTCATATAGACCTAAAGTAAGAGATAAATACCATGTTCCCTATGATCTAACCCACATCTTGGGTACTGTCATCAACCAGTCAAAGCTGGTGGGAAGACAGCTTTTTAATTAAGATTTTAAAATACTGTAGATTAATATAGTGTTTCCTACAATACTTATTGACCATTCAGTTCCTATGAGCTCTGGTTTTCTTTTTCTCCTTTCTTCCTTTGTCCTTTCTTTCCTTCTTTTCTTCCTTTCATATTAAAAAATATTTAGTGTGTGTGTGTGTGTGTGTGTGTGTGTGTGTTATGTTTGTGTGGTATGTGTGGTCTGTGTGAATGTGTATGTGTGCATGTATGTGTGTGTGTGTGGTGTGTGTGGTATGTGTGTGTAGTGATGTGTGTGTGTGTGTGTGTATGTTTGGTATGTGTGTATGTGTGAGTGTGTGTGTGTGTGTCTGTGTGTGTGCCTGAGTGTGTGTGAGTGCATCACATGCTTACAGTACCCACAAGGGTCAGAAGAGTCAGAAGAGGCATCTGATCCCCTGGAACTGGAGTTACAGACTCCAGCTCCTCCATGGGAACTGAACCTGGTCCCCTGTGAAAATAGTAAGCCTTCTTAACCAGTGAGCCATCTCTCCCTCCCTCTCCCCTCCCTTCCTCTCTCCCTCCCTCTCCCTCCCTTCCTCCCTCCTCCCTCTCCCCCTCCCTCCCTCCCTCCTCCCTCTCCCTCCTTCCTCCCTCCTCCCTCTCCCTCCCTTCCTCCCTCCCTCCCTCTCCCTCCCTTCCCTAACATGGTCTCTTGTTTCCAAGCCTGGCCTCAACTCCCTCCATAGCAGAGGCTGAACCGGAACTTCTGATCCTCTTTTCTCCACTTCCCAAGTGACAGAATCCTACGCATGTCCTACCATGTGCATTTTGTATGGTCCTGAAGATTGAACCCAGAGCATCCTTCATGCTAGGAAAACTGCCAGTAAGCTACAGCCCCAACCCCAGCCCTGGCTTTCTAAAACTAGAAGAGCATTTTCTCCTACTCCAGCCATGAAGCCTCTAAGAAGGGCTACAGCAGACACACATGAGGCAAGTTACTTGGTCTGATCCCAAAGCCGGGCGACTAGTCAGAGTGTTTTAAAGTGAACACACAGTATTTGAAGGAACCTCAGTAGCTCAAAGAAGTTAGAGTTGTATTTTCCTCGGTTTTCGTAGACTGCACTTCAGTGAACCGCTCAGGTCGTGTGGAAGGAAAGAGAGGTGGTTAGCGGGTGTAGACTGCTCTGTGTGCTCTCGTGACTTCTATATGACCAGCCAAGTTCCACGATGTCCTATCATCTTAGGAAGGCCCTTTAGCAGTTAGGGCCTTCAGCTTGCAAAGAAACAAACTGAAAGGTTAAAAGATGACTGCTATGAGGTTCCCCCAAACCCTTTTCTGTGAAAGTCACAACCTGTGTCTACTTGGCCCAGTTCAGAGACACAGATGAAACAGCTGTCATACGGCAGCTGAGGTCCACCTTGAAGGACAAAGGATGAGGTATTAGGAGAACACCTAAGGCCCATGCCTCTCAAACCGAGGCACCTTCCGAGGTCCCTGGGATACAGAGAGAGAGTGTGGCTGCTCAGTGCATCTACGTTTGCAAATGTCCCTGAAAAACCTACTCCTTGATGGTAAATGAGTATTTCCGTGGGATGGACTTTAAAGCTATCATACATATGAAGAAACAAAACAGGAGACACTGAAGGTGCCGCTGAGTACGTGGCTTTCTTCTCCGCAGATACCCTCTGGAGAAGGAATTCCAGGCTGAAATATCCGAGAACGTTTCATTGTTGGAAAGCTGCGTGAGGGCTTCGGCGCACTCCTCCTAGTCTCTCTGAACACGTGACAAGGATGGGGATCTAGCAAGCTGATCTGGAAATCACAGACTGAGCTTTGAGCTCATGGCAACTTCCCACCTCAGCTTCCCAAGTACCAGAGTTACAAGCAGGAGCCGTCGGAGTTGATTTTTTTTTTTTTAATCCCCTGTTCCCTGAGATTCCTGGCTGAGTCTTGGTTTATCATCTGAGCAAACTTCTAAATGTATTTGGTCATCCCTAGGACTCTCTCATGATTAGAAGTTTACAAAACCTCAGGGGTGTCCTGCATAGCTAGTGTTCTAGGGACACTGAATTCTTGTCATAGGCCACTGTACTCCTCTCCACAGGCCAGGCCAGTCTATCCTCAGAGTATGGTTCCTTTGGCCTCGTCTAAAACCTCAGGCCTGCTTCCCTGACTCATAGGAAGGATGTGGGTGTGTGACAGAGCACTACTGAGTGCTATCAAGGAGGAAAGTGTATCCATGTGTTCTCTCCAGAGATCTCCCAGTGAGAGCTGGAGGGGTAACGTAGTGATTAGCACAGCTTGCCGTTCTGTCAGATGACTGTAGGTTTGATGATAGCACCCAGATCCAGAAGCTCACAGATGCCGGTAACTCCAGGTCCAAGGAATCTGATGCCCACTTCTGGGCTTCATGGGTGTACACACATAGCACACACACACACACACACACACACACATACACACACACACACACACACCCCAAAATAAATCTTAAAACAAAACAGCCTCCTAACAGGAAGATGGGCCAAGGCAGGAGGAACTGGGCTAAGGGCCTGTGAAACTACAAGTCATGAGACCCAACACAGGCTGCCCACCATGGCTCTACTATTAACTCTGGGCCAGGCAGTCTGTACAGAGCCCACAGCTCCCAGCCTGCTTTCTATGCCTTCTTTCTTCCTCTGTCCAGTTGAGAATACTTCACTTGAGCTCCATCCGTTTGGTAGTAAAACTTGACTTGAACTGACACAACACACGTAGTTTTTTCCTCATACAATCTAGAGAAAAAAGACCTTGGTTCCACATCTTTAAAAAACATGCACGTACTTGGTCACAGTCTGCTGCCTCTGACTCCACCGTGAATTGTAACATGCCATGCCTGTACCATGTGACCACTCCCGGATCCCCAAATTCTGAAGGGCAGAGTTTGTGCAGCCCAGAGGTTTTAAACAAGGCTCTGTGAGTCTTTTGCGGCCCAGGCCCAACCCAGAGCAGCACAAATAAACTAATCCTATATCCCCAGAGAACTTTCAAATCTCGAATTATTTTTTGCCCAACATTATGTAACAACTGCTTCTTCCGCTCCTCTTGCCCTGTCTGGGATTAAATGCAGAGCCTTTCATCTGCAGGAGGGGACCACTTCAGTGTAGCGTAACATGAGTTCACCAGCACTGATTTAAAGCAGATTAGTGACATTTCCCCTTGAATTTAAAAAAATTTTTTTTTTAATTTACTTGTGTGTAGGCCCAAGCACTTACATTGGAGGGTCATCTAGAGGCTAAAAACGGGTGTCAAATCCTCTGGGGCTATAGCAGGTTTTGAACTGCCTGGTGTTGGTGGTGGGAACTGAACTCTGGTCTTCTAAGAGAACAGCAAGTCTTACCAACCACCGAGGGATCCCTTCAGCCGCTTCCTTACGTTTGAAAAGTCAACAAATCAATGAGTAACACTCATAGTCAAGGCTATTCTCTAAGAGTCACCAAGGATGACCTTGAACTTCCGATCCTCCTGCCTCTGCCTCCCAAGTACTGGGATTACAGGCATGTGCTCTCATGTCCGGTTTCATTCAGTACCGCAGAGGAAACACGGGACTCCTTGGACGCTCAGCAAGCTGTCTACCAACTGCGCTCCACCCCCAGACCCGCACGACAATTCTTACCGTCCAGCCTGCCAAGCTTTCGCTATGACATCATCGAAAGCAGAGTAAAGCAGAAAGACAGTGGTGACTACAAGTATTTTCACCACGTTGCTGGTGACAGCCATAACGATTTCCCGCCATTTAAATAACAGCGAAATGTGGTAAAATGGTTAGGAAGCCTTGGGGGTCAAGTGCCCATTCGTTTGCGCTCAAATAATCTGACTGTAAAATTTTATGATTTAATTCTTAGAGATGGCTGCGTTGAAGAACTAGCCCATAGAACTGCTCGAAAATCAGCAGTAGGCTACCACGGGCTGGTCACAGTCTGACATGCTTCCGCCTCCGGTCCTGGGACACAGTCAGATGTGCCTCGGTGAATCCCGAAGCCATTTGACTCAAGGCCCTTGTTACAACCTGATTCTTCAGCCCCTCGGTATTCCCTGCTGGCACCACAGAGCTTCCA
Source organism: Rattus rattus (assembly GCF_011064425.1). Classification (NCBI taxonomy): domain Eukaryota; kingdom Metazoa; phylum Chordata; class Mammalia; order Rodentia; family Muridae; genus Rattus; species Rattus rattus. Next base: position 62,633,749 of record NC_046163.1, read on the forward strand.
CGCTGCCTTCTCTTTCTTTGTCCACCATTAATTCCTTCTCAGAGTTGTGTTGACTTCCCAACACTTGTGAGCTCCTTACAGAGAACAAAGCTCCCGCTGAAGTCTAGAGAAGCTTCCGGAATCCTCCTTCGCTAGGATGCCTGCCCTGAAATCAGTTCAGCGCCCCACTTAACATAGCCACTGGCTATTTGAAAATACATAAGCGCATTGAGCAATAAACTGCTTAATTTAAATTCGCCCTTGCCGGAAGAGCTATTAAGGGGGACTCCTTAAACTATACTGGGCCAAAGATTTTTCCTGCAGTAACTTTAAAGGGAGCTTACATCCTCAGCTTGGCCTTTCTGCCACCCACTCTGAGCTATAAGATGTCACCAGGGTTGGCTTGCTTCCTAATTCAGGGCCCCCAACACACTCACCCTTGGCTTTCTCACCTCATAAATGTGTCATTTCCAGAACCACCTTCCCTTCTTAAGAAAGGGGGCAGGGGGAGGACCGCCTACCCTGCAGAGATGGAACTACCTTAGAAACACTGAACCTAAGCCAAGAGCAAGAAGTTAATTTATTCAACCAACTTCTACTAAGAGGTCGCGGTCTGTGGGGTCATGAGATAGACCTGGGAACAGTAAGGGAAACCTCAAATCTTCAAAGGGTTACAGCTTGCGATCCAAGGGACGCTCGCACGCACTCAAGCTTGAAAACCGGTCTAATGCTCAGGTCCCCTTCCCAGCCAGAAATTAGAAACCCCCAGGGTGGGATCTGGGCTGTGGAATGCTCTAAAACTTCCGCGGGCAGTTCTAATGGGGAGCGATAGTTGAGAAGTACTGGAAATAAGGGGTAACGGTACCCTTCTGCATGAGCAAAATCAGCCACGCCGTTCTGGATCTTGAGCGCCCAAAGAGGACTGAGGACATAAGTCAGAGGCATCGGAGGGAGGGCGCAAGCCTGGGAGCTCAAATGCTAGAAACGCAGAAACAGGCTCTCTACATCAGCCCCTGAATTGAATGTGTGTGTGTGTGTGTGTGTGTGTGTGTGTGTGTGTGTGTGTGTGTGTGTGTGTGTGTGTACAGATGTGCACAAATGTGTATATGCATGCACATAGAGCTGAAGCACTTTTCACTTTTTTTTTTTGAGACAAGATCTCTCAGTGGCCTAGAGTTCACCTCATGTGGTAGGCTAGCTGAGTCGGCCACAGGGATCCTTCTGTGTCCGCTACCCCAGCACTGGGATTACAAGGGTCCACCACCACACTCGGCTTTTTAAGTGGGTTCTGAGGACCGAGCTCAAGGCCCCAAGCAAATACTTTAAGGAGAGAACTTTATGAAGCCCCCCATGACCTGCCGTTTGTTTAACAAGCTTTCTAGGTAACCCGGATCCACAGTTACTCTGGAAAATGCTGGGTTAAGGCCAAAATCCTGTTCCTGAGAAGTGAGGAGATGGGTGCACACGGTAAACCATCGGGAACTTCCACTGTGAGATGCCCACAAGGAAGAGCGTCGATCTGCAGGAAGGATGATAGAGAAGGCAGTGCTATACACAAGTCATACACAGAAACTGCACGTCTATCAGAAAGAATGGAGGCTAGAGGCTGCCCTCTTGAAGCAGAAAGTGAATAGAGTCGGAGAGCTGAAACAGACCCCTCAGGCATGCCGAGCTGGCCACACCATACAACCCCCAAAGTCCAGCCTAGGGACGGAGAGGTGGGTCTGTTGGTAAGGTGCCTGGTGCAGAGGCACTAAAGGCAGACTTAGGGATGCGACTACCCACATTTAAAAAGCGTGGTACAGGAGTAGATGCCTGGAACCCAGCACTGGAGAAGCAGGCGCACGCTGATGCCTGGCCCTCACTCACTGGTTAGCAGCCCAGCCTAGTCGCTGAGTTCCAGATTCTGTGAGAGATTATGTCTCCCACACTAAGGTGGAGAGCCACTGAAGAAGATGCCCAATGCTTGAGAAGCAGTTTATGACATTCTCTGACAACTCTATTGATCACATTAATGTACTAGGTTACTTTAAAAGAAATAATGTCTTCACAGTATTGGGCCAAACTTTCCCCCAAACCAAATTACTGGTAATGCAGCCACCAATAGACATTGTATGGAGATTCACGTAAGTAAATTATTAATAAAACACCCTCATATCTCCCTCCCCATACATCATATTGGAAACTCAGGTATAGTTTCAAGACACATCTTGAAATTGAATATTACACAAACTTGCAACATGAAAAAAAAGGCATTGCTCCAAACAAAATTAAATGGAATTGCACTAAAAAGGCACAAGAAAGGAACTTGCTAAAAAGTCAGCATCTGTAAGAAATTGGTCAACACAGCACACATTATGAAATTCTAAGAGTCCTCCTTTGGATTGCCCCATCAATTCTTTAAACTACTAGTTTCACTTCAAATAAAATATAAGGTGGCAAGAAGACACCTCAATGAGCCTGACTACCATTGACACAAAAAGGTTGAAGAGAAACAGACATAAGTACTCAGCTCTTAAGCAAAATGCAGTGAATGAATAAATGTAAATTGATATGCTAAAAGTTGAAATAAAGTATTTAATGTCACATCAATGTTCTTCATTATTCTATGCCTTAAGAAATGTTCTAGAATCATCTGACCGTCAGTCCTAATCACAATGAAATTTGGGAAACCTATGGTATTGCCCTTCAGACTTTACCCTGTGTCTTCGTATGGTTTCCTCTGAAGATTAGATATGTATCGTTAGTTTTTATACTTAATATTTTTAAGTTTTTATACTTTTGTAATTAAGGCCTTTTGAAGACTATATGGAAACCTACTTATATGGAAGCTTCTATAAATATATATATATATATATATATATATATATATTATATGTGAGATGATGTCATTATACAGGTGAAGGCAGGTACAAGATAGAACGAGGCCTGTCATTGGACTAGAAGGAAGGATGAGTGGGAGAAAAGTTTTAGAGAGGGGAGGAGACTGGAACAAGGGAAGGGAGAAGCAGTGGAGAGAACATGGAGGCGGATGTTAAGATTCCTCTCTGCACATTTACAGTCTGTTATGAATATTCTTAAGGGAAGGATGTGAACAGGGCTTTGTATGTCTAGATGAGCAAATTATATCTTATCAATTGGATCAGAGGTTATTTTGTTTGTGTTCTTTCACGTGGTGATTTAAGTTCAAGGGAGTGTGTGGTGGCTAGACACACTAGCCTGCCACGGAATTGGGATGTGCATGTCTGGCATGGTGGCAACCTGCCTTGGGAACTGGATGGGTAGAGAGATTGTTGCCAGGCTCAGAAGTAGCCATTGGCAGTGTGATATGGGATGGAGCACAGCAGGTGAGACTGAGACGCTTTGCTGACTGAAATGAAGGTATCTACCAGATATCATGGGGCACTGTGGTGCTAGATCTAGTGGGGGATAAAAAACAGCATTTTTTTTGTAATTTTACAGCAACAAATATCTCTGGTAGAAATTTAAATAGACTTGCCATTAAAGGAAGGAGACAATGCCCCAACTAGACATTATACACCACGAAGTAAAGCCTCCAAAACCAGGAGTAGATTACATCTTGTTGCATCATCAGCCAAAAGAGTCCCATGTCTTATTCCCTCAAACATCACTGATCAAGGCTACTGCTGAGGGTAACACTCATGTCATCATACATGGAAGAGTCTGACTGGTGCCCAGCTAGAAGCTTCATCCCTGCTGGCAGCACTCACGGTGCACGGTACTCTGCACGCTGCTGGAGAGAAAGGCAATCACCCACATCATCCAGGTATAAGCCCTGTGACCCACAACAGGGAGCTGCCTACCAGACACACTGCTGCAATCCTGGAGACTCGGGTCTATCACAATGTCTCTGTGCTCTTGACCCTTTAAAGAAGAACTACAAGTTTTATGTTGCCCAGTAAGTTTAGGGTTCATCTTTTAAAAAAAAAAGTGTAATTATTTTACATATTATATATAATTAAATGACACGCAGCTAATTATATATTTATTATATTTATTCATATTATATTTGTATTCATGTATATATCTATTTGGTATAGTGTGATATTTCGATACATGTATATGATCAGATCAGAATAATCGACCTCACCCTTAGCTCAGACATGTACAATCGGGAGTCCTTTCATTACTTTGACATATTTCACTCAGTTGGACTTACCCTGTATAGGAAGTTGTTTGGTTCCTATTATCTCATAATACCATTCTTCCTTCCACCTCTCCAACCCCGCTTTCTTAGGCCCTGGGTCACGTTTGTCCTCTGTGTTCTCATCCTGATATGTTGCTTCTGTGAGATGAGCTGAAGGAGTTCATGAAATCTGCAGTGTGGGTTTTACATCACATTGAAGAGAAGCAGAGTGAGACAGGTTTGCAAGCAGACAGCATGGGGACAATGTCTATGGAGCAAACTCAGACAGCTCATGGGGACAATGTCTATGGAGCTAACTCAGACAGCTGATGGGGAACAATGTCTATGGAGCTAACTCAGACAGCTCATGGGGGACGATGTCTACAGAGCAAGGGAAGGTGGCAGGTCGTGCAGATGAGGAAACGGGGCTGTGCTGTCTCGGCAAATGCTGTGATGATAGGTTGAGTCTATCTGACCTGAGCATCCACCTTATCTTTGTGGTTTCCTTTCCCACCTTCCTTCCTTCTTTCTTTCTTTACTTCCTTCCCTCCCTTTTGTTGTGTTTGAGATTGCAATATAATAACATTGCCCCTCTCCTCCCCCCAAGCCTTACATAAACCCCTCCCTACTCTCTTTCGAATGCATGACCTCTTTCCCCATTAATTGTTATTACATAGATATATGCTTTTGTATCTACGTGTATATTCCTGGATGTAGCCTGTTGAGTCCGTATAATGTTACTTGTATGATCATTTGGTTCGCTCCTCCCTGGGGAGGACCACACTCCTGCTCCCAGCTTTGCTCAGTTTTCTTCCCAATCATTTATGGTTATTTTTATTATTTGTTTTTCTTTCTTTCTAAAACTCAAGTTCATTTGCTATTTTCCAACTTATAAATGTCTTTCACAGTATAAAATTTCCCCCCAAAGAATTCTTTTGGCTTTGTTCCCATCTTTATTAGAAACTCCATTTATTTTCTTTCGGTTCCAAACGTTTTGAAATTTCCATGTTTAATTTCCTTTTTTTTTTTTGCTTATGATTTTTTTAATTTAGTGAATGATGTTGGTGCTTTGGGGAGAACAGAGTTGGCCATCTTTTTGTGTTTGCTTCTGAATTTGGTGAAATACAATGTTTTGGAGGATTTCTGAGACTGATATGTAACCTAAGACATGCTTGATTTGTGCTAATAAACAACAACACAGGCTGAAAGCAATATAAGTATTATTTCTCACTTAAAGAAAAAATGCCTATATAAAATAACATATATGTGTATATAAGGATATGCATGTATACAAATAAACATGCATTACTTTATATAAATATGTACTCATATATGTTCAAAAAAATAATTGTTTTTCAAAGCCTTTCTCTCTCTTCCTTGGCACCCCTCTCTGTTGGCTTCCCCTCTCCCTTCCCACTCCATGTGGGTACACAGCTCCCTTCTCACTCCGTGTGTGTATACATGTGTGCATACATCTCCTTTATCACTCCATATCTGTATACATATTTAGTTTCAGGGTGCCTCCTCTGTCATTTGTGATGTCACATGGTCTCTCATTGTGTCACTGCTATACACATTCTTTTCAACAATGTATTAATTCTGAATTACATTGTGTACTGGTCACTCTCTTGTTCCAGGAAATTTTCCCACCTTACCTGTTCCTCAGTAGTAAGTTAAAACATTCATTTTGTATTAATCACAAACTGGAGCTTTATGGGTCACTCAAAGAAGCCAGCCATAAAACCTCAATGTCAAATCAACTTCTAGAGAAGAGAAAGGCACACTTGTCTGTAAACTTCTTCTCTCTTTGTCTCCCTCTCCCTCCCCTTCCCCTCCCTCTTCCTCCTCTCTCTCCCCTCTCTGACCACCCTACCTAGCTGTTTCTTCCCCTGATTCAACTCCCCAACTCACCCTCACAAGCACTCAAGTTCTGTACTCTGTACTCTGTACTGGGTTATAGGACCTAGCCTGTCAGAAATATAAATCCAAATAAACTTTTTGAAAATACAGAGATATCATAAGACTAAAGTGCTAAAAGGAAAAGTCACTAAAGACTATTGTGATTCGTGGTTGGTTCAGTATCTAGGAGCTGACCAATGAGATTACAAGTCCCAATTTTGATAAACCGGGGAAATGTGACTATCAGTTGATAATCAAGTGAAGGTGTTGAGAATACTTAGCATCCATTTATAGTGAAAACTCTCAAGACCGTGAAAATAAAGAGTGCTTCCATTCCTTAGAAAGGATAGCTTCAAAGTCCTACAGATCACTAAAACTAATGAAGAAAAACTGAATGTTCTCTCACCAAGACTGGGAACAAGACAAGAGTAACTGCCAGCTCCAGTTGGGTTAAATGTTGACAGGTCAGTAACACACAAAAGACACACAGATCACAAAGGAAGAAACACAACTGTCTTTCTCACAAGAGTTTGCAAATGGAGTTGACATCATTCAGGTCTTCTCAACCCCCTAATCATTTTCTCATCATCTCATCAAAGCTCTTCCCCACAACCCTCCCAAATATATTCTATAAAATAAAAGTCTCTGAAAAATGTGACTGGCCTACAAGCAGAAAATTTTAGAATTTACAAAGTGATATACTAGGTTACATGAATATTTAAGATACCACATTATTGGGGGCTGGAGAGATGGCTCAGTGGTTAAGAGCACCCGACTGCTCTTTCAGAGGTCATGAGTTCAATTCCCAGCAACCACATGGTGGCTCACAACCATCTGTAAAGAGATCCGATGCCCTCTTCTGGTGTATCTGAAGACAGCTACAGTGTACTTACATATAATAAATAAATAAATCTTTAAAAAAAAAAAGAATTACCACATTATATAGTGCATCATAAACATACTTAACAGAAAATAATGATGAGGAATGTTTTCAACACTTAAAACAGTATGTGGTGTATATCTGTCTTACTTGGGTTTTACTATCGTGAAGAGACACCATGACCAAGGCAACTCTTATAAAGGACATCATTTAATTGGAGCTGGCTTACAGGTTTATAGGTTCAGTCCATTATCTTCAAGGCAGGAACATGGCAGCATCTAGGCAGGCATGGTACAGGAGGAGCTCAGAGTTCTACATCTTTATCAGAAGGTTTATAGCAGAATACTCACTTCCGGGCAACTAGGACTAAGGTATTAAAGTCCACACTCACAGTGACACACCTACTCCAACAGGGCCACACCTCCTAATAGTGCCATTCCCTAGCCCAAGCATATACAAACCATCAGAGTAGTCAAAATAATACAAAAAGATGCTATGAGGCTACAGGTAGCTCACCTGGTGGGTATGTGGCCCTGAGTTTGACCTCCAGTAGTGGAAACCAACCATGAATCCCTGCAGGTCCCCTCTAGAAGCCACCCCAACTGTGCAGAAGTCCCTTGAGCTGTATGGACTTTGCGTTTGGTTAGTTTGGGTGTGTGATGTTTTTATTTATTGGTAAGATTTTTTTTAGTAACAAAGTTTATAAAAATTTAAAAAGCTTATGAGACCAGATATAAAAAGACAGAGATCTCGGTGGAAAAACAGGGAAGGAATACAACTGAACAATTCAAAACAATGCGAAACTTTAATGGTTGTCAATTGTATAATGAAGTTAATAGCGTAGTAATTACTTGTTAAAAGAAGCTTGAAGGGGGCTGGAGAGATGGCTCAGTGGTTAAGAGCACTGACTGCTCTTCCAGTGGTCCTGAGTTCAAACCTCAGCAACCACATGGTGGCTCACAACCATCTGTAATGGGATCTGATGCCCTCTTCTGGTGTGTCTGAAGATAGCTAATAAATAAATCTTTAAAAAAAAAAAAAAAAGAAGCTTGAAGGGAAGCAAGAGAGAAGTACCATTGACCTTCTGTTTTCATCCATTCCCCTCTCTGTCGGTGGTTCCAACCTTCCTAATGCTGTGACCCTTTATGTGCAGTTCTCCATGTTGCGGTGACCCCAACCATATCATTATTTTTGTTGTTCCTTCATAACTGTTGTTTTGCTACTGTTATTAGTCGTAATATAAATATCTGTGCCTTCCAATGGTCTTAGGTGACCCCTGGGAAATGGTTGTTCAACCACAAAAGGAGTCACAGCACTCAGGCTGAGCCTCACTGCCCTGTGCACATCCCAGTTGCCTGCCCTGCGGACTTCCGGTCCAGCATCCAGCATAGGAGCAACAGCTATATATCCTAGACCACTTAACCTCAGTGACTCCATTGCACAATGGCTGGCACAATAAACCAGGGACGAAAATTGCATACATTCAAATCTCAATCATAATTCCCTTGTTTTACAGCCTTCCCAGGTCTTCTCTTAATGCTGCCTCGTCCAAAGGTCACTCATCTGAAGGTTTGCTGGGTCAAGGAGACCATTGTCTGCATCTCTCAGGGGACGGATGAGAGGGTGACTGGTTCTGCTATGGTTGAGATATAAAATGTTCCCCTGCAGGTTACCCTGTGTGAACACTTGGTCCTTAGATAATGACACTGTTCTGACAAGTTGTGGAGCCTAGAAAGTGGCCCTAGACAGTGAGATCCAGAGTAGGGGACGGGCCTGAAGGTTACAGGGCAGCCTAAAGTCCTGCCCTGTCGCTCTCTATTTCCAGTTCTGCCAGGTATGAGCACACTCCCACTGCCAGGCCTTGCCTGGTGTGATAGACTGGATCCCCTCAAACCATGAACCAAAATCAATCACACACGAGGTCAAGGCCACACTGGGTAACAGATCATGTCTTTAAAAATGCCAAAATTAAAAATTACACACACACACACACACACACACACACACACACACACACACACACGTTTTATATATATATATATATATATATAGAGAGAGAGAGAGAGAGAGAGAGAGAGAGAGATGAGAACACCAATATACAAGATTATAGTTAGAACACATACCAAATCCCATAGATCTTCTCAGCAAGGAATTAAAAATAAAATAAATGAAGAAAGTTACCAACTGCACAGCCATATAAAGCAAACCGATCAAAAGCCCTCACTGTAGAACAATGCTGATAAGACATTATCGCGTGATGTTGAAGAATCACTCATTTCTGCCTCTAAGCGAACCTGTCACCAAAGCACCCCTTATTCCCTGTCCTCGTTCACCCCTGCCACTCCCCACGTCCATCCCAGACTTCCCAGCTCCCCTATTCTCAGATGAGGCCTTTGATCAGCTGTTTTCATCACCGTGCTCCTTACAGAAGAGGCCATGTTACTTCTTCCGGGTTTCCTCAGCCCTCCAAGCTGAGAGGCAGTTGGGAGAAGTACTTCTCCTTCTAGTAAAAGCCCCAGGCTGAGTATAGAAGTTTGAGAGACAAAAGACAGGAGCGACAAGAGTCTCTACTGAGGTAAGGCTGTGGACTTCCTGCATCCTTCTCTCACTCCACAGAGCCCAGATACGATCCTGCTCTTCCCTCTAGAACACTGTTCCTGTCCTGTCCCTCAACCTGGCTATCTCCTACACAAACAACTTCTGAAGCTAAGTGTCACCTAAAAGTCACAGTCATCTGCATCCCTAGCTGTTTGCAATCTTTGTGACATTTTCACAGACATACGAGCCTTTCCTAAATGAACTAACTGCAGCTCTAACCTCACAATTTTTTGCATGTTCGTGTGAACATCCCCTCCTCAGCTGGACGTTGGGGCAGGGTGGAGCTGGCTTGTGTTTTTCCAACAATGGCATTCCCAAGCCTGGCCATGAGCCCTGAGCTAAGTTGATGCTAAATAAAAATATAATGAAGAAAGAGTGAATTTATTTTCTGTTGGTCCATCGATTGCTCGATTGATTTAAGATCTAGGCTTAAGCGGATTAGGACGCTGGCTTCAGTTAAGACCATCACCGGGCGCTCCTAAGCCTGGTTCTAGCCCCTCGTGCATTGTGGGCTAAGTTCAGATCTATAAACTCTAGCTGTGAGCTTTGCCTTTTATACAATTGCTGACAGCTCTGCGGGTCTTCTGTCTGCCCTGTCCCCAGATCTGGCTCCCATTTACCCTCCTCCACTTGAAGTTACCCATTTACTCTGTGCCAACCTGAACCTGTGAGGCAGGGTTATCCATCGCCTAGTGAATCATCCCCTTCATGCTAGAGACCAAATTATCACTATCAACATCACTTTGTGTTTAGGAGATAGACCACAAATGGGCAATAATCCTTTCTGGACACATAATTTGATTACTGTATGTTTTAAATCCTCCCGCTAATTCAATGATAAATTAAATCCTATTTTATAAAAAAAAAATCATGATTTCGCTAAGCCTGCTGTTAAACTGAGATTAATGTCTTATATTTGAAGTACAGATTACCTGCTGGTTCCTCCCACACTTTAGCTTAGGAATTTAGAAACCCCGTGTCAAAATCTCCTCGGTAATTGTAGGCCATGAATCTTTATCTCTGTAGGACACATACCGAAATGGCATATTAAAGCTGTCTGCTGTAGCTAAGTGTACCCCAAATACCTCAGCGTTGATAAAACTGAGAGGTATGTATATCTGCATTCTCCCTCCCTCCCTCCCTCCCTTGACTCCCCACCCCTGCTTCTGGTGAATGCATAAAAACATACATTAAGATTTCTAATTGAATAAATAACCAATAGTCGAATGTTCCCACTTCTCAAGCTCATGAATCAAACGAAATACCTTTTGTGCAATCTAAGCAGCAACAGTGAAGACAGCCCACGGAAAGGGAGAGCATATGTGTCATCGATCAACTCAACCAGGAGGTGGAGTCTGAAACATGTAAGGAATTCAAACCAGCCAACAGCAAAAGGAAAAAAAGCTAACTTTTAAGAAGAGGCAAGTTATCTGAATGGGCATTTTTCTACAAAGACAAGAAAATGTCCAAGGACGTGGAAATGCTCAATATCCCTAATCATCAGGGAAATGTGAAAGCAAATTGCAGCTCGATGTCATCTCATGTACAGTTAGAGTGGCTGTTTAACAAGAGTTGAAGGGGTACACGCTGATGAGGGCATGGAGAAAGAGAAGCTGATAGACTCTTAGTGGGAATGTAAATTAGTATCAATGTTATGGTAAAAACAGCATGGAAGTTACTCAAAGCATTAAAATCCTATCTCATGATCCAGCAAGTCAATTTCTGGGCACATATTCAATATAGATGGAAACAGTGTATGGAAGAGACACCTGCACCACCTGGTGTATGTGTCTGTCAGTGGATGAACACATAAAGAAAATGATATGTATGCAATGGAATATTATTCAGCCATGAAAAATGAGATCCTGGTTGCTGTTGTTGTTGTTGTTGTTGTTTTAATGACAAACACGTGAGCCTGGAGGACACTATCTCTTAATTAATGGGCCAGGCACACAAAGAAAAATATCACGTGATTTCATCATGTGTAGAAAATAAAGATGGGGCCCCGATAGAAAGAGAGTGTAAAGAATTTGAAGAGGAGAGGGAGGAGGGTGGGTAGAAAGAAGATGTTTAACAAGTACCAAAACGGCTAAGAGAAAAGCACTCAGGTTTTCCACATCGCAGTAGGGCAGCTGTCAGTAACAAGCATCTATGAACAACATAGAAGGCTCCTGGATGCTCTTAACATGAAAAATAAGTGATGGATGTTTGAGGTGTTGGAGGTAGGAGCCACTTTGATCTGACCACTACTCACTGGATACATGCATTGAAATTTTATCCTATGCCTCATGAACATGGCTAGCTCATGTCAGCCTACGATCCCTTAAACAGCGCTCAACTCATTTACATATGAAATAGTCCTTAAACTATAAAAAAAAAGTGTGTATGAGAGAGAGACAGACAGAAACAGAGACAGACAGACACACATACACACACATATAACACACACACACACAGACAGAGACACATACACACACACACATATAACACACAGACGGGGGGGAGGGAGAGGGAGAGAGAGAGAACACTATTGTCATGGGTGTAGACTGAGCTTATAAACTATTACAGAGCTACAGAACTGGAGGACCCCTTTCTTTAAGCACTATATAATCAATTCTTCCATTGATTTCTCTGTGAGAAAAAAAAATCCCCAAACGTTACGACTTAGGATGAAAGGTAACATCTCTCCTGGAGGCTGTGAGGTCTGGCTGGGACTCCACACCATGGCCATCTCCTAGTAATTTCTCTGGGATTGGTGGAATCTGCAGCTTGGCCGAGCTCAGAGGGCTCATCCAGAAGAGCGCCTAGAGTCACTGTTCGAAGGCTTCTCACCCATAGCAAGCTCTGCTGAGGGGTCCTGGTTCTTCCATAGGAGCTCTGAGCTTCCTCACAGCAATACATCCCCTGAGTGAGGGCGTTTCTAATGGAGTCAAGTCACAAAGAGATCAAGTGCTGGCCTCAGAGTTCCCAGAACAGGATTTATATTTTGTACTATGGAGTTGAGGGATGGCCATGGCTGAGGGGAAAGCACAGACCCACCTCTCAGTGTGGACCGTCATGGCCTTATATTCTGTAGAGGGTCTTAGAGGAGAGACACTGCACCAGCCATCTTTGAAAAGTTCAGCTGACTTCATTAACTCAACTCATTCCCATCCAGACAAGACAGAACCCCCAGTGATGACAGACTGAGCAAAGGCAAGCAGTTTAGTCATTTCATCTCACTCAAGACAACATGAAATGGGAATTCTGTGGAATGGGTTGTGTCTCAAAGTCCCTAACTCCAAACACCTTAGACTGTTACTTTGTTTGAAGATAAGAAGTTGGTGGAGACACTTGAGTTACATTGTCATTACTCAAAACCTCAATGCAATAGGACTGATGTCATTACCAAAATGAGAAATTCAAATATAGACACAGACTTACACAAAGTGAGACTGGCACATGAGTGCGGAAACAGAGATTGGGACGGTGAACCCTCATGCCAAGGAATGTCCAGAGACAGCTAGCAAGCTGTCAGAGCAGAGGGGAAAGGCATGGAACAAATTCTCCCTCACTGTCCTCAAAGGGGATGGACCCATTGACACCTCAACCTCGGACTTGTAGCATCAGGAGCATGGAATGATATATTCTGTTATTTAAACCACATGGCCTGCGGCATTTTGCAATGGAAACCCTAACACACGTACTAATGGTCGAATAATAAATGTGACCTTTCTTGGGAAGCACGCATGGGCACTGAGAGTGACCCACTTCCCTGTAGCCTCTCCTCAGCTCAGGCAAATACAAAACAAAGCAACGGTATATGGCTTTCTGCTGAGCTCAATAAAGGGTCTGAAATTTCCCCAGCTACATTTTACATTTGCCTAGTGATCCTAAATTGGATTCAGTCTTCCCTCCACTGCCTCTCCCTCTTGTCCTCTCCTACTTTCTCTCCTCTCCCCTCTTCCATGCCTCTGTGTGTGTGTGTGTGTGTGTGTGTGCATGTGTGCATGTGTGCATGCATACATCCTCCCTCCCTCTGACTCTAGGAGCAGCTCTTTGCCTTGCACCCTTCTGGATGGTATCCCACATAAGGTCCCTCATGTTCCTTACTGCGTTGCACAAGGTGACTGAGCCACAGTGAGGCAAACCTGCAGAGAATGACTGTCTCCTAAGCCTGGATTCCAATCTCTGTGTAAGAAGTCTCTCTCTGGCTCTCTTTAGGACTCTCTGAGGGCTCTCTCCTTGACCTCCTCCCAGATGGGATGGGACAGCATTCTCCCAAGACCTGTTCCAGCCCGGGTGTGTGTGTGTGTGTGTGTGTGTGTGTCTGTTAGCACCTGTTGTGTGCCGGGGGGGGGGGGGGGGATCTCAGCATCCACCTTCCCTTTCTCCATAAAGCAAGGAAGCAGCTGTGCTTCCTTGCCATCCCTTCTGGACTGTAATCTTTCAGGAACGGTCCTCGTTATCCCAAGTGGTGTGTTAAAGGTCCCTAGCAAACAGAAGCTGTTTTGTTTTTGTTTCCTCCTCTTTCTTGCCATCCCTCTACCTGCCTTTATTATCAGTCGTTCTCAACCTGCGATTCTTGACCCCTTTGAAGGTCAAATGACGCTTCACAGGGGTTGCACAGCAGATATCCTGCATGTGGAATATTTACGTTATAATTCATAACAGTAACAACATTACAGTTATGAAGAAGCAACAGAAATAATTCTATGGTTGGGGGTCACCCCAACATGAGGAACTGTACTAAAGAGGTGCAGCCTTAGGAAGGCTGAGAACAACTGCTCTAGACCGGTCCACCCCAGAAGCCACCTTACAGCTTACATAGCCCTATGTGTGCTCTGCTACAATCGGTCTCAAGATGTACATACAAATATGTAAGCATTAAAGGCGAGAGAACACAAGCTATTTGTTTCTCTGAGGTACAGTTGTCTCTCTTACTATAATGCTTTCGAGGTCCACCCACTTTCATTTTCCTTTCTATCTCAGTGAATGTACATAATATTAAATATGCACGTTTATGTCACATTTTCATCTCATCTGTGTATTGAAGGTCTTGTAATCTAGTTTGTTTCCTTGCTAGGGTGAGCAATGCAACAATAAATGTAAATGTACAATGACAAAACAGAGTCTTTAGGATGTATTCCCAGAGTAGAATCGCTACATCACATGGCCATATTTTAATTTCTTGAGTAATCTCCCTATTAACTTCTATAGTGGCTGTCTACTTTGTTCTCACTCCAGCAGTGAATAAAGGTCCCTCTTTCCCTGCATCTCGTTTTGCCCGTTAACTATTGTTGATTACACTGGTCATCAGGACTATCCAACTGATTCTTCCGGGACTATAATTTTCCTCTACTCTGCTTTATGATTAACTTCCGTGTCAGTTTTACTATATGATGACCATGGACCTGACTTGTTTCATTGTATCGTTTGTGACCATAGACTTGTTTCATTTTATTGTTTTTGGCCATGGATTTGTTTCATTGTACTGTTTTTTTGACCATGGACTTATTTCATTGTATTGTTTTTATAATAAATTGATACTTTGGTGACTTGATTTTCAACAGTAAAAAAAAAAATAATAACATTTGTAACCTGGATGGTTTGTGGACCAATTTCTTACAAATCTTTCTAAGATTCCCCAGGGCTAGAGAGATGGCTCTACATTTAATAATTCATACTTGCGAATGGTTTGCATATACTCAGCCCAGGGAGTGGCAGTATTAGAAGGTGTGGCCTTGTTGGAGGAAGTGTGTCACTATGGGGGTGGGCTTGGAGACCCTCCTCCTAGCTGCTTGAGGATGCCCAGTCTTTTCCTTGCTTCCTTCAGATGAAGATGTAGAACTCTCAGCTCCTGCACCAAGCCTGCCTGGATGCTTCCATGTTCCTGCCTTGATGATAATGGACTGAACCTCTGAACCTGTGAGCCAGCCCCAATTAAATGTTGTCCTTTATAAGAGTTGTCTTGGTCATGGTGTCTGTTCACAGCAGTAAAACCCTAACTAAGACAATGCTGTTCTTCCAGAGGACCCTAGTTTGGTTCCTGGAACCCATATCAGGCAGCTCACAATCACCTGTAACTCTGACCCCAGAGGAACTGACACCCTCTTTTGGCCTTCATGGAGTCTTGTGCATGCATGTGTATGTGCGTGATTGCATGTGTGGACTTTTAAAATAATTTTTTAAATGTAAGGATCTTGTCTAATTCACTATCCCACCCAGGAGTGGTGATTATTTTATTCAGAAGAGCCAAGAGTTTTATCTCTCACATAAGCAAGCTCATTTCTCTCTGAGGGACTCAGGGATACTGAAATGAGTCGATCCTAGGCTGCAGAGGAAGTTTACAGATACCCATGTCCAGTCTCTAAGTTTATGGATGAGGAAAGAAAGACCCAAAAAGACCCAACATTACAAAACCAGGCCATGGAAGGCATGAAGGCCAGAAACACCCATGAAAAAATGAGATCTTCCATGGGCAAACTTTGCACTGATGCTGCTACATCCAACTGTAGGGATGTAAGGTCTGGAGTACCTCAGGATGTGCTTTTCAGGGAGCATGATAGTATGTCAAAGGTTCAAACACCCCCCACATGGCCATCTTGAGGTCCAGACCTACACGTTGGGACAGGAATGACAGCTTTATTAGGAGGGCATCTCACTGTCAGATTCTCACTTGTTCTATTTGGGGACAACAGTTTGTGAGATCATGGCAATCTCAAAAGTGTGCTTTCTAGAATTTGCCCAAACTGGAGAAGTATAACACGGCTGTCAGTTTGCCATAAGGGGGAGAAAACAGCACTGATTTGCCAGTATGGAAGGCTGCGAAGGTAACTTTACATTAGTTGGTTAGTTTATCCCCTTCCGGATAATGCCTGATGCTTCTGTTGATGCGCTGTGCTGAAAGTCTCTTCTCCCATCAGTATGATGATTTCCTTTCCCTCACTGATGTGACCTGGAGGTCTACTCAGAACAGAGCTTTGGCCTCATCCTTGGAGGTTCTGATGCCCAGCATCTAGGGAGGGGTACAAGCACCGTATTCCTGGTGTGTTTGCAGATGCTGCTGAGGCCATTGGCTGGAGAACAATTCCTCAAAAACTGTTGAAGAAATCAAAAACCACACCTCCCTTCTTTACCCACTTCCCATATACACGTGTGCCTAGACATGGGTCACGTTGTCTCTTTTGACCTTTGCTCTAGACTCTGTTGCCTCCTTTTACTTATTGCTTTATTTTTAATGTTTTAAAATTTTTATACACTGTATTGTGCTCATGTTTTCCTTCTCCTAACTCCTCCCAGATGCTAACCACATTCTCTCTCTCTCTCTCTCTCTCTCTCTCTCTCTCTCTCTCTCTCTCTCTCTCAGAATATGTGCATGTGCTTGAAAGAGATATGGGTAGGGAAGAGATGGAGAAAGGGGAATCTCTTATATAACTCTTGAAACCCTCATCTGAACTAAAAATGGTCAGATGTCTAATGCACCTTTGTATCTGAAGGTTTATTATTGTTCACTCTCTAAACCCTCTAGTCCAGATGAAAAGAAATTCTGAAAGCAGATTCGTTTCAATCCTCCTTGTAACTTTCCATGAATACCTGATAGAAAAGAAGCCAAGAGATAAGTAAAGATACTTTGTCTCTCTTCTTTCAAGACCACTCAAGTGTCCCTTAAGTGTTGAACACTTTATCTTATTTCTCTTGAGTGGTATAACGTGTGTGTGTGTGTGTGTGTGTGTGTGTGTGTGTGTGTGTGAGAGAGAGAGAGAGAGAGAGAGAGAGACAGAGAGACAGAGAGACAGAGAGACAGAGAGACACAGAGAGACACAGAGAGACACAGAGAGACAGAGAGAGACAGAGAGGAATGGCCTCCACCCTCACTCACCCATCCTCCCTGCACACGGGCTGTGTCTCCACAGTTACTCTCTCCCCTAGCTGCCATTTGGAATCATAGTCTATAATGGTAGGTTAGCCAGAGTCAGACTCCAAGGGAGTGGGGTCCAAATATAGCTATAAATAAAATAACAAATCTATTTCAAAAGGACTTCATTCAGCTTCTGATGGTATCCGGATGGAATAATGGGAGCTCCAGATGGCTTTGAGGCCCTCACAATCTCTTTCTGTGCCTTTCTGACTGAAGAGCCCTGGGCACATTAAATCCAACAGGTGCACCACTACGGTGTTTTTCTTCCTCGGCTCCTGAGGAAATCATAAACCAAATATATTACTAGAGGATAGTTTCTGGGGTACCCTGTGAGCAAACGGAGAGGGAAAATGGATCAACAACATGCCAACAGGGACAGTAAATCAACAGAGTAAAGGAGGATTTGAATAGACTCTCCCGGGCCTCCAGGGCTCAGCCAAGGACAGGGCCCCTGTCAGTCAGGGTGCAGCCTTAATGTCAAAGCCAGCTGGTGCTGTGAGCCTGCTGGCCCTGAGGAAATGATTGAGCCGTCTGTCAGTTGCCTAAGAGCCACTAGAGGCCAATGTGACTCCAAGGGAAGGGTGGTGTTCCTGCACCCAGAGCTGCACTTCCCCCCAGGTTCTGGCTCCCCTGCTCAAGGCCTGCTAAGCTGAACTCCTCAAAGGCCAGCCCAGAAAGAGAGATGAATAATCACCACCCCCACCTCACCAGACTCCCCACTCCCCACCCCTGTGCCACAGAAAGGGAAGGCTGCAAGATTGATGTGCACAGGTCACAGGTACTCCTCCTTGGCAGATGAAAACCATTTTGTTCCCAGATTACCAGAGAAGTGAGCAACAGGGGGTTACTGGAATTGAAGGAGGTGGGGAAGGCAACCAGGAAGAGGATTTCCCAGAACCATGTGATTGTAGATCTGGCCTTAACTGCATCCAGGTTGTCAGGGCCTTGGAAACAACCTTTGTACTTCAGTCTACAGGATTCTCCTCTAACAAGAGACGCAGATGGCAGCCCAGTCAACACCGTCACTTCTTAACAACATAATTAGATGTGTGATCTGAAAATCAAAATGGCCCTCATAGGCTAGTCTCTAATAGAATAAGAACCACAGTCACCACCACAGAAATAACTGCATTTACACCGAACTTTGTATTCCTTCTCAGCCTACACTAACACATTAGACACTGGTGTCTACAGGAAGTGAGTGGCCTTCTTACGCCCATGTCACAGACATGTCACTTTGCCCTATGACCCTGTCATTACATTGTCCTAAGGTCTTAAGAAGCACTGGGTGCCATAGTGATCCAGGACTTATGGAACACCTGCCCTGGAACACTGCTGAAGGTGTTTAACCTCCCACGAGGAGTCTCTTTGTTGAAGGTTACCCAAGCTCCCCTTCAAAAACCTAGCTAAAAAAGAATGTCTAGCTTCTATACAGAGTATTCATTTTTCCATTTTTTGTGTTTGTCTTACAAATTGGTTTATATGGTGATTTTACACTAGAGATATTACATGCACCCACGGCTTTGTTTATCTGATTGATAATATCCACTTAAAGGTTAAAAAAAAAAAAAAAAAGAAGGATGGATTTGAATATACCAGAAAAAAATTGTTGTGTAATGAAAACATGAAGGAAAGTGAATACCTATAGTGTGTCTCATACATAGAATCACACATACTGTCATAATACATGAGTTGCTATAAATACATACATATGCACAGACAACATGCACCACAATACACATGCATGCAAGACAGACATATGTGTGAGACTGCACAGCGCCACACATGTGTATATACATCACACACAATCCATATATCACCACAGTATGTATATGATGCAAAGAATATAGACATATACACATGTATGTATATATACACACATCCCATCACCATATGCACCTTACCACATCCATATGGACTATTCTTTATTCAAAAACTTTACTTAACACATTCTAGCTCTTAAGAGTCTCTGTGCAAGCCCTTACATTCTCTATTCTGTTCCAGTCATAGAATCTTCTGGGGACAGAAATCTCAATGTCAGGCAACCATATAAAGACTGCTCCTCTTTTCTCAACCCTCATCTGTGGTTCATGTCCATTGCAAGAAAGTTTTTTTTTTTCTTGGTAACAAAGTGAAACAAATTTCTCACAAGTCTAGGGAAAATGAGCACAACTGTCAAAGTGTCTGTGCACTCATTGCGTGTAGATGCTTCTGGGAATGTCCTCACAGTGCTCGTCTAAACTCTAGAAAAGCAGAAGTCATGATATACAACTCAGAGTGCTGAGTGTTGGTAAAAAGATGTA
Source organism: Rattus rattus (assembly GCF_011064425.1). Taxonomy (NCBI): domain Eukaryota; kingdom Metazoa; phylum Chordata; class Mammalia; order Rodentia; family Muridae; genus Rattus; species Rattus rattus. The sequence continues at coordinate 62,653,455 of NC_046163.1, forward strand.
AAGGGCAGCAGGCATGCACAGCACCATCTGTGCACATGTGCCCGTGCACATATGTGGGCTTGCACACACACAATCATATCACGCACATACAATCATATCACACATATACAATCTTATCACACACAACCATATCACACACACAATCATATCACACATATGTGGACTTGCACACACACAGTCATATCACACACACTCATATCACATGCACAATCATATCACACACAATCATATCACACATATACAACCATATCACACATATACAACCATATCACACACTCATATCACACACACAATTATATCACACACACACACACTCATATCTCATACAATCATATCACACACAATCATATCACACACAATCATATCACACATACACAAACATATCACACACAAAATCATATCACACATATATATTCATATCACACATATATAATCATATCACACACAACCATATCACACACATGATCCTATCACACATATGTGGGCTTGCACACACACAATCATATCACGCACACTCATATCACACAATATAATCATATCACACACATACAATGATATCATATATATACAATTGTATCACCCACAACAATATCACACACACAACCATATCACACACACACACACTCATATCACACACAAACATATCACACAATCATATCACACATATACAACCATATCACACACAACCATATCACAGACTCATATCACACACACAATTATATCACATGTACACACACTCATATTGCATACAATCATATCACACACAACCATATCACACAATCATCAAACACACAATCATATCACACAAGCACAATCATATCATATACACACAATCATATCACACATACACACACAAGTTCACATTCATCAATGTGCACCATCATATAACACACAGAGAAACTATTTTATTGATATAAGATGTCTGATGACTGAGAACATCAATGCAGTACACATGGGTACATTTCTGTGAAAGGAAGGTAGGACTTGGCCTTTCCTCCTGGCTCCGAGACAGTTGCAGACATTGTACTATGAGGTTGCCTCAACTGCACACAAGCATCATCTGTCCCTCAGTGCTAAAACACAACTTTGACAGTGAAACGTCACCCATAGGACCCCTTTCCAGGTACCAAAATTCACCAACCTGAACTTGAGTAAAATTTGAGTCTGAAGCTTTGTAAATAAATTTATAAACAACTAATGGCCCTGCCACAGCCTTTGTAGTCACTTCTGTCAACCCTCTGGAGCACTTGTGGATACTGCCTACCTCAAAGCAAGATTCGGAGCTCTAGGATTCACCCAGACCGTGACATGTCCAGGAATGTGAACTTATGCTGAGATCGCTGTGTTTGTTTTTATTTATTTACATATCACATCATCATCATCATCATCATCATCATCATCACCATCATCATTAATTACTTCTCTCCTTTGTTTCAGTACTCTGTCCAACACAGACACAATTCATTCTGCACTTCCCAATATTAGGGGGAAGATAGTGAATTTAGTCTAGGTTCAGTCCCAAGTATATAGATCTCAGCTTGTCTAAAAATATAATTCCATAAAATTTGACTTATTCAGTCTGACTTTGACCTTGATTTCTGTCCCCTTTATGCCACCAAACAAATAACCCCAATTTTTAAAATTTATTTATTTATTCCATTTATTTTTAAATTGGGTATTTCTTATTTACATTTCAAATGTTATTTGCTTTCCCAGTTTCCTGTCCATCAGCCCCTAACCCTTCCCCCTCCCCTTCTATAAGGATGTTCCCTTCCCTATCCACTCCCTCTTACTGCCCCCCATAACAATCCCCTACACTGGGGGTCCAACCTTGGCAAGACCAAGGGCTTCCCCTTCCACTGGTGCCCCAACAAGGCTATTCACTGCTACCCATGCAGTTGGAGCCCAGGGTCAGTCCATGTATAGTCTTTGGGTAGGGGTTTAGTCCCTGGAAGCTCTGGTTGGTTGGCATTGTTAAATAACCCCAAATTAAAGTGGCCTCATGAGCAAACATCTTAAGAATGACTGCATCGAGATGTAGCTTACTTGCCTTGGTTGTTCAAGGCCCCACTTCCATCTACAGTAAAAGAAATGCACAGACAGACACACAGACACATGCACACATGAGACACAATAGTCCACAGATTTACTTAATATATAAGTTGATTGTAGTGTCATTCCAGACACCATCAGTTCCATTGATTGCGATTATAAATGATTTCTAGATAGTAAAATGCTGGAAGTAAATTCAAGGAAGAATCGTGTGGCATTTGCTATATCTCACTCATAGACATCGATGAAGTATAGAGACCTAGCATGTCCCCTAGCTACAATGTTGACCCTTGGTACAATAGCATCTTTAAACTGGTTTATCTGCTTATGACCTTCTAAGTCATATTTAAATTGTGTTTTCTTGGCAACCAATTTGGAAACCAATTTGGCGGTTTCTCAGAAAACTGGAAACAGTTCTACCTCAAGACCCAGCTCTACCACTCCTGGGCGTAGACCCAAAAGATGCTCCACCATCCCACAAAGACACTTGCTCCACTATGTTCATAACAGCTTTATTCCTAATAGCCAGAAACTGGAAACAACCTAGATGTCCCTCAACTGAAGAATGAATACAGAAAATGTGATACATCTACACAATGGAATACTATTCAGCTATTAAAAACATCATGGATTTGGCAGGCAAATGGATGGAATTTGAAAATATCATCCTGAGTGAGGTAACAACCCCAAAAGGACATGCCTGGTATGAACTCACTTATAAGTGGATATTAGCCATAAAACACAGGACACCCATGCTACACTCCACAGATCCAAAGAAGCTAAACAAGAAGGAAGGCCCAAGTGAGGATGCTTGAATCTCACCTAGAAGAGGGAATAAAATAGTCATAAGAGGCAGATGAAGGAAGGGAATTGGGAAGGAGAGGGGATCGGGAGGGGAATGGGAGGGTTCAGGATGAGGTGTGGGGAGGGGCAGGAGGGATGGTCATGAGAATGATTGGAAGTCTGTAACTGATAGGGATGGTGAGGTGGGGCACATCTCCAGGAAGAGACAGAGACCAGAGGTAAGGAAGGTGTCCAAGAATCAAAGGAGGTGACCTTAGCTGTGACTTACAGGATTGGGGATAGGAACCTGAAGAGGCCACCTCCTGTAGGCAGGCAGAAGGAGCAATAGGGACACCAACCCACCCACAAAAGTTTTGACCCAAAATTTATCCTGCCTACAAGAAATTCAGGGACAAGGGATGGAGTAAAGACTGAAGGAAGGGCCAGCCAGTAACCAGCCCAACTTGAGACCCATCCCATGGGCAAGCACCAGTTCCTGACACTATTAATGACACTCTGTTATGCTTACAGACAGGAATGTTGTCCTCTGAGAGGCTCTACCCAGCAGCTGACTCCGACAGATTCAGACACCCACGGTCAAACAGCGGCTGGGGCTTGGGGACTCTTATGGAAGAATACTCAAGGGGCCCCTGCCCACTCAGAGAAGAAGGGATGGGGAAATAGGGAGAAGGATTATGGGAAAAGGTGATAGAAGAGGGGACAGTGATCAGGATGTAAAGAATAATAATAATAATAATAATAATAATAATAATAATAATAATAATTTTTTTAAAAAGATTGTTTTCTCATATAAAAGTACGCAGTCCACTTTGACTCAGTTGACATTTTAGGAACTGAGAAAGGCAGATATTATTGTTGAACATACAAAAGAAATCTATGACAAGGGTGGATTCTCTAAAATAAAGTAATTCCATTGTTTTGACGTCAAAAACAACTCTCTAAATACAAAACTTACTAAAGAATAAAACTAAGCCTCTGTGTTGAAGTCATGGAGTGGCCTAGAAGTCAGCCTGAAAATGGAACCACATTTTGGTTCTATCTTGCACGGGGGTCATTGCACACAAGGTTTGAGCTCTCCTCAGAGCCTTCCCATCTCTTCCTACAAGGCTGAAGAATTTATAGATGCACCACAGGCAAGGGCATTTCTCAGAGAACAAGCAATGTAGCTCATGCAGATGACATCTGGGAGGTCACGTCATCCTCTCCGCTCTCGTATAAATCGTGCTGATGCGGTGAATTGTTTTCAAAATTCATGACCAAAGTGACGTGTGGTACCAGAAAAACAAAGTTAAGGACTTCCAGCCAGAGTCCTAATGAGACCATTTTCAGTTTAACAATGCCTGTGGCTAGTGGTAATACTCCTCTTGAGATAGTGTGAGATTTCAATTTTATTAGTGCTGATACTAAAAGAAGCCCCTTGCTTCTCCTTTAAGATACTTCGGTGGTTATTATTAGGGAACTCCATTCTGGCCCTTGGAAAACACAGTGCTGTTTCACACGACAAACCATACAATTCTCTAGTCCACCTCAGGTCTGGCTTCTAACTATGGCGCGTGTGTGTGTGTGCGCGCGCGCACGCGCGCGCGCACACACACACACACACACACACACACACACACAAAATCTCGTTCACGCATCCTATTAAAAGACCAGAAACTAGATTTCCTTGATTTACCTCCTACCACCAAACATTTTTAGAGGGCTATGCTTTTACAGTACACACTAGGACCATAAATGCATTAATGCGTAAAACATCCCATTATTCTATCTCCTCCTGAGAAGGGAACGGTGATAGAGAGAGATTAATGGACACACCAAAAGCCATCCAGGAAATTAGTAGCAGGTCTGGGATTAAACTTCTGAGTTCCTGCCACCCACTGTTAGGTTGAAGCCAATAGTCCCGACTTCTCCAGATTCCGTTTACAGTACAGTGGATGTGGGGGAGGGGGACGGCGCTGTCAGTCCTGCTAGCTGGGTATGCTGACTTTCAGCATGATCACCTTAAGGGGCCATGGGACTTATTTCCACTCCAAGTCATTTAGAAGCAATCTGCTGTGTCAAAGACGTCGCCCTAGGCAAGGAATCTAAAGATGGGGAACATAAGGAATGTTGGGGCTGTTAGATCAGGGAGCCCTCAGACTGTGGGATTTCCATGTCCACACAGAGCTGTTGAGGGAGTCGTCGCAGTGAAGCCATGGATAGTGTAAGACGGGGAAGTCTATGCCAGTGTCTCTCAAAGGCTTCTTTGCTGACTCTGCGACACGATCATCACAACTATGTCACGCTAGGCTTCCGAAGGGCATGGACTAAGTCCCCTGCACCCACGGAGGGTGTTGCATGTGGCAGTGAAGACCAGCAAAGCTTACTGGGTGGGCTTCTTTCCAGCAGGCTGTTCTTGGGAAAGCTGGTGACTTTCTGTGACTTCAGTTTTATCATTTGTGTCTGGAACCCAGATAGCTCTAGTCTCTGTCCTGTGCACGATGATATCGAGGAAAGAGGAGACATCCGACATACGGCTTTTTCAAAGCTGAAGACTAAGAGTCCACAAAAGGCATCACCGTAGGTGTGCGTAAGAGCACGCGGAATGAAGGAGTTGGGTGCTTGTTCATCCCTTGTTCTAGAGTAGCAGTGCGTCTGAAGCAGGAAAACATGAGGTCGAATCTCAGCTCTCTGACTTTCATATGCCATTGAAGAATGCGGTTGCCCTTCTGAGACTAATCCTTACTTGTATCTAGGCAGGTCCGCAATTACCATAAAGAGGTCTTAAGGAACGCTACTATAAGCTTAGATTTAGGCCACCATTGAGGTACGCCGTGAGAAGGCGTGTCTTCGTATATCAGCTGATGATTCTGTGCTGGCAGAGACCTATGGCCCATTGCCACTCTCATGTTTTGTAAATATGTTTTCTTCCTGACCTGCCTAAGGCATTCTAGAATCGTATCTGATTAGCTTTAATAAAGATCTGACAGCCAATCTCTGGGAAGAAAGTGGAGGGCAGATCTTCAGGAGGGAGAGGGAGGAGAATTGAGGGGCGAGCGATTCACCAGCAGACTTGGAGATGGACCAGAGGCAGACCTGGCCACATGGTGGGACACAGGCCAGGATTAGTCGGGATGGAATAGTCAGGAGACTGCCCTGTTAAGGTTTAATCTTTATAATATTAATAAGCCTCGGTGTCATTTACCTCACTGGCATGTCCAAGATAGTCTTGCTATAGACCGTGGCAAAGAGTTATGACTTAAAACATATCACCTGTAATTATTATCAGCATGAGTTGTATAAAATTAGAGTCCTTCTGTACATTCCAGTGCGTCAGCATGACCAGTGCCTGGGTCGTCCCGCCCAGGGTTCTGGGTTTGCTTAAAGACTAGCGTCGTGCCGGTCTACTTTTTACTAGCCTCCCCTGACCACAGCAATGAAAATGCCTACAGAGGATGAAGAAGAACTATCCTTGGGGACATCTGAGAAGTCAAGAATGTGGAGCCCAGCGAGTGCTCCCCACGGTGGAGCTTTTGAAGAGGGAGTTATGACACTATAGAAATTGCAGGACCTGAGGCTCTTTCTTCCGTTAATTCAAATAAATATTAATAAATAAGTATTAAGCGCCGTTTACATACCACATCAGATACAGAAGAAGATTTTAAGAACAACCAATGTAAGTTTGTAAAGTATAATACATATGCTTAAAATCATAATCTGATCACTTACATAATACCAATGCTGACTCCAGAGCAGTGACCATTCACAGGGGTCACCTAAGACCACCTGAAACACAGTTATTGACATTACAATTCATAACAGTAGCAAAGTTACAGCTATGAAGTAACGATGGAAATAATTTGATGGTTGGGGGTCACCAGGGCATGAGGGGACTGTCTTAAAGGGCCACAGCTGTAGGAGAGTTGAGAGCCTCTGGCCTAGAGGGATGGTTCAGTGGTTAAGAATGCTTGCTGCTTTTCCAGGGAACTGGGGTTCACCTCCCAGCCCACAGGTCAGGTGGGGCTCCTGGAACTCCAGCTCCAGGGAATCAGACATCCTCTTCTGGGCTTCTCAGACAACCACAAGTGTGTCAAACACATAAATAGAAACTTTAAAATATGTCTGCAAAAAGGAAATGGAAGCCCACTCGTGGAGTGGTTCATAAAGTGCCTTCTGCTGGCCTTGGTCTGAGTGAGACCAGATAAAGCTCAGGGTCTCTCCAGGACAGATGGAGAAAGCCACAGCTACACAGAGTTGTAGCGTGCATCAGTGTTTTCTGCAGTCCACCGAACTCACACTGACTAACTGAGAAAAAGAACAGTGGCTCTCTGTTCCACCGCATCGTGGTATGCAGGAGGGACAGTGCTGTACCCAGGAGTTCCACTTTAGGCTATTAATTAGCCAGATGAAGACATGATAAGAAGGGCAAAGTTAACATACACACACACACACACACACACACACACACACACACACACTTCCAGCTCTTTAACACAGCTAGGTACATGTGAGAATATTGGGGTGTCAGCACATCTAATCATGTTTTCTCCTCACTCATAAGAAACCAGCACACCTCACTGTTCTGGTGAACGAAGTCTCTGGAGTTTGACAGACAGCCCTGCACTGCCCCTAGGCAGTGGTTATTTTCTGAATCAGCTGTTGGCATTCCCTGCCGCTTTGGGGCCCCGGCTGTTTCCTCTTCTATGTGCCAGAATTTGCTTGATCTTCCTCACCTCTTCTTCACATGTGAGTTGCTGCTCAAATGCAGAAGACGCCCCAGGATATTTGGGGAAGTGCAATCATGTACTAAGCCTTACATTTTTGAAAGTAATTAGCCAAGGTTTGAGAAATTTCTCAGAGTGACTGCAGTATTGGGCCAAATCGCAAACCACAGAGATATTTGCAGCTTAAATGTTCTTTAAGTAACTGTGCTATTACCACAGCTCCTCAGAGGGTTCCCCTTTTCTGCTGATTGCATATTGACACCTCTTCCTAAATGACCGGCCCCATTAGAACACGATGGGCCTTCAGAAGAATATCGCGTGCTTTGAATAATCTAATCATTATGTTGGGAGGGGAAGACCCCATCTTGGAACTTGCCCCGAGACCAGGAGTGATCCGTGTTGAGCAGTTGCACGGGCTGTGCTCCACAGGCCCAGTACAATGTCTCACAGAAAAGCATCTGAGGAAGAATTCACAGATAAGCTGCAGCTGCTCCTCCATCCTCAGTGTGGTATAATGAACGTCTCCAGGACTGTGTCATTTACAGGTTCCACTGAGTGTTCAACCAAAGCCATCAATGTTAGCGTCATCAACAAGATTACCCACGATTGTTCCATTAGCTTCCGGGGTCACTGTCAACTGTCCTAGTGAACTCAAGCAAGTCACTGAATGTTAGGATAATGTTGCCCATCCGCTCAGCTGTCACCCTACACTGTCTTCTTGATGGTTTGTGGTTCCCCAGAAAGATTAAAGGAGGTCAGAATGCCCAGCAGTCCCTTCTGCATAACCTGGGACAGTGTTCTAAGACTCCATAGTGGCCTTACCTCAGGAGCGCCACCCACAGAGCACAGATTGACAAAGTGACCACTGCAATAGCATGAGGATGTAAGGTTTTTAATCCCGTGTGTGGGGTTGCTCATCCACGCAGGAGAGGCAACCCCAAACCCCAAAAAGCACACAACTTTTATTTTACAGAGGGCAGACTTCAGCAACAGGGTTAGCTGGTCTATTCTCATTGGTGGTATACAGGGCAAAGGATCTGGTCAGGTATTGGCTGGCCTGCTCAAAGGGCTGTTCTTGGTTCAATTAGTCACTTTCTTCATCCAGTCCTACACCTGGCCTTGGAGAATCACTGGGAAAGGGCTAAGTTGGCACGTCCCTTAGAGGGGAGGTGAACTGGGTGGTCGGGCAGGGTCAGGATGACATCTTGCAGTTGTTCTCGGAATTCACCACAGGGAGGGGCAGGGGGTCTTTCTGAGAATAGTTGTTTTTGCTTAATTAGCTTAGTCAGAATCTTGATCACCAAGACTTTATCATATCACTGGGCATCCTGACGTCAGATGTATCCCTCTCAGAAAGGTCACAAGTTCGTCATAGGCATCCTGACCACCAGATGTATTTCTCACAACCTTGTTTTTACAACTTTGTTTCTCATATCTCTGAAACTATGAAACTTTATTTCTTCAACAGCAGCTCCGGAGGAGTGGAGGGGCAGTGACATAGGAAGAAAGGTTGCTCTATTCCCTGGCAGTCAGGCCCACAGCAGTGTACAGGAGCAGACTCTCTACTTAAGACAAGCATTTTAAAGTAGGCATTTCCCTACTTCCTGCTAATTATTAACTTTAGCAAACAAATACAAATGTATCTCGTATAAGGTTAAAAAATAAGAAGGCAATTTAAATGTTTGTAGGGCCGGAGAGATGGCTCAGCAGTTAAGAGCCCTTGCTGCTTTTGCAGAGAATCAGGGTTAAATTCCTAGCACCAAAACTGGGCAGCTGGCAGCCACCTGCAGTTAGAACTTCAGGGGATCCCATATCCTCTTCTTGCCTCTGTGAGCACCTACACACGTGTGCATGTACACATACAGACACACAGATACGCATAAGTGAAAATTAAGACTCAAATTTTAAACACGTCTCCCGCAGGCGACCTCTATACAACAAGAGACCCAAACAGAACCTTCTGCTTAGTCACAGTCTTGATCTGGGTCCTACAACATGCTGGTTGATATTCTCATGGTCTCGCAATGACAGTCAGTCCCTAGGAGTTCTGGAATGGCTGTAAATCCACCATTTCCTGCAATTCATCAAAACCTCGTCTTTAAATGGTTTTGACTTTCTTCAGAGCCATCACCATATATCACAGCCGTGGCGGTCCCCTGTGCCCCTCTTCTCATGTATGGCTGGGTCGCCTTTCAGAGAACGTATTTTCACCACAGGAAAACGCGGGATGGAGTGACCTCCGATGAGACATGCCTAATCTAAGAGGGATGGTCGTTCATGATCCAAAGTGCAGATAAATTGAATGAGCTTATCTCCTGGAAGAACTAGAGTGAGAAACAAAACCGTGCAATGCCTGGTAGGAAGGAAACAGGAGGAGAAAACGGACAAGGGAAGTGCTCTCTGAAGAGCTGATTGACAGCGACATCATGCTGAGAGGAAACAAGGGACAGGATTCTTGCTTCAAATTGCTGAGTGACTCCTTTCTGGTTTCAGCTCCAGGACCATGGTTTCTCAGTTCAAACATCCAGTCTTAGCAGTTAATAGGTCACTATAAAACCTGTCCAAAGGTTTATCATTTCTTCCTCTAAGGCAAGAGGAGGAGATAGGGCCAAGGTCATACTCTATACATCATTTTTAAAAGTGCTAGAACTTGAAATTTCTTCCAATTCATGCGTGAGAGTGATTGGTTGGCTATTTAATGTCCTCAACCATGATGTAATTACCTTCAATTGTCTAAACCAATGTTTAAGCCTCAGAATGTAAAGTATAATTGGAGGCGATAATAAACGCTAATATTATTTTCTGCTCACATAAACGATGAAGACTGTCAGACTTCCAAGAGAAGCGGCTCTCCCTGGGAGCTCTGGGAGCTGTCTCTGGTGCCTTTGCTTTATCCTCTGGTTGCCTGTGTGTTCAAAGTGCCCTGATGTCCCATTTCTCTGGTTCTCCCTCATTTCTTGTACAAGTTGTGACTTCTCTTCATCTCTACTCACAAGTTGTTCTCTTCTCTTCTACTGCAGAACTCATAATTCCAGTGGCAAGAAGGAGGGCTTTAAGCTTTTTTAATTTCCAAGACGGCAGGATGGTTGAGTGTGTAAAGATGCTCACGACCAAATCTGATGACCAGAGTTCCATCTCGGAAAAAAGGCTCCCTCATGACCGTTGTCCCCTGACCTCCACATGCACGCTGGGCAAGCATGCACACACACATGCTCGCACACATGCATGCCCGTGAGCACATACACCACATACACAATCCGTAAAGGTTTCAAAACCGGGAAAACATTCTTTCATGTTTGTGGAGTGCAACTCTTTCCTACTTGGGTTTTGGAAGAGTACAGTGAGTCACATGTCTTGCCTGCTAGGTCTGCCCTTCCATGATGTCCCTCAGCCCACATGGAATAAAACAAATCATTGGCCGTATACAAAACCTTTGCTCCTGTAATTTACTAGCTAATAAATCAGAAAGCCAAAGCTTGGCTTTGTTTAGTACTGGGCTAGAAAGGGGAAGCTGTACTTGATTAAACCCATTCTAAAAAAAAGGACTGCTGCCTAATGTGTACTCGGTGGGGCCCGAGAGCCCAGCTGGAGGAACATGTCCTCAGCACAGCCTGTTTCACAAGTCCCCCTACACGACACAAACACACTCAAGCGGGATTTAATAAAGCTAATTGTCAATGGGGGAAGGTTTTATAACTCATTATAAACTGTATTAATAATAAGAACTTTAACTGAGTGTCCCAATGTGGCACATGGACTGATTGTAGAAGGAGCCATCCTCTAGTTCCACTCTCTCCTGGAATTGGGAATGGACCTAGGATCACAAAGCTACGTGTCGAATGGGAAAGAAAAATCCAACAACAATTCATTCCCTCCTTCCTTTCCCTCCCTCCTTCCATCCCTCCCTCCTCCTATCACCCCTCCTCCTGTCCCTCCGTCCTTCCAAACCTTCCTTCTGCTATCCCTCCCTCTTTTCCTCTCTCCTCCCACCCCTCCCCCCTTTCTTCTCCCCTCTTCTTTCATTCTTCCTTTTCATTTCTCCATTTTGTTCCCTTTCCTGCTTCCCTTCCTTGCTCCTTCTTCTATCTCTTCCTTCTCTTTCTTTTATATGAAAGGCACAAGCTGTGTCCATTTTTTGATACAATTAACAAAACTGTATTAAAACAAAACAAATCACGCCATTTCCGTGTTCTTAAAATGGCCCCTGTATTTTACTTCTCCCCTGCAGTGTTTACTTTTCTTCTAGTACAAATGAGATTCCTGTTTTGCCTGAGACGGGGCGAGGCCTTATTTGCAAAGATGAACAATGTGTTTAGAGACTTTAACTTCTAAAAGTTCTCTTCACGGGACCTTCTGAGTCTTGGGGTCGGGGTGTGTATAGGTGGGTCTTGTTCCCATGGCTGCCCTGTAGTTCCCTCATTTGGGTGGCAAGAATACAAACAACTCCACCATATTTACCAAGATCACTCTCTCCAGCTCCTTTTGGGTAATGTGCTGGGAAAAGCCCGGAAATCGGAACCCGCAGTTTGAGGTTCTGCTCTCAGCCCCGCACCGGCTTACTCTGTTATTTTCATCAGTTCTCAGTTCTCTTACCTCTAGATTGATCCGGGCAGATCATCTTTACTCTCTTTCCCTTCTCCGGAGCTAAATTTTGTACATCGTAAAGCAATCCTATCTTCAGACAGCCTATAAACGCCCTGTTCTCCACGATCGTGTGTATCAAGTGCTTGGAGACAGGGATAGGAGACTTTTAGGTTCTGTTCATACAGAAAGTGGACAGACAGAAGCGCGGTTGTCTAGCGGTCAGAGCCCTCATCGTTCTTCATGAATGTCCCCTGGACTCTCTCGTCTCTGTTGTTATTATTAACTCCATAACCCTCTGCTGCCTAGGTTCCCTTGACTCTTGACCACACACCAGAGCTCTGCTTCAAAGCCAATTACCCCGAGCAGTCTTCCTCCATTTTTCCAGCGAGGGAGGGGGTGGGGCAGAGAAGCCCTTCCTCTTCTGAGATCTCCATTCATTGTTACCTTCTCTGTGCCATTTAACTTCCCCTGCAGTGTCTTATGTCAAGCACCGATGCTTTGCTTCCTAGAAGGAAAGCTGGGATCTCAATCCCGGGCTCTCTCTGGCGTTCTACCTAGACACCAAGAAAACGTGTGGTACCCCTGGGGATTGGTGGCACCATTCAAGGCTGCTGTCATATTTCACGTTCCACATCTTCCGTGAGCTGCATTCATGTAGGACCCTGTATCCAGATGTGATTTGGGTCCTCAAAGGTAAATTCCAAGAGGAATTTACTTGGTCTCACTTGGTGCCACTGGAAAAAGCAATGATGTTTTCTCCTTCCTTCATTTCTTCATTTCTTCCTTATTTCCCTCCCTCCTTCCCTCATTACTTCCTTCCCTCCTCACATCCTTTTCTTTTCTTCCTTCCTCATTTCCTTCCTTCCTTCCCTCATTCCTTCCTTTCTCATGTCCTCTGCCTTCCTTCCTTCCTTCCTTCTCTCTTTTTTTCTTCCTTGGCTTCCCTTTCACTCTTCCTCTCTTCATCTTCTCCTCTTTCTCCCTTCCCTTTCCCTCCTTCCTTTTCCTTCTATCCTTTCTTCTCTCCCTTTTGCACAAAAGGAACGTTGCGTGGTTCTGTTGTTTCTTGGAGACTAGTTCTAGTAAAGCAGAAGTGAAATCCTTCACCTTGTCAAGGGTTAGGCCCTATGGAATTTCACCAAATAGAGTAAGGATGCCCTGATCCGAGGAGCTCCTCTTCCTCATGAAATCTGCTACACTGTTGCAAAGGCCAAATTTAAACCTGGGGCGGAACAGCTGCAAATGCCCAGACTCTGGGTCCTAGCAGCAGGAGTGCCCAGACTCTGCATTTTCAATTATTTTGGCCAAAATGAATCACTTTCTTTCTTTTCTTTCTTTCTTTCTTTTTTTTCTTTTAGAAACAGTTTTACCTCCTGTTTCCTTGCTGGACACATAATTTTGATTTATAAACCTAACAGTCCTGAGCAACGACGAGTTTTATACAAAGCCGATGCGTCCAGCCGGGTTGTTTTTCTCCGTTCCCCTACGGTGTTTTAGAAAACACTCCAACCTGCCTTCTGGAAAATGCAAATGGAAGCTGCTGCTAGCAAACCTTGGGGGTGAGAGGGGTGCTGCTGACTCCCAAAGGTCCCCCAAGTCCTGCTCATTTGAGGCCTCCCCTTGTAAATTCTACTAGAACTCGCTTCAACAGCGCTATGCTTTAAACCGGGATGATTCCGTCTTCTGATGGAATTATGCCTTGTAAATCTCACTTTGCATAGGGTGTTTATAATCTGGCTACTGCCTGCTTACTTTATTGGCTAAGAATGAATAAATCAGTTTTCCATCTCCCCACGTCTTCCAACACTGATGTTTGGACTTGGCAGCTCCTCGGGGGTTATTGATAGAACAACATGATTTTAGAAGTGTCTCTTGAATTGGACTAAACAGAAAACAAAACTTGTATCTCTCCTTCCTAGACTCTTGAACTGACACTCTCCATGTTGGGAAAGAAAGATGTCTACAATTAGATGAGTGGTTTGTGTCAGGCAGCCTCAAAGCATCACATCCATTGTCTTCCCCATCACACCCGGATGTTGTAATTGACGTTAACTGTAGGTAGAACTTGATGAGTATTTATTTACCGTAGCCACATGCAGTAAATCAATTAATGGAAACGGATTATTTTGAGCTAATTGACACAACTATCTTCACTTAACAGAAGAGGAAACTGAGGCACAGATGTTAACCACACGCTAAAGGCCGGGGAGCCAGCAGGTGACAGAGCTAACTTGTATAAACCCAGGCCACTGACTGCAGCATCCTACCTTTAACCTCTGTGTGAAAACTGTCTACGAGGGGCGTGGTTCAGTTCTAGGCTTTGCACATTGCATCTGACAATGACAAAAGGTCCTCCAGTGTAGATGATCATAATTTGTCTTAAGAGCTGGGTTACAATATTATCCCCATTTTGCAGGTGAATAAACTGAGGATAGGAAACATTTTGTAACGTGCTTAAAGCTATGTGTCCTGAGCTTTGCTCTTCTGGCTCTAGTTATAAAGCCTGTTCTTGGCCTTCGGTTTCTTTTTTTAAGTACCAATTAGCCAGGGGATCCTCCAACCCCGAAAGGTCTCTGGGTGTCTGTTCTAAGCATCCCTCGTCATTTTTTGAAACCTCTAGACCAAACCTTTTGACAATGAGGACACGACTTCACTTGTGACCTCTTGTGACTCCTCATCTAGCACGGAGCCCTCCTTGTCAGGACCCTGAGTGTGTCAGGCCCAGTGCTAAGTGCTGGAGTGCAAATGTGAATGAAGCTTGGCTCGCACCTGGCAGGTGAGGCCTGTGAGGGGCCCTCACAGAAATAGACCCTTCGAGCCCCATAGTCATTATGTGGACAATGGCCCCCACTGTGCTGAAGTCTACCAAGAGATAATTGACCATGACATGAGTTATGTGTCCCCAGCTAAATGGCGTCAAGGTCAATTACTTTATTCTAGAGGCCACAGCTAAGAGGGCCGTTTGCAATGTGGGGATCATGTCGTTAAAATAACATTAAGGGGCTTGTTGTAGTCCAAGTGACTGGCTTCCTAGGCTGTGCAGCCAGCAAAGAGTAAGAACTAGGACCTGTGAGTCACAATCATCTCCCCAGCTCTCCCCAGGACTCGGAAGAAGACAAAGAATACGCAGTGGATGTGTGGACCAGACTATAGAGGGGATGCCGGGCCCGAGGCAAACTTGACCAACATTTTGTTTCTGTTTCTAAACAGAGGAACCTAAGGCAAGTCTGTCTGTCTGTCTGTCTGTCTGCCTGTCTCTCTCTCTCTCTCTCTGTCTTTCTCTCTCTCTCCCTCCCTTCCTTTCTCTCTCTCCCTCCCTTCCTCTCTCCCTCCCTCCTTCTCTCCCTCTGTATGTGTACGTGTCTATCTGTCTGTCTGTCTGTCTCTGTGTGTGTTTTTATCCTCAGTCATCCTCAATAGACAGAGGTGACTTTTCGATGCTGGCATCCAGATTGGAGACATGGCCTACTTAGGGTCGCCATTTAAAACAGAATACGTGCAGTTAAACTTGAATTTCTCAACAATTATTTTTCATACGAGAATGTGCCCTGCGATGTTGGGGAGATGCTTATACTCAGAAACAACTGCTTGTTGCTTCTCTGAAGTTCACACTTATCTTCACACCGTTGTTTGTCCGGGCTGGAAACCCAAAGCTTTACTTCAAGAATCAACAGAAATAAACAAAAACCTTAATACAGTTGAATTGGCCCGACAGGGTTGGCTAAGCAGGAAGCCAAGGAGGAACAGCAGAGCAGGCCTTCGTGGAGCTCTGTTTTATTCAAGGACACAGATATTGTCCAGAGATGTTGTCCCTCTCTCAGTTCTGGACATATTATAGACAGGGTTACTTGACACATTTAAATATATGAATGAAGTAAGAGATGAACTCTAGAGCTAGTCTACTGGGATTGAAATACAAGGTTTACATAAGGCATGAAAATGGAAGAAAGGTCCATATGGAGGGGAGGGGCCAAACGGTGGGAGGTCCCTGTGGAGGGGCGGGGCCTAATGGTGGGCGGTCCTTATGGAGGGGAGAGCCTAATGGTGGGAGGTCCATATGGAAGGGAGGGGCCTAATGGTGGGAGGTCCCTGGGGAGGGGCGGGGCCTAATGGTGGGAGGTCCATATGGAAGGGAGGGGCCTAACGGTGGGGTAAGAAAGGGAAGAAGAGTGGGAATATAGGAGAAAGAGTGAGAAAACATGGCATTTTCTCATATGCGGACTCTCGGCTTAAATGTATGGCAAAGGTATGACAGCAAGGGGACTGTTTGGAGAAAGAGGACCAGCAGGAGGGAGTTGAAAGGACCGGGGAGGGCAGGACAAGGGAAACAGGAGTAAACCACAATGATACTGTACTTTTCTTGTATGTAGCAAAACCCTGCCTGGCTCTGTCCCCAGCCCTTGAAAGAGTGTGTGTGGGAGAGATAGGGGAAGCGGGAAGGGGAGGGGAGGGAAGGGGAGGGCTCAACATCCATCAGTGCTCCACTGTGTGACCTTGGCCGCGTTGCTTGTTTTGTTATTGTTGTTGTTGTTCTTGGTGTATAAAATAAAGATAAATGAGGGTCATTCCTGCCTCACAAGATGCTATGAGGATTAGACAGCATTCCGTGTCTCCCTTTTTAACATACCTATGAGAAACGCAATGTGGTGACACACGGCTGCTGCCGTGCCACTCCGGGGTGGGGGTGGGGCCGTGGGGGAGGCAGAACAGCCTTGAGTTTCAAGCCAGCCTAGACTACAAGTCAAGTTCCAAGCCAGCCTGGGTTACACAGCAAGGCCTTGCCAAACAACAAGACCAAGCAGAATGATACGATGACTATTTGGCCAGTCACAGAAGTTTGATGTGGAATTCCTGACAGAGGCGGGAAGGTGATTCTATAGGTCTTCTGTGGTGCTAAAATAACCAGATGAGGAATGAGGGGTGCACCTGAAGACACAGTGGGAACCAGGGTTCGGAATTCCTTCAGTCTCCCCACAGACACCCTGTAAAGATTTAGTATTTAGTGAAATTGGTTTCTGAAGCCAGTCACCGCCTGCGAGTAACCCAAGCACGCGGAAGTCACTGAGGACAGCTAATATATTGCTGGTGTGTTTGTTGGTGCCTTTAAACTCACGCCTTCTGTTCAAGTGAGCGGAGCCCAGTAGTAATTCTCACCAGAAGGCTGTGAGAGTGTGGGAAGGGATATAACTTTAAGGGGCTCCATTTACAACATAAGAAGCCCTTGTAGCCATATTGTTAATTTATGCGCGCGGTGGACTGCTGAAAGCACCGAGCACTAGTGGGGAGCCAGAGAAAGATCTCAGGAGATCACTCCGCCAGGTGATTGAGTGTCCTTGCCCGGTGCTTTTCAGCAGTCGGAGGTTGCACGATGTGCAGCTCCATGCTGCGTGCTGCTTTAACCTTTTGAATCAGCTGCACAACTCCAGCTTTCCCAAGATTCTTTTGGTGCACTAAACACCATGGTTAAGATGCAAAAAAAAAAAAAAAAACCTTTCAGCCAAAAGACTACATGTAAACATAATACAGCGTTTTTAATCTCTCACGTCTTACGCTTTTCTTTTTTGGGTAGAATGAAACCCGTCGTTATTTTGCTATATTATATCACACTGTTCTGACACCTTATGGTCTAAATAAATAGACAACCGGATTAGTGTCCCAGTTTCATTTCTGTGGCCTTGATAACAATCCCCTGACACAGAGTAACTTGAGGAAGAAAGGATGTATTTTAGCTCACAGTTCCAGGTCACAGTCCGTCCTAGGAGGGAAGTCAAGGCAGGAGGAACTTACGACAGCTGGTCCTATCACATCCACAGTCAGGGGCAGAGAGAAAATAAATACACGAATGCTCAATGCTCAGCTAGCTTTCTCTACTCTTAAGTAGGTTAGGACTCAATACAAGGAATGGTGCTACCTCATTCTGGCTGGGTCTTCCCATGTTAACTGAGGCAACCAAGACAATTCCCCCACAGACACAGTTGCCTGCCACCGCTGTCTAGACAAGTCCCCAATGAGACTCTACCAGGTTGACACAATACTACCAAAAGTGAGAGAGATGACCCACAGTTACGATCACTTGCTTCTCTTCCAGAGGAGCTGAGAGTGGTTCCAAGTACCTATCTTGAGTGGCTCATAACCAACTATAACTCCAGATCACAGGATCCAACACCTTCTGGTCTCCATGGATATACACACACACACCATACATACTACATACACATACATACTCATGCATACACACACATACAGACACAACTTATACATGCCATATACACTACACACATACACACACATACCACATACACTACACACATTCATACACATACTCATGTATTCACGCACAGACTCATGCACACACACTACAGACACAAACACATATACTACACACACTAACATACATACTATACACAAACACACATACTACACACACAAACATGCTTACCATACACACATATACACTACACACACATATATACTGTTCACACATGCATACATACATACAAAACTCTTAAAAAGAAGCAATTGTTGCAATTAAATTTCAAAAAAGTCTTAAAATAGACTCATTCTCTGTTTTTCTTTATCTCTGTTTGAAAGATGGTCTAATGCATGTTAATTTGACCAACACTTCCTTCTTCAGATTATTGTTATGGAGACACTAAAGATTTTAGGGTTCTACTTAAGTGCTGTCGGGGAGTCAGCAGGTACACTAGCAAGGGCAATAGGTACAGTCTTTACAGATGAGCTGATAGGGACTTGCATAACGAGCCCTGTTGGAAATCAGAAAGTGAGAAGCGGTTTATAATCTCCCTGTTTTATCTTGCTATGTCCTAACATGCTTTACATAATCCCCAACACATTCTAGCATTTTCTTCTAACACAGCACTCTTTAAAAGATGTTTCTTGATATTACCATAGGTTTAATAAGGTTATTTACACCTAGAAAATAAAGTATGTTTAAACACCAGTTAAGAGGTCACAAGACCAATGTTAATCATGTCTAAGACTTACCTAGCTTTGTCATTTGGAGAAATGGCTTGCCAGCTGTCTGTCTCACTTGCTTCAATCATTGGTTTTGTGTTTGTTTTTGAGGAAGACCTGAACTGGTGTCTTGAATGCATTGCAGACATAATATCCTTGTTTTCCCCTATCCCCACCGTTCACAAAGTTTCTGATAGATTAACAGATAGTTCATAGATTCAGTACAAATTCAGCTGCCTCAGAGTGACTTTACTATAGTCAATGAGAAGTGAGGTGATAAGCTGCTACCCAAGGTTTGTCTCTTTGACAAGAGCTGCAGGATCTCCAGTGTGGTCATCTTCAGTGGAAGACCAGTGAGTGGTCCCTCAAAGGAGAGAAAGGGACAGCAGAGTATGCAGGGGTGTGTCTCCTATCCCAGCACTTGGGTGGCTGGGAAATGCCTTTCTGAACTTTGTTGTAAGATATTATCTCAAAGAAAGAAAGGGAAGGGAAGAGAGAAGTGAGAGAAAAGGAAATGCTACCTAATAGCGTTGGCTGATTTCTGTGATGAGCTTCCAGTTTCCGGCTACCAGTGGCTTAACAACTGATTTGCATGGTGCTTGAGTACATATTAATTTCCTCTCTGAAACCCACACAAACTGGCTCCAGCATATCAACAAAAGCTTCTGTTGGTATCACACAAGTATATGCACATATGTCAATGCATTACATTACACTCCATAAATGCATATGGTTATGTATATCAGTGTTTTTTTAACTGTCCCCAAAAGTAATTTTTAAAAATCATCATACATTGAATTATTCAGTCCATAGGTTGGCACCACCCACATTCAGGGTGAGTCTTCCTTCCTCAGTTAGCTCTCACTAGAGACGCCCTCACAAACGTACCTAGAGGTTTTTCTCCAAGGCCATTCTTAATCCCATTAAAAAAGCAATGATCAGTGACCATCATAAGTCCATTGTGTGCCAACTTGACAACAAAACACATCTCTTTAAATCATAGCATTCCACCTGTGGTCCTCAAAAACTATTCACCATCTCATAATGAAGAACACATTCAGCTATGGCTAGGGAAACCTGAAAAATGTACTTGAGACTCTCTCTCTCTCTCTCTCTCTCTCTCTCTCTCTCTCTCTCCACAGGCCCTCCAGGCAGAACCATGATGGAAAGACATCTGAATAAACCTTATTCCATAAACTTCCTGAAGATGGCAGACTTCTTTAGACTAGTCTGGTCCTACTACAACCACCAACTCATTCTTGATTGATCACCAGCATGATGAATGGATGGGTAGTGAGGAAACCAACCCAGGTGAGACCCCTGGTCCTTGTGCAATTTGGCAACAGAATCTCCCATGAAGCCAAGGTCATGTCAAACATATAAAACCAGAAGTGACCATTAAACTCAACACAAGTTTATGGTGGACCCATGAGAGAATGCTCTAAGAGGGTCTGCCCACATACACACAGGAGTTCATGTGTGGTGAATTTGATAACTAAAAGATCCTAAGTGGGAAAATTCTTCAGGAAGAGTTTTCCTAATGGGAAAAAAAAAATCCATGGGTGCTGTGCCAAAGGATGGCCTCTGTTGCCAGTGCTTCAGTGAGCTCATGCCTCTCTCTAGACAGCTAGCTAAACCTATCCCCTATTTGGAGCATCTCAACTTAATTCTCTCTCTCTCTCTCTCTCTCTCTCTCTCTCTCTCTCTCTCTCTCTCTCTCTGGCTGCTTCTCTGAACTCACATAAATGCCTTTTCCGGTGTTAAGGATTCCATCTGCTGCAGAAAGGTGACTTGAGATTTGACTGTGAGATGCAAATGTAACCCAAATGCCGCTGAACATTTAATTCCAGCTGTCAGAGGGAAAGGTATCCATAATGCAGAAATGATGGGGTTCCATCCAGGCTGAACTTGGCAGCCCGCACGGTCACCTCGGAATAGACCTTCCAGATGAGGGCGCATGGTCACAGAGTTCACAGGGGTGTTAAGTACAAAAGCATTCCTGGGGAAAAGAAACGTAGCTTTGGAATGCAGTGAGAGGTTTGCAGATTACATTTATTTCATATTTCAAAATGGGAGAAACCTGAAAGGAGGCATGGGAGCCACCTTCCTATGGCAAATGCATTAATATTGTTTGTGCTTAGAAGACAAAAATCCTTCCCAAGGATGGCCTGGGCTGAGAATGAGGTGCCCAAAATAGAGACAATAGAGACCGTTCAACAAATGAATGACGGCTTACTGACTCTGTGTGATACCCAGCAGCAATCAAAAGTTTCTATGGCCAGAGAACAACTAAATAAAGAAATTCTGTTTACTTAGAATTTTGAGTAATATCTCTCTCTCTCTCTCTCTCTCTCTCTCTCTCTCTCTCTCTCTCTCTGTTTGTGTGTGTGTGTGTGTGTGTGTTATTCCTCTCTAGGTTACAATGTTTCCCCAAAGAAACTATAGACTAATAATTGATAATAATTAATAATAATAAAACAAAAAACAGTGCCGGGCCTGAGAAACCTTTTGAGTTGTGGTCAGGGCACCAAGAGACCCTCAAAACAACATAGGCTATTGCCACTGACTGCCCTTGGTTGTCTTCCAGAAAAGGAAGCACTTCAGACAGAGGACTTAGAGGAATTGATTTGCATCTGACTTGGAAGCCTCCTTCCCAAGGGCCAGCACTGGGAGATAAGCTCAAAGCTGCTATAACAGCACTTCTTTCCTAAGGGTAACTAATCTGACTTAAAGCCAACTCGGTGGCAGGGAAACCAAGCCTAACACCACCTACCGGTGTAGCTAACTACCAGTGACTGGTGAGGCCATGGAACTCTGAGGAGAACCAACAACTTCGGTACAGTTCTAACTTCTTAAACTTCTTACAGCAGGATAATTTCTAACTCCTTGATACTTATCCTAACACCCACAGAGAAGTGCAGCTCCCACCTCTCCTCAGAGAAACTTCTCTTCACAGTAGGTGGAGATCATTTGCTGTGCTCAAATCACAGAAAACAACAAAACTTGCAGGGCCTGCCCTTAAGCTCTGAGACCATCATGGAAGAGGGGGCAGAAAGGCTGTAGAAGCCAAAGGGCCAGGGATCTGCTGCAAGCTGGTCTATCCTAAAAAAGAGAGAGAGAGAAAGAACATGAAATGGAAGGAGGTCAGGGGGTAGGGGTAGGGGGTAATGAAGGGGAGGGGGAGGGAGGGGGAGTGAAGGGAGGGGGGAGAAGGATGGGGGAGTGAAGGATGGGGAGAGTGAAGGGAGGGGGGAGTGAAGGGAGGGGGAATGAGGGGAGGGCAATGAAGGTGATCAAAATACATTGTATGAAATTCTCAAAGAACTAATATTTAATATATTATTCTTTCAATCCAAGAGTATTAAAATAGCAATAAATTTAGTGTGTGGGTTTCTAAATAAATTATTCAAATGATAACTAATATATTAATTGGAAAAACATTTAATCAAAAAACGTGAGCATCAGGAAACAAAGAGCTCAATAACAATTAAATATGATTGTAGGGAAAAGGGTAGATGGAAGGAATCTACTTTATAGGAGAAATCACTATGAAGAAAACACGTGAAATAATGAAAGAGACTATATGGAAACGGCATTTCTGGTAAGGGACTTGTGTGTAGAATACATGAAAAGTTCAACCCAGTAACAAGACCAAGATTGAAAGCTCGGTTTTAAAAATGAGCAAACGCGTTTATGGTTTTAGCTATAAACAAGCCGTCATCGTGGAACTTCCTTTTGTAGCAAATAGGAATGAGTGAGTCTCACAACTGCCCAAGGCCTGGATGACTGTTGAATGTGAAGGCATACGTGGGACATTCAGACTCCCGACTTCCAAAGCTCAGGGAGTGTCACTGAGGAGTGGAAACCAAGAATATAGAAGCATCTCCTGAGCCTGAGCTGGTCACTGAAACTCTGCCCTCACTGTGACTGCACTGGGTCTATGCAAGCCTGGGCCTGTGGACATTCAGACATGGATGGGAAGGGGGCTCGTGGGCTCCATCTCTCCCTGGGAACCTGGATGCTAAAGAAGGCGAAGTCATTGTCTTCAATGACTCCACTCCCGTGTTCCTGGGTCAACTCAGTGAGTCACCAACAAAGCAACTACAAGGACATGAAAGTAGGTTCCGGGACTTGTACCGAGGAGTGGGCGTTAACAGAGGTGAGGGGGGCATACGACAGGGTAGGGCGGGGAGAATGTGCCCAGAATGCAGTTGCTCTGGCTCAGTTTCCCGTTGCTGTGATAGACACAGTGACCAAGGGCGACTAACGAGAGGAAAAGATTTGTTTCAGCTTAAAGTAAAGCCCACCACTGAGGAAATCCTGGGCAGGAACCTGGAAGCAAGAACTGAAGCAGACACATGGAGAAACTCTGCTAACTGGCTAACGCCTCTGCTCAAACTCAGCTGGTTTTCTTGTATAGCTCAGGCCCACCAATCTAGGATTAGCACCGCCCACAGTGGGCGCAGCCCTCCTACATCAATTACCAGTCAAGAAAATGCCTCATAGACATTCCCAGAGCTAATCTGATGGAGGTAATTCTTCGACTGAGGGTCCTTCCTCCCTGGTGTGTCAAGTTAATAACTAGGTTTAGCCATCACAACATCATATACATGTATGAAATTTTCAAGGAGTAAATGTGATGATAAAAATGAGTAAAATATTCGAATAGCTACTTCTGTCAAAGACCGTTTTCGCTGTGCATGGTATTATCTTACGAATACGTAGAGAACTGCTTATCACCATTAATCATTGCGGAGAACAAATGGCACTGAGACAACACGTCATACTCGCTAAAATGACCATATTAGTCAACTCCAAGGGTGACAAGCACGTGCAGAAAGCTAGAATGGTTAGGTATTTCTTAAAGTGTTAAATGCATATTTATCAGATGACCCAAAATCTCCACTACACACACACACACACACACACACACACACACACACACACACACACACACACACACACATATACACAGCAACCATATATCCACTTTACAGCTTAAATGGGAAGTTTTGCAATAAAACAAAATCACAATGAGCCAAACAGCTAGCAGTGAGGAATAGAAACACTGGAGTAAACAGCATCCCCTCAAAATAATCACGTGTGTCCTAAACTTGGGAGCTTATTTGGAGCCAGACCCCTGCAGAGGGTTAAGATGAGGGAATAACAATCGAAATGTAAATAAGAAATACTCAAGTTAGTAAAGATGGAAAAAAAAGATGAATTTAGACTTGATGAGGCTGGGTCCTAAGTCACTGACTCTTTTTCCTCTACAGAAAGAAACTAAGCACACATCTACACAGACAGAATACAGTCAGCCTCTGCTGCAGTCCCTGGGAGGGTAGGAAGAAGCAAGGCTGGTCAAGCTTTCAGAGAGAGCACATCAGCTGTATTTCAGACCGCTCCTCTCCAGAGCTGGGAGATCCTGTCCCGTCCCACTTTTCTCTGCTACTTCTGGTATAAGAAAGAAAAGCAACATATGATGTTACTGTCCAGCAGTCAGAGGAAACATGAGTGACATTAGCCACAGTGTAGATGACACTGTAAGGAAGGTACCTCACATCCGCAAAAGGCCGCCCATGACGTAATTCCATTCGTCTGAAATTTCTGCCAATAACAATACTTTGGAGACAGAGCTAAGGTTGCCCTGGATACGTTCCACATGAAGGGATTAAGGGGGTGGCAGATGTTGCCACTGAATCTGACAGCAGCAATAGATACAAAATTATCAAGCCTTGCACCTCACTGCTCAACAGACTCATTTCATGTTTTGCAAAATATACTTCTAGAAATACGTAAATCAGCACAAGTTAAGAACTATTTTATCTTTTTTATTTTATTTTTATAAGATTTATTTTTATTTCCTGTGTTCGCCTACTGTGTTTGGACACCATGTGTGTTCAGTGCCCACAGACCTCAGAAGAGGGGTGTAGGCTGATGTCTTTATACAGGTAATGAAGGCAGGTACAGGATAGAACAAGGCCTGTCATTGGACGAGAAGGAAGGATGGGCAAGAGAAAAGTTTTAGAGAGAGGAGAAGGAGCCAGAGCAAGAAGGAGAGGGAGCTGGGAGAAATGGTGGCAGTTGTTAAGATTCTTCTCTGCACATAGACACAGGCTTTTATGAATATTTTAAGGGATGGGTGTGTACAGGATTTTGTGCTTTCTAGATGGGCAAATTGTATCTTATCAATCTTATCCTCTGGGAGAGTAGCAAGTGCTTTTAACCTTGAGCTTACTTCCTGGCCCTGGGTCTTCGATGTGGATATTGTGTATGTGTGTGTGTGTGTGTGTGTGTGTGTGTGTGTGTGTGTGTGTGTGTGTGTGTGTTATGATTGTACACATTCATGAATGTGTACTTGTATGTGTATGTGTGTGTGCACACATGGTACTGTGTATGCAGATTGCCCTGTATATACGCAAACATGATCAATCTATGGGTTTTTGAGGCCTCGTATAAAATCTCTATCCGTACTTGTTGATTATCTATATCTTCCTGAAACTTTCCTAGCTCTTCCTTAGAAATATTTGCTGCTGTCTTAGTAGATGATTCGTGGGTTAAGGCCTCCTTGTTCTGTAACACCTCTCGCCATATATGATATGCATGGCTTCGGGTTTTGTTTTTTAGTTATTAAAATGTCGGCCCCAGATTCATTTCAATGCGTATTTTCCTGATGACTTTCCACTGTTTACCGTTGTGTGTCTTTTATTTGATTGTGCTTTTAAGATCACAGGGCTATCGAGGCTTCATGAGGTCTCACTGTTTTCTCCCAACCCATGGTGTTACCTATTACACCGGTGGATTTTAACTCATGTCCGAACTTTCATGTTTCCCATTTACCCTACTTTTTGCTTCTTTCTCCTTCCAACTTTCCATTGAATAAATTAATTTCCCTTCTGGTTTAAAAGCCATAGATTTCGTTTTCATTCTTAAATAAATCTTTTAACCAACATCATAATTAACAGCCCCCTTTCCTTCCCTTTTATTCTCTATTTCTTCTTCCCTTCATTCATTATTTTGTTCATTTTTATTTTGGGGACTGGATCTCTGTGGCTCAGGCTGGCCTTGAAACTCACTATTTACCCAACACTGTTCTCAAACTCTCAGCTGTTCTCTTATTATCTATTCACTTATTTATAACACTTGGCAATATCTGGAGGTGATATAAAAAATAGATAACCTTGTGATGGTCTATCAGAGAAATCACAAATTTGTCCACTTTTAAGCATGAGCTAGGAGAATGCCAGCATTTTGGGCTCAGCTGTACTCTCCAGTTTTTATACGATCATATTCTAAATCCCAGGACCTCAGACTGTGACTGTACACAGAGCATCAACAGACGTGATTAAGCTAGGATGAGCTTGTTGTGATCTGGTATGGCTGTTGACTTTCTAAGAAGGATACATATCTTCAGGGAAGGCCTCATGCTGGGGAGAAAACAGATGACCTCAAGCTATGCATCCTGGGGAAGACACGGAGGACACCTTAACCCTGCACTCAGGACACCTAAGGTTCTGAGTGACAAACTCATCGCTTAAGCTACCGGTCCATGGGCTTTGTCACAGCTACTCTGTAAACTCAGTCTGTCAAGTTCTTTATCTCCCTGTGGTGGTTCGGATGAGAATGGCCCTCCATGGTCCTATAAGTTTGCCTGTTTAGTTCCCAGTTGAACTGTTTGGAAGGAGTTAGGAGTGGCCTTATAGTGTCTTAAGGAATGGGCCTTGAATCTATAAAGCCTAAATCAGGCTCAGCCCCCTGCTCTCCCTCCCTCCCTCCCTCCTTCCCTCCCCCCTCCCTTTTCCCCTCCCATTCCCCCTTTCCCCTCCCCCCCACTCTCTCTCAGGGTCAGAGCGTAAAGCCCCCAGTGACTGCTCCAGTCATGCCTGTCGTCTCCCTGCTAATCCCCTGAAACCATAAGCAAGTCTGAAACCTCACTCCTACCTCCATCTACATGCACACAAAATTTACCATGCTTTTTCTGTCAGCGTATCTCCTGAAAAGCTCCGAAGTGTATCTGCTCTGACCTCTATAGCTTTTTCTAAAAGCACATTTTGTGTGTGCTTTCCTAGCACTAAACTTTTCTATCTCATATTAAATGCTTATCTTATTAGACACCAGGCTGTATGTAAAGTTGTCCTCCTTCATCATGGCGGGACGCACAGCTTAAGGTCTTCTGTCATTTTCCTTTGTCATTGAGAAGGCTGCTATCCATGGGACCCTTGAGTGACCATCGCTTTGCACGAGCTCAAGGGATCTTCTCTTTGTGCTTGAGATCATCACAGTGCATACATCGAGGTTCTCCTCCTCCACCTTTCACCATCCAGAGGCCCTTCCAAGTGAAGCCCCCCTTTTTTTAAAGGATGAGAAGTCCACGGCTAAAAGGATGGCTCAGAATTCAAGAACATTGGCTGCTCTTGCAGAGACCCAGGTTTGATTCCCAACTCCCATATGATGGCTCATACCTACCTCTAACTTCAGTTCCATGGGATCCCATGCCCCCTTCTGGCCTCCACGGGCACCGCATGTACATGGTACACAGACATACCAACAAGCAAAGCACCAATACACATAAAGCAAAAATAAGTTAAATTTCAAAAAAAGTTTCATTTTGTTTTCTTAAAGAATGAGCAGTTTGTGTGCATGACTTCTGTAGCTTGTCTTCTCCCATTTGTGTGACTTTCCTTCTAGGGACTCTGCTCCCAGACACTGGCAGTCCTGCTTCTGTTGGTCATATCTCTTGTCTTTTCTGGTCATTTTCTTTCTGTTTCCTTACACACTGATAACACAATGAGACTTCATTTTCAAAAACAACCAAACCAAAAGGAAAAAAAAAAACAACCAAACACACACACATACACACATACGAGAGAGAGAGAGAGAGAGAGAGAGAGAGAGAGAGAGAGAGAGAGAGAACTGGGGATCCTGCCTAGAGCATATAAAGCATTGGTTTTTAATCCCCAACACAGTAAAGAAGTGGTTCTCAACCTTGCTAATGCCATGATCCTTTAACACAGCTTCTCATGTTGTAGTGACCCCCAACATGACATTATTCTGTTGCTACTTCATGACTGTCATTTTGCCACTGAGATGACTCATAATGTAAATATTGATATGCAGGATACCCAATTTGCAATCATCAAAGGGATCTTAACCCACAGGTTGAAAACCGCTGCTATAAGGGGGGGAGGTCTCTTTAGAGATTAAGTGTCTTTTACCAGCCCACACCATCAGCCTGTGTCTTCCGCTCACGGCCAGCCAGACTCCCTACTTTCGACATCCCCGCTAGGAATTGGACAGTTTTAGGATGTCAGACGCATTTCCCAGAGACTGCTTCCCACTTTATTCTGTTGAAGGTTTTCAAATTGAAATGCCTCACGAATCTTTTAGTTAGGAGAGGCGTGTTTGACGTGGACCGCTGTCTCTGGTACAGCCCTAGCTTTCTTGTCATCTCCGTTTCTAACGGCCATTTCCTCAGCCCCCACTCAGGCATCCTAAGAGTGGCCACCCTCACTGAGAACAACTTGGTTCCCTCAGTTCGTACCCCATTAACTGAATTCCTTCACAGACACACTCCCTCTCAATTAGTGTCGGAATGTCCCAGAAAGGAAGCAACACTGAACAGAGGGGTCTGCTCCCAACCTGGGTCCTTCCAGAAAAGACGGGCATGACGACAGCAAGACTTCCTCCTCCTCCTCCTCTGGTTGTGGAGAAGACTGAAAGGCTAGCAAAGATGGCTCAGTGCGAAAGGACATTGCTGCCAAGCTGAGGACCCGAGCTGAATCCCTAAGGTCTCCATGGAGACAGGAGAGAATGGACTGCCCCACACAGTCCTCTGCCCTCCACATAAGAACAGGCATGTACACAGACGTAAATGATTATTGTTGAATAAGATGGAAACAAACCACTGTGAATGCCACAAACTCTAAAATTCTGTGATTTTAGTCGAGGCTATCAAGAATCTATCTAAACCTGATGATTACTCTTATTGTAGAGGCCTAATTAAAAGCAGCAGCAGTTTCCGGACACTCTTCCATGCTGTCCCCTCCCCTCCAGTCCCTGGAGCCTCGCCTATTGATAAACAATGTGGAGGGACAATGCTATCCATCATTCATTTTCCATCAGCTCAAAAATCACATGCTTAAAATTTAATCAAAGGTTTACCCAACGCTGAAGTTGGGTACAGGTTCAAAGTTCTGAACACAGCAGTTCCCTGTCTCGCTCTTTCAAGCAGAACCTGCCAATAAAAAAAGAAATCTCCCAGTAATACCCTGATCACTGCCTCTCACAAGTCCAAAACTCATAGGCAATACATTCTTAGTGTCATTTTAAGCACCAACCAATGAGTCATAGGTCAGAGACCTGATTGCGGAGGAAAGCTCCCTAAAGACCTTGAAGGATTCTGAAATTTCTTAAGGAAGGTTTAGGTTGGGGCTGGAGAGATGGCTCAGTGGTGAAGAGCACTGTCTGTTCTTCCAGGGAACCCAGCAATTCCAATACCCAGCACCCACGTGGCAACGTGCAACTGTCTATAACTCTAGTTCCGAGGGATCTGATAGCGTCACACCAAATGCATATAAAATAAGTTTAATAAGTTATTTCTTAAAACCTTAGAAGTTGAATGTATATTTATAAGAAAGGACCGCAGACAGGTCTGGTCTAGTAAATTGAGCAGCATGTTTCCATAGTGACTGAGCCAAACCAGTGAGCAAAATTCATCCCTCCCAAAGCTATCGCTGCCTCAGCCTACTGCTTGTCCCCTGTGGAAGCTCCACAGTCAAGTTCCTCAGCTCTCTGGAATGGTTGTGTGCGCACGCAACAGCACACGCAGGGAAGTCTAGGGACAGCCTGCAAGAGCCTGTTCTCTTCCCACCAAGGGGGTTTCAGGGATCAAGTTCAATGCCATTGGGATTGGCAATCAATGCCTTCAAATGCCCACTGAACCATTCCCTGCCCCTGTGGTTTGTCAGTGGTGCTCCAGAATGATATTCTTTATGCTTTGCTCTCCGTGAATTCAGAAACCTTGATAACCAATTTGTGGTTCGATGAAGTCCACTGTGTACACTGTGAAGTTAGGATTTACCTTAGTTGGGGATTCTGTTGCTGCAGATGAAACACCATAAACAAAAAGCAAGTCGGGGAGGAAAGGGTTGATTCAGCTTACACTTCCGCATTGCTATTCATCACCAAAGGACATCAGGACTGGAACTCAAGCAGGTCAGGAAGCAGGAGCTGATGCAGGAGCCGTGGAGAGCAGGATGTTACTTACTGGCTTGCTTCCCCTGACTTGCTCAGCCTGCTCTCTTATAGAACCCAAGACCACCAGCCCAAGGAAGGCACCACCAACCACGGGCTGGGTCTTCCTCCATTGATCACTAATTGGGAAAATGCCTTACAGTTGAATGTCATGGAGGCATTTCCTCAATGGAGGCTCCTTCCTCTCTGATGCCTCTAGCTTGTTTCAGGTTGACACACAAAACCAGCCAGTACAGGGCTTCCATTCTGATCACAGTATTATCTTTTGCTTGACCACGCCCTCTATGTATATAATTGTGTACAGTTTCACACTGCACACTCACGTTAACATAGGTCAGGGAGTCAGCAAACTTTCATTTTGTTTTAGAAGTATCTATGTGCATGTATGTGAGGATGAGCTGCACATGCCACAGCATGCATGTAAAGGTCAAAGGGCAACCTCAGCCCCACGCCTTCTTCCTACCTTGTATTGTTTTTCCACTCCATGACCCAAGCTAGCTGGAACACAAGCTTCCGGAGACTTTCTTGTCTCTGTCCCCCATCTCCCCAGAGGAGTGCTATTGTAGGTATACATGCTACCTCACCCAGCTTTTATGTTGGTTCTGGGGATTCAAACTCAGGTCCTCGTGCTTGTGTGGCAAGCACTTTACCCTCTGAACAACAACCCAGCCCAACAAAGCATCTTTTAGAGAGCACATGAGCACAGGATAGCAATGATTTTTTTTAATCTTGTGGATCATAAGGTCTATGTAACAATTTGTCCTCTCCACTGTTGCAGCTCAGAAGCAACTGGGAGCTCTTTGTCAATGGGAGACGTGGCTGTGCTCCAATAAGGTTGCATTTACAACGCAGATGCTAGGTCAGATTCCGCTCCCTAACCAACTCTCCCTACCCAGGATCTAGGGCCTGTTTCCTTTAAGGACCAGATTCCAGTCATTTTGTCCCTAAATCTGAAAATAGCTGTTGGATATTTTAATTATTATTTAGCGAAACTGAATTATTTATAGATGCAAAAAAATGCTATATATTTATTATAACGGTTTTGATCAGGATTAAAGATTCAAATATCCTTTTGCTGAAACCAATAATTAGAATTTCTTTGTTGCATTATAACTTATAATCCTCTTCTACATACTTTATTTCACTACCCACGAAGACAGTGCTATGAGACAGGGTTTTTTTTTTTTTTTTTTTTTTCATTTCCATTGAGTGGAGAAAATTATATAAAACTTAGTTTACTAATTCACTTATAACAAAGAAGTCAGGACTTGAACCTAGTTTGGGCACAAACATCTCACTAACCTTGCTCATTTAAAACTAAAGAACTAATACTCATGGCTGTGAGCAACACACCCGGCCCTGCTCAATGAGTCCCGAACCCAAGGGAGAATTCCGTCAACCGTTCTTCGTTTAGTAGCGGAGTCCACCAGGAGGAGCCACCAGTCGGATGTGCTGTCAGAAGTGCCCCAAAACACATCTACTGAGGCAATCAAAACTTCATCGCACAGCGAAATGTAGCAAGCTGTTACTGTAGACTTCTTCTGGTCTCCGGTAGTGACCGATTCCTGTTTCTAAGCATCAAATGACTGTGCGCTGGGACTGGAGAGACGGCTCAGCAGTTAGAGGCACTCGCTGCTCTCGCAGGGGACCTGAGTTCAGTTCCCAGCACCCAGTTTGGGCGGCATACAACTGCACGCAGCTCCAGATCCACGAGATCTGCTGCCCTCTTCTGGACTCCAGCAGAACTGCACCCATTCCCCCCCCCCCCCCACTGAATCATTTCTCAGTGACTTTATAGTAATGACCCACTCCACTTTAGGAGTTTTTCTCATCTATAGGAAATTTCACTAATGTTTCTCACTATTTCTACAATATAGATCTTGTGTGTCAGACCGCTGGGCATGTCTCCAAAACTTCGGGCAAACTGAGGCTTATTGGAATGTTCCTGTCTTTTAGTTTGTCCTCTGTGCAAATGGTGTCTTGGTCTGAGACAGGAGGATGCGGTGAGCAGCTCCCAAGGAATCTCAGAGCAACTCTTCATTTAACCTTAACTAAATGCCAAATTTACCCACTGAAAACTTCCTGAAGAAAAATTAGAAGTAAAGACTCAAAAGGCTGTGCTCTGTCTGCGTGAAGACTAACTGCCCTTGTCCTGAAGTTCTTGATGGCAGCATTCATCGTTATGGGGCGACTGCTCTTGAATGTATATCACTTGACATTTTTTTTTTTTTTTTTTTTTTTAAAAAAATTTTTTTTTTTTTTTTTTTTTTTTATAATTTTTTTTTTTTTTTTTTTTTTTATTAACTTGAGTATTTCTTATATACATTTCGAATGTTATTCCCTTTCCCGGTTTCCGGGCAAACATCCCCTTCCCTCCCCCCCTTCCTTATGGGTGTTCCTCCCAACCCTCCCCCATTGCTGCCCTCTCCCCAACAGTCTAGTTCACTAGGGGTTCAGTCTTAGCAGGACCCAGGGCTTCCCCTTCCACTGGTGCTCTTACTAGGATATTCATTTGCAACCTCTCGGGTCAGAGTCCAGGGTCAGTCCATGTATAGTCTTTGGGTAGTGGCTTAGTCCCTGGAAGCTCTGGTTGGTTGGCATTGCTGTACATATGGGGTCTCGAGCTCCTTCAAGCTCTTCCAGTTCTTTCTCTGATTCCTTCAACAGGGTCCCGTTCTCAGTTCAGTGGTTTCCTGCTGGCATACGCCTCTGTATTTGCTGTATTCTGGCTGTGTCTCTCATGAGCGATCTGCACTCACATTTTGATCATCCGTCTTGAGTTTCATTTGTTCTAGGCATCTAGGGTAACTCAAGCATTTGGGCTAATAGCCACTTATCAATGAGTACATACCATGTATGTCTTTCTGTGATTGGGTTAGCTCACTCAGGATGATATTTTCCAGTTCAACCATTTGCCTCAATTTCATAAAGTCATTGTTTTTGATAGCTGAGTAATATTCCATTGTGTAGATGTACCACATTTTCTGTATCCATTCCTCTGTTGAAGGGCATCTGGGTTCTTTCCAGCTTCTGGCTATTATAAATAAGGCTGCGATGAACATAGTGGAGCACGTGTCTTTTTTATATGTTGGGGCATCTTTTGGGTATATGCCCAGGAGAGGTATAGCTGGATCCTCAGGCAGTTCAATGTCCAATTTTCTGAGGAACCTCCAGACTGATTTCCAGAATGGTTGTAGCAGTCTGCAACCCCACCAACAATGGAGGAGTGTTCCCTTTCTCCACATCCTCGCCAGCATTTGCTGTCACCTGAGTTTTTGATCTTAGCCATTCTCACTGGTGTGAGGTGAAATCTCAGGGTTGTTTTGATTTGCATTTCCTTATGACTAACGATGTTGAACATTTCTTTAGGTGTTTCTCAGCCATTCGGCATTCCTCAGCTGTGAATTCTCTGTTTAGCTCTGAACCCCATTTTTTAATAGGGTTATTTGTCTCCTTGCTGTCTAACTTCTTCAGTTCTTTGTATATTTTGGATATAAGCCCTCTATCTGTTGTAGGATTGGTAAAGATCTTTTCCCAATCTGTTGGTTGCCGTTTTGTCCTAACTACAGTGTCCTTTGCCTTACAGAAGCTTTGCAGTTTTATGAGATCCCATTTGTCGATTCTTGTTCTTAGAGCATAAGCCATTGGTGTTTTGTTCAGGAAATTTTTCCAGTGCCCATGTGTTCCAGATGCTTCCCTAGTTTTTCTTCTATTAGTTTGAGTGTGTCTGGTTTGATGTGGAGGTCCTTGATCCACTTGGACTTAAGCTTTGTACAGGGTGATAAGCATGGATCGATCTGCATTCTTCTACATGTTGACCTCCAGTTGAACCAGCACCATTTGCTGAAAATGCTATCTTTTTCCATTGGATGGATTTGGCTCCTTTGTCAAAAATCAAGTGACCATAGGTGTGTGGATTCATTTCTGGGTCTTCAATTCTGTTCCATTGGTCTATCTGTCTGTCTCTGTACCAATACCATGCAGTTTTATCACTATTGCTCTGTAATACTGCTTGAGTTCAGGGATAGTGATTCCCCCTGAAGTCCTTTTATTGTTGAGGATAGTTTTAGCTATCCTGGGTTTTTTGTTATTCCAGATGAATTTGCAAATTGTTCTGTCTAACTCTTTGAAGAATTGGATTGGTATTTTGATGGGGATTGCATTGAATCTGTAGATCGCTTTTGGTAAAATGGCCATTTTTACTATATTAATCCTACCAATCCATGAGCATGGGAGATCTTTCCACCTTCTGATGTCTTCTTCAATTTCTTTCTTCAGTGTCTTGAAGTTCTTATTGTACAGATCTTTTACTTGCTTGGTTAAAGTCACACCGAGGTATTTTATATTATTTGGGTCTATTATGAAGGGTGTCGTTTCCCTAATTTCTTTCTCGGCTTGTTTCTCTTTTGTGTAGAGGAAGGCTACTGATTTATTTGAGTTAATTTTATACCCAGCCACTTTGCTGAAGTTGTTTATCAGCTTTAGTAGTTCTCTGGTGGAACTTTTGGCATCACTTAAATATACTATCATATCATCTGCAAATAGTGATATTTTGACCTCTTCTTTTCGATCTGTATCCCTTGATCTCCTTTTTTGTTGTCTGATTGCTCTGGCTAGAACTTCAAGAACTATATTGAATAAGTAGGGAGAGAGTGGGCAGCCTTGTCTAGTCCCTGATTTTAGTGGGATTGCTTCAAGTTTCTCTCCATTTAGTTTAATGTTAGCAACTGGTTTGCTGTATATGGCTTTTACTATGTTTAGGTATGGGCCTTGTATTCCTATTCTTTCCAGGACTTTTATCATGAAGGGGTGTTGAATTTTGTCAAATGCTTTCTCAGCATCTAATGAAATGATCATGTGGTTTTGTTCTTTCAGTTTGTTTATATAATGTATCACGTTGATGGTTTTCCGTATATTAAACCATCCCTGCATGCCTGGGATGAAGCCTACTTGATCATGGTGGATGATTGTTTTGATGTGCTCTTGGATTTGGTTTGCCAGAATTTTGTTGAGTATTTTTTCGTCAATGTTCATAAGGGAAATTGGTCTGAAGTTCTCTTTCTTTGTTGGGTCTTTGTGTGGTTTAGGTATAAGAGTAATTGTGGCTTCATAGAAGGAATTCGGTAGTGCTCCATCTGTTTCAATTTTGTGGAATAGTTTGGATAATATTGGTATGAGGTCTTCTATGAAGGTCTGATAGAATTCTGCACTAAACCCGTCTGGACCTGGGCTCTTTTTGGTTGGGAGACCTTTAATGACTGCTTCTATTTCCTTAGGGAGTTATGGGGTTGTTTAACTGGTTTATCTGTTCCTGATTTAACTTCGGTACCTGGTATCTGTCTAGGAAATTGTCCATTTCCTGTAGATTTTCAAGTTTTGTTGAATATAGGCTTTTATAGTAAGATCTAATGATTTTTTTGAATTTCCTCTGAATCTGTAGTTATGTCTCCTTTTCATTTCTGATTTTGTTAATTTGGACACACTCTCTGTGTCCTCTTGTTAGTCTGGCTAGGGTTTATCTATCTTGTTGATTTTCTCAAAGAACCAACTTTTGGTTCTGTTGATTCTTTCTATGGTTCTTTTTTTTTCTACTTGGTTGATTTCAGCTCTGAGTTTGATTATTTCCTGCCTTCTACTCCTCCTGGGTGTATTTGCTTCTTTTTTGTTCTAGAGCTTTTAGGTGTGCTGTCAAGCTGCTGACATATGCTCTTTCCTGTTTCTTTCTGCAG
Organism: Rattus rattus; assembly: GCF_011064425.1. Classification (NCBI taxonomy): domain Eukaryota; kingdom Metazoa; phylum Chordata; class Mammalia; order Rodentia; family Muridae; genus Rattus; species Rattus rattus. The sequence goes on from NC_046163.1 coordinate 62,689,555, forward strand.
GCACTCAGCGCTATGAGTTTTCCTCTTAGCACAGCTTTCATTGTGTCCCATAAGTTTGGGTATGTTGTACCTTCATTTTCATTAAATTCTAAAAAAGTTTTTAATTTCTTTCTTTATTTCTTCCTTGACCAGGTTATCATTGATTAGAGCATTGTTCAGTTTCCACGTATATGTGGGCATTCTTCCCTTATTGTTATTGAAGACCAGCTTCAGGCCGTGGTGGTCCGATAGCACGCATGGGATTATTTCTATCTTTCTGTACCTGTTGAGGCCCGTTTTTTGACCAATTATATGGTCAATTTTGGAGAAAGTACCATGAGGAGCTGAGAAGAAGGTATATCCTTTTGCTTTAGGGTAGAACGTTCTATAAATATCCGTTAAGTCCATTTGGCTCATGACTTCTCTTAGTCTGTCTACGTCTCTGTTTAATTTCTGTTTCCATGATCTGTCCATTGATGAGAGTGGGTGTTGAAATCTCCTACTATTATTGTGTGAGGTGCAATGTGTGTTTTGAGCTTTAGTAAGGTTTCTTTTTCGTATGTAGGTGCCCTTGTATTTGGGGCACATTTGACATTTTCTTAAAAGCTCACTTTAGTTGTCACCTGGAATATCCAAGTCTCGCTTTTTGCAGACTTTTATTTTTACTTAAATGTACAGGAGGCTGGATGTACGTGTGGCTGCAAATACTGGAGAGAACCAGAAGATAGCGCTGGGTCTCCTGCTGCTAGAGTCGTGTTGGTTACGAAAGGCTAAATGTGGGCAGTAAGAACCAAACTCTGGTCCTTTGGAATAAGAGAAGTGCTCTCAACCTCCCAAGCCATCTCTCGAGCGCCCCAAATCTCATTTTAATAGGCAGTCCAACTTGTATCTGTTCACCTTGAGACTTGCACTTTCGCCTGTATCTTTTTGGAATATGCTATGCAAATCTAAACTTAAGAAATCGAGGGCTGGGGATTTAGCTCAGCGGTAGAGCGCTTACCTAGGAAGCGCAAGGCCCTGGGTTCAGTCCCCAGCTCCGGAAAAAAGAACCAAAAAAAAAAAAAAAAAAAAAAAAATCAAGTGTATTTTTTCCCTTGGTGCCAACATACTTTTCATTTAAAAAAAAAGAAAGTCAAATAAAAAATTTGGATCCCCATTGCACCATCTTATGACACCATGAGATACATTAGGATCTCATCAGAGAATGTTTATAATGACCTCTGCCCTTGAAGTGCTGTGTGACCTTGCCGGAATCTTTGAAGTCTCTGAATCTCACTGTCTTGTTAGAGCCCTCCATAATGCAGACTCCAAGTCAAGAATTTTTATGCAAGTGACTTGTTTATTCAAGCTGCTGAGGAGGCTAAGGAAGTCCTGTCAGCCAGTGGGGGAGGGGAGTGGGGAGGAGAAGGTTGGTAACAGTTTATCCCTAGGGCTCAACCCAATGCAACCAGCAATCCCTGAGACACCAAAGGAAAAACAGCTCAGAATTGTCCCACCAACTGGCGAGGAAGCCGAGAACTTACTCTTGTCTCTCCTTCTCGGTGGCTGTTCCCAAGTGTAAATTCAACAACATTTCTGATCTTCTCTGAGGTGAAAGGACTCCCTCTAAGGTACCTTCTCTAAGTGCTGTGGTCACCTGTTTTGGATGCCACCTTGGATACTATCCTAAAGGGAGAGCAGGCAGAACCAGAGTCCTCTAGGCTCGCCTCAGGACAAAGTCAGCAACCGGATGGCAGAGAGCTTACAGGGAGACTGAGGCCCCTCAGAGCAGGATAGGCTCATCGCGTAATATATCTCTCAACGTTAGTAACAGGAAATTTAATTACTTGGAAGTCTCAATATGGCCTTGTTCACCTGAGAGCAGGCTGAGGGACGCTGACCTACCTCAGCTCTTGGTTGAGCTGATGTGATTTACCAGAAGCCTTCAGAGACTCCCCTTGTGAAGCCGAGACCTCGCGGTGGCATGGAAAGCACAGGCCTGTTGTGTTTACTTTGCTTACATTGCTGATCTGGACCAGAATTATTCTTGTTCTTGTAAATAAGCAGCAGTCACCCTGAGGTTTGCTTCAAACAGGATTAGCCTCATTTACTTCTTCAGCCTGAACATTTATTTCCCCTCATTTATTAGTCTTCTCTAAACAGGCCTGCTGCCCACAGGCCTCTAGGCAGTTTCAAAACTAAATGCTGCAATTATTTTGAAACTCAATGGCCAAAGAACATGATTTTGCTTAAGAGAAGGGTGGATGGGTAGGCAGCGGCAGGAGTTTATCAGAGGAGTGAAATGCTAAGCCAGAAGGGGACAGCTTGCACCACACCCTGTAGGAACTAGCAGCGAGCAATTGTTTACTGGACTCAGGAACTCTGAGGTTGGATATAAAGTTAGATGCTAGAAGTTTAGAGTGGGATTCCAAGCTGTACAGAAAAGCATCCCTCTGCCGTGCTCAATGGCTGCATAACTAAGTGTCAGGAAAGCCAACAGAGAGAAAGACACTGGACTTACCACCTACAGGCAAGAGAGGCAAGTCTAGGTCAGGCAGAAAGAGCTGTTGAATGTTGACCTCATGCCCAGTGCTATCCAATCACACAGACACAGAAGTCGGTGCATTCCTCCAATGACATAATAATGATCATCATTGTTTTATTAAGAGGAACCTAAGACAACTGGCCCAATGCCATACAGAAGGTTAGTGGGTGAGGCAGGATTAAACGAGGATAAACACCAGAGACAGTTGTTATCTTTCTGATTGTGGGGACAAAAAGGGGTACTTACATGAAGGACATTTTTACTGAGATGTTTTTAAGTTAGAATTTTCAAAAACATCATCAAAATGGATTCAGAGTTGGGCAATGGTGGTACATGCCTTTAATCCTACCATTCAGGAAGGAGGCAGAGGCAGGCAGATCTCTGAGTTCAAGGCCAGCCTGGTCTATAGAGCAAGTTCAGGACAGCCGGGTCCACACAGAGAAACCCCTTTCAAAACTCCAAGAAGGGGGGGGGGAGGAAGAAGAAGAAGGAGAAGGAGAAGAAGAAGGAGAAGGAGAAGGAGAAGGAGAAGAGGAGAAGGAGAAGGAGAGAAGGAGGAGAAGAAGAGGAGAAGGAGAAGGAGAAGGAGGAGAAGGAGAAGGAGACGAGGAGGAGGAGGAGGAGAAGAAGGAGAAGGAGGAGAAGGAGAAGAAAGAAGAATTAAAAATAGATTTTATAGTAAAGAGATCTGGTTTCCCAAGCTACATTTCTCCCCAACCCCCACCTTGGGTATTTGACAGTTCTGATTTGTAGCTTTAACTTCTAAACATCTTCAGAGCCAACATCTCATCCCTACAATAGAAAAAAATATGAACATCCCTAAAGATGAGAACTTCCCTTGAACTCAAGGAGTTGATATTGCAGAACTAACCACCATGACCCAAATCTAGAACAAGCAGGGATAGAAGGGCTCATGGCCAGGTCTCGCCTGGAGCAAAGACTGATGAGTCTTAAGCAAGTAGGGGATAGAAATGGGCCTTGCGAAGAAGTGTTGGATGTGTAGATGGGCACGTGTCAGAAACTCATGGGAGTTTGTGGTTCACTGATCCCTGACACCTGGGTACCTTTGACCTTCACCGATCCTACCAGATTCTCGCCATGGAGAGCCAAAACCACATACTTGTGCCTCTGGTGGAGGCGGGGAATTTAAAGAAGCCATATCTCAATATCCCCAGAACATTTTAACAGCTAAGAAAAAATAACTAGAGTTGTATCCTACCTGTGGAGGACGGTATTTATCCAGCTCTGCCCTGTAAGCCTTCTTGTCTCATGAACACATGTCTTTGCACACGTATGAAGGGCAAAGAACAGTGTTGGGTATTGGTCCTTACCTCCACCTCATCTGTGATAGGGTCTCAGTGCTCATATGTGTGCCAGGTTAGCCAGCCTAGAACTTCTAGGAATTCCCTTACCTCTCTACCTCTCTCTCGCCTCTCAGTGGGATCACGAGGATAGATTACGGACACGACTCCTACTATGCTCAGCTTCTGGTTCAGTTCTAAGGCTCTGAACTCAGGAGTATGGCAACGGCTCCACCCACTGAGCCACCTTATCTTTTGAGAGAGAGATTTCCAGTGAAGCTGAAGCTTACCAGTAGCTGTGCTGGCTTGGCGGATCTCTCCACCTCCACGTTACTGAGATTACAGGTGCTCTTGCTGCTCCTGGAGTTTTTATGTGAGTACTGGGGATTGAATACAGGTCCTCATGCTTTACCAAACGAGCCATCTCCCAGGACCTTAAAATGCTCTTAAAGAAAAATAAGGAGGTCAGCAAGATAGCTCAGCACATAGGGGCACTGAACTTGACAACCCGAGTTCCACACTCAGACCCATCTGGTAGAAAGGGAGAATCAACTTCTGAAAGGCATCCTCTGACCTCTGTATGGGCACTACGGCATATATACCTACAACCATGTTTTTTAAAAGATGAAAGAAAACTAAAAACTTGGAAAAATATCTTATTTAACACCAAGTAAGATGTGCAGATAACAGGAGAAAGGGAGGAAGGAAGAAAGGAAGGAAAGAAGAAAGGAAGGAAGGAAGAAAAAGGAAGGAAGGAAGGAAGGAAGGAAGGAAGGAAGGAAACATAAGTAAAATGTTCAACGCCACTTGTCATTAGGAAATTGGGAGTCAAAACAACTATTAGACATCACCATACAAAATGCAATCTGAGGTCTCATACCTGACATTTTCAATGGCCACAAGGATAACAGGTACACGGAGTCACTGTTTGGAGTCACTTCGGAAGAGAGTTTAGCATTTCTTACAAAGCTAAACAATTTTGCCATGTCTCAGCCTGCCCAGTGCCCCTATAGCAGAGCATCAGAGGGTAGGTGACAGATGGAGAACAAGAGTCATCTCTTTGTGCATTGAGGTCCTAGAAGCCCAAGATGGAGGCACCAGCATCCACTGCATTGCAGCCTCACATGGTAGAAAACAGAAGCCAGCTGACTCTCCGGAGTCCTTGTAGAACAGCATTATGATCTTTTTTCAAACCCCCTTGACCTCCATAGCACAGGGGAGAATTGATATCTCACCAAAGTGGGAGGACGGAGCTGGCCCACGCAACATCAGAAACAATGTCACGTCATAAGACAAGAAGCAAGAGAAAGCACACACAGGCACTGTGCTCTGCTGCAGTTAGCTGTTTCCCAGGGGAGTGTAGGCTGGCAACGCCATGTAGGCACAACTGGAAATGAACAATTAGGAAGACAGATGTTGATGGTGAGAATCAGGTGTCTCATGTAGAAGCTGGATTTTACACATAAGTGAAGAGAGCCTCTGGAATGCGTTTACTTGGTGCCAGAGGTATCTGTGTGAACATGTGCTTAGGATAATATCGATACAGATAGTGATGTTCGGAAGCCAGGGCCAGGATATCCACAGTGCTTATTCTGTTAGTGGAGAGGGGCCTAGAAACAGACATCCCTGTGGTGACCAGTGCATTGGGCACTGAATCATACTTTCTGACAACATTCTGTGGTTGTAGACACCAGGAATCAAAACAAATAAACAACGACAAAAACAGCCAACTCAAGGGCTAGTATAAGAAATGTCCTAAACAAGACGGTTCTGAAGTGCTGTTGTAAAATTATAAAAAAAAAAAAAATGGCTTTCTTTTACCCCACTAGGTCCGGCACCACAGTGCCCCAAGTTATCTGATAGAAATCTTAATCTCAGTCAGCAAAGCCTCTCACCACTTTGCTCCATCCCATATCACACCGCCGAAGGCCTCTCCCTGAACCTGGCATCCCTGAATCTCTCTAACCATCCAGTTCCCAAGGCAGGCTGCCACCATGGCAGAAATATCCGTCCTAATTCCATGGCGGCTCAGTGACCCAGCTGCCATACACTCTCTTAAACTTAAATCGCCACATGAAAGAACACACAACACAGTAACCTCTGATCCAACTGATAAAGTATAATTGCCCATCTAAACATACAAAGCCCTGTACACACCCATCCCTTAAGAACATTCATAACAACCTGTAAAGGTACAGCGTGGAATCTTAACGTCAGCCTCCATGTTCTCTCCCCGGCTACTCTCCCCGTCTCCTCCTGTCTCTTCCTCCTTCCTGTTCCAGTCTCCTCCCCTTCCGTCAAACGTTTCTCCCGCCCATCCTTCCTTCTCGTCCAATGACAGGCCTCGTTCTATCTGTACCTGCCTCACCTGTGACATCATCCCACACTGAAGCATGTTTTTTTTTAAATATCAGAAAGTAAGGCAGTAGCAGGACAAACAAGTGTATGTGCGTGTGTGCACACACGTAAACATATACGTGTGTTTATACATATACATTCTAATGGGAGGCATCACAGTAGCAAAGGACCCAACTGAAGGGACTCTAATAGTAGTCAACACACGAGGATAAAGGAGGTTACCCGCTGCAGAAAATAACTATTTATTTGTCCGTACTGACAAAATAGATGATCAAATTAATGAGTGGATAAATAAATACAAAAGATAGATCACTGTCCCTCACAGAATCCCCAAACAGTCACAGCTACTCCTGACCAGCGGGTCAGACACTGTGACTTCCCTCCAGAGAGCAGTGTACAGCAATGCTGTGCTCTACATCCTGGAAACTCCAACCCAACTGTGGTGGTTCGTGGGGATGAATGTGTGCTTTGTGCAGGATGAAGAAGAGAGTGCACTTTGCCTCTGAGATCTTCTTCCCAAGAACCCACAGTCTCAGTCTAATCACAAGAAAAAACACCAGAAAAAAAAAATAGAAGCACGGCACAGAGTGACCAGTGATCCTCAAAGCTGTCAGAACTGCTGAAAACAGACAGACAGACAAAAAAAAAAAAAAAAAAAAAAAAAAAAAAATCTGAGAAGTTTACCACCAAGAGGGAGAAGGAAACTGGGTAACTGGGAGAGCTGTTGAGTTGTATTCTGAGACAAAGCAAGGCCAGAAAATTTGACTAAGCTCTGAGTTATAATAGGAGCAAAGGGACCCAATATATTTTAACAAGGGAAGCATGCTAATACCTGGCATCCACTGTACAAAGACCAGATAATAGGAAAACAGCAGCTTCTGTCCTAACTTCACATTTCCATCTGCATGTTTATAGCTTCTAAATATTCTGTGTGTGTGTGTGCGTGTGTGTGTGTGTGTGTGTGTGTGTGTGTGTGTGTGTGTGGGTGTGTGTGTGTGTGTGTGTGTGTGTGTGGGTGTGTGTGTGTGTGTGTGTGTGTGTGTGTGTGTGTGTGTGTGTGTGTGTATGTGTGTGTGTGTGATGGTTTTTGTGTGCCACGTGTGCTGTATGCATTTGTGTGTGCATACATAGGTGTGGGCATTTATATGGAGGTCAAAGGTCATCATATAGCTATCTGCTTGTCCCAAAGAGTATATATACATAGAAAAAAGTAAACGAAAGGGCTCTTTCCTAAGTTATTAATGAGAACCATTAGCTGGTGAAGAAGAAAATCTGAACTTGAATTCATCAAGAAGTTACTCTATTTCCTTTGTGTCCCTCAAAATACTTGGTTAACATGATCTACCATGCCTGTGGCACTCATTCAGCAAACCTGCCAGTAAAGTCATGACTGCACCAAGTCATACTCTCACAGAGTGATGGACACGCATACGCAAGACAGATGCTTAAGCCTCTTGGAAAGATTATGTCCCTGCATGAGATACAATGACTTCAACAGGACTCTAGACAATGTCACTGAATTGGCTTTGATCTGGAATATCTCCCACATGCTCTGATTTTCAATGCTTGCTGCCTAGGCTGAAGAACTAGTTTGAAGGTCATGAACTCTTTAGGAGGTGAGTCCTGGGCTGCAGAAGTCAGTCATGATGGGAGTGAGGGAAGTGACGGTTATACTCCTCTTTAGTTCTAGAGTTCATTCTCTGCTTTCTCATCTACACACAGTGAGAGGCTTACCATATGTTCCCACCAGCACAGACCAAGCAAGCCCAGCCATCATGGTGGGCTGAAATGCCCTGGCAGCCATAAGCTAAGGTAAATCTTTCCTGCCTAAGTGGTTGCTTACAGGTTGCCATGGCTGCAAGGTAAGTACCAAGCACTCATGAGTTCATACCACGCTATTGACTTCTCCTGCATGAGGGTGTAAGACTCAGGTTTCACCAACAGTCAGTCAGAATGACATTCTCCCCGTCACCTCTCAATTCTCTGTAACATGGAGAAAACAACAGCATAGATTGCTACCACCCTCAGACTCTAACACCTGTTGTGTTGTATGTCAGGAAAGAACTTCAAGAACGAATGAGCCAAGGTGTCCTTCCATAACCAAGGTGTGTTCACCAGTCAGTATCTATAAGAGCCAAAATGTTAGCAGGGTTCTCTGGGGGTCCCTCACTGCCCCTCAGTTATTTCAGTAATTGCTCTGGACTTACTCCTCTAAAACAGTTAAATAACAGTGTGCCCTTCAGAATTCCAAATTCTAAATAAATACACACCAGGAAAGACCAACACACTTATAATTTACATAGCAATGAGTTCTTGAACGCATGGTGTCAAGTGCTTTTAGTGTTTTTCTTAGCACGGTTTTCTTTCTATTGTGTATCTTCACACAGAAAGCTGAGCATTCACCGTGGTTTAGTTGCCAAGGAGACTGTAAAGTACTTCACTGAAGTGTTCTGGGCACTTGACAATGTCATGGGCAAAAGTACTTTAGAGCCTTAAAACCCACCATTGCCCCCTGCCTTTAAATCTAGGTACCAGACACCTCTTGCCAACTAATCGCTATCTATTCAGAAAGGTGATCGTTCATTAATTTATCTCTCACCCTCTGCCAGAGAAGCTCCTATTTTCAGTAGATATTGATGAACACAGAGACCCAGAGTAGAGAGAATAAGGGACTGCTCATCACTCAGTCCTCAATGAGACAGCTCTGCCACAGCCCTTCTTCCGAAGGCTTGATGATCATTGTGGAAGAGACTGTGTTAAAACTACAAGAGCCAGACGCAGTTGGGTGGCTACAAGGAAACAACGTTTTCCAAGTAGAATATGGGGAGACACCCATGAACCCACAGCAGTTTTAACCTGCAAATTCAAGTCAACACACCCTGTATGGAGAGGAGGGGTGGACACGAAGTTCTATCCCTGGTTTAGGAGATTTTGGAAATTGTTACCTGGAGAGGGAGAGTCACTTTTGGTTAAGAGTGTAGCCTCTGGTAAGTCAGTCATGCTCCACTGGGAGGCCAAAGAGGCAAGACTATAGGGGCAACACAAACTGAACTTGATGGGTTTAAAGGACAAGAAGAAGGCACAAAGGTGGGTAGGGAAGGGGAGGGGATCAGAGAGGTATTGAGGAAGGGGAATATGATCAAAACACAAATGCACAAAATTCCCAAAGAACTAACTTAAGAAGAGAGGGGGAAAGTAAAATGTTAGACGCTTATTTTCAAACCAAAAAACTGAACAAAGGAACAGAATTATGAGAAGATAAGATATACATATGCGGTTTGTGTCTTACAGCGAGGAGCAAGAGAGAAACTTTTGCCTTTCATTAAATGAACTATAATAATATTAACAGTCAATGGTAAAAAGAATGATCTGGGACTATAGACAGTTATTTTGGTATAATTCCAGAATTTTGCATCTCCTCGAGGATAGGAAACAATGAGATTCTTGGGAATGTGTATGTACATGGGGGAAAGATATCAAGAATATGTATTTTGCATCAAAGAAAATTGCTCCCCACCTCTCTGTCTCTCTGATTACTCAGTTCATGGCTTTGGAAATTGCTCTGGTCACTTTTTCTTTCCTCCAGACCGGCTCACCCAGTCCTTGAACTTATGTCTAATAACACAATCCAAATCCAACTGGCAGAAGAAAGAATCCACTGTCAAATCTGGTTTCTCTGTAATACTCAATTCCTCAGAGTCCCATTCATTTCTCTTGCAGACACTTTCCCTTGTGACCCGAACTAATTTGATCCTCTACCCCATCTCCTCAATCGAGAGCATCCAAAGCTGTTTAGCAGAGATCCTATAAATAAGGCTTCAGCAGCGTTTCAGAGATAATAGTCAGGGGAGAAAATGCTGAGCTCTGAAAGGGTCCTGGGTAAAAGGGACAGTGTCTAAGGTTATACCCCAGGTGACTTAATCCAATTTGTACTGTTTGAGAGAATCGGCTGATTGTTCTGGTTTTAGATAGAAACAGTCACGATTAGGGCAAATGGGAAAGGAAAACTGACCCGTGGTTCTAGATAGTTTCAACTGTCAGCTTGACACAGACTAGAGTCACATGAGAGTGAATTCTTCGTTGAGGAGTTATTTCAATCAGATTGGCCTGTGAGCACATATGCCTTGAGAGTTACTTAATGTGGAAGTATCCAGCCCTCCTTGCAATGTCATCTCCAGCAAGGTGGTCCTGGTCTATAGAAGTTACTGGAGCATGAGTCTGGAGCAGCCACTGAGGTTTAAGCTTTAAGCTGCTGTTTCTCCTCCCCTCCAGGATGGTCTGTGTCCTAAAGGCTGATACGAACCCTTTTCTTTCCTCGGTTGTCTTTGGTCAGTCTTCGATCACAGCAGCGGAAGGGAGACTAGAACATGGGCTAAGTTGTGGAGGTAAAGATGCCTCCTGAGTGGGCTGCTGTCTAGTGACAAAGGAAAGGGCAAAGTCCAAGACATTCACACAGGTACCGCATCCCAGTCATCCCACATACTGGAGCAGGAAGTGTGCTTCTTAGTCAAGACACAGGGCATCTGGGAAAGGCTGTCCTGTAACCGTTGGCTACTTCTTCAACCTCTTTCATTGTTTCAGCGTCAGTCCCCTCCGGAACATGATTAATTAATAATCAATACTATTGATTAAAATAGAAGAAACTAGCTTTGATTAATTGATATTAATCAGGTGGGTCCTTACAACATGATAATGTCATGAAGACAGAGTCCTCATGAGCAGGATCACTCCCTTGATAAATGCCTCATGCACCTTGACTATGGATTTCCCAGCCTTCGGGACTATGGGAAAGTACATTTCTATTCTTTATAAACTACCCAGTCTTGGGCATTTTGTTATATTAGCACAAACAGAATAGAAAAGCTCCCTCTTAGACCCGTGGGCTTCTTCCCACTGGTGCCATGGTCCACAAGTGTTTCCTTACTCTGCAAAAGGTGATAGACTGTCGCAGTTCTTTGGAGCCACCTAACCAAGGTGACTCAGACAACAGAAATATTCTGCTCACCACTCTGAAGACCACAGTGTGACCCAAACTCGTTTGATCCTCTACCATATGGTCTGAAGGGTTCCCTCCATGAAGTCATATATGGGAGCCCTACTGCACGATGGGATGCTCTGGAGATAGGGCTTTGGGAAATTATGTTTAAATTAGCAGCAAATTGAGAGTGGACCTTTGGGAACAGATTGATCTTCAGAAGAAGAGTTGAGATGTCGTCTTCCACTGCACATGAACATGGGAGAAATGACAGCTTCAGCACACCAGGAAGAGAGTCCTCATTGGAGAGTGTAGCTGTTAGGCCCTTGACCTTAGACTTCTCTGCCTGCAGAATCATGGGAAACAAGCTCCTATTGTATATATTACTTGGTACATGGTATTTTAACAAGACAGTCTGAGCTAATGCAACTAGACAAATTAGTTAATGTTAGCATAGCTAGTTCCTTCTAGAAGTTTCTCCTCTTAGCTTGTCTGTGGCCAGTTTCTCTCCATGTCTCCACATAATTTTCTCTCTGAGCACATTTGTGTCTTTCCTTGTTTCTTCTTATGAGGCATCAGCCACCTCATTTTGCCTCTGAGTTCCCTTTATCCAAACCTCATTGTGTCCTGAGTCCTGGGGTCTGGAGTGTCAGCATGCGAGTTGGGGACAACCTAGTTCAGGCCATGGTCATTTAGTGCACAGATGGTCTGCTTTACACCTCACTGCCTCAATGTTGGACCAAGTTGTTGATTTCACAACTGATAGGAGATGGTAGAAACACTTCCAAGCAAAACAGACTTTCATCAGACTTAAATGCCTCTGTTTTGGAAATGTGAGACACAGGGGAGGAATTAAAAAAAAAAAAAAAAAGAACGCATCTTAGGAGAAATCATGCTCGATTACCTTGAGAACCAAGAAAATTCTGCAAGATTTTGAGAACTGAATGTCTAATTATCAGTTAAAATAAAATCACTAGGGCTGGACCTGGCTCAGCAGTTAAGAGCACTGACTGCTCTTCCAGAGGTTCTGAGTTCAATTCCCACCACATGGCGGCTCACAACCATCTGTAATGGGTTCTGATGCCCTCTTCGTGTCTAAAGATAGCTACAGTGTGCTCATATACATAAATAAATCTAAAAAATTAAATAAAATAAAATCACCATGGCTCACAAAGAGATAGGGATAGATGGTGGGACATTCTAAACCCTTACAGCACTGGGAGTCTTTCCATGTGAGTTGGGACAAAGATCAAGAGAGTACACACGGTACCCATCTTACTGAAATGGTTTCATTAAGAAATAGGAAAGCCGAGGAGATGGCTCTGTGTATAAAATTACTTACCCCACCAAGACTGGCCACCTCAGCGCCACCTCCAGGATGCACATTGTGGAAAGGGCACACCAACTCCTGAGAGTTGTACCCTGGCCTCCATTCACACAGTATGGCATGCACAAGCCTGTAGTTGCACACACACACACACACACACACACACACACACCACACATTGCACACCACACAACAATAATAGGTAAATAACATAATTTTAAAAGGAATAGTATATAGGTTGTACACATCTAAACTGAGACGTTCCAAAAATCTAAAACATTGGTGGACCCAAACTGAAAATTCCACAGTTTACCTCACGAGATGGGCCCCAAGCACAGCGCAGGTAAACTAAAAATACGGTTCTAACTGCCTTCAGGTTAGAAATACATACAGATGAGACGTACACACATCTCACAGCTCAACTTGGATCCCGGCCCTGAGATAACACATTCAGTGCAGCAAACACTCATCCCCAAATCCAAAACCCTTCTGGCCCCAAACATTCTGCATAATGGGCGCTTGACCTATAGCCTATATATTATTATCCAGCTAACAGCAGTATTTACTTGCTCATTTGCTTGCCTGTCTGTTTAGTGGGTTCTTTGTTTTTAATTTGCACTGTGTCTGGTCTGCCTCACAGTAACTATGCGCGTTAAGTATCATGAAGGTGGGCACGCCACAGTGGCTTAATTGGTAACGTCTCAGGGGGGTTAAGGAAGGAGCAATGGTAATGACAAGCGTCCTTCGCCCTTTTTTTCTGAGGGTAAGGCTGGGTAGGAGCTCTCCCCCTTAGCCTTACACCCTCGGCAGGATCAAATATAAAGCCAAACTTCAGTCATCTTCAAATAATTCCCTTCAACATTTTAGTACTCATCCCAAGAGAATCTGTGTCCACAATGAACGCTGAACACATCAAAACTGAACCAAAAGTATTTATCCTTCACTGACTGTGTGGTGGGCCACTCTTTTGCTTTCCTCTTTTTCCTTGACACACAGTCCGTTATCCACAAACCCTGGATTTCCTTTAGAAATATTGCCAGAGACTGAGGGAAGAGACAGCAAAATGCATTCATTCTTCACCGCTGAGAGTTTTGTACGGGTCGAGCACTCTTTCCGAAACAGCCCTATTTTGTCGCTTAGGCCCTGGGGCACGCAGGAGGCCGAGTCAGGATGGCCACCCTGCGCTGTAACGTAAGGTCCAGGCTAGCCTGAATTACATAACAAGATGTCGCCTCAAAATAGCTAAATTCTGTTGACTAACTCGTGTTGAGAGGCAGCATAGAGGGCTTCACTCTTCCTGTTCATTACCCCCATAACCTTTCTGGAGGTGCCTACAACTGCTTTGCTCTGGTGAGCGTCATCAAAAGCCCCCTGGATAATGTTATCAACTGGGAAGGAGAGTAGGGGAGACACAGGCACTGCACGAGAGAGAGTTTGCTCAGCCACTCCGTCATCAGCCCAATGCAAAGAGCCTAATTCTTCAGCCGTTGGTCAAAAAAGAAATGAGAAAGAGCCGAAGCAAGACAAACAGGCTGCTATTCCTGGGTACATAAAAATATACCTTTGGAAGTGGTTTAGCCAGGAAAAAAATATTTTTTAGCTCCCACCACAACATTTGTCAGTCTAATTTCTTCCTGAACAAACAGCGCTCTGTTGGAACACAGCAAGGCGAGTTTTTCCAGCTCAAAGGGGTTTTGTTTGCCATGGAGGTCATCTATCCATGTGGCCTGTCATCTCTGGTCACTTGTTCCTCCAAGCTTAAAGCAAAGACATAAATCGTGCCCACATAATCCCTTCATTTTAAGAGAGGGGACACGGGGACATGTCAGAAGACGCTTAATTGCTGGGAAATGTCTTCGCCCCAGTTTTCTTTCTCGGGAGTCAGCTTACCCCACCACTGCCTTTATTCATGTGGGATATAATGTTATTTCATTTTCCTCTGGTCATCTTACATCCCAGGGGAGTGCTTGACTCATGATATAATTACATGCTCAGCCAGTTCCCACTAAGACTCACTGCAGACTGCCACTGCGCCCCACCCCCGCCTGCCAATCCTCCGCGCTCCCATGCCAAGGAGAGCAGAACTCTGCCAGAAAAATGGTGACACTTTTTGCACAACTGATAATTATTAGGTTCTCGGAGAGTGGTTTGCAATGGTCTCTGGGCCCTGGAGGTTAGTGACGCAGCACAGAACCAGCCCGGTTTGTGGCCTGTGGGTCTGGGCCAGTCCAGTCTGCCTCCGTGCTCTTTGGTGCTTCGTGAAATGTTTTCTGGAGGACAGATTTTTAAATGTTTAAGAATCGAGGCTTATTTCATGGAAAATAGGAATGCTGGGCTGCCACCGTTAGAGTTGTGTACAGTCCAGTTTCGTGCTGCCAAAGGTTAAGTTGGGGCAACGGAAGAAACTCGGAAGAAATCAATGACTGTGCCTTTCACGCACTGTCTTAACAGACACAGGTCTGGGCTGTGAAGTCCCAGCCTACATGGGGATATAAGAAGAGGGTCCACTGCTAGTCGGGTTTTACATAAGGCACAAGTGAGAAGAAAGGTGATACCGACCTCCCTTCTAATAACTACTTTTGGAGTCAGAATCCTTCTGAGAGTTTGCCCTAGTTAATTTGAACTGTTACCTTGTTATAGTCTAGAGTCATCTGAGAAGGAAAGCCTCAACTGAAGAATTCCCTATATTAGGTTGTTCTGTAGGCATTTCTGTGGGGATTTGTCTTCATTGTCAATTACTGCAAGTGGGCACAGCCCACTGTGGGCGGTACCATTCCCTGGGAAGGTAGTTTGGGGCTATATAAGTATCTGGTAGAAAACCAGCAAGCTTGCTCCTCCATGGTTTCTGCTTCACGTTCTCCTTTGAGTTCCTTCTTTGACCACCCTCCTCGAAGGACTGTGACCTGTATCTGAACCAAACTCTTCAGTTGCTTTTCCTCCAAGTGTTTTATCATAGCAATAGAAAGGAAACCAGAATAAATTCCTATTACTAGAGTCATGTTCGAACTTCATCCCGCTGTACTCAATCTCTCTGACTTTTCTTACATTTCCCACCAACCCTGGCAGTTCTCATTGCTTCTACTTTCTTTGATCTCCAAGTTTTAAGGGTTCCGGTCCAAAATATCACTTCCTTAGGGAAGCCCATTTTGGTTTTTCAAAACCCTACTCCATCGTCCTTCCGTTTCTATTCTTCTCAAATTTTGCAAATTTTCTCTTACAGATTTTAAGTGTGTCTCTTTCCACTGAACTGCAACTCCTGTGAGCAAAATCACACACACACAGACACACACACACACACACACACACAAATGTATCTTCATAAATGCATATTTTACTCCTGAACCTGAGATTTCACAAGCCCTTGGCACCAAGTTTTATGTGAAGATGTGCTATTTATCGCTAATATTATTAACATTATCACTGTCATTAATTAAATGATGTCATTAGTTGAATTTTGTTGAGCAGTCACTCAAAGTTTCTCAGACTTTTGAAACGTGGGATCACTCCCGTTTCTTCAGTGCTTTTCTATTGTTCTCACAGATTTGTTTCCACATGTGCCATAAAAGGCCCAGAGTCCTTTCTAAAGACAAAACACTAAGGAGAAAACACTATTTATTTTCCTGTCATTTTAATAGTATGTCCTTCTAATGACCACAGAGCTGATCCAAATTGCTTTTTTTTTTCCCCCAGAAGGCCTTAGGAACTTCACACTCGTAATAGAATTGAATCAAGAGCACCCAAGACACTGTGTCAAAAATAGCCCATTTTCCACCCATTTTTCTTTTTCACCCAAAATGATCTCCCTGGAGAGAACACTACTGGGTGACCTTATATTGCACTAAGATGAGCCATGGGGCCCAGTAAGAAAAGTGGTCAACAGTCAGAGGCGGGGAACTGAGGACTAACTCTACTCCTCTTGGAGAAGGCTAGGTGTGAGTGACGGGGGCCTGGTTATCTGAGCACAGTGTCTTCTCACACTCTGCAGTCCCAACAGCCCTGTGCTAACCAATAGTCGCTATATCACAGTTTCCTCCAAGACTGAAAGAAAGGAATCCTGTGGAGTCTCTCCTCTACTTGGCTTCCAGGCTCCACTCCTAAGACCCGCCTGCTCCTCGACCACTGAAAATGCTCTATTCTGAGAGGGGAGAGAGCTGAGCTTTCATCCCATTCAGGAACTTGTGTATTTGAGCAAGGATTTCACTCCTTTGCATCTCAATAATGAGAATAGTGCCAAACTCCTCACATGGTTACTGTGGTCATTTAAATAATGCTGATAGCGAATTTACTAATAATTATGTTTCCAAAAGCACAGAGCCTAACACTTTATAAGATCCCTGTATTCCCAGGCTCTGCTGAATCGAAGGTACCCAGGATAGTTCATAAGATGATCAAAATGTGGATTTTAAATTTGAAGTCAACATTCAAAATTGTCCCCTGACTTCCACATATGCACTGTGATATGGGCCCACACTCATAAGACATTCATGTACACACACACACACACACACACACACACACACACACACACACACACATACCACATACACACACGGGTAGAGAGAAGGGGAACATTTAAATCGTAATAAAATAAAATGTATGTCAGTGTCAAATACATTTTTAAGTACCACTCCTACCACTGGAAATACAGCTGAGGAAAAGGTCTAGCCTAAAGAGATTTTGATTTAGTCAATGAGAGATCAGATAGATTACAGGTTAGGAGGCAGGCAAAGCAAAGTGATAAGGGCCTATCATCATGTGGACGATCTGAAAAGCAAATGTCCCAAACACCACAGACAGCAGCCATCCCTGTGGGTGGAGCTAACATAGAAAATGTCAGAGGGTGTGGTCTGGTGTTTGTTACTCTCCGACTTTTCTGTGTAACAAGCAGCTTGAAAACTCAGGGTCTTAGGGACATGGATTTGCTCTGTTCTCCAACTGCATGGCTTGAGCATGACGTCCCTGGAGGGCTTCTGCAGGACTATCCCTATACCTCAGTCAGCTGGAGAGTCTTTTAGGCTAGTCGCTAACATAAGGCACAAGTGAGAAGAAAGGTGATACCGACCTCCCTTCTAATAACTACTTTTGGAGTCAGAGTCCTTCTGAGAGTTTGCCCTAGTTAATTTGAACTGTTACCTTGTTATAGTCTAGAATCATCTGAGAAGGAAAGCCTCAACTAAAGAATTCCCTATATTAGGTTGTTCTGTAGGCATTTCTGTGGGGATTCGTCTTAATTGTCAATTAAGACATTCATGTACACACACACACACACACACACACACACACACACACACACAGGTAGAGAGAAGGGGAACATTTCTCATGCTGCTGAAGGCTGTAGATAGGGAACTTGGTTCTCTTTTCTGTGACCTTATGTCCTGTGTTGAGCTACCCTGCTGTCCTTATGTGGAGGTCTCGGAGCAACATTCCAAGAGGGTGAAAGTGGAAGGCACAGAGTCTCTTGAGACTCAGGCTACACAACGCACAAGATATCATTTCCATCTCAGATGCCTACTTCAGATGAAGGGCAGGGAGGGAAGTGGCAAAGTCACACAGCAGAGGCAGGCACACTAGGGAGAGAACTGGTCACCATTAAAAGGCTTGGCAGAGTTTATTTCTGTAATTATCTCCACATAAACTGTCCACATCACTCTATCATTCAGCTGTTGGGTACAGGTACGAAAATGTGAGAACTTTAGTAACTGATACAGAGCTATACCAGAGCGTGTCATCAATCAAGATCTGTAATCAATGCAGGAAGAAACGGATTATGAGTATTGTGGATAGTGACCAGTGTTATAGCAAGGATACTGTTGCTGGCTTCCAGTTCTGGGATAAAAGAGTAACAGAGAAGATTGACTGACCTAAACAGTGAGGAGAGGAAAGATAAAATGACGGTTGCCAGACAGCGTTCGGCTGAGCAGAAGAAACGTGGGAAAGGACATCAAACAAGATGGAACCTGTGTGTTCCACATTACTCTCTGTGCAGCTTCCACAAAAGTGTCCAAGCAAGCGGGGAGCCAACCAAAGTTCAAGGTGTCTGACTACCTAGAATTCACTGAGAAGGGACCCAAAGAAAGAAGAGAGCAAGAGAGAACTACCCTACTCATACATTTCCCCTTGGACTTCCGCTGAGGACTGGTCAGCAAGAACTTATGAAGAAACTGCCGAGACCAAGGAAAGAAGTAGCAGGCAGAATAATCCCAAGGCCTGAAACAGAAGCAGAAGTAGTCCATTCTCTCAGAGCAGAGAGACTCACAACCTAGGAGCCGATAATTAGAGTCTTCAGAAGATTGGCTTAGGGGCAAGCTCCCATGAACCACAGATCAAAATCTGCCCTGGATACATCAATAAAAACCTAAACAGGCTGCTAAAATATTAGGTTAGTTTTAATTAACAAATACAACCCAGTACAAAATTCAGAAATAATTAACGGAATACTTAGAGTGTTTTGTTATAGCATCCAGTAATGTAAACAAGTCAGAATCTCATATAAAATTGCCCAGAATGCACTTGGGTAAAAGACTGGACCAGTCAGTGAAATCCATCTAAGAAGGACACATACAGTGAAGTCACTATGTAGAACCAGCAAGACTTCTGTAACTAAGCTCCAAGTGTGTGAGGCGCTGGAAGAAAGCAGAACAGAGCATACCAGGGAACTTGCACGAACTATCTGTGAAGATCGTAGGCAGCACTTAGGTAGGATAGTGTGAGAATACACTTCAAAAGAGATCGGGCCATGAGCTCCCCAACCACAGTCCTGAATGCTAAGATCCTCCGGATCGAAACCTCTAGTGTCTAAAATTTCTGAACTCTAAAATACCAAAAGATGAAAAGTCTGGGGAAAAGTAACTTTAAAAAGTATTTAAGAGGCATTTTTCTATGCTTGTATTACTATTTTGGTATATATATATATATATATATATATATATATATATATATATATTGTTATTTGCCCTCCTACTACCTACTACCCTTCCTCCTTCCTCATTCCCTTTCTTCCCATCTTGCTGGACCACCCCTCAGTAAACATGCCTTCTGTTTTCATGAGGTAAGCTGTTAGCTTCTCTTGTTCTCTCTTCCCCTTCCCATTAGAGACCTTCCTCTCTTCTCATAGATCCCCTTTCTACATATGTGTGTATTTATATATGATTATGTCCTGTATACACATTGAGCGTGTGTGTGTGTGTGTGTGTGTGTGTGTGTGTGTGTGTGTGTGTGTGTGTGTGAAGAGAAACATAAATTAGTCTGAGCTGGGTCACTTCACTTAACACAGTGATCTCCAGTCCCATCCATTTTCCTGAAATGTCATAATTTCATCTCTTTTACAGCCGAATCAGTCTCCATTGTGTATTTATGTGCCGTATTTTGTTATCTGTTCTTCTTTTAAAGGCTAGTTCCAAATCCTGGTCTCTCAGTCACTTTCCTCGTTGCTATGACAAGGTACCTGAGAACAGTAACTTAGCGAAGACAGAGCTTATTCTTGGCTCACAGGCTGACTTGGCAGAGACGGCGTGAAGTACTTAGGTTTTGGGGTTCTCTGTTGCTTCTCAGTCTCATCCCCCTGTGGTATGCACAGTTGGCTAAGAGCTTCCTCCTGCCCTGAAGGCTGTCTGCTCACACTGATGACGTTTTCCTTTGCTGTACAGAAACCTTCGTTGACTCCGGTTTGCTCTCTCTGCATCACTCTTGCACTTGAAGATGCTATGCCTGCTTGCTGCCACACACCCATCATGCTGGACTCTTACCCTCTGCAACTGTAAGTCCAAATAAAGTCCTGTGAGTTGCTTCTAGTCAGGGCATTTTAATTTTATTTATTTATGTTATGTATATGAGTACACTGTCGCTGTCTTCAGACACACCAGAAGAGGGCATCAGATTCCATTACAGATGGTTGTGAACCACCATGTGGGTGCTGGGATTTGAACTCAGGACCTGTGGAAGAGCAGTCAGTGCTCTTAACCACTGAGCCATCTCTCCAGCCCAGGGCATTTTATCATTGTAACAGAAAAGTGACTAAAACAGAAGGCAACTGAGCAAGCATATATGCATATATATAACATATATATTATATTAATTATATATTATATTACATAGTACACATTATACATTACATATATATTATATATTATACATTATATATTATATATTATATACTTAGAGAACATAAATTATATTTAGATACATTTTAGATATATAATACATATAATAAATATACATTTATATATATTTAGATATATAATAAAATATATTTAGAGAATATATTATATATTTATATATTATATAGATATATAATTTAGAAAATATATATTTATTATATAATAATATATTTAGAGGATACTTACTATATATTTAGAAAATATATAAAGTTAGAGAATATATATTTATATATAATAAATATTTAGAGTATATAAAAATATATTTTAGAGGATATTTTTATATAAATATACATTTAGAGAGTATATATTCTCTAAATAATCATAGTTCATACCACTAAAATGCCAAATACTTCTGTATGCACACTGGCAAATATTTAGTAAGTATATGAAGGAACTGAAATCTTCACACAATGGGAATGCAGGAGATGTAAAACTATACAACTCCTTTGAACAGCACTTATTTACACGTTTATTTATAATAACAGACATATCAGCTCTTTGCATTTTTCTAAGAGAAATAAGAACATACAATCATGCACTAAGTGGTGTTTTCATTAACAGAAGATCACGTACACAATAATAACAATAAGGTTGTTGGCCAGTGACAGCACAGCCACTTTAATATGTGCTGTGTGCCCAATGGTGTTTGCACAATGACTAAATTACCTAGTAACACTTTTCTCAAAGGATATCCCTGTTGTCCAATGTTGCATGAGTGTGTGTTCATGCAAACTTTTGCACATGAGTGTTTACAGAAGCCTTCTGTATCACATTTAAAATGTGGAGCTAAATTAAGATATGAATAGATAAATAAATTCTTGTATGGTCCTTATAAAGGAATACAACTCAACAACACAAGAAAGCTACCTCCCAAGACATACGACACAGATAAATGTCACACAAATCCATGAAGTGTAACAAAGGTGCTTTTCAAAGACAGTGTATCCTATGCCTATGTTCATACAAATCTCCACAAAATGGCGCCTACCCTATATCGAGGACCACACAGGTCAGGCATACTAGGTTTTTTTTCTCCTGTGATGGAACCGAATAGCTGGCAGAGCAACTCAAGGGCAGGAGAGTTTATTTGGTTTTAGAGGGTAAAATTCATCCTGGTAGAAGGCATCTGGCAATGGTGCCCGCATTGCATCCAGAGTCTGGCAGCAGTTACTAATGGTCGCACCCAGATGGCTTTCTCCTCTTCTTCTTCTTGTTCAGTCTGAGATCCCAGTCCGTGAGACAATAGCATCATTCAGGGTTGTTTGTCCCTCCTCAGTTTAACCTTATGGGAGCTCCCTCAAAGACATACACAAAACTTTCTCGAAGGTGATCCTAAACCCAGACAAGTTGATTTAAAAAAAAAAAAAAAAATCAGTCATTACAAGAACGTCCCTTGTCAAACATGTCGCTTTTAAACTGTACCAATAGGAATTAGGTAGCACTGCCCCTCCAGCTCGTGTTGAGCACGCGTGGCCTCCAGCTGGCTCTATTCAGTAACTACAGCTTTCCTCTCTGTGCACCTAATGTTCCTGGCTCCTCTTACTCTGGGGCCTCTGCTGATCCTTAGACCTTTACCTTCACAGCTACACATAGAGCTCACTCAGGAGATCCCTGCCGGAACTCTGGTGCTGCTACACGTACGCCTGGCCTCAGAGACATTCTGTAACCTTGATGTAGATCTCTATGACCCATGGACTCTTGGGTTTTACACACCTGGAGAAGCAGCACCGTGCGTATGACAACAGATCCCGCCACCAGCTTGATGGACCTCGGCCTTCTTGCTTCGCATCTGCAATACCATTTTTTAAAAGCAAGAATTAAGCCTATTCGTGAAAATGTAGCCAAGTAGGTACTTGAGGGGCACAGCTCCCAACTCCACTAGGAGACAAACCGCGGGGCCGTTTCTGAGCCCCCCCCCCCCGCCCAATCTTACATTTGCCTTTGTAATGCATCTCCCACAGCTGACTCATAAAAGAAAAACAAAAAGATTGGGGATGCAAAGAAGCACTGAGTGACTTGGATTGCTTGGCTCTGATCAACCTCTCAGTCTCTAAAGACAGACTGGGAAGGAGGGAGGGAGGGGCATGAAGGAGGGGGGGCAGGAGGGAGGGGAGGGGCAGGCAGGAGAGGGGGAAAGGGCAGGAAAGGGGGGAGGGAGCAGGAGGGAGGAGGGGAGAGGGAGGGGGAGGGGCAAGAGGGAGGAGGATGTGGGCAGGAGGGAAGAGGGAGGGGCAGGAGGGAGGGGGAGGGGCAGGAGGGAGGAGGATGTGGGCAGGAGGGAGGAAGCAGGCAGCTCCTTTTCTCAGTCTCTTAGCAGGATGCTGTGTGGAAAGCCTGAATCAATCACTGAGTTATGGAGTTATCAGGACAAATCTAGAATGAAGTCTCCAAGCTGCTCTACCTGAAAACTCAGCTCTAGGGAGCGCCACTCAGTTGCTGCTCACTTGTTCTTTCTGGACCAAACCCAGCTCTTCCTGACACTCGGGATGCGCTTGCTGCCTGGTCCTCTAAAGGGAAACTGACATCAGGCCTGTCTGAAGATGGCTTCTATGTCACTCCTGCAACCAGAGCTGACCTTTTAAATTCTCTGGTAAGATGCAGTTCATTCAGACAAGGATATGAGTTTCTACTATCCAGAAATAAATGAAAACTGAAGTCAAATGTGTTGATAACTTCCTTCCCTTCCTTCCCTTCTTCCCCTGTGTGTGTGTGTGTGTGTGTGTGAGAGAGAGAGAGAGAGAGAGACAGAGAGAGAGAGAGAGAGAGATGGGAGTGCAAATGTGTACTCATGCAGAAGGCACAGCAGGTGATGTCAAGGGTCCTTCTCTCTCACTTCCCACCTTATCCCCTTGAGACAGATCTGTCTCGTTGAACATAGGGCTAAGATAGCAGCCACTGAGTCCCTGTGTTCTCCTTGTCTCCATCCCCCTCCTTGGTGTTAGAGTTACAGGGGCAAACAGGACCACCCTCGGCTTCCTGGAATTTGAACTCAGGCCCCAGTGCTGTGCAGCAAGCACTCCTGCTGCCTGAGGTGTGTCAGCCGCTCACCGGCTTTCTGTTCTGTCAGAGCTCCATGCTAAGTTGTGCCTGGCCTCCTCATTCCTCTCCGTGCTCCCACTGAAAGCTTCAACCCCTCAAAGGAAAACAGCAGCCAGCTTAACTCATCTTCTCGTCTTGCATAATCTCTGTCATTTAATGTCCCGTGGAAAAGTATCAAGCACAGAACAAACCGTGGAAGACGCTTACCGAGGCCACAAAATCCATGTCATAACTCAAGCCTTTCCTGGCCTACAAACTCACTTGCTTGGAAGGAAACAGCTTTTCAGAACACAGAAAACTGCCTCTTTATTCTTCAAATTTATTTTGTTTTTATTGACTTGAACTTGAAAGCCAGAAAAGGAGGAAGAAGAGGAGGAAAAGAAAGAGGACCGGGAGGGGGAGAGGGAGGGGAAGGGGAAGGGAGAGGAGGAGGGGGAGAAGTGGAGGCAGAAGTTCTGGTGCTGAGCATGTAAGCTGTATCGACTTTAGAGACTGTCTGGTGTGCCAGGATCAATGGAGAAATATGGCAGAAAGAAGAAAAATGAAAACACATTTAAAAACGAAAATATGTCTTGCAAGCAATCTCTTTACTTAGCCGAAGCCACAACTTTATGACTTTCTCAGTAAAGACAGAAGTGTATTTTTTAATTCTCTCATTCCTTTGGGGCATTAGAGCCAAACCATAAAGCAGTGGGCTGTCAATCAGTCATAAAAAGCTTAACAGATGATGACACAGCTGACAGGAATATGATCTATAACCACGTTTTTAAAACCCTAGACTAATTCTTAATTCTCCGAACTCCCTAAAACAAAAGGAGCCTTCTGGAAGTCAGGGAAGAGTTAACGTCCCAGAAAGGCAAGGGGCTACTCCGTGTTGGTTTCCAGATCCCAAACCCATCCAGGCTGAATATAACACAAAAAATCTGTGTTTGTGAAGCTCTTGTCCACCAGTTAATCAAAGCCCTGGAAACTCAAGGAAACCTGTGTTTATGGAAATCTGGCGTTTCTGTAAAGTTTTCAATGAGGGCTAAATAGAGCAGTTCATCTCATTTTGAAACTAATGGTTCCTGCCAAGTGGTTTTCCAATGCTCGGTTCTGGCTCGGTCAGCATTTAGGAATTCATTTATGAGTTGGGCTCTGGAATTCATATTTATGTCTGCAACTCACTCGTATGCTCCTGATAGGTCTCTGAGAAGAGATTGTAATCAATTTACCAAGCCCAGACTTCAGGAAATTTTCATCTCCACAAAAGAAGCTCTGGTTTGGAGCTTTGTCCAGTGTCTGCGCCCGGCCTTTCTTCTGTACGCATGCGCAACTCTGCCTCCAGCCTGAGGTTTTTGTGCCCCTTTCCCCAGCGCCTAGTTCTTTGCATACAGCTTTACTAGGCATGCTGGCACTCACTTCCCGTGGTTCGCTGGCCAGTGGTTTATAAGATGGCAGAGTCTATGTGTGGTGTGTCACCTTGGAAGGTTTCATGTTGTCTCTGGGTGGAAACAGCTACGGCTCTGACAATTGTTCATACAATTTGTGTTTAAAGATTTACCTTCTCAATGCTGTTTCAGGAAATTAGAATTTAGGGTTGCGTTTGCTCTCTCTCTCTCTCTCTCTCTCTCTCTCTCTCTCTCTCTGTGTGTGTGTGTGTGTGTGTGTCTGTGTGTGTGTGTGTCTGTGACTGTGTCAGTGTGTCTGTGTGTCTGTGTGTCTGTGTGTGTGTCTGTGTGTATCTGTGTGTCTCTGTGTGTCTCTCCATGTGTAGGTGCCCATACCTATTTTCTTTTCAGTGTTATAATCCCACACTTTAGTATTTTGTAAAGCAAACAGAAAGCTTTGAGCAGCTTTTCAATGTAACCATAAATTTACTACTTTGAAAAAAAATCCCTTTGAAGAAGTCATCAAATAAATTAGCCAAGTTGGAAAAGCGCCTGTAGTTTGTGTTGGCTTTGGGTCTTAGGGAGCCCCTTAATAAACAACAGCCAGTGGACTCAAGCAGTAACAATGTAATTTCAATGATTAATCAAGTGTTAAAACTAGTTTAACCTCTCCTGTTTTACAAACTCTCCATCACCCTGACTAAACTAATAGAGCACTGAGGCGCCCATCTGGAAATCTCATCTGAAATATTAGATTGGGAATCCAAAATTCAGCCAAATAGTGTGGCTTGTAGGGATATCCTGTCGGATAATAAATTGCATTAATCTTACTTAAATTTTCCATCTAAATCATGTCCTGAAGCCGTATTACTATGAGGAAAAAAAATGCCTTACTTTAATGCATTGTGCTACTGAAAACGATATTA
This sequence comes from Rattus rattus, assembly GCF_011064425.1. NCBI lineage: Eukaryota > Metazoa > Chordata > Mammalia > Rodentia > Muridae > Rattus > Rattus rattus. The sequence continues at coordinate 62,715,510 of NC_046163.1, forward strand.
AAAGGAGGGGGGAGGGGAGAGGTTCCCTTTCTTGTTTTTCCACTATTTAAAAAAAAAAAAAAAAAAAAGTCCACATGAAATTTCAGGATTCTTTGGACCAGCGGAGGTCCCCTTGAGCCACCATCAGCTCTGCTTGGACACCAACAGGAAATAATGCTAATCACTTTCAGGAACTTTGAGGAACTTTCCTCTAATTTATATGTTTCTTCCCCGTTGGTGAACTCTGAGTCACAGAGGCTCATGGCAATTTGGTCTTTGTTGTTTCCTCTGTGTGTGTGTGTGTGTGTGTGTGTGTGTGTGTGTGTGTGTGTGTGTGTGTGTTTGGGGGAGGTTGGTGCTTTCTCGCCTTCTCTTGACTTTTACCCGTCCAGAACTATAGCACACGTCTTCCTAAAGATGTTCACTATGAATTCATTATTCCTTCTATTTTTAATAGAGAACAGTAATGCATGCCAACACATTTCGAGTACTTTCTTATAGCTACCAGAAGGGAAGGATCTCACTGTGGCTTTCTTAGAGCTTGGAGAAAGAACTCGGCTGGCCCTGAAGCCCCTTGTGGTTCTGACCCACTGTCTGCCACTTACTGCCTGCTGTAAACATGAAGACCATTAGAAGGTGTTAGAATAATGTTGACTCAATGTTAAACCCACAAGTCCTAGGAAACACTGACTCACCTCTGTTGCTCGAGAGGTGTCTGCTCTGGTAGAGTTTGCAGAGAGAGAAGGGTCCTGAGGCAATCTATTACCCCATCCCCATGCCCCTGGAAATAGCTAAGAGGAGAGATGTGCCACCCATCAGAAGACCATCTGTCCATCTCTAGATTGATCCTCACAGTACCACCTTTATGGTCACCTGAAGAGGACGATGTGGGAGTTACATAGTTTAATCCCTTGTCAGTGAATACTAGTCAGGGGTAGCATGACAACCGGGGCTGAGGTCTCCAGTCTACTGACAGCCCAAATGACAGGTAAGAGCATTTAGTAGGTCTACTTCCAGGCTTCTGTAGATGTTCTAGGGGCCCCTTGAGTCCAGCTTGCCACACCCCAAATGAGCTGTGTGCACTGTAAACTCGGCCATCAAAGCCACCAGGCTTGTGGTTATTCTCTCCCTCCGTCTCGCAGTTCCTCCCTGTCTTCAAGGCTCCTGAATCCTCAGAAGTTTACATGAGACGCACATTTGGTACCCAGCCTTCCTCTCGATTCTACTATAGTACCCTATCAGGTCCTCAGGGTCTCTCCTATGAACAGACTCTTAACAATTAGCAGTCATTGCTCCCCCCAACCCTTTCTCATACTGGAAAGATTACTCTACATCACACTGTGTTGGTTCCCCTCCCCCACCCCCTCACAAGCCCCCATCACCCACAGAAGCAACCCCTGCTGCAAACTTGCTTGCCGTGTATGCCGGCTTCCCTAAGGAGTGAGACTTATGGCTCCTTCCTGAGTCCACACTGCCTGCCACCCTGCACAAGGCCAGGTTGAACCGAGTTCTAGACTTCACCTGAAGGCCAGCATGTCTTCAAGCATGTTGAAATGATTCCTCTGCTTATCTCAGAGCGGCCGAGCTTCTTCCAAGCAGGACCGGTTTCCACCTGCCTCTGTCTACCAACATCTAACCCATGTCCGTTGACTCAGACACCAATTTTGCTTCACACTTTTAGGTCCCACCTAAAACTCTTGGGTGAAGTGGAGACATTGTCATTCCCCCTGCGGGGGGGTGGGGGTGTGTGATTTTAGCTGGACTGCTTATTCCATGGTTTCATTTCCCTTCCCTTCCCACAGCACGTTGTTCCTTCCTCCTTAACTTCATACGTGAGCCACATCAACTAAAATGCACTGTCCACTCTTCTGAATAACCACTGGCTCTCCCTTTGCTAGTCCAGTGCTAATCTCCCACAATGCTTTTCATCTTAGCCCCGCCCCTCCCCCCAACCCGGTACAGCCATTCGAGCCATTGCTCGGCTCAACTCTGCTCTGCTTGCCACGTCTTTCAGGGTTTCTGACATTCGTGGGGTTGAATTAGACACTCGCGTACTTAAATTGTCTGACTATCTAGCCTGTGAAGCACGGACCACCCCTTTACCCCAGACGCTCCTTGAAGTGCAAGCTGACCCCATGAGTGACTAAGGCAGACTCCAGAAAATATTCTGTTGAATTTAGTCCCTGGAAACTCCTGGGTCTGAAGGACCAAGCAATGTCGGATGTGAATGGTTTAAAACAGAAATATCAGAGACCACCATCTTGGGAGAAGCCTTGCACTCAGCTACCACACAGCCCAGCCTGCAGAGGCTCATTCACCCCGGCCCACTGTCCATTACTCCTTCTCAGCAAGCTCTTCTTGTAACATTCTTTGAGGCTGCATGCCCCCACTGAAACGGAGAGTGACATAGCTTATGGTAAAGGGCGAACTGAAAAGCAGCGGTGTCATTATTGCTGTAAGTACCCACAAAAGCTGTCTATTATCACACACGGATGCAGCCGCAAACACACACTCATCACTAATAAACTCATTTATTTCCACATAAAGTTGCGCAACGTTGCACAATCTAGCTGCAGGCTGAGAAATGTCAGCAGTTTAGACCAAGAAATTTGTCAACAAAACCAATACATTTCACCAGCTTCAGCAAACCACAGTTTCAAAAATCATACCTTTCCCCACCCCACCCCACCCCCCAAAAAAGGAAATTGTCACATGTCACCTTAAATAGAAAGCACGGTGTTCGTGATGCCACAGATGAAGCAAACACCCAGTTGAGGTGACGAGGAAAGGAAATTTAGAAGTTACGAGGTGGGGAGCGGGGACAGCGCTGTGTTGTCCGAGTACCTAGAATGTCGTTTAATCTAATAATGGGAGAGGTCCATGAAAAATTAAAGTGCAGCAGCTTTGGGAGGCGGATCACTGGACAGAGTTCTTTGTTGCACAAGCATAGGGGCCAGCCAGGCATCTCTAACCCCATCACTCAGGAGTCCGAGACAGGCAATTCCTGGCGACTCACTGGCCACCAGTCTATCCAAAACAGTACAGTCCATGTTCAATAGGAGACACTGTCTCCTGTGTCACAGAGCCCTGAGGATTGAGTTAGAGTCTGTGTCTGAGGGACAGGGAAATTATAAGAGTCAGAAGTGATGGACAGTTTTAAGGAAACTGCATTTCCAGACATAGGGAGGCAAATACGCATGCGCACTTTTAGAGGGCTTATGGGAACAGTATGCACAGGACCGCCAAAAGCTCAGGTCAGACAAACTCCCCACATGAAGGAGGAGAGATGCGCATAAAGTCCCACCCCTACACAAATGGTGACTGAGAGGAGAGGGAAAGTCAGTTTCCTTCTGCAGAGTGACGCCCGTTGTATGAGGCACAACCCAGGGCAGGTCTCATAACCAGGAGGAGGTGGCCAACGTACAAATAAAACTCCATGGTTCTTAATGGCTCGGCTCTTTCGTTTTTTTTAAAGAGAAAAAGATCAAGAAGTTCAGGGAGGAGTTAGGATCTGGGGATAATATAATAAAAAGATATGAAATTCCCAAAGAATAAGTAAAAAATAAAAGACTGTCTCACAAGACGGAAAGCAACTGAAGAAGACATGGGAAAGTTGAAATCTGACCTCCACACTTACATGTGCAAGTGCACACACAGGCACACAGAAGCACACACACACACACGCACACATACACATACACACAAGTAGAGAGAAAGAGAGAGAGAGAAATTAAAAAGGGTAAAACTGACCTCGCTTATTAAAAACTGCTTAAGAAAATCTCAGATTGCTTTAATGTCCTGCTCACATGTGTTACGACTACACTGTATATGAGACAGTGCGTTATTAATGCCACACAAACAGATGTGTGACGCCGACCTCACAGGCTAATGGGAGAGATGAGCCCAGGCCCAGTGCCTGACAATGGGAAGCGACAGGTTGTGCTACAGAGATATCCTGAGGAATTTTAAGCCTGGAGAAGAGACATCCCAACTTTGCCTCTGACAGACTTTTTCACTCAGCTCAGCCTGTCTGCCTAATTTATTATTTTCACAACCATCACTATAGATCTTGAAAGGGAACACCTGAGACAATTTGAGGGGGAAGTCACACATGCAGAAAGATGTATAGATATTCATATATAACAAAGAAAAATTTCCATGACCGACCGAAAGAGAAGCAAGGTCATTCCAGAGAAAGAAACCATGAAACGAAGCCAGAGGAGCTGGGACGTCCTAAGACTCTCTTTACTTATGGTGATGAGGATTCAGGAATGAACAGGGTGGGAGCCATGCTGGGCCCATCTGTGATGAGAACTGGGACCAGCGTCTCAGCTTGACTCTCTTCCTGGACAGTCGACTGACATCTTCTTTTTTGATTTATTCATGTCCCTTCTACAGCCTATTAATCTTGGGGATACTTGGGAGAAAAATCCTATCCTTACCATCCTTCCCAGGCTCACAATTTAGTCGGAGAACCAAGTCCAAATGATAGAAGCTGGTCATGGATGTGAGGGCCCTGAACACTGAAGGCAAGAAGAGACAAGACAGAAGTTGTCTCTGAGAATAAGGTGTTTGGCCTATGTTCTGAGTAAAGGGTCAATCGGGGCAGGGGTGGGGGAGAAGGATCTACAGAGGCCAATGTTAACCACGTTTAGGAGACTCTAAAAACATTAGAATTAAGTCAATCAAATCTCAGGTCCTGTCAGAGATGAATTGAAACTGAAGTTGTTGAAGTGAGGTTAGGGAAGAAGCTACAGCAGAATGAGAAGTCTAATAGACTTGTGGTTCTCTAGAAAAGTCAGAGATTTGGGACATGTCCCGTTTGTCCCCAGTTTTAATAACAACTGCTCTGTGGAACTGCTCCATCAGGTGGAGGAAATGAATGAAGCCGACGTTCATATGTCGAAGCCAACAGCGTCTCCAAGAGCTAATGTTTCCATCAGAAGCATGAATAAAAGCACTTATTGCTAGTCAATACTTTCCAACAAATGCAAAAGACGACATCCAAAACCTAAGAGGAAATGCAGAATGGTTTTCCCAATGTGCTCGGCATCTGCTTCTCAGACTTACAGAGGGTTGAGCTACGTGACTGACAGAGCCTCATGTCTGTCAGAAGTACCCTCGGCTGCTGCTAGGACTATTTTATTCTAGACTGAGTGTATCTACAACAGGAAGGGAAAGTAAAATTGAACAATTTGATTCTCCAAAGGACGAGATGGAGAATGAATACAGTTTATAAATTTCCACGTTAAAGGAAATGAAAATCACTGGGCACGAGCCTTATGTATGGAAGCCAAGTGCTTTATCACTAACCCGCACTTCCTCACGTCCCCAACCTGGATTGGTTGGTTGGTTGGTTGATTGATTGATGATTGATGTAATCATTTTGCTTCAAAACAGGTGCCCTTAAATTAATTGCTCACGCTGTCCTCATCTTCATGGTCTTCCTCCTTCAGGTTCTAGAGTAGCTGAGATTAAATACACAAACTGGCTTTACAGCACTCGCCCCACCTTGATGTCCTCTTCAGCAAAGTGCTGTAAAGTCCAAGCAGCAAGGAAGACAAAGCTGGAACCCCTCCTGTGCCCAGCTCTGCCACCAACTGACACATGGAAAGCAAGCATCCTCTCCAATTCTTCATCTGCAAAAGGCCAGTGTTAGAGCAGGAACATTTTCATCTCTCGCTAACCTAAAGTTCCATCACAAGGGTGCCACTGGAAACTGCGTTAAATCACCCCAATCCCCGGTTATATTGCAATAGTTACGTTTTAATAAATCCTGCTATCAACGTGTTTACGTGTCGTGTGTCTCGTTCGCATTAAATCAGAGCACAGACTGTGCCCCCTCAACAAATTGGGTCTTTAAAGCTTCCCAGATGTTTAGATTCCAAATAAACAGTAGTAGGCAGTTTGAAAATCACAGCAGAAAGCCATCCCTGGTGGGGAGGAGCAGAGCTTCCTAAACCACAGGCTAGATAGAGCCAATCCTCATCAACTGCCCTGGGCCAGGCGGCCCCAGCCTAGACAGCACAGGGCAGTCTGCAGACCTCCGTGTGCACCCCAGGGCAATCATGGCTGTGTGCAGCCTGAAGAGGTAGATAAGCTCAAGATATATGATCTGCTTTTCTGCCAAGGGCAATTTGCTTGACAGACCTCCTGCTTATAAAATCTAAGGCATTCTTTTCATTATTAAAAAGTTTGGGGCTTTGTAAGTGAACTGTATCTACAACGGGAAGGGAAAGTAAAATTGAACAATTTGATTCTCCAAAGGACGAGATGGAGAATGAGTACAGTTTATAAATTTCCACGTTAAAGGAAATGAAAATCACCGGGCACGAGTCTGGTCCCTCGTGTGAGCATATGTGGGGATTTTGCACTTCAGGCATCATGATGATCTAACTTTTAAAGTGCACGTGTTTTAATGTTCTAAAAGATTTCAACACTGTTAGTCCTCCTGATCATCCAACACCGAGATGAGGGGGAAGAGGGAGGGGAATATTTCTATTTTACAGGTTTGAGAGGCTTGCTTGACACTGTGGTTAACAAACATACATCAGGGAAATCCATCAGAGCTCAGCTTGGCGTAGCCATTCTAAAGTGCTGCTCCAAGCTCCTTCCACCTCTCAACTTCAGATTCCTTTACTATTGGGTTTAAGGAACTCTGCTTACATTTACTACAGGGGTGTCAGGATGATAATTTTCTCAAACCTCACCAATGATCCTAACAGGAATCAAAAGTAAAACAGAGCACTATGTTGTCGATTGCTCTTAATTGATTTTAAAGTAATCTGGAAAATTGACAAATAGGTCACCTAATTTTCAAATGGGGGTGATAAAGGGCAAATGCCAGTTAAAGCTATTTAAAAGATATGCTTGTGGCCATTAAATTATAATGTGGCGTTGACACAAATCCAGGCTGAAAGACAGATCAAAATCAAAGCTTCTGCAGCAAGCTTTACCACAAAGTTACATATGCAAAAGTCACCACTTCACAATAAAAGGGCAACAAAAACATCATTCTATAATTGGCCTTAGGGAAATTTGCTAGGGAAATTAATTGAAATGATTTAGGTCATTAAATTGTATCTCTGCACTTCAGTTGAAATTAAACAGAGTGGGGCATTAAATGTCCTTTAGAAATAAAAACAGAATAGGCCAAACAAGGCCTGTCGGTATTTGGTCTGGGAGGAAGAGGAACTCGAATTCAATGGCAGAAATCACAAAGGGGAAGCATAAATAAAGCTGACCTTAATAAACATTGTTACTTTCATATACCGTAAGAATATGCCAGCAGCAATTCTGAAACACAATAAATTGAGGGAAATATGTGCATTGCATATGGCCAGGCGCACCAGGTGCAGAACTCATCATACTCAGGGTGAGAGGAAGATAAGAAAGCGAACCTACAGAAACCAGAGTGTACTCTATATGTGTGTGAGATCGTCAAAGCACAAGTCAATTAAAGCTATTTGTAAAACACGAAGACTCCAACAGGCAAAACAATGAGCAGATACCTCAGCGAAGGAACGCGGATGGCTGATAGGCAGAAATGCACAGCCTTGCTAGTACTCTGCAGAGTAAATTAAGAAGATACAATACCTCATACATACTTGCTTGATATGAGCAAGTGAACTCCAAACACTGAAATCCTGATAGGAGAGGAAGAGTCAGCTCTGTCAAAGGTGAGCTAAAGCTGCCTCCTGAGGAAAAAAATCCACAGCGTGACCCAGACATCTACAGAGACTTCCTTTAGCACTGTTTGTAACAAAAGAAAAATGTGGACAAGGCGCTCAGATGCCTAAAATCAGAGGTGGTTTAGGAAAATGAGGACCATAGTGAAGGTGAGTGTGATGCATAGGGTGAGGACGAATTTTTATTAAACAAGGAAATAGTTTGGGGATGATGTTCCCTGCAAATAAAATCCAAAACTAAAAACCCACGCATGAGCTCAACGACGTGTTCAAGTGCCTTAAAGAGTACACAAGGGAACGAGGCCAAAAGTGAGGGAACGGCTTCTTCAGGGTGAGATTAGGATGGATTCTTTTTCTCCTGCGTCTTCACATTTTTGCGTCCTAAACATATTTTCTAAAAATGAAATGTACAAGATTTCGTAAGAGAAGGAGAATTAAAATATATGCATGCATTCATGTCTCTGTAAAAATCCTGTTGACCTGTCATCCATGACGCTTATCCTGGATTTTTTATTTTTCCAGGAGCGGGGCTGGAGTATACTAATCCATCAATTCCCCGTTAGCTATTTCCCTCACGACATTACATGGCTTTTGGCCTGAAGATGCAAACTCCAGCAGCACAGCGAGAGGTAGGGGTCTGAAGTGCAGCCCTTAACCTTAGTAGACTGTTCTGTCCAGTTGCGAAGATGTCCTTAGACAAGTGGGATGACGCTGTTTCCACACGATTGTTCCAAACCTATTACATATCAACACCATCAGTGTACACTCGCCAACAGCTTTTATAGGATGAAAACGTACAGTGCCATTTCTATGTGGTTCCAAACAGTCAGTTGCGTGCTTGCAAAGGGTGAAGTAATTATGTTTCTATTACTCAAGTTTCAGTCTGAGTCGTCTGTGTCAATCACAGAGACAGGCTGTGCAGAACCAGCTGCAGCACCAAAGCCTTTCTTACCACTTTAGTTGATAAGAACTCCAATTGCTTACTTGAATTTAAAAACGATCAAGTCACTTTGGCAACCTAGCTGAATGTTCTCCATCTTAACTTGGTGCTAAGGTAGACATGTATGTTCGTTGTAAGGGGACTGGCACCCAGAGTTAGGAGTCTGAGGAGACAGCCCCACTCACCTTTACCTGAGTCTACTTAGTGATGTCACACATGGCAGAAATGTTGTACCCAGAAATCTAAACCTTTCACAACCTTGCCAGTACACCACAGCATAGAAATAAAACACCATTACACGAACAAATCACTTCACCAATTAACTATACTTAGCAAGAGAACACTTAACAAGAGAGCAACATCAGACCTTTAGAGGGAAAATGGGAAAATATCAGAGGAAAAACTAGTATTTACTAAAACCAAGCTGGGATGATGGTTAATATCGATTACCAGCTTGACAGTGACTAGACTCACCAAAAGGGATCTTTGACCAAACTGAGAAGCACCACACTTATAGGGTTACACCATCCCCTGGGCTAGGGTCCTGGACTGAATTTGGAGAGAGAGAACTGAGCTCTAGCATGCATCTCTCCCTGCCTCCTGACTGTGGGCCCAGTGTGGCCTCACATCCCTGCTACTGTGGCGTACCCACCTACCCACCTCGATAGACTGAACCTTCAAATTGTGAATGAAAACAAACCCTTTCTTCCTCTGAATTGATTTTGTCAGAGGGTTTTACTATAGAACAACACAAGTAACTAAGACAGTTGGGTAGAGTGAAATACACCTAAATCCAAGCTACTCTGGAAGCTGAGGCAGGAGGATGACTTGAGCTCAGGAGTTCAGGGTCAGTCTGGATAACCCAGCGAAAGCCATCTCAAAATCAAAAGAAGAATGAAACGAAACAGTCTGCTTTGGTAAAAAATATAAATCCCATGAGGCAGGTTTCTAGAAGGAATAGAATCTAATTTCTTAATGTTTTCACCCTGAATGGAGAAAACTGTGCTCACTTAGAGTTCAGACATCCAGGGAAGCGAGTCCAAATGTGTATGCATCCAAACCAATAGCTTTCATAATGGAAAAAATACACCACCTCTCTCCATGTGTGTCTGTGCCTGTGTAAAGCGTTCTCCCCCTGGGGATGGGACAATAACCACAGGTATTTATCGCCTTTTCTAGGTTCTTAAGAGCCTTAAATTTTGATCTCAGAGAATGTTAGAGTAACATAAACTTTTTGTGTAAAGTAAAAAAAAAAACTAAAATAAAATAAATTACTGCCACACGATGTTACTCAATTTCCAGATGATTTGACAGCTAATCCCAGGGTAATATCTAGCTAGTTGAAACTTGGCAGTGTGAGGTGGTTTTGGCAGCCATAAGTGTGCAGCAGGCTGTTGTTTGACACAGGTAATTATACACCAGGCCGTGATCAGTCATTATCGTAGAATCTGACACGAACACACTGAATGTTACCTCTGACGCCTAAGTACAACTGAGCTTCTATAACATTTTGTAGCAAAGTGAAAAATTAAATAAAAGGCCAACGCTCTGCTAGAAGCTAGCACGACAGGGAAGTGGTGTGTGTTAAATAGAATAACGACAGTACCGTGGTCCACACGGCCAATGAGGGTGACAGGGGCCAGTTTCCTCCGTCCAGCTGGTACCTCTAAGAACATGTGGTATAGCCGTGTGTACCTCGGGCTGAGCAACCAGTGAGGAGCTCAGGGGTCTGGCTGTGGCTCTGAAGCGCAGAGGAGACCCTAGACAAGTCACTTAAATTATTCCTTTTTAATTTGTTATGGAGGTAAATCAAACCCGGGACTTCATGCATGTAAGCCATGTGCTCTACCACTGAGCTACATCTCCAGACTGGTCTGTCTCCTCAACTCAGAATCCTCTCTAGCTTACATCAAGAACAATGATGGTAGCGATATGGTTGCTCTCAGTGGAGTGAAAGGCTGTGTGTCTGACAAAATGCTCATCACCAACTAATTTCTGTAGTGGTCATACATGACAGATATTAACTTCTGTTTTCCTTCTCATCCCATGTGTGTGTATGTGTGTGTGTATTTGTGTGCACATGTGTGCATGTGTGTGTGTGTATATGCATGTGTGTATGCATATATGTGTATGTGTGTGCATGCATGTGTGTTCGGGTGTGCATGTGTGTGTGACACATGTGCTATAGCATGCGTGTGAAGAACAGTGTAACCTTAGGGGTCAATTCTTACCCTCCACCCAGGACTCCCATGCACTGATGTGCACACCAGACTAGCTGGAGGAGAGCTTTCATGGATTCTGCTGTCTCCACCCCCTGTCTTGCAATGGAGCACTGAGATGTCAGGCATGTTCTATCACATCCCTCTTGACACAGTTCCTGGGATCTGAACTCAGGTCTTACAGTCACAGGGCAAGCATTTTACTCTCTGAATGATGCCTAGGTTCCTGCTAATGTATACAGAAAAATGACTGAAGTTCATCAAACTTAATCAGTGCTAGAGGGCAAAACCAATGAACACTGCAGCTACCTGCCTGTCCTTACGAAGGTAGGCTGCATGGCCCAGAGGTCAGGTGATCATTATGTGACAACATAGCCACACTTTGTGGATGACCAGGAAGAGTTACGGAGTGTCGAAGTGCTTGGGAATGACCAACATCTCCATCATTGAACATGATAAATCACTCCTCAGCTGTTTCAACTGTAAAACAAATCTTATAAGTTCCATAGAAAAGAACAAAATTGTAATTATGTAATTAATTTATGTAATTAACATCAGCACTGTCTCTGCCCTAATCAATCACTTCTAGGCATGTTATTACTTGAGTTTTTATTATTTAGTGTCTTATCATCTAGGAGTTGATTTTTTTTTTTTAAGTTGTAGAATCTTAGCATTTTCTGATCTGAACTATAATTAAATGCTACAGCAAGTCACAATCCCGGTGTCCAGGTTGCCATGTGAGAGAGAAGTTCTCACAGCCTGCCCACTGAGTCCCCTGAGACTGACCACTGAGTGGAACTGCCTTCTCACTAGAGAATGTGGCCTCAGTCAAATGAACTTACAAGCTGGACTGACGGTCTGTGCCCATCTGGCTTGTGCAGCAAGCTATGTCTAATTTTTTAAAAATGTTTTAAATTATTTATTTTTATTTTGTCATGTGTGAGTGTGTTGCATACTCATATGTAAGAGTGTCCCATGCCTGTCTGGTGTGCACGGATACCAGGCAAGGGCACCAGATCCCCTGGAGCAGAAATCACAGACAGTTGTAAGCTTCTAAGCAGGTGCTGGGAACCAAACCCAGGTCCTCTGTAGCAGGGAGAAAGTCTTTGTAACCACTGAGCACTCTCTCCAATGCCCCAACTTCTAACACTTTGGGGTTTGCTTTTGTTTTTTTGAGACAGGGTTTCTCTGTGTAGCCCTGGCTGCCCTGGAATTCCACTTGGTATGGTAGACCAGGCTGGCCTTGAGCTCAGAGATCTGCCTGCCTCTGCCTCCCGACTGGTGTGTTTAAAGGCATGTGCCGCCGCTGCCTGTCAACTTCTAACTTTTAAATTATGACATATTGATATCATAGCTACTAAAAGGCTATATATTTGACATTCTATTCTGTGAGATTGGGGGCGCTTATTGATACTTGCAGAATCATGGTTTTTAATGGCAACAGAAACGGAGAGAGACTTGGGCAGCTGGGCTTGAGGTCTCCATGTGGAGCTTAGTGTGTCTACGAAGGGGGCTGGGGGGAAACTATGTTTCAACTCACAAGATGGCGATGTGTGCTACAGCAGTCAGTAAGGGGAGCTTCAGCCTGGTCAGTGCCTAAGTATCACGGCTGTGTTCGGAACTACCATTGCAGTAAAGCAGCCAGTGGTAGCATCTCCTTCCTTCCCCCCTCTGACCACCGTATTTTAACAGCTGCCATTGCTTTTGATGGAGTTGGAGGCATAATGAATGTCACGTTGCAAAGTTTGGAAGCCTAAAGGCTACACTGGGCCTCTTGTCATTAAAACAGCACCAAACATCCACAACTCAATCCGTTTCAAGTTCAAGTGATCTTATAAACCAACTCGACTCTACTCCCCGGAGCCCGTGATATCACTTGTTAGACCCGTCTCGTAAATCACTTGGTCAGCCTTAATCTCTGCTTGCACAATATTATTTAGCACCTCATACGTCCTGCTCCCTCTCTAGAGCCGTTCATTCATTAGGCATCGTCGCATCTGCGACGTCAGGGCTCCACTCGGATCCTCATTTATCACGCGGAGAGAGGAAACAGAAAAGACGCCTTTGCAGACACAGGTTCGAGCTGTATGTCTTTCGCTTGGTGTTCGGCTCTGTCGCTGTGCTAAAGATAATCTCTAAATGTTTTTCATGGCATAAAAATAATAATGAGAGGACAGGCAGAGGGCTTTGTGCGGAGAACACGGAGAAGTAAAGGGGACGGCACAGAGAAGCGGGCGCTCGGCGACTGAAACACTGGCTGGACGCAGGCGGCCCCAGCACCAGTGGCGTTGATAAGAGGTCACGCTGTTGGACAAGCTGCAGGCAGCTCACTGAGCAGTCACTGAAACCGTGAGGAACTACAGATGGCTGTTCCCCCAGGTGTAACTGTGAAAGAAAACATGGAGACCTGGCTCACCGTGTCTCACCAGGCGTCCGGCCACTCAGAGTCTAAATGTTTTATTTACATGTTTTCCTTTTGACGCAACACTGTATTTTTCCTTATTTTCTCTGTGTGTCTGCACATGTGTACATGCACACTTGTGTGTGGGCATGTGTGTGAGGGTCGGAGGACAACTTCAGGCACCGGGAGTCATCTTTTACGTTGAATGAGACAGGGGTGTCTTACTGTCTGCTGCTGTGTACCCCAGGTCACCTGGCCTGGGAGCTGGGTTTCCCTGACTCCACCTCCCATCTATGGAAGTATTGGCATTCCAGTTGTGATCTCCCACATCAGATTTAGGTGGATGTTGGAGATCCCACACTTGTGTGGAAAGTACTTTGCCCACCAGCCATCTCCTCAGCTGTGGTTTTTATATTTCACAAGACTTGATCTTTTCTGTTGCCTTCAAGGTCCAGGTTTGTTCCACAAAACCTTCCTGCCTTTGAGCCTCTGATTCTCTGCCAAATTGTTTTGTATTTGAGCCGCATCTTTCTTAACACACAGAGATGACACGGGGCTAACCAACACAAAGCAGAGGACTGTCCAACAACAAAACAAGGTCAAATAAGATTGCATAGCCCCAAACACAGGGCTGGTTCACTAACCCATGTCAGCAGTCAGTTTCATGGTGTTTTTATATATAAGCCAATGAACAATTTTTAATTTAAACCCTTCATATATATGGCAAAGATTTCTTTACTACTGTCTTTTATGGATAGAGTTAAACAGACGCCAGGGGCATTAAAAAAAGAAGAAGAAAGATAAATAGAGTCTGGGAGATGACTCAGTGGTTAAAGCACTCTTTCCAGAGGACCTGAGTTTGGTTCTCAGCACCAATAATGTGTGACTCGAAACTGCCTGTAATTCCTGGGGGTCCAACAACTTCTTCGAGTCTCTGCACATAAACACAGGCACGTGCGCACGTGCGAGTACACACACACACACACACACACACACACACACACACGTGCACACAGAATTTTCTCACACCAACAGACAGGTACACATAAAATTAAAATGAAAGATTAAAATGAGGGTTCCAGTTATTGTTGCCCAAGCAACTGCTTTGGTGGTATCTAATGTCCCATGTTATTACGTTGGGAATAATGCCTTACCATCTTTGAAAATTCATCCCTCTAGCCTCCGATGTCACAATCATCAATTCTCTGATTTTTTTCCCAACTCAGTGCCTCTGCAAGAAGCAGACCTCCTTCCACTCTCCCTGCGGAACTCTAATTTAATCATTATTTCTTGCCTGGGACTTCGAGAACTTCCTAACACTCTAATCCCACTGCAATCCACACTGTTGATGATCTGGATACCTGGTCAGATCTACCTTCCTCGGAGACCCCTTTTACCACTTTGTCTCAGGCAACACCTCCTCCACAATCACCCTGCGTTCCCCCATATCCATGCCTTTGCTTTCTCCCATCATGCCCTGTCAGATGTACCGCCATCCTTCAAGATCCATTTCCAGTATCATCTTCCCTGAAGTCGCCCTGCCCTTTCCAGCCAGAATGATGCTTCTAGCTTCCAGCTTCCTTGAATCAAACTGTCATTCATCATTTGCCACATGTGCGCTCACGTAATCTTCTTGGGTTCCCTTGCAACATGGACCTGTCACATGATTGCCTGGGGCTCAGCTGTGCAAACACCTGGTGTGGGCATAGAAAGACACCCATCGTGGGCTGGGGGAAGAGCTTCTGATTTACATCTGTTCATCGAAGGTGAATAAAACCAGGGCTTCTGTTTGACTGACATCTGTCCATTTCAAGATTATAAGAACTCAGAGGAGACCCCATGCTTTCTTAAGAGAGCCCTCACCTATGAAGATACCCTTTCATGGCACAAAAGCAGTCATAGAAAACCCACTAGGACAATTACTTCATCAGACGATTAAGTTATTGCCTATTGCTTAAAGCAGTGTTTTGGACTACACACTTTAATAAAATACTATCGGAGAAATTATGTTCAGGGTCTAAGAAACAGAGATCACATAACAATATCATTTAACTGCCTCTTCCTGACATCACTCCAGCCTACATGTATTGGTTGGGTATTGCGAGCTGAACCCTATGTTTGTCCAGTTTTTTTTTTTTCTTTCACTCCTTTAGTATTAATGTGGCTTCAGAATGTGGAAACAAGCTCTGGTGCCCAGAGGCCCATGAGCGAAGCTCTGACTACTTCTAACTCCCAGCTGTGTTACCTCTTTCCATACAATGTCTTTACTTGTCTGTTTAAGATTTAAGGGACGGGGAGTCTGACTCATTTGTGCTTAGCTGGAAATGGGTACTCAGGGGACTAAAGCACGGGGATTATGAGTCCAATAGCATTATAAGCTACACAGTGAGGCCAGGTAACAAATAACATATATTCTATTATATATTATATAAACAAAGGAATTTTCAACTTGCTGGACATACATCAAAGGTCCACTATAGTTAAATATAGTTACTGAAATGCTGTATTTGGGTACATTTACCATGATCGCCATAAGCATAGCTGAAGCAAGTCAGCAGAAATAGTTTGAAGAGGTATGTGCCACAAAGAATAACTCAATAAGTGAAAAATAAGAGGGTTACACTATATACCATATGGAATATTTACCCATTCACATTTCAACATGTTCAGTACCTGGCCCAAGAAATAGAATATTAACAGCAAAAACAAATAAAGGCAGACAGACAACAAAGAAATAAGAAAAAGAAGGGGGGAGGAAGTAAGGGAGCGAGGGCAGCAATTTCATGTTCAAGTAATATCAATAAGGAATAATTTATAGCCTTAAAGCTATTTTCAGAATGTAGTAACAGTAAGCACAATATGTAAATACATATACGTATGTATATATACATATTGAGGGACATACACACACACACACACACATATATATATATATATATATATATATATATATATATATACATATATATATAAAACAGTCTCCCAAGTGCAAGAGAATCAGGAGTCTGCACGCCTTGGTATCTCTCCAAATGACGCTGATAAATATACTTAGCTCGCCTTTCTGCTTCAAAGGACCAGAGCAGGATGTGAGCAATGACTTTGGAGGGGATGAAGTTGAGTTCTTTAACAGGTGGGGTAGGGGATGGCTTAGAGAGAATAATGACTTCATCTTCTGCTGTCAGCCAGGATGGATGCTGAAGCTGAGGATGATGGGAGCCAGGGAGACGAGGGACTGAACTGTGTCTATAATACAGGTGTGAGAGGATAGCGGCTAATATTAAGCTCGTGACCGTGGAGATCGGGGGAGAAGGCTGCTCAGAGAGACATTTCGGGCACATAATAAATTCCAGAGACTATATTGGTAGATGCCAGAAGACACAGTTTCCTAGGATTAAATCCCAACACTCATAAACTCTGGTATGTTCCCTTAGCCCACAAAGCAGGAATCAATCTCTCTGTATATGTGTTGTCTCTCTCTGGGTATATCTCTCTGTCTCTGTGTCTGTCTCTGTGTCTGCCTTTCTGTCTCTGTCTTTCTCTATCTCTTTGTGTCTGTTTCTCTCTCCCTTATTTCTCCCCTCCTTCCTTGTATGTGTACACATACACATGTGTGTGTGCATGGTGTGTGTGTGTGTGTGTGTGTGTGTATGTGTGTGTGTGTGTGTGTTGTGTTTATTTGGTACGTCTCCCCAAGAAACCAAAGCTATAGCATGATACCAACAGCTTTATATCACATACACACAGAACCATCTGTACCAACAGAGAAGTTTTAGAAATGTACTTTTTAAATTTTGTACCTTTTAGGTAGAATCCAAAGTGTAAGGTAGATTGTTCTGGAACCTTCATTCCAAGATGAGACACAGGGTACCTTGTTTCTTTCAAGAGTTCAGAGAATTAAAACCAGCGGGACAGCCCATTGAGGCTTGTAGAGAGTGGAAAAGCTTTGCACCACACACATGCCATTCCTAACCTACAAAACGCAGCCATGCTGCCCTCTGGGTCTCTGCCCAGAAGCCAGTACACAGCGCCAAGACACGCAGCGAGCAGGCGGCTTCGAAGAGGATGAGACCACTAGACATATTTCCACATGTGAGCGGGGCCCAGCTTCCCAGTGAGACCTCCGGAGGCAAACAACTGGCTTGGTACCCACCGGCCATGCCACCTACAATAGCCCTAGTAGGGTTTCTTCCCATTAATGTGTTTGTTGGCTTCTATTCGTGTTTTCTGAAGGAAAAACACTCGAGTAATGAAAGTGACTCCAGTAAACTCATGAACAGACAGACAGAACAGCAGGTCAGGACCCACTGAATAGAAGCTGGATTCCAAAAGGAAAGAATCATGGACGTTTCAATTAGCAATGAGAAGGGAAGATCAACTGCCTCGTTTCCTAAACTCTGACAAGCATTGCCGTCTGGGGCCTGCAGGGATGGCTTAGGCTGCAGGGACGGATGGCTCTGCAGTTACAAGCATCAGCTGCTCTAGCAGAGGACATGAGGTGGGTCATTGCCCAGCACCAACATCCAGCAACTCACAACCACCTATAATTCCAGCTCCAGGGATCCAACATGCTCTTCTGGCCTCTACCAGCACCCACAGTCATATGCACACACATGCATATGGGCGCACACACTAATAAATCTTTTTGTGAAATAAAAAGATCACTTGCCATTCCCACCATGGTTTCAAATGCAAACATTGTTATTCTCTCCAGTTCTTTTATGAAACATATTAGTAACTCATGGCCCAAACCTGTCAGACAGGCAGGCAGGCAGGCAAGCAGATGATAGATAAATAGATAGATAGATAGATAGATAGATAGATAGATAGATAGATAGATAATCCTTAAAACTAAAGATTTACAAATTTGGATGCTTATAGGTATGTATGCTTTGTGAAGGACACCTATGTATAATGGCATATGTGTGCAGTAGCATGTGTGTGGCAGCATGTGTATGACAGTGTACTGTAACAGCATGTGTATATGACAGTGTGTGTATACACGTGATAGCATGTTTGTAACTATGTGTAACAGCATGTGAATGACAGCATGTGCATATAACTGTGTATGGCAGAGTATGTAAATGGCAGCATATGTGTGGGTACCTGCATGTCTGACTCTGCAAGCATGGCAGTGACTGTATGTAATGTGTGTGAGATATCATGTGTTTGTATGAGCATGTGCATGTGAATGTGTTATCACTGATCAGCAGGCTTGCTGCCTTGGTGTGTGTCCTTGTTAGTCTCAGCTGTCAACGTGAGGTGCCCTAGAATCATCTATGAGAATCTCAACTTGGGGATTGCCCAGGTGAGATTGGCCTATAGCCATATGTGAAAGAAATCGTCTTACTTATTGATTAATATGAAAGGGTTCATCCCACTGTGGCCAGCACCATTCCCTTAGCAGGCATCCTATGCTATATAAGAAGAGGCTCGAAACCCCATACGAACAACAATGTCAACCAACCAGAGCTTCCAGGGACTAAGCCACTACCCAAAGACTATACATGGACTGACCCTGGGCTCCAACCTCACAGGTAGCAATGAATAGCCTAGTAAGAGCACAATGGAAGGGGAAGCTCTTGGTCCTGCCAAGGCTGGATCCCCGGTGAATGAGATTCTTGGGGGGAGGGCAGAATGGGGGGAGGATTGGGAGAGGAACACCCATATAGAAGGGGAGGGGAAGGGGTTAGGGGGATGTTGGCAGGGAAACTGGGAAAAGGAATAACATTCGAAATGTAAATAAGAAATACCCAATTCAATAAAGATGGAAAAAAATAAATAAAAGTATAGGAACAGCAAAAGAAAGAAAGAAAGAGAGAGAGAGAGAGAGAGAGAGAGAGAGAGAGAGAGAGAGAGAGAGAGAAAGGAAGGAAGGAAGGAAGGAAGGAAGGAAGGAAGGAAGATAGATAGCTGAGCATAAGCCTGGAGACAAGCCAGCAAGCACAGCATTCCCCATGGTCCTACATCAGTCCCTGCTTGAATTCTTTGTTGGTTTTTTTTGTTGTTGTTGTTGTTATTGTTAAAGAAATACAACGTCTGTGTGTGTGTGTGTGTGTGTGTGTGATCTCATTGTTTTTGAGTTATGTTTTTTAATTTTTATTTTTTAGATCTGTACCCTATTTGTTTTTTCCCTGCAAACTTGATGTACCAGGGTGAGGGAATATACAAGGGGACCTTTACCCTCTCCAAGGAGAAGGGGAGGTGGAGGAGGGGCTGTGTGAGGAGGGGACCAGAAGGGGGAGCAGTGATCAGGAAGTAAAGTGAATAAAAAAAAATGGGGTGCTGACCTGCTTGAATTCTTGCCTTGAATTCTTCAGTGTGGTACTGCGACCTGGAAGTAGAAACCAAATAGCCTTTTCCTCCACTAAGTTGCTTTTGCCCTGGCGTTTAACCCAGCAACAGAAAAGCAAAGCAGGGCAGGGCGGAGTCTGTCCCTTTGAGCGTCTGACTTGGAGCTTAGCGGCATCGTTCCCTGGCTGATGAGAGCTGGGCAGGTGTGAGTGACCTGTGCCAGCATCTTCAGTGAGCTCATGAGACTTGGTCAGCAGATCACTCGGGCTCGTGGTCCTCCATGAGAAGATCGTCACAATTTTAGCCCAGACCCAGGCCAAAGGCGCATGGAAAACATGCAAACTAGACCTGTAGTGGAAGTGAAGAAATACAAGTGGAAATCGGAAGAGGAGAGAGTCTCAAACCGTTATTATTACTCTCTCAGAGAGATGAGAAAACAAGGATATGCTCATTTTCAAAATAAGATAATGTAATAAAAAAAGAGGCATTTCAAAAACAAGAAATGGCCCTTGAGTGTTTGAAACGCTGGTTATCACACTGGGGACATAATATTCAAACAGAGAATGGGATAATAAGAAACGACGCCTCCCAGAAGTAACATCACACCAGAAGAGAGACAAAAACACACCTAAGAGATAAGACAACCAAGTAACTAATTAGAGAGGTCCAGTGTGCAGTTGGTAGGACTTCCAAGGAGAACGAGGAAACTGGAATGGTTGGAACAAAACAGAAACAAATAACAAAGCCCTGCTATCTATCAGCAAACCCCAAACCCTGCATTTAGAATGAGGCAGAGGGGCAGAGGCTGGGACAAACTTACAGGCGGCTCTCAGAGTTTCTCAGAGGGCAGCTTTGATCACACAGTCAGGTTTGCTACTTCCACAAGATTGACTGCAGTGAGACCACGAGTGAATTTTTAATGTCCCTTCCAGGAAAAAGAAGTTTTTAAAAAAATTCCATTTTTGTTTTGCCCTCCAGTCTCAAGATTGAATTTTTCCTCCCTTCTTCAATTTCTTTTTTTTTCGTATAACCATATATTCATACATGTATTTGTGTACGTAGATAAACATTACACATTATATAATATACAATATTATATATAAAATATAAGAGAAAACCTCAACCACGGCCACTCTGGACAGCTTTCCTCTCTTCTGCTTTTACCCTCTAATGTCCCTGTCACCCTGTCTTTCCCATGGGGATACTAGATGGCCCTTTCCAGAAGAACCATCCCAAACCATCAGCAAGATTTCCCGGACCCACAGGCCCATGACTCCTGTCCCTTTTCTAGCCTGTTTGAAGAGCTATTTTGTCACAAGATAAAGGACTTCGAGCATCTCTACCTTACCTGTGGCGAAATCGAACCGAGGTGCCGGGCATTTATTTTCAATACTATTTCACTAGGATACACAAAACCACACAAAGAACTTGGTCCAAATAATGGCACTTTGAAAAGCTACACAAAACATAAATAAAGGCTTCTTTAAAAAAAACAACAACAAAAAAACAAAGTTTTGCCAATCATTTAGAACATGAGCTTCATTTTTCTAGACTTTTTATAATTTGACAAAATAATTTTATCAGGTAGAGTTTTTCAACCAATGGATTTGTTACAGCCTGTGAACTCAGAGATACACACAGAGAGAGAGAGAGAGAGAGAGAGAGAGAGAGAGAGAGAGAGACAGAGAGAGAGAGACAGAGACAGAGAGAGACAGAGACAGAGAGAGACAGAGAGAGAGACAGAGAGCCCCTGAATCTAATTGCATTCCTTTTGTTTCTTCTTTGAGCTTGACCACTACACAAACTGCAAGCAGCCTGAAGACACTGCAGTTGGCAAGACCACGCCCCTACTAGAGCACAGGACAAATCATAGTCAGCTGCTGTGAACACTCTGAAGCAGCCCCATACCCCACACCTGGGATTAAAACGAAAGCATGTTCTTACAGTATTTCTGTGTTTTGTTAAGAAGTCTTATACTCCATCCATTCAGCACCATCTGAGTTGAGTTACACACATAGGGACCCATTCAAATGATGGCGAAACAATCTGAACCTTGTCCATTCACTTGTCTTTTGTTTCAGGTCCAGATGTTAATCTCTGGACTGAAGTTCACAGACAGGTTACCACAGACAGAGCCTTTCAGTGGCAGGAAGATCCCTTCTGATGCATTGGTCATGGAATTCCCCCAGTAAAATTAAAGCCAAAAATACATGTTTAAAATAATGGGCTGACGTAGCTGAGAAGATGTCTCAATCAGTGTTTGCCACATGAACTGAGATTGGATCCCCTCCAGCCATGTGGTGACACCTGAGATCCTGGCACTCAGGAGGCAAAGACATAGGAATTGCAGAGGCTCACCCGTCAGCCAGTCTTGCCAAAGAGCAAGCACTCAAAAAGTAAGGTGGGGAGCAACTGAAGAAGACCCACAATGTCAGCCTCTAACATGCACATGTATGTATACACATGTGCATGTGCACCACTACATACGTGTAAGCACTCAAATGCATACACACACACACACACACACACACACACACACACACACACACACACAAACACCTAAATAAATGAGTAAACCCTGGTTCTCCTCCCTTTCCTGCTCTTCAAAGATGCTGGCTGCCTTTGCAGTAGTGACAGCAACTCCGGGGAACCTCTTACCCAGCCCAGAGGATATGGAATGGCTCCAGAGACGCCACGAGAAGCTAGAGGCTTGGAACGAATGTCAAGGCAAACATAACGGGGAAGATATTAACTGAGGCTGCTGGAAGCCTGCCCAAAATCCTTCTCCTGGCCAAATCAGAAAACAATTTGCAGGTATTTAAAATGATGACCAACCCCTTTCTCCTCCTAACCACTCAACTCAAGAAAGAAAACATACAGTTACCCACAAGCAAAGGTGACGGTAGGCTTATGTAGGGAAAGATGAGGCCTGGGTTGTCTGTTGCCTGGGCCCAAAAGTGATGTCATCCTGAGAATGGCCAAGGTCATTGAGATCCTGAACTTGAAGAGAGGCTGCAGTGTGTGATTTTCTTCCAGACCCACACCAAACCCCAAATAACTTGGGGAAAGTAGGTAGCCGTCTCCTTAAGTACGTTTTGGGAAACTCACGATAGGAGCCTGTCAGCAAATGTGTCCTCCCCTCCTGGTATGGCTCCAGCCATTTGCCCATTAGAAAACACCCTCGTGCTACCAGAGGCTGTAGTCTTATTCGTGGGGTGCCCCCACCCCACAGTGCGCTTCTGTCCCACAGCACTTCACTTGAAAGACCGCCGTCTACCTGAATGCTGACCGTGCAAGGCAGCATGGGAAGGGAGGGAGGAGGAGGTCTGGCAGGAGGGTGCAGGGGAAAGGCAGGGTGAGGACAGGGAGTCGAGACGGCTTCATTGACTGAAGCTGTCTTGGAAGTCTGACTAACCTGGATCACACCCCTGCATTGCGCCCCCATTGCTGAGCAGGCAACTTCCGCCGGGTCTCAAAGCCAGCAAGGACGAATCCTGATGGTAGGATGACGGAGTCCATTCGCTTTGCTCTCAGTACGACTAAAAGAAAATCCCGTCATCGACTCTGCTACCGTCAGAGCAGTGAGGGTATAAAACACACAGCCATCCAATCGAAAGCACCCAGTACATAGCACCTAGAGTCACTGCAATGAGTAAAACAGACCTATTGCTGGTTCCGTGGACTGCAGAGGCCATTTAACTCTATCCCAGGCTAGACCACACAGAAAACCCCAAGAGCTAGTTTCCTGGGCTTTCCCGAGCTACCTCATCTTCACTCTACGATGATGCAAATAAATAGAATTGGGAGGGGGTGTACCCGAAATATGGAAGAAAAAGAGCCATTGCCTGTAGCATTCAGCAATCAAAGGATTCACTTTGTTTTTCTCCTCAGCCCAAGTCTTGTGCTGAGAGTAGAGTTACTTACAGGGAGTGTGCTGGCAAATTCAGCTTTCCTACAGGAAACGTGACACTTGTGACAAAGGTCTTGTGAAATCCACACTAGCTTTCTCACTCATGACTGCTGCTGGCTTGTGACCAAGGGAAGCCCCAGCCTCTCAGGAGTCTTCAGAGCTGCTGGGAAACCAATCTTCCAGGCCACTCCTCTTTGCTAGCCCTAAGCCAGAAAGATTCTACAGAAAGAAAGATGACAAAGGTCTTAGGACTTGAGGCAGCAAGGGGGCAGATGTCTAATTCCTCATAAGCCTGAATATAGTAAATTTGGATGGGAAGCCCTCGGATGCCCCAGGTATGCACAGTAATTAAAATAAAGCATGGAACCAGTGGGATGGCTCAGGGAGGAAAGGGACGTGCTTCCAAGTCTAAAGACTGGAGTTTAGAGAAGTTAGAGAAAGGATTGAAGGAGCTGAAGGGGTTTGCAACCCCATACGAACAACAATACCAAGAGCTCCCAGGGACTAAACCACTACCCAAAGACTATATACATGGACAGACCCATGGATCTGTAGCAGAGGATGGCCTTATTGGGCACCAATGGGAGGAGAAGCCCTTGGTCCTGCCAAGGCTGGATCCCCCAGTGTAGGGGAATATCAGGGCGGGGAGGGCTAGGTAGATGGGTGGGGGAACACCCTCATAGAAGAAGGGAGAGGGGGAGGAGATAGTGGGTTTATGGATGAGGAACCAAGAAAAGGGATAACATTCGAAATGTAAATGAAAAATATCCAATAAAAAGAAAAAGACCTGAGTTCAATTCCTGGAACCTAGATGGAGAAAGGAGAGAACCAAATGACCTCTGACCTCTGCTAATGTTCTGTTGCCCACGCGTGTGTGCACGCGCACACACACACACACACACACACACACACACACACCACATATGCATACACATACACATACATGCAATGTAAAAAATGTATTTTTAAATAAAATCAAGTATGATGCTTTAGGGTGGGGACTATTTATCTGCAGGAACAGCATTTATCTTCCACAGTTCTGACTCTTATACCCAAATTCCCTATGCAACTGGACAAACAGATTTACGGAAGAAGGCTACATAGCTATCATTACGTTTTTAGTGAGACCAGCAATTTCCCCCCAAAACTCTGAAAACTAATAATGCACAATTAAACTGACAAGCAATACCACACTGGGAAATTTTTGCATATTCCAATGTTAGATAACAATAAAAGACACACTGCAGAGTATTGTGTGTCAAATGCTGCTTTTGTTCAAAAAAAATACATTCGTTTTTAGGATAGTTATGGGATTATACTTCAAAAAATATTAACAGTGGTTCTCTCTGGATATCAGATTCATGTGTGGCTTGTGTGTGTTCCTGCTTTTAGATGTGTTAGACTTTGATCCACAGTGAACATGTGTTTAATTTTACAATGTAGATTTTGTAAAAAGTTTGAATTTTCAAAATAATTTCAATATGCATTTGTAAATCTTAATTAATCTGTATTCTCCTCTCTGTCATTTGTCGTTACTCAGAAGGTCTTGTCAGCGCTGACAAACTGTTTAGAACCTGCATGTGACAAGCTGGGCAGATGGTCACTCACTGGGAGAAGTACTACAAGTAGACTTGAGTTCAATCCCAAGCTACCACGACAAAAAGGGAAGGCAGGGGAATCCCAGGGACATGCTGGCCTCCCAGTCTAGCCCAACTGGTTACCTCCAGGTTTGGTGGCAGGTCACACATCAAAAATAAATAAAGCAGGGTGCTGAGGAAGACATTGCATACCTAACATTGACCTCTGCATACCTAGCATTACATCATTACATTGACACAACATTGACCTCTGGCCTCCACCCATGCACACATTCATGCATGCAAACACATGCAAACACATACACACGTATACACATGCACACATACACACATGCACACATTCACGCATGCACACATACACACATGCACATATACACACATACACATATACACACGTACACATGCACACGTGAAAACACACACACACATACACACACACACACACACACACACACACACACACACACACCTGTAGCCTAGGAATATCTTCCATGGACAACTCAGATCACCATTTCTGAGCCACACATCCTAGAGGCACAAATGTTAAACACATATGACCTTCAAAGAGATCCAGCTGTTTCTTGTATGAGCAAAGAGGGAGAAGATGGAAGACAGCTGGGTAACTGAAAAGAGACTCAAGCACCACTATAGGGCAGCAAGCCCTCTGCTTCAGTACAAGGATGCTGCCCTCTGCTTCAGTACAAGGACGCTGCCCTCTGCTTCAGTACAGGGATGCTGCCCTCTTCTTTGGTACAGGGATGCTGCCCTCTGCTTCAGTACAGGGATGCTGCCACCTGGCTACCTCAAACCCTGATGCTGTGCAGCCAGTGAAATTGGAGCAAGGTTCCCACCTCATGTCTCACACAGCTTTGTCTTGAAAGGTATCTCGAGGAGCTTACAAAGGTCTTCTATGATTCCTTGCTGAAGGTAAACGTGATCAAATCAAAAAGGGTAAGCTGCCCTGTGTTTAGCCTGCTGCTGAACAGCCTGATGATATGGAGGATTTGGAAAATGGAGGATGGGGGCGGGGGGCTTCAGGTACAGAAAGTATCTGCCCTACTGCTGTCAACCTTCAAACTGAAATATATGATGCCCAAGCAAATTGAATCACAGATAAACAATAGTTTTAGTATAAGTATGGTCCAAATAACTATGGGATACTTTCACACAGAGACACACAGAAACACAAAGAGAGAGGTGGGGGAGGGGGAGGGAGAAAGGGAGGGGGAGACAGATCAAGATCATTTGTTCTATGCATACAGCTCTAATCTTCAAAAAACATGGCTGACTAATCTACCTACATTAACATTTCATCATATTGTCTCATGCAAGTCAGACTAATGTGCAGACTGAGGAGGGTAGGTTGTGTGTGGTGTGGGGGAGGAAGGTAAAGGGAATACATAGGGGAGGATAGACAGGAGAGAGTAGATACAGGTTTGGGAAGCCTGGGCCTGAGGATGGCGTCTTTATGAGCTAGAGGATGCTTTGCATAGAAAACGAAGCCATGATCTCTAGAAAGCCCACCGCTCTCTTGTTAGAAAACTAGATCTTTCTAATGTTGCTTTTTTAATATTGGTCAAGCTAATATCACCCCAAAGTATAAAATGGAGAGACTTGGGAAGGTTCCAGACTGCACTCTGCATGTGCACACACAGCCAAGGGATGTGCTGAATTCCCAGGATACACTGTGTGCATGCACACAGCCAAGGGACGTGCTAAATGGCAAAGGGTAAACCTCCAAGTGTCGCCGCTAGGGTTGAAGTAAGTGTTGGTCTGTTCCACGGAGCCTTCCCTGCAGCAGGAATTTCAGCACTTCATCTCAGCAGCTGGAGCCTTACCAAATTGTTTTCCAGAAAAGGAAAAGGGGCACTGAAAAATAAAATAATACTCTAAAAAAAAAAACTTAATGAAAAAGAGACACGTGCTGATAGCGGGATCCATGTGATACCAGATGAATGAGAGGTGGGGAAAGTGCCCATCCTCCTCCAGATATTCCTCCAAGGCTGCAGAGCTCGCTTTGACTTCCCCGCACATGGTCAGCATGCAAGGCGGGCTCTGACAAGCAACTGAGCAACATGGCGGAAAGGAAAGCATTTTTAAGTTGTCTACCAAGGGCCACCAAAAGAATGTTTTAGCAGGAGAGTTGTGGCCCATCTTAAACACATCTTTTACCATAAAAATATGAATGACTACGCTTGTAGTGGGGTGTGTGTGTGTGTGTGTGTGTGTGTGTTTGTGTGTGTGTGTGGTGTGTATATGCAGGCATGTGTGCACTCATGCATAGGTACACACATGTGCACAGTTCATATAAGTGTGTACAGGCATGTAGAAGCCAAAGAACAACCTCAGATATCATTCCTCAAGATACTGCCCAGTAAACTTGGCAGATAAAATGCCAACCGTATTTACTAAGTCGTCCAGAAAGCACAGGTGCTAAGGGCTCAGCAGACAGTGCACTCGGGATCCGGCTTACGTGCTGTTGGTCCCATTCTCGATTATGTGCTGTAAATATGAAAGGGAGGGAGACCCCGCCCATTCATGTCTCCTTCCCCATATGTAGGCTCACAACCACTTTGCCTTCAGGCCAAGCTTCCTTCCAGTCAAGCTGGCGAGTTGAACTTCCCTTGGAATTCCCTTTCCTGGAGACCCTGGAGAGCTACCACTAGGGACAACTCAGGAATGATCCTGTAAGCCATGAGCAAACAGTGTCCCCACCATGCTCCTCACCTCAGGCACCCGTTCCCTGGTTTTCATTCAGAGAAGAATCGGCTGAAAGGAATGGGGTGAAACCCCCCCAAGCAAAAATGTTGGAGTGAAGAAGCTACCCACCCTCCAAATGCCTTCCTCAGTGGTGATCTTTATTGTCTCACCCTTGCCAGGAAGGGGAGTTAGCGCAAAATGAAATCAGTCTCCCGCCATGTCTGGGGTGGCCAGAGGGAACCTTCACATACACACACATACACACACACACACACACACACACACACCCCACAGCACATGCCCGCCATTTACTTCACTTTATGTCTCCTTACTTTCCAACTGGGCAGCAGCCACATCTGCCTCCCTTCCGCTTTCTCAGTCATTGCTGGTGGAGAACTGGTGGTTGGAGGTTAGAGGTGGCTCTGCGCAGTGGTTTCCAACACTGTGAAGCCCAGACTCAGCTCTTCCCCTCTGTAAGAAAGAACAAGAGTCTGCAGCTGGCAGCTGAGCTTGTCCCACAGTTAGGGACTACTGGGAACACTGAGGGTCTGTCCATGCCTAAGGCTGGCTGTGGAGACTATTAAGGGTCAAGTTCATGCCATCTACTTGCTAGACCTTATCTTTGTAACATCAGCTAGTTTACTACATATCACAGGTTCTTATATTGTCATTTGAACAGGCACTAATATAATATTTCATCATATATATATATATATATATATATATATATATATATATATGGCTCTCTCACACTGAAACCCCCTACACAACTACTCATTGTGGGCTATAGTCCCAGTTGTAAACCCTGTTCGCAATGAGAGGTTATTATCCTCTGAAAGTGTGGTGATGTTTCCATGTAGAAACAAAGTTGTCATTCTTCGAAATCGGTGCCCAACAGCATTCTTAAGAACTCAATTTGTGAACTCAAGTCAAAACAAATGAATATATGTTCTCCTTTTTACTTCCTCTTTTGAACAATTTTATGATTGAAAAAAAAGAGAGACACTTTACCACAGTGGAAAATACCTCATTTTTCCATTAAAAGCCATTCTTCTGCTTTAAACAGCTATCCCAGCCATTTGCCTGCCCAGTCAGTTAAAAAGGAGCCTTTCTGGGGAGAGGAGGGCAAGGTCTCAGTCAAGAACTAAAAAAATAGAGATCCCCGAAGGCTTTACCTATTCGGAGTATCCAGCTCAGCAGTACAGGTTAGGGGGCAGTTAGAGAGTGAGAACCACTGCATACAGCCCCTCAGCTGCCTCCGCCACAGATGGGGGTGTAGTACCCACCACATCCACAGCCAGAAGCACTAGGTGAGACAGGCCATGGAGAAGTCAGTGGGCACAGGCTCTAGAGCGCCATTGCTTCACATACCACTTCATGTCACCAAAAAGAAAGATCACATAGCTTCAGCACTTAGTCAAAACTTGGCTTTAAAAGCAGCAGAAGAAACCCAAATTCCTGGTGACAGGAAGACCTGTGTTGAACTGGTTGGAAGTTGGAAATTTTAAAGCCAGTGGTTTCCATCACTTCTAATTAAACATACACTTCTTGGCTAGAAGGTAGGCTCGAGGTGCTAGAGAATTCAGTGGACGTGCTACTGAATGGAAGCAAATGGCCAGAAGCTTTGCCCTCTGGCTAATGTTTCCATTTTGAGTGGGAATCATAGTGTCATCCAAAGGGGACATGAGAAGCCAGGAATCCTTCCTGACTGAGCCTGGCTCACTAATCCTACTCTCAAAAGCTAAGATTTCCTTTGTTCCCCCTTTTTGCTCATTCTTCCAGTAGGCTTGTGTCTTTCCAAGGCCTCTGATATCCTTCATCATCCACAAATGGTGAAAGGGTGTCATCCAAGCATCCTCCACATTTGAACTATGAACATGGAAAAGTGCCTTATGGGTAAAGTGTTCAAAGCCCATGACCTTCTCCTTCTCTGCAGAGGTGAGAAGGAGAAGTGGTCCAGAAGTCTGAGTTACTTAATTAATAGGCATCAGAGGGGATTACTGGGGATCTAGGAGTGTGGTTTGTTGGTACAGCTCTTTCAACTAGCATGACATACTGCACACTGCCATCACAGAAAAGCCAATTGCCAAAACCACACACACACACACACACACACACACACACACACACACACACACATATCTAGGCACCACTTCCCACAAGAAACTAATTAAATCTCATTCCACCCATCCCTGTTAGAGGATGTGATACCAAACAGAAAAATTCTCCTTAAAAAAGAATTTAAAATAAAACCACACAACTTGGGGGCTTGCCTTCATGACTGATGGTCACATAATCCCCCGGGAACTTGGATTTGACCGAATATTTTTCTTTTTTTTCCCAAATAAATTGCAACTCCTGAGATTGTAGGGTTCTGACAGGAATACAGCGGAGTGGTGCTATCGCAAATATTGGGCAAAGCTACTCATGAAATTGCATCTTGTGAAATGTCACAACTGTATACAGTTGTGCCCAAGCCCTCTTGATGTGTCCAAGAAGGCGTTCCCTCTGTTCCCTGCAGCTGACACTAGAAAAGGGTTTAAGGTATTCAATGGGGCAGCGTTCAACTCAGCAGCTCCCATCGTCCCGTGGTGCGTGTACCGTGCCAAAGCCCATATCCAACAAACTACCGCGTGGTGCATTCCAAGTCCCTGAGGTGAAGTTACTGCAAATGCCTACAAATGGCTTTGATATCTGACCAAAGCATCCTCAAGCAATGTCTTCCCATTCCTACCACCATTGAACTCTTCCCATGTTTGCCTTTGTGCCAACCCCTGTCAGTGCCAGTGGTTGCTGGGACTACGCCTTCTGGCCCATCGGTTTATAATGCAATTACCAGGCTCCAGACACAGTTGCATGGGTGTTAACCCAGGATGTTGAGTTACAGGGCAGTGCTGCTGGCCCCACCTTCTCTGAGGCGCAAGGTGGTTGGAGTTTCCACATCAAGAGGGCGTTTACCACTTGCTGCCAGTTGAGGTTCCAGGGTCACCAACAGTCGGTGGCACCAGCCGGATTTCTTCCACTCAGCACCGTATCATTTCACCGCAGGCAGGCACAGCGGAGTGTACCTGAGAATGTGTGGGGACCGCGCGGGCTTTTCCAAGCTGAAGTGTTTGGTGCAGTGAAGAGAATAGGTGGGGAAGAGTTTCCCATCTGTGAGACGATGTCTGAGGTGATGGCAGGCTGCTCCATGAGGGGAAGGGAGCGGAGAGGAGACACTGGGCTCTTTGTTCTTGGTATCACTGGTCCTAAGACTTATGAAAATGAGGCTTGCTCCTCTGTGTGAGATGCCTGATGAGTTGACATTGCAGAAGTATCACAGTAAGAAGTAGAAGGATGGTGTAGCCTGAAAGGAAAAAAAAAATAGAAAAATAGAAGTCACTTCTGTACATAACAGTAGCTCAAGAGAAACTTAAAGTTGGATATTTCCAAGGCTGGATACCAGATAAAAATGGACAGACAGAATTCAAATAATGAAAAGTATCTTTGGAGAAAGTTTATCTCAGTGTCCCTGTGTGAGATGATAACAATTCTCCAGGAAAAAGAAAACGCAATGAGTCGTGTTGGCATTGTGACGTGAGGATATGTGGCTGAGGGAGCATTCAGTGTTTCCATCATTTCGGATGAAGCCATTGGCATGGCCTGGAATTCCGAGTGCCTGCAATAAACTGAGATGCTCCCACAAGGAGAGGAGAAACCTAAGAATCACAAGCCCCGGAGGACCCCCAAGAGCAAGGATCTGTGCAACTCTGATGGCTGACACCTTTGCCAGGGTCCAACGAGAAAGCCTTTCCAAGCTGTAGCTTTTCAAAATAAAATCCTATTTCCTTCCAAGTTTACATCGTTCCTTGCTCAGCAAAACTTGTCTTAGCATGAAGACTATTAAAGCAATTTATGCAGAATAGGTTCATAGAGGGGGTACCTCAAGAGAGGAGAGAGGGAAAGAACCAGAGGGAGCAGGAGGGAGAGAGGAAAAGAGAGACCTCCGTGGGTGGGCACATGCATTCATGTGCGTGTTTGTGCGTGTGCACACACACACAATTAAAAATTAAAATCGATGGAAGAAATGAGAAAGCTATGATAATACAGGAATCACTGAAACGCTGAGAAGAAAAAAATAACACAGTCAGCAAAACTAAGGGAAAATACATCTACTTTCTCAAAAATTTAATTTTTAAAAAAGTGAATTCCTTAAACTCATTCCTTCAGCTCTTTAAAATTCCTTCATAAAGTAAAACCACCTCATTCATCAAGGTTGTTATTTTATGCACAATGAAGCACTTTCAAAGATCTTGGGATTCCTGTGGACCCTTCTCAAGGAAAAGCGCCACCCTGTGCAGAACTGATCATTCACAGAAACTTGGCAAACCACGGTGGGGAAAGCTAACATGTGAACAGATAGGACTTAGGGACTGGGGAAGAAGACATGGGAAGGAATTTCAGAATGCTTTGTGACAATTCCTTTCCGGATAAAATCCTCTTCAAAGCATCCCGGCAACCCAATTCCCAGCTTGGGTAACAGTACGGTTCGTATTAAGTGGATTTTTAATGAGGAGACAGACTTTCCCAGGTTTACCTGTATGTGACACTTGCTTCAAAATATTGTTTCAATGTTAGCTTTTAAAATTAAACTTTGGGGAAGAGACTCACCAAGTCCTACCTATAGATGAGGAATTATTGGTAATTGATGCTGCTGAAGGAGGAACAGTCAGTTTCCTTCTGATAAGGATCCCGATTGGCTGTCCACATTATAATGACTGGCCCTGACCCATGAACATACCTGCAGCACCAATGGACTCTGAGTTTAAAAAAAAAAAAAATCCATGAGGTTGAATGGGAAAAGTACTAATGATATAGGAGTTGGAGGAGAGGGAGTGGGGTTAGATTTAACCAAAGTGATATAGGGCTGGAGAGATGGCTTTCCTTTCCAGTTAATATATCCGTGTGTAAATAAATGTGCGTGCATGGGGGTCAAAGACCCACCCTCTAATGCCTTTCTTGGGAGGGTTCCATTTTGATTTTTGAGACAAGGTCTCTCACTGACTTG
The DNA here is from genome assembly GCF_011064425.1 of Rattus rattus. Lineage (NCBI taxonomy): Eukaryota > Metazoa > Chordata > Mammalia > Rodentia > Muridae > Rattus > Rattus rattus. The sequence continues at coordinate 62,748,283 of NC_046163.1, forward strand.
GGCCTCACTGATTAGCCAGCCAGGTTGACTGACCAGCCAATGCTGAAGATCCACTTGTCTTCACGCCCCCAGGGCAGGAATCCCAACAGTGCCCCAGGATTGGCGCCATTGGAGACGAGAGTTTTGGAGACTGAACCCAAGTCCACCAGCTGCTGCCGCAAGTGCTTCGCCAACCTGACCATCCCCCAGCCCGGTTCCTACTGACCATCCCCCAGCCCGGTTCCTGCTGACCATCCCCCAGCCCAGTTCCTAGTGATCATCCCCCAGCCCCCGGCTCCTACTGATCTTTGAAGGGGATAATTTAAAAACCGCCGTGCCAGTCTCTTCTTGCTTCTAGGTATTCCGATAAGAAATTTGTCAGTGTTCTATTTGTTTATCCCTTGTAGGTAAGAGGCTTCTGTCACTTAGCATTTGTTTTACTGTCTGCAGCTTTCCAGTGGGATTGCGACTTCTTTGATTTGGTGTCCCTGGGTCTCTCTTCTCTGGCTTTCACCTGGTTTCTGAAATTAGTGGCTTTTTGTCAGGTGGGAGATAATGTTGCTGGTTCTTCATTAGTTCTTTTCTGGTCTTCATGTCTTTCCTCTCTTTGGTGTTTGTAGTGTTTGCCTTCAGTGTCTATAGTGTTTATCTGCAGTGTCTGCAGTGTCCACACTGTCTGTGGTGTCTGATGACAGTGTCTACAGTGTTTGCCATGTCTTCAGTGTCCTGGTGTCTGCCTGCAGTGTCCGCAGTGTGAGATTGCAGTGTCCGCCACATCTACAGTGTCTGCTGTCAGTGTCTACAGTGTGTATCTGCAGTGCCTACAGTGTCTGCCTACACTGTATGCACTGTGAGTCTGCAGTGTCTGCCATGTCTGCAGCGTCTGCAGTGTTTACAGTGTCTATTTGCCATGCCTGCAGTGTCTACTATGTCTGCAGTGTCCAGTGTCTATTTGCAGTGTCTGCAATGTCTGCCTGTAGTGTCTGCCATGTCTGCAGTGTCCAGTGTCTATTTGCAGTGTCTGCAGTGTGAGTCTGTAGTATCTGCCATGTCTGCAGTGTTTGCAGTATCCACAGTGTCTGCCTGCAGTGTCTGCCGTGTCTACAGTGTCTGCAGTGTCCACAGTGCCCATTTGCAGAGCCTGCCGTGTCTGCTGTGTCTGCAGTGTCCGCAGTGTTTATTTGCAGTGTCTGCAGTGTCAGCCTGCAGTGTTTGCATTCCTGGTGGCTCACTCACTAACTCTTGTTATATTTTCAAGGCTCAGATGCACTAGTCAGGTCCTCTTTTCCCTTTTTGTTTACATTAGGTAATTTCCATTCTTCTGGCTTCAATTTACCAGGCATTTCGCCTCTGTCCCTTCCCCATCCTGCTCTTTAGCCTAATCATTAAGTATCTTATTTTAATTAATTGCATTTTCAGTTTGAAATTTTTCATTTCTATTTTTCTTTTGTTCTGAGGCTTTGTATTTCCTGGCTAAGGCTATTTCTATAATTTGTAATTTTAGTAAAGCTTGTATTTTTTTAACGAAGTATTTTTATGACAACTGATTTAAAATCTTTGCTAAATCATCAGCTTGATATTAGTGCCTAGTTTTTATTTCTTAATATATAGAGTCTTGTGATGCACAGCCCAGACTAGCCTTGAACTCACTGCATTTAGTCCTTCTGCATGCCCATGATCTTCCACACCTGGCTATGTTTCTATCAACTATCTTTCTGTTTTCAATTTGAGATCTTCCTGTTTCTTAGTTTAATGAGAGGTTTTCACTGGCAAAAAAAAAAAAAGGCCAGCTTGAGTACAATATCATGTAACTCAGGATCTTATCCAAACCGTTTTTAACTGGTTTCTTCTAACACAGGCCTAACAGGCGAAAGAAGACTGACTGTTACTCCCCACAGATGAAAAGATAGAAGTATAGGTCCCCACTTGGGCACCGCTGGCACATGGGAGAAGTCAGAGAGCTCCCCATTACTGCTGGCCACAGTGCAAGTCACTTCTCTTCTAATGACCATCGCTAATACCAAGGAAGGAGGTTGGGCACCCACATAGGGCAGCAACAGTCTCTCGTCTTCACTAGGCCTCCTCTAACACCACCCACCTGTGGTTATGGCCGCACACCAAGACTACCCACATAGCTTCTACTGAGACAGAAGAGGGAGGTGGCAACAGGAGGAAAGCCCTCAGTATAACTCAGTGGGGAATGGAAGTCCCATCTCCTAACAGATGTCACCCATATCAACCCAGGGAAGCTGAGTAGCGCATCCCATTCTAGCTTCTGATGGGCAGAAACCCAGGTTCCCTGCTTGGCCTTTGCTGGTATGAGGGGAGTTGGAACCAAGTTTTCTTGGTGTTGCTGGGTAATTAGTCAAATTTTTCTGCCTTGCTAGTCTGTGACTTCAGGTTCTTAAGCTTTGAGGGAACTGTCTACCCCTCTCGCCATGTCCCTATGACCAGTGTTAGGAGGTCTAAGCCTGGCATATGTGAAGCAAAAAGATGTGGAGAGCTTGCTGTCCTCATGTTCCATTGGCCTCAGATCATCCTGACTTCTCTGTACTCAAGCTTCAAAGCCCCCATTCGTGCTGTGTATTTTGTTCAGAGTTTTCGTGTGTTCGGTTTCAATTGTTGTGATAAACACGGTAACCAAAGACAACTAGGGGAAGAAAGGCTTTATGGTTACAGGCATGGTCTATCGCTGAGCGAAGTCAGAGCAGGAACTCGAGCAGGGTAAGAACCTAAAGGAAGGAGCTGATGCGGGGGCCATGGAGGGGTGCTGCTTACTGACTTGCTGCTCATGCTTGCTCAGTCATCTTCTTATATATTCCAAGACCACCTGCCCAACAATGCCACCATGCAGGACTAACTGGGCCCTCCTATACCAATCCCTAACTTAAGAAACACACCACAGGCTTGCCCACAGGACAGTCTGATTAGACCATTTCCTTAATTGAGGTTCCCTTTTCCTAATGACTCCAGCTTTCATCAAGTTAATTAAAGATATAAATATACAAACAAACAAAAACTAGCCAGCATGGTGTTTAATCGCACTTAGCAGGAAGAATAGAGGTGTGTATATCAACTATATCTTCCCCCCAAAACAAAGTGCATATAAATAAGTACTGATCGGTAATTAACTTCATTAATCAATACTGAATCAGTAATATTTTCCATAGTGGTAGGTCCCCATAATTCTGACCATCCTAAACTATGGCTGAAAATCTATCTTAGTCAGGGTTACTATTGACCAAAGAAACTTGGAGAGGGAAGGGTTTATTTGGCCTACACTTCCATGGCACTGTCATTGAAGGAAGGCAGGTCAGGAACTCACACAGGGCAGGAATCTGGAGTCAGGAGCTGATGCAGAGTCCATGGAGGGGCGGTGCTCACTGGCTTGCTCCCACGGCTTGCTCAGCTTTCTTACATTACCTGGGATTATCAGCACACAGATGGCACCACCCACAATGGGCTAGGCCCTTCTCCATCAATCACTAATCAAGAAAATGCTTCACAGCCGGATCTTACTGAGGCGTTTTCTCAGTTCCCTCCTTTCACATAACTCCAGCTTGTGCTGAGTCAACACAAAACTAGACAGGACAGTCACCAAAACTTGCAGTGCAATCTTCCAAAACTTCAACTAACCACAGTCAGCATACAGTCGTGAGGACAAAAAAAAAATCAGAAACTGAAACGTATATTGTGATTTTGTCATGTAAAAACTACACATGAAACACCCACAAAGTAGATGAATAGATGGACAGATGATCATAAATGAATGTATAAATGATTTTAGTTGTGCATTTTAAAACCACCTATAAGCATGCACTATCTTTGCAATATAAATTATATATATTACACTTCCATATTTTACATTAATATACTATATTACATTTACATATATTATATCAATACATTTTTATATAACACTTTCATATATTACATATATGTAATATGTATATATGTATATATGTAATATGTGTATGTATATATGTAATATATACATACATATATATTACACTTCCGTAACAATTTTGCAGATCCATGTGCCTAATAACATGTACACTGCGACCTCTGGTTCCTTTCAAAGTGCCTTAGGTTGGAGAGCAGTGGAGGGCTTGCTGTGTAACCATGAGGATCCAAGTTCGGATCCCTAGCACCCACATAGAGTCTGGATGCCATGCTAAGTAACCACACCCCCAGAGCTGATGACCAAGATAGGAGATACTGGGTGCTCAGAAGCCAATCAGTTTTGCCAAACTTGTGAGTTCCACCTTCAATGAGAGATCCTAAAGAATAATAGAAAGAACAATAAAGGAAAATATATGACCTCTAGCCTAAATACACACACATGCACATCCTCACACACACAGACACATACATATATACACACACGCACACATAGGCACACATACATATACACACATACACAGACACACACATGCTCATGCTCAAGAGAGAGAGAAAGAGAGAGAGAGAGAGAGAGAGAGAGAGAGAGAGAAGCAATGGTGCAGGAATAGGAATATGCCCAAACATACATATGAAACACACACACACACACACACACACACACACACACAGAGGCAATGGTGCAGTTACATGAACACACACACATGCACACACATACATCCAACACAAACATATACACATACCACATCTTGAGTTTGTTTCATAATTGTCCAATTTTCCTTTAAGGCAGAAAAAGATGTTGCCCCCTTCTCTCAACCCTTGTCATGCCCATCACTCCAGAACATGGCCCCAAAATAATTCTGCCTATGATCTCATCCCAACTCCTCTGTGGCAGAGACCTCCACTTAATGGGCGTGTCACTGCTCTCCTCTCCTGACTGGTTCACCTGTGCCAGCACCAGCAGAATAATGCGAAACCAAGGACGATGGAGAAGGCTTTGCCAGCCTAGGGGAATAAACACCACACTCATCCGAATCGAGGTCTCTTTTGATCTAAATATTCTTGTTAGAGGAGGGCTCTTGATGAAAGCAGAGCATCTTCCCCAAAGCCCCAAACAGTTCGCCATTTTGCTCAACTGAACTGACTGCAGCAATCAAGGAAGGTCACTGGAACCTTGGCTACTCAAGCAAGCATGGGCCACCTAGGTTCACCAGAGCAGTGTTCCGCGGGTCCTTCATCTTCTGACAATGTCCTTCTTACACATAGTCACCTCCCCACCAACCCCACCCAACCCCTGCGTGCATCAACTTGCTGTATAGGCAAACTCTGTGGGCACTTCCTGCTTAAAGGACAAGCACTGACACTTCTGAGGGCAGAGAGTGGTGCTGAGGATGGGATCTTCCGAGCACTTCCCAGATGCTCTAACATGGAGCCATGCATCCTCCGCCCTCTCAAGGTCGAGAAAGATACAGGACAAGGATGTGGCACCTCCCATATGTCATAGGGTGGGTGAATGGTTTGCTCTTCTCCTCTCAGCAACTCACTGAAACTAACTAGCAACGGAGTAACAGCCAGAAGCCACAGATAACTGACAGCTGACTTAAGTCCCTGACTTCCACTTTAAGTTGGCAAAACTTGCGTTTCTGTTCGACAGCCCAGTGGTGGCTCAGCAATTCGAGACACAGAATCTCTTTCATTTCCACATTGCCTGGCTTCCCAGAAACCGAAACCGCGCTCGGATCTCTGAGCCACAACAAAGAGGTGCACACTGAGCAAGTCAATCCCCTTTGTCTCCACGGGAGCGTGAGCGCTTTCAATATGACATTTCCACAACGTCTGCACCTAAGGAAAAAGAAGAACGTTTTAAAGGCTGTATGCTTTCCGCTGAAAACAGTTACCTCTTAAATATCTGCGTTCGTGAACACAAGAAATGAGCAGGGAAACTGCAGCCTTCGTCTCATGAGAGCCGGAACATTCGCCATCTGAGATTAGCATGATGTGGAACAGTGAACCATGCCAGGGAACTTGATAAAGGTGTGTGGGTCTGAGACCCTGGCACCCAGGCACCAACCTGAGTTAGTAGGCGTCTCCTTGTTCCCTATTAGAGTCCCGGCCCAGAACATGTGACCACACTCCCCTCGTCATTGATGTAGCACAGAACAGAGTTCTCCGTTCTAATGAGGTATCTAGATGCCCTGAGAGCTTATCCAATGAGCATCCCTTCCCGGACTCTCCTTTCTGCAAAAAGTATTTAATCTCTGCTCCACCCTAAGGTGCTTTGCACGCATTTTCCATGATAAGCAATCAGTAAACTGGAGCCAAGGACTGTCTCCTCCATTAAGGACCTCACTGGGGAGCATGGAAAAGGTCTTTGCCTACAGAGCCACAGCCTAAGTCTCCCACAGAAGGCCCCCCTATGCTCCCAGACAACCGCTGCTAAACTAAGGACAATTGCAAACAACCTAAGCCAGAGTTCCCCAGTCCCTGGCCCCAGACTCATCGTCATCAACAGCCCACGGCCCCCAACTCTGTTCCCAGCTCCCCAAGACCCAGCAGCATCTGGATGTCCAGGAGTTTGGGAGCCCTAGGCCCCAGCCTCGTCGCTGGCCTATGGACCTCTGCCCCTCCATTCCTGACTCCATTATGCAGTTTTCCAGAGGCGACCGGATTCCCAGGAGTCAGGGAGCCCAGCTTAGGTCTCCCCTCCCCAACTGAGCAGTTCTCTTGAGCCCAGCACCTGACAGCAGTGGTGGTGCAGAATAAATGCAGCCTAGCACACAGCCGGGCAAAATGCAGACCCACAACATGACGTACAAGAAACCTACTCCCATCAGTGTTCCAGCACCTGGAAGGCTTCCTAGAATATTACATGCTCAGCAAATGTTAATGGGGATGGGGGAAGGGAGTGGGGAAAAGGCTTACATACCTAGAAAATTCCACACTGATAAGAAAGAAACTCTTGGCTGTTGGCAGGTAAGTAACTGAGACACGGACCTAACAAATTAAAAAATCAGGGCCTTGCTCTGTGTGTTTCTCTAAAGCAAGCTCACAATGGACACATATTCCTTCCATTAAAACAAAGTTTAAAAGGCCCAGGGAGATGGCTCAGTGGTGAGGCACTTTCTGAATCTTGTCAGCTCAAACAGTAGACACGATTCCATTTTGCTTATTAAATTCTTGTATTAAAAAAAATGTTAAATGGCTATTTCTTTTTTTTTTTCAAGCTCCCCTCCCCCAAGAATACAGTGGTTTTTTTTTTTAAAGATTCGTTTATTTTTAGGTGCATTGATGTTCTGCCTGCATGTCTGAGTGAGGGTGTCAGATCCTCTGGAACTGAGGTAACAGACAGTTGCGAGTTGTCATGTGGAAGCTGGGAGTTATGGATCCTGTGGAAGAGAAGCCAGTGCTCTTAATTCCTGAGCCATCTCTCCAGCCCCTGGGTGGTTGTTCCTAAGTGCAGTAATATGGGCGATCTTGTTTGGGGGTTTAGAGGGCAGTTGTTTGCTTTTTCTAATGCTTCTTTTTTGTTAATGTTCCAATTATGATAGACATGAGTAAACGTTTCATTGAAGGGAGCTAGATGCGTATCTAAGCCATTTTGAGGTGGTACTTTGTGTGGAGCGATGAGTCAAAGACTTCTTCCTCTGGCTTCCCACAGAAATGTCATGCTCTGCAGGTCCCATTCTCAGCAGCCCTCGATGCCCAGAGAAAGATAACCCAAGTGGCCCTGAGGTTATCACACAGTTTAAATGCGAGTTTTGTCTCCTACTAAGTCATAAATAGAAGCCCCAGAGAACAGAACTTCCAAAGTAACTCAGTCCTGAGAAAGTTCACACTTTATAATACTTCCCAGTCACATCCAGATGGTAGCACTTACTGCTCCTCCAGAGAACCCAAGTTCAGTTCTCAGCACTCACTTCTGACAGCTCACAGCCACCTATAACTCCAACTCCAGGGGATCCACAGACACTGGGATACGTGTGGCACACACACACACACACACACACACACACACACACACACACAAATACAAGTAAAGATTAATCTTCAAGATAAAAAGAATACTTTAGTCTGTTAAGTGTAAAACTCAATATTTTACTTAAAAGCAGAATCAGAAACAGAATCAGAAAGCCTCAGATTAAAACCTCATTGCCCCTCTGCTTTCTGTGGGTATCTGGCATATCGTGTCTGTCAACCGTAAGTTTCACACATACATGACACCCTCGCCGAAGCGACTAAGGAGAACTAAGTCATATAAAAGAATCCTCGGCACACAGATGCTTTCAATGAATGCTAGAGTGGTGTGTCTACTAGGTAACACTATCTCGGTATCATAATGGCATCATTAAACTCAGCGACGTTAAGTGGCATTTTCGGAAAGTCATATGGATGTAAGAAAAAAAATCTGAAAACATCTGGGAGTCAGTCTCCTAACTGGGTAGAAGTTCATGGGTAGTATAGCTAGATATGGCTTCCTAATCCATGCTTCGAAGCAAAACTTTTAGGATTCTGTCTGTGCAGTTTGAATAGAACCCAAAGTGAAGTAGGCTTCTCTGGATCGCAGAACCTCAAATGGCAGCTTGACGAAGACCTCTCATGTCTCTGGCAGTATCCTGAGTAGCCTCAGACAGAAGGAGGATGATCGTCTCGGTAAAGACAATAAGAAAAACCACAGGAGCTATCAGCCCCTTCCTTCTAGAGTGTTTTGGACCCACACCTGTCCGAGTCACTTCCTGCCATTGAGTGAGTCACCTCCACAGATTAGTTCCTGTAACTGTAACTGTACCTCAGAAGTTCAGGAAATTCTTGAAGCTCTTCTCCAGGGCTGGCTCTGCCTTCCAGTACATACTCTGCAAACTCATCAAGAGACGTCATGGGGGGATGGCTGTTCCCGGCAAGCTTTGTTTTTCAGATTTATAAAACAGACTCTCTTGGCAAAGTCTTATTAACACCTCTTTTTTTTTTCACAGAAGGTGACATAGAGATTTTTTTTCTCCCAAAATAAATCTGACTTTTCTAGATGCTTAGACCAAAAGTTATGAACCACCCTAGTCACCTATTGACACTAAAGATACCACACAATGAAGTGAGGCTACATCTTACTGAGTCTTTTTCTTTTTATTTAATCTTTGCAACTTCTCTCTATGTGTATAGTAGACCATGATCACAGCCACCCCTTAATCTATTCTGCAACTCCATCTAAGTCCCCTCAACACATCTCCCTCGCAATCCCATGTCTGTTCACCTTTTAAATAGAATTCACTGAATCCCATTAGAGTTGCCAGCATGCACATGGATGTGGACAAATGACTCTCCCTCCTCTGTCAATCAACACTTGTGGATACTACCTCAATTAAGGCATTTGGGAAACTATAATGCAGTTAAAAGGGAGTGGAGCCCCGTCTATTCATGTTAAAATGTTGACTAGCTTGAGCTTGTGCAGGTCTAGGGCCAATGACCACAGCTGCTGTGAGTTGATGTGTGTGGTAGCCATGTCTCATCCAGAGGACAGGATTTCCTATTGCACCCTCCTCATCCCCCTGCTCTTACATTCTTTCCACTCCATCTTCCAAGGTTCTCTGAACCTTGGGGAAAGGGAGGGTGTTACAGATGTCTCATACAGAACTGAGCACTCCACAGTCACTTATTCGCAGGACTTTTGCCAGTTATGAGTCGATGCACGAACCACTGCACACTAAAATACAGAAGCTTCTCTAATCCAAGTCGACAGCAGCACTGAGCTACAGGCGTTAATGTAAATATTTAGAAGGCAATTGGCATGACCGTTTAGCAAAAACATCTACAGTAGGGTCTGTAACTTTTACTTTTTCAAACCTTATTTTTAATGATGGTTCTTAAATGCTTTAACCTCCCTTTTAGCCCACCACCCACCAGAGGTAGTGGAAAAGAAAGGATATGGGGAAAGTGGACCTGTATAGAAATGGTTCTTTGGAACAACACCTGTCTGTGTTGTCTGGAAATCGGCAGTTCAGTTCACAGGTTAAGAGCGGTACCTGGATCCACTGGCCAACACTTCACTGATACTCTAGCAGCCCAGTTTGCTAGAGTCAGGATAGACAACACAAATCAGCAGTGTTGGTACTACCTAACAGAGACAGCCAGGCCTCAGCAGCACAAGTCAGCAGGGGGAACCACGGGAATGCCAGGAAAAGTTCTCAGCTGTGCCTTGCTTAGCTAAGCAAAGATCAGCAAAGATACAAGACCAACAAGCATTGCACAGCTAGCTCTATAAGCAAACCAAGCTCAGTCACTGTTACTGTCCTCTGAGTCCTATTTATATCCCCGCAAACATCTTGTGTCCTCCTCAGCATGTGCGTCTGTCTCAGCTGACATCACTCTGCCAATCAGCCTGAATCTTCTGAAATGGCGAGGAACTGCAGCACACCGCCAGAATTATTTTGGCGCATTTCACTCTATAGAGTCCTGACAAATGGAGTTCAACTATGCAATGGAAGGCGGACCAATTATATGAATGTTGCTAGCAAAGAATCCTTCATCGCGTGTCCTTTTACATGCTTGCTTTAGCAGAACATTCTTTGTCTGCTGTCATCTGCGTCTGCTTCAGTGAACCACTCCTTCAGGAGTCTGCCTTAGCCTTTCACCTGTGTCCACTTCAGGAAAACATTCCTTCACGTGTTTGCCCCAGCAAAACACCATCCAATGAAACTGACTTTCCAAAGAACCCTTAAAGTTTCCACTTCAAGGGTTCCTCTAGGGCCTTTGGCCTCCATAGCCATCAGTCCTTGGCCAGATTTATAGTGTCAGACATGAATTCCCTCCCATGGAGCAGGCCTCAAGTCTAATCATCCATCCTGAAGAGGATATAGTCTCTTAAGACAACATGTTTACATCCTTCCTCATCCCCAACCTGATTCTCCTCATTCACTTTCTCCCTTGACTCTGTTCTTCTCAGACATAAAAACACAAGCAGCTCTGGTGCCCTCTGAGAGGCAAACTGATGCTCCACCAACCGGCAAAGGCTAAGGGACTGGCCAGCACTGTCTGGTGTAGCTGTGACACTTTTGCATCTGAGTCACATGACATCTTTGCACTCCAACCAAGTATATATTTGAGTAAAAATATAAAACCTATATTTCCACAGAAACCTGTCAATCGAGTTCTTCTGAGCTAGTTTTCAGCTAAATACAAGTAAAGTGTATTCTATGGGCTTGCAAGGAAACCTAGTCACTATTTATAATTTTGTTTCTATAGAAAAAAATGCATTGATAGTTCCAAAAGAACAACTTGCAAATAGAATTTAGAGTAAAATCCATTTGCAAATTGAGGGCTGACTATATTATATCTCTGCCTTGTTCTTAGCTATAAAATTGGTCTATCATATTTCTACTTTTGGTTAGTGAGCATTAGAATAAATACGCATCTAATACTAAGTGTTCTTTGATTAATCTGGTCAGTGTTTAATAAACACTATGGAGTAGACAGACATATTGGCATAGGCTATAGGCATACTCTTCCCAAGTAATTGCTTAAACATTTCATTTGTTTTCTGGCTCTGAATCCATAGGACCCTATTTAGGAAAACCTGACATTAGGAAATCCAAACTTAGAAACCAGATACATTCAGAGGTTCTGAGTCAGATTACAAAATAATTTTTCATTGTGGAAATTTAATAGTGACTCATTCTGTTCATTTAAGAGTAATAAAATATTATCATGGCACGATGAAAAGGGGGGAAAGAGCAGAATTTAAGAATAGAATCAAAACAGGTTCTATTTGTAGCCATGAGCCTTCCTTCTTGAAGCACCATAACTCACCCCTACCCACATTGGGATTTATTCTGGTGGCCTTAAAACTCTCCCTCTACCAAGAAGCACAACAAAAGACCATTTGAGAAGGAAGCAGATGTATCTTTGGAGCTTAACACCCCTGGCTCAAATCTGACAGTAAAAATTTACAGCCCTTAAAAATATACTACACTGTGGTGGCTGTGACTGGGAGGCCTCTTCCCCAGTAGAGGGGCAGGATTGCTAAAAGGTTAGTGGCCAAAGGGGGCTGCGGGGAGGAAATAGACAGCTTCTTCACTGCAGGGAAATGAGTCTACAGATTATCAGTGGATGATATAATCAAAATCTCATATACCAGTATGCAAGTTTTATTATACTACTGAGGAAAACAGCTCATTTATATTGGATTTCCTGTCTCCTCCCTCTTAATAAGAAGAATCACGTACCTATGAGTCATTACTATCTGTGTGGACCAGACAAGGCATTTTCTTATGACAATACGCACGGAAAACTTTTGAAGATGACAAGTTTAGGTAATTGTGCATCTCCTAATTTATTGACGTGAACATAAAAGGATGTGTTTTTCTCATTTCTTAAGTTTCTTGAAAATAGCTCTGACTATTACCAGTAGGCACAAATCTTTGCTTAATAGCAACATTCAAAACTTAATAAATATGGGAAAGGCCCTGCGGGAATAGACTGTAATAAAGACAGATAGAATTCATATTTCAAAAGTAGGCAGCAGCCAACAGATCTGCTCCCCTTTTTATTTCTGTAATAAAATGCTCTGTATTTGTAGTAATTTCTTTCCTTGTTATTTCTCTCGTCTTAAGTAAGGGCCATAAATGCTTCAACAAAACAGAGAGTGGACTGGACACTCGGTTGGTGTCTCTGACGTCTTTTCATGAAGCACTACTTAATAAAGGGAGTAATACTGTTTTCATGGGAAGGTTCAATTAGTTTTCTGGGAGGGACATACACAAAAATATTCTTTGGAATATTCCATCCATCCACTAGTCTCATTAAATACTCAGTCCCCAGGAGCTACTCTGAAATCAATAAAGGGGGAATGATACTGGCTGGAGCTAGGAGACAAAATAATTTGGGGCATCTTTTGTTGTATAACCACCAAAGCAAAATTAAAATTCTGACCCAGGCTTCTGAGCACTGCGAAAACTGTCAGTTGTCAATTGATCATAAACCCCTTCAAACAATTCCACCTTTTTTTCCAACCTGACACTGTGAAGGCCCATAAAGAGAGATGGCCATATTCTAGACAGCCCTTAGCCATGAACTCTGCTCAGTGTTCAGAGAAGGTCCAACGGGTCTTTCCCTCAGCACCGGGGTTTCTGGTTCATTGGGTTTTGGGGTATCTTGCTTGCATAATCTAGGGAGCTGGCCAGTGCTGACACAAAGAGTGAAGTTTAAGAAACTTGCTGGCGATTGAACCATTGTTTCCCCAGTCCTCTGGTCTGCTAATTACTGCAGGAAAGACATGTGGATAAAACATAGATAAAACCAGAAACATGATACCAAATGAAATAAGCGGTTGATCGCCGGAGAACATGGGAAAACTGTCAGTTCATGTGACACATGAGAAGATTATAAACTTACTGAACATGATGGAATCCAGATCAGGTCAAACAACTTCTTCCTGGTTAAGTCCCAACTCTTGTAGCAGAAGATCCATCTTCAAACTGAACAATGTTATCAGTGAACCAGCAGAGGGAGAGAGAAAAAAAATCTACAAAACAGATTACTCCATTTGGGTTCTGTATCCGTGCTTTTGTCAAAACCAACCAGCTGCCTGAGCATTACCTTCCTTTAAGTTGCTAACACCCGTTGTGAAATGGGAACTTGGATTTCATAAGCCTGAGTGAATTTTGCTTGAGAAGACCTCTTTGGGAGGCCAAGTGAATCAGCACACACATGGGGTGACTTCTTTCATATATGTGCTTCTCCATCACTTTATGCAGAAATTGGTCCAACGCCTTGGACCAAATTCACCGCAGGCTCTTCCAGAACTGGATCCCCTGGGAAGGCATCATCTAGAGCACGTGTTCGTTTGAGGGTAACTTCTTTCCCTTTGGGATGGTCCGAACTCTTCTAACTGCCTTGGTCATGCGTGTAAGTGCGGTAAGTGTACCCTGAAGGAAATTGCCTCAGCTCCTGTCTTTTCCTAATGAATGCAATTATCCACGACTATAGCATACGAATTATTAATTCTCCCGAATAGGGTGCATTCTCTGTCTCTGGAACAAAGCCGCTCGGAGATCTGGTAAAGCTCATCCCAAATTTAATTTGAAGGTTCGTCTTGAGGAAAGACAAAGCTGGCATTGTGTTATGCTGATTTAAAACAAGTCTACCCTGAGGATTCTCTTCATCCTTATCTGCAGTAATAGACTCTGAGAGGGGGTGGTGGGGCTGGAAATATCCAGTGCTGGAAAATATCTTTCTCAGAAACTACAGCAGACGGGTCACAACACTTTTAAACAATGATAGTAACATTTATTATATCAAAGCCATTTTATGTTTTATTTGGAACGCTGGCGCCTTTTTTTTCTTAAAGTTCCCATAACACGACAGTAATTACAGCCATCAAGATGTTCCCTAAAAAAATAGCACTCCAGGGCCCCAGATGCTGCTACCCTGCTGTCCCTCTTGCTGGAGTTCAGATTGTGCATGTGACATCACGGGCTAGTTTATTTTAAAAGTGCTTTAAGAATGTAATGATACTAACTGTAGACAGGGGAAATTAATGGGAGTGTTGCTGGCCTGCAAATTCCATTTATAAAACACTCACGCTGCTCAGAAAGAGAGTGCTCTCTTGTTAGCAGAGCTTCGGAATACAATTTGGAGGATGTATTAAATAAACTCTGTGCTAAAGTCATTTTCAGCTGTGTGTACATAGCCCCTTCTCCTTCACCGCGGCTCGGAGCACGACTTTGCCCCAAAAGGATCCAAGATTCTGCAGACATGGAGGTACGTGTTCCCTGCAAAAATGGCCTCAGCTGGGGGCAAAGAAAGGTTAAGTGGTAAAGTTGGTGTCAGGCCAACAAACACATCCACAGTTTGTAAAACAAAGAGAAATCCGAGAAGGCCCACAAGTGCCTGCACCCACGCACCCAGCCACAGTGCCTTGATGGCAGACTAGCTGAGTTGAAGGACTTCAGAAGACTTCCTGCTTCAGGGGTAGTGCATGGTAGCCAGCCATGACTGACAGGCTGCCCTTCCTAGTCGCTGTATATCTTAGAATAGATTAGATATCCCTATGCAGCGACCACCTTTCTCCTCATATCTCACTTCAACAAACACAATATAACCTTCTCAGGGTCTCCATGTTTGGGATTGGAACCATCAGCTCAGAGGACAACTGGCTTTTTCATCCTGTGACATCATCAAGTTGCTACCAAAGTTTCAAAAGAAATGCAAAATGCAGGTCAAATTTCCAACACCTCTCTCTCTCTCCTTCCATCAGGAGGGTAACTGCAGAAAGCAGGCGTGGTCTCTGTGCTTCGGAGAGCTACACGGAAGGATTCCGAAGGCTCACACCGTAAACAGAGGAGGAATACAGGGGCACAGGAGGTGGCTTGTGTGAGAAAGTGCTTGCCTCATAAGCTTGAGGGCCTGCACTCTGTTCTCCAACACCCACATACAAAAGTCAGGCATGGCCCTGTGTGTAACCCAGAGCTGGGAGGGAGAGACAGAAGGACTCCTAGGGTCTTCCTCCAGCTTTCTGCCCTGCTGGCTTCTGCCCTGCTAGCTTCTGCCCTGACTTCCCCTCGGGGATAGACTATCAATCACATGGAATCATAATAAACCCTTTCTGCCCCAACTTGCCTTGGATCGTCATGTTCTATCACAAAAACAGGAACTCTAAGACAGCGTGTGTACTACAGCATCACACATCACCCCATAAATAGATGTTATTTTACCTGTTACTTTAAAAAATAAATTAAAATTTTAAAAATAGGGAAACAACAAACCCAGAAATGCAGGTTCTCTACACAGACATTGTTTTTTTTTTTTTTTTTTTTTTGGTTCTTTTTTTTTTGAGCTGGGGACCCGAACCAGGGCCTTGCCTTCCTAGGCAAGCGCTCTAACCACTGAGCTAAATCCCCAACCCCCAGACATTGATTTTTAAAAGTATTTTACACCAATCTAATGAAATAGGATTTATGCCCCAAGGTATCCACCTGCCTCACGACATCATGGGCTTCTACCACAGGCAGGAGGAGGCCCATGCTATAACACAGACCATGGAGTTTGAGCTACATATTAAAATGTTTAGCTCTGGGACTTGGGAGGTAAATGTGTATCTTCTTCAGGGGAATCAAGATTATTTTGCCTCATTTGCAATAGCCAGCGACAGTTGTAATTTGGTAAAAGGAGAAATAAGGACAGTCTGAGTGTGTGTATATCAAAGGGACAGTCATGAGGAAAAATTTATTTCTAGTAGTAGAAAAAGAACATCGCACATGGCCATCGCTGGGCCTCTGGCTATAGGCTACCATCATACCATATACTCCCTTCACTACTAGATTCAAGAGATCCCATTAAGCAAGTTCAGACACTATTATCTAAAACTTCATCTATTTAAAGGTTGTAGTGTGTGTGGTAGACATGTGTATATGCGTGTTTTTGCATGTATTAGGACACACACCCATGTATACATGCATGTGGGGGTCTAAAGTTGATGTCAGATATCTTCTTCAATCAATCTTCTACCTATCCACTGAGTCAGAGTGTCGAAAGCCCTGTGCTCATCTAGATGTCTACTCACCAGCCAGCTCGTTCAAGGCTTCCTCTGTCCCTGCTTTCCAAGGTTAGAATTAAAGCCGAGATCTGAACTCCCGTCCTTGGCTTCTTCAGCAAGCATTTAACCTCTCAGCCACCTTCCTGACTCTTAAAAACCTCATCTAATTGGCAACTGTTTGAGACACGTAGCACCAGAGACGAGAACCTAAAGTCACCAGAAGATCTTGCTAATAGACTCGTAGCTAGAGTCCCGGTTGCTTGGTTCCCTGATGGGTGAGTGGGCCACTTAGAGTTTAGATGAGACACTGGCTTTCACGGGACTGAGCTAAAAAACGTAAGGTCATTTTATTTGTGAGTTTTACATTGTAAATAACGAGGATTTGGCTCAGTTAGGACAGGACGGTAGCTTCCATCCCTACCCTGGCAACAGGTCCTGAAATGGTTATTAAAACCATAAAAAAGAAAGAGATGCAACGACCCAGAGCCAAACATTAGATGGAGCTTGAGAGTCTTGTGGAAGAGCTGGGGGAAGGATTGAGGGACCCAAAGAGGGTAGAGATGCCACAGGAAGACCCAGAGTCAACTAACCTAGACCCTTGAGGGCTCCCAGAGACTGAACCACCAACCAAAGAGATAACATGGCCACCTACCCTGCCCTGCCCCACACATGTGTATCAGAAGTGCAGCTTGGTCTTCATTAGAGTCCCCAACAACGTGAACTGTGGCTGCCCTTGAATTTGTTGCCTGCCTTTTGGATCCTGTCCCCCTAATGGGCTGACTTGTCTGGCCTCAGAGTGAGATGTGTCTAGTCCTGCAGTGCCTGATTTGAGGGTGAGGGGAATATCTAAGGGTGGCTCCCCCTTCTCAGGGGAGAAGGGAAGGAGGAGTTGGGGGAGGAGCTGCAAAAGGTAGGGACTGGAGGAAGAGGGAGTGCTGATATTACGATGTAAAGTCAATAAATAAATTAATTGAGTTAAAAGAAAACATGAGAAATAAGTTAGAGGCAGAAGGAGAAACAAACAATGAACGGATAAAAACTATGTCTTCTATATAAAACTATGTCAACTTTTAAAATAATCTTTACAGTTATGTCCTCTGCCCTCTATAACAATCTTACAAGACAAATATTATCAGCGCTGTTTTGGAAACAAAGGATCCAAAAGAGCCCTGCTAGAATAAAAGGGAAACAAATCCATCTAACCTGACACGCCACTGTGCACCAGCATTAACCTTAGCCTTCCCTGTATGGCATGCACACAAACATGTGCATACCTACCTGTAAATGTTCCCACGACTTACATCATAACCTTACAGAGGCTGAAGTTATTGCCTTGTTATGACTTTCTCAATTTCTTAGATGAGTCAAGAGAACTAGAACCACAAAGATATTTAGTCCACTGTCCAAAGTACACAAGACATACACAGTTATAGCCATATTTAAAACCAGGCAGTCTAGCAATCAGGTCTGTTCTCTTAAGAGACACTCAATACCTTCCTCCAGGCAATTAGCCCAGGATCTAACTGGGACAGAACTCTACTCATCACAGAATAAAGCACTAGGGACACACAGCCATTTGCACATGACAGTGGGGCTTTGGCATCTCTCTCCTAAGGAATATTTTTAAGCCAAGATTGTTCTTCTCTGGCATCCAGAGAAAGGTAGAGGGATATGGGAGAGTCTGAGATAAACACATGTATTCTTACGGCGCGTACGGCTGGGCCTCTTACTGGGAGTCACCATTAGTAGACATAAGAATTTGAAAAGAGGAGAAATTAGAGAGTATGTACGCATGATTATTTTGTGGGAGACAATCATAAGAAAAGAGGCTCCCCTACTCTCATCCCCATCCAGAAACTTGGATCGTGGTCCCTGTTCTCTTGCTCTCCTCTTTGTAGGAAATTCTGTGCCTTCTCTTAACTCAATAAAGCAGAGTGAGCAAATCTTCATTAACTATTAGCCAAGGAGAATATGAAGACTACCATTTATCTATTCATTCCAGGACTATGTGTTCATGAATAAGCCCACTACATACACTCCATTTTTCAAGACGTTACATAAAAGACCAAATTTCTGAAGGTAGGCCGTACTTTTGTTATAGTAGAAAAAAAAAATCAAGTCTGCACTGACTAATAAATGACTGTTGAGGGCTGAGCTCTGTATGAGACATCTGTATCACCCTCCCCTGCACCAAGGTTCAAAGAACATTCTGGAAGATGGAGTGGAAAGAATGTAATAGCAGGGGGATGAGGAGGGTGCAGTGAAATCCTGTCCTCTGGATGAGACATGGCTGCCACACACATCAACTCACAGCAGCTATGGTCACCGGCCCCAGACCTGCACAAGTTCAGGCTAGTCAACATTCCAGCATAGTTATGGGAGGGGCTTAACCTGTCCCACCCTTCCTGATGTGTTATTAATGTTTGAGAGGTGCATGTGGAAGGAGACATTTTTCTTTAAAGATATGACTGCTGATAGGTAGCCTATGCTCTGGTAGATAGACTCACACCTCACACTGACAATTCAGTGGGTTATTAAAAAGGGGAGAACGTGAATGTCAGCTGGGAAAATATTGTGGGAGCCTTGGGGGAGTAAGAAGGAGGATTTGGGTTGTACATGATTGTGGCTAAAATTCCTTCCCTGGGAGAGACATAAAGCAATGTGTACACTTCCTTCCAAGGTCCCAGAGACAAACCAGGGCACAATTCCCCCAAAGTTCACTTTGGGGAACCAAGAAATTTATTGAGTCTCTTTACAGAATCTAGGGGAGAGGTGGTTGCTTGGCTTGGAGTCTCTCAAAAGAATGATCAACATACATTGTGTGTGCGTGTGTACGTGTGTGTGCATGTGTGTGCATGTGTGTGCATGTGTATGCATGTGTGTGTGTGCACTCATGTGTGTGTGTGTTTAAAATTATCAAAAAAAATACATTTTTAGATTCTAAAAACAATGCTTTATATAAACCAGCTCACCTACATCCATCTTTACAAAAAGTGTGTAGAATAAACTCTGTGCTATCATTTTATATATAAGAAAGTCCTGATCCAGGAGGGTTAGGTAAATCACCCACAGTATTAAAGTGAAGCTGACTTGATAGAATCAATCAGTGGATAAATTTCCAAGTGCTGGGAAGAATGAAACTAAAGCCTGTAGCTGGGACACTCAATCCCACATCCACCAACTCCTGGGCACATAGCGCTTGCCAGGCACTACATGATACATTGAGTCCCTACACGGTACACTGGTGGGCGGGTGCAGAAAACAAACAGCCCTCCAAAGAAGAGAAGCAGCAAATGGTAATAAGCCTCAGGTGAATGAGTTAAGGAAAGGAGGTGTGGGAGAGTCAAAGCCTGATTCAAAACAGGAAAAAGCTTCCAGGGAGGAAAATGGTCATGTGGCTGAAATGAACGCTGCTGGAGGTGTAGCTTGTGAGGCTCTTGGGAGAGCATCGGGGTACAGGGAGAACAACTAAAGAAGGAAATGAGCTTTGACTGAAAGGAGCTTGGTGGACAAGGACACTCTGAAAGGGCACACATCCTATGAAGTGGGTTGAACCACAGCAGGAAGTTGAAAGTTTGTTCCAAAGCCAGCAAAGAGCTGGTCCTCACCCTTCAGAGCTTGATTGGCAGTAGAAGTGGAACAGTACATGCACAAGGCTCCCCGGTGTCCCCCAGTAGTAGCTCATGATAATATTGGTATTGATGCTGCTGTCGGTGTTAAAGCTGATGCCACTTTTGTGAACACAGGGTGAGAATATCAGAAGAGATCTCTGTGTCTCCCTTCACAGTGTAGAGCATCAGATGAGTTGGTCTCAAGGACAATTTCATCTCTGAAATGACTCAGGAACTCATTGAAATAAGCAAATCCACACACAAGTCTGTAGGGAAGACGTATAGAAAACGCATAAACAAGCCCTGGATATTTTTTTTAACACAGTGAGTTTTGTCTAGCCAGTCTTGGTTTCTTTAAGCTTTTACCCTAACCTAAGAGATAACCATTGCTGCAGATAACCTTGCACACCACAAGCCTTCACCATGTCTTCATCACATCTAAGAGAGGTGAAACTGGAAGTTTCTAAGAAAGTCTTGTTCAGAGTACACAGGGATGGACCCATGGCTCCAGCTGCATAGGTAGCAGAGGATAGCCTTGTCCAGCATCAGTGGGAGGAGAGGCCCTTGGTCCTGTCAAGCTCGATGCCCCAGTGTAGGGGAATGTTAGAGCAGGGAGGTGGACGGGAGTTGGGGAGAGAGAGCATCCTCATAGAAGCAGGGGGAGATAGCAGGTTTCTGGAGGGGAAACCAGGAAAGGGGGTAACGTTTGAAATGTAAATTTTAAAAATCCAATAAAAGAAAAAAAAGTCAAAAAAAAGAAAGTCTTGTTTATTAATTGTGAGTTTATATTCTTGTTTTGTTTTGTTTTTTCCCATCTAACCTCTAAAACTTTCCCCAGTATGACAAATTTTTAATTAATATTTATTTATTTACACCCCAAACGTGTCTCCCCTCCCAGTCCCCCATCACGGAATCCCTCCCTCATTCCCCTCCTCTTGTCCTCTGACTGAGAGAGTGCCCCTCCAGTGTTTCCTCCTGATCCCTGGTGCATTAATACTCTGCCAGATTAGATGCATCGGTCTGATATATTTTAAAGGCATTTCTTTCCTCTTCAAGAAGACAGTAGAAGTATCTGGCTGCTGATTTCTCTGCTTATACCATCCAGACAAGTTTAATGGCTTCTGAAGGTAGCTTCTGGTACCTAGATACACCATTCAATGCTACAAAAACATGAAACCAAGGATCAGGAGGCAGAGGTGACACCCTTTCCCTTGATTTGGTCTCAAATATCAGCCCACATGCTAGTGAGCTCCCCTAAGACATCATTCCTCCCTCAGCAAAGAGCCTTTGACCTTACTGCAACCACGTCATCCTGAAGACGGCTCCAAGCAACCCAAGATTCAGTGACAAGGAACTTTGACTCAGCACCCCCAGCCAGTCTCAAAGGAGCTCATTTTAATATCATACACAGATTTATTACTCCAAGAAATGAGCATTTCCTGCTTCCACGGGAAGCCCAGGCGTGCCCATGAGACTCATCTACAGAGCAATGAGAAGCGGTGTTAGAGGAAGTCATCTTGCAGAGTCCCCAGAGGAGCTCAGCCTCCCCCGCTCCTGTCTTCTCAGGAAAGCATGTGCAACCTGGAGGAAATGAAAAGGCTATACAAGCTTTCTTGGGAATTTCATCACAGGGAAGTTAGCTAACGATTTCAAGAAATATTTGCCACAAGAAATGAATGGAACCACGGGTCATTTCCCAATTGTGCGTTTGACCATCTAGGTCAACCTTTAATGAGCCTCTGGGCCTTAAAGCCTCTCTCCACAGTCCACATTTCCAAGGGCATAGTTTGGAGTATTCACAGACATGCCTAAGACCATGAAGAGGCAAGAATACTGGCTTTGTAGAAGGCTTGCCTAGAGAGTATCTGCCAAACAGCTAGGCAGACTGATTGGGGGTTTGTCTGGTTTTTGTGTTGATTCGAGACAGAGGCTCAGTACGTTGCCCAGGCTGGCCCCAAACTTACAGTCTATTGTTACAGTTGCCCACTACCATGCGATACCCAGCCTGTATTTATTTATTCTTTGAAAGACCGTTCTACTGACTATTTGGTCTTTAACAACTTGTTTGAGCTCTCAAAGACACAGTAATCATAATACCAACTTTGTGTGCTATTTCAAGGATTACAGTGTTCACAGAATCGCACCTTGCATAATATTAGACTTCTGTGCTATTTTTAATTCATTCATTCCACTGATGTTTATTTTAGAATTCGCTGCCCAATTCCTAGTGCTGACGCAGGTGCCAGAAGTATACTATAAAATATGCAAAACACTAAACAAAATCAGGTAAAATCGGGAGAGATCGCCCATGCTCATGGATTGGCAGAATTAACATAGTAAAAATGGCCCATCCTACCAAAGATTCAATGCGATCCCTATCAAAATCCCAACACAATTCTTCAAAGACACAGACAGAGCAATTCTCAAATTCATCTGGAAAGGCAAAAAAAGAATAGCGAAAATAACTCTTAGCAAGAAAAGAACAGCTAGGGGAATCACCATCCCTCACTTAAAGCTCTGCTACAGGGCAATGGTGATAAAAATTGCATGGTATTAGTACAGGGACAGACATGTTGATCGATGGAATAGAATTGAAGACCCAGAAATAAAACCACACATGCACACTTGATCTTTGACAAAGAAGCCAAAAATATACAATGGGAAAAAAGAAAGCATCTTCAATAAATGGGGCTGGTCTAACTGGCTGTCTGTACGTAGAAAAATGAAAATAGACCCATATTTGTCACCATGCACAAAGCTCAAGTCAAGACAAAGTGGATCAAGGACCTCAACATAAAACCAGATACACTGAATCTAATAGAAGAGAAAGTGGGAAAGAGCCTTGAACTCATTGGCACATGGAGAAATTTTCCTAAACAGAACTCTAACGGCTCACGCTCTAAGATAAAAAAAATTGATAAACGGGACCTCATGAAAGTGGAAAGTATCTGTAAAGCAAAGGACATAGTCAGTAAGACAAATGGCATCCTACGGATTGGGAAAAAATCTTCACTAACCCCACATGTAATAGAGGGCTAATATCCAAGAACTCAAGAAGCTTATCACCAAAAAACCAAGCAACCCAATCAAAATAATGGGGTGTGAACCAAACCAATAATTCACAACAGAGGAATCTCAAATGGCTGAGAAGCACCTAAAGAAATGTTCAAAGTCCTTAGTGACCAGAGAAATGCAAATCAAAACAACCCTGAGACTCCACCTTACACCAGTCAGAATGGCTAAGATCAAAACCTCAGGTGACTACGCATGTTGGAGAGGATGTGGAGAACACTCCACATTGCTGGTGGGATTGCAAACTGGTATAACCACTCTGAAAATCAATATGGAGATTCCTCAAAAAATTTGAGATAGATCTACCTGAAGACCCAGCTATGCCACTCTTGAGCATATACCCAAAAGATGCCCCACTATGCCATAGGAGCACGTGTTCCACTATGTTCATGGCAGCCTTGTTTGAGATAGCCAGAAGCTGGAAACAATCCAGATGTCCCATGACAGAAGAAAATGTGGTTAATTTACACAATGGAATACTACTCAGCTATTAAGAACAAGGACATCCTGAATTTTGCAGGCAAATGGATGGCACTAGAAAATGTCATCCTGAGTGAGGTAACTCAGACCCAAAAAGACATGTATGGTATGTACTCACTAATAAGTGGATATTAGCCCAAAAAAAAGGTACCCAAGATACAGTCCACAGAACTCAAAAGGGTCAACAAGCTGAAGGACCCAAGTGAGGATGCCTCAATGCAACTTGGGAGGGAGAAGAAAGCAATCACAAGAGGGGAGAGAGAGACTAGAGAGGAGAGTGGGAGTGGGGGGAGAGGGGAACGTGATCTTGTATTGGGTTGGAGAAAAGGACTGAAATCCTGAGGGTCAGCAGAAAGAATGGAAACAGGAAACCTCAGGAGGTGGGAGGTTAGGGGCCCCATCAGAATGTACCAGAGATCTGGGAGGTGAGAGACTCTCAGGACTCAAAGGACCTTAGATGAAATGTCCTACAGTAGGGGGAAGGAACTTGTAGAGTCCATCTCCAGCAGAAAGACAGGGCATCAAATGAGGGATGGGGTTGCCATCCCACAGTCAAAATTCTGACCCATAATTGCTCCTGTCTGAAAGGACTGCAGGGATGGAAATGGAGAGGAGCCTGAGGAAAAGGAGGTCCAGCGACAGACCCAAGTGGGTAGGCACTGAAGCCTGACCCCATTACTGAGGCTATGGAGCGCTCACAAAAATATACCTCTGGTGACTGCCCTCTGAAAGACCCAACAAGCAGCTGAAAGAGTCAGATGCAGATGTTCGAACCCAACCAATGGACAGAAGTTGCTGACCCCTGTGGTTGAATTAGGGAAAAGCTGGAAGAAGCTGAGGAGGAGGGCAACCCTGTTGGAGGACCAGTGGTCTCAATTAACCTGGACCCCTGAGATCTCTCAGACACTGGACCAGGCAGCATCACAGCTGAGATGAGGCCCCCAACACATATACAGCAGAGGACTGCGGGGTCTGGGTTCAGTCAGAGAAGTTGCACCCAAGAGACTGGAGGCCCCAGGGAATTTAGAAATCTGATGGGATGGGAGGATGGGGGGGGATGGGAACATCCTCATGGAGACAGGGGATGGGGAGGAGGTATGGGATGTGAAACAGTCAGAGGGTGGACTGGGAAGGGAATAAAATCTGGAGTGTTAAAAAAAGGATTAAATAAAAAGAAGTATAAAAATAATTCAAATAAACAAACAACAAAAAAATGTTAAAAAAAATAGATGTTTAGCTTCCCACCTTGAAGCTCATACCCTTGGGGGAAGGACAGCACAGATGGTTCCTTAAAAATGATGATCGTGCCAATCAAATGGCAACAGGTTCAAGGTGTGTGTGCCGTAGGACATCAGCACAGTAAGAAGGATTAGGGGTATCTTTGGCTGGGTTACCATGTGAAATGTGCCAAAAGGTGGGATTCACTGAGAGGTGACATCTGAGTAAGATCTGGGGAAGATGAAGATGTGGGTCCACTCAGTACAGAGGCAGGAGTCCCCGAGGGGGGTGGAGGACCTGTCTGACAGGCTTAGACTCAGGAAGACCTGATGGTGCTGGACAGAGCTGGAAAGGAAGCCATGGAGCACAAGAAAGTGGGACACGGACTATGATCCCTTAAGATGGAAGGACGTTGGCTTGATCTATGAGTCAGGTGGTGCTGTGGTGTATGAATTACTGTGTGCCCCCAGGACTCACATGTTAAAATCCTCACCTTCAAGGTTCTGCCACTAAGAGATGGGACCCTTGAGAAGTGACAAGATCATGAAGACCTCAGACATGTGTCCTTATAAAATCAGCCCCAGGTATTAAATTGTTCCCTTTTACCATCTGGGGACACAAGGAAAAGATGCCATCTATATGGGACAGATCCTCCCCAGACACGGAATTCACCAGCACCTTCATCTCTGTGACACTACAGCCAAGAAAATTGTCAGAAAGAAAGTTGCAGCTTCTAAGCAAGCCGGTCTAAGGTACTTTGTTCCCATGGTCCCAGGAGACCAAGACAGATGGAAATGTATCAAAGGTATTTGCAGAGAACACTGACACAAGCTAACGTTGTGTTTGGAATGATCGCTCTCCCGGCTGTGTTGGGTTAAAACTATGAGGGAACAAAGAGGGAGGCATGAAGACCAGCTGGAAATCTACAGGAGCCACCAAGGGGAGAGACACCAGAGCCAGTATCAAGAGAGAAGCAGCATTAAAATGGTGTGGATCTCTGCTATTCTGTTGAAGACACGTTGTATACAGAGCAAACGAAACACAGATTTGGTGTCATTTTGGGGGTTGGTGTTGTTTGTTTGTTTGTTTGTTTTTGTTTTTGTTTTTCTTGAACAACCATGGGGCCAGGGAGCCATGGGACCACGAGGAGGAGGCCTGGAGCAAGGGTGGGGTTGAGGTGTGTCCAAACCTCAGAGATCATCAGGAGTAGGATCTCCCCCTACACGCACACACACAAACACAGCACACACACACACCCCAGGACTGCATGTCCGGACACATGTAGCTTTGTGCCATATGCATTTGCCTCATCAGAGGAGGTATCCAGTAGCCAGTAAACTTCCTCTTCTCTTACAAGGTCATGTCCAGCAGCACCTAGAATTTCTCCTCATGCAAATGAGGCATCCCTAGTACCCAGGCTCCCAACCAATGATGTACCCTCACCCTGATAGCCCTGCCTCACTCCCCAAAGGTTTAAATATCCTTGATTCCCCTCCCCAGTAAATTGAATCAGTCCTCCAAAGCTGCCCCCGGGTGTCTATTCTTTACCCGAACACTCATAACCATCTCAGATCCTGCCTGCACCCATCTGTACTGGCCAAGCTTCTCTCACTCCAGTTCAGCTGAGTGCACAATGAGCCTGGGTCCCCTGAGGGAGAGGTGGACACAGGCTGGCAAACAGCTACAAGGATAAAGATGCTACTGGGTGAGACAGAGAGGACTCTGGGAGGGTTAAGCTGGAAATGATAGACAAGTTGTGCGTATTCAAAGTCATCCGAGTCTAAAAGTTTGGATGACATTTGGGAGCAGATGAAGGCAGGCAGTTTGAACATAGGAGTCCAAGGGGCTCCAGACAGAAGATTCAGCACGGTGCAAAACTGCACTAATAAGAATCTCTATAACGATTATATGCAGCTAGGGTTTGGGTGAGCAGCGAAAGGGCTTCCAAACTGGGCTTTGGACTCACTGGTGTTCAGAGACAAAGAAAAGAGCAAACATACAAACTCAAGCGTAGGTCTTGATAACACCAAGAGAGAGGGCCAGATAAGGGGCGCTCTAGTGTCACAAAGAGCTGTCTGGTTACTGAAGCTTGCAACATGGGCATTATGAGTGTTATCCACAAATGCAGGCTGGGAGCAGTGATGGAGAGAGGTCTCACCAAAGTGGGCATGAAGATAACATCCTGGAGAGCAGAAAGGAGACACTGGATCTTCTTGGGATGGCAATGAAATAAGATGCTAGTTGGAAAGTCATAGGCATGTCAAGGTGATGTTAACAAAAGAAAACAGCAGCGCGTCGATCTGATAAAAGTGATCGTTAAAGACAGGCAATGAAGCAGTGAGGCTGTAGACAGGGAGAGTTGTGGTAACCACGCCTTTACTGAGCATAACTGACTAAGATCCAGGCAGCCAGGGCAGCTTAAAGAGAAGCGGCTAACTCCTCAAAGGCCATAGGGAGCTCCCTTACAGAGGAGAACCTACGACTGTCAACGTCTAATTGTTTCTCTTCCTGGCTTGCCCTCAGCCCTAAAGCCCCTTGTTATTATTTGCCCATCTCCGCTATAACCTCCATGCTACCTTTAACAGACCATTTATGGTAGTTTTTTTACCATGTGTCTGTCTGGGTGGGAGTGAGGGAGAAAGGGTTAAGAGTTCTGGAAACTTCTTCCACAGCACAACCATACCTGAAATAGAAAGAGATCCTTTAGAGTGTGGAAGGGGATCCATGAGACAGAGTGGACAGGAGCCATTTCAGTCAATGATAATCTACGGGAACACACAGGAATCTCTGGCCATTTACAGGAAATAGTGGCTTCACTGTGGCTGCCATTTCTCCAACTTAAGCTTGACTTTTTCTTTTTCTTTTTCTTCCCCTCCTTTTTTTTTTTTTTTTTTTTTGATGTAGGAAAAAAAATGGTTTTGTCACATTTGCCCACTCAATAGTAGCTTGAAGCATCAGCTAAGGTCCTTAATGGTCATGGGAGACCTCTCAATTCATATATGAACGCACAGAATCATCAGGTATGTTTTTTCAACAACGTGGCACCTTAGAGTAAGATGGGGACAAACGTATTTTTCGCTTTCTTCTAGGCTATAAAACTGTCACTAAGGCTGTCAAAAAAAAAAAAAGTATATCACAGAAGTTTGCATTCTCAGGGTATGTGCAGGGAGCAGAGAGGGGGAGTACTTACAGCCAGAAGACAGTGTCTGCGTAGCAGCAAAGTGTTACATCCTAGGAATAGAGAGTGGGGAGCTTGCTGAGGGATTTATATGTGCCACGGTGCCAAATGTCCTGTGAGCAGGTCTGTACTCCCGTGTTAAGAACCTTCTAATTAAAGAAGAATGCCTTGCGCTCGGAAACAGCCAGCAGCCATAACTCATCTGCTCTTAAGGGCTGGAAGGAACACAGCCTAAAGAAAGGGAAGCGGGATAGGAAGAAGGCAGGGCAAGGGGCCGTGGAGTCTGAAACAGCCCAGAACACACTCTGCCTGCGGCTTCCCCTGCCTTCCCATGTGCCTTCCACACATCTGTACCCTTACACTGGCAGCCAACCCCTTTACAGCAACCTCTTTCCTGCTCCCAACCTCAGAACCCTGTGGCCCAGCAAGATCTGTGTCTGAAGCTGCGTTCCTAACGTCTTCTCTTCTCCCCTGGAGAAGGCACTGCGGCAGTAGCTGGGTGGTTGCCAGGAGCTAATTCTCCAAGTGTGGTCCTCAAACATCTTCCCATGTGTGTTCCAGGTTTGGGATCCTCCATGCTTACAAGAGAGCAGTGCCTAATCTCTTGTTTCTGGCATGAATAATGGATCTTTAATCAAACCAGATGAGCGCCCGGCAGTAGCTCATGAACAGATGCTCCATCGGCCCGTTAGGGCTGCAGAACGTGTTCCACTTATGACCCGCTGATGCAGATAGTTCCCGTCATCGGACAAGCCATCCTTCACAATCTGGCATCCACCCCCTGTCTTCCGTCATCGCTGGAAGCTGACACTCTCCATGCTCCATCTCCCAAGCCTGTGGTCTCCAGTGGTATCAATGCACATATGGTGCACATGGATCTATCTGTCAGGAACGTCCTCCCCGTCTCTGCCCCCAGCCTTTTCCCTCCATTCACGTATCATGCTCGGTATCACTCAAGACAAGCTAGGGGCTATCTCCTCCTTCGTTCACACACACCAGGCTTCCTTCTCCCTCTAGGTTAAACATTCTTTTTAATGTTTGCAAAGTTTCTTATGATTCTCCACTGGAGACTTTACACTCTGCCTGCCACGGCTCACTGGTTCCTGACTCCCTCACTGTGGGAGAAACACTGTGAACAGACAGGCTCCCTTCTCATACTTTTTGTCTCACTTCAGGTCAGCCCTTGATATGTATAGCTCCTCGATGAAGCTTCTAATTTGATTTTTGATGTCATTTAGCTAATATCAAAAAAAATGCTTGATTTCTGTTACAACTGATAGTACTGCATAGAGAGAATTAAACACTTGCTCCCTCCCTGACCAAATACCTGACAAGAAGCAACTTAATAGAAGAAGACCTTACTCGGGCTCACAGTTTAAGGGATACAGTCCCTAGCAACAGACAGTGGCTTGGAGCTGCTCAGTCTAGCTCTAAAAGGTAACTTGATAGCTTAGTATGCTAAGAAGCAGAGAGGTCAGACTTGAAGCAAGGCCAACCTCTCAGAGCTTACCTCTGCACCCTTACATTGCACCAAATATACACTAAATGTTAAGTTTTTGCCATCTCCCAAAACAGTGTCACTATTCAAGGAGGAACCAAGTCGTCAAACGCCTGAGTTCACAGAGCACATTTCATATTCAAACCATAACAAACAAAACAAAAACAATCCCACTGCCATGAAACTAAAGATGTATGTGAGCAGGTTACACACAAGGAATTGCCAGCTCTCTCGCCATGCCTTGGCAAGAGCAACTTTTGACTTTTACTTAAGATCCACAACCTTGGCTGAGGAGGTGTTCTCATTAACACAGTGCCAGCCTAGCAGGCACCCACTCCATCCCCACTGCTATGTAAACCGGCTGTGGTAGAGCACACCTGTGACCCCAGCGGAACCCAGTAGAGACCCAGAGAGGTCGAAGCAGGAGGAGATCAAGGCTATGGTCAGCTACACATCAAGTTAGAGGCCAGCCTGTGATACATGAAACTATGCCTCAAAAAGACAAAGAGAGAAAGAGATTCAACTACAGCTTTCTATCTGATTGCAATGTGGAAACTCCGAGGGCGCTGAGCACGCTCCCAGCTGCGGTGAAGCGTGCAGTGAAGGGTGCCCTGAGTTTGGCTTATAGGCCACCAGAGCCTAACGTGAAAGGGTGAGGTTCTACTTAGTATTTAGAAAAAGCCCATGCCACTTTGCTTCAGAAACACAGTACAGAGGCTGCAGAAACGACTGCATGATAGAAAGCATTTGTTGTTATTCCAGAAGGTCCCAAGTTCGGTTCCCACCACCCACCTCTAATGGCTCACAACCACCTGAAACTCCAGCTCCAGGAGTTCTGACACTATCCCCAGACCTCCATGAACAACGTTTGTCCATAGCTAAAAAACCCAACCAAGTCTTCCCTCCTATGAATGGGGCTTGAATATCACCGCAAGGCCAGTGGAACTTTAGAGTTTCCAATGCTGGGACAAATCAGACAGTGGCACACATTAAAAACCATGGCTCACAAAAAACAAATGGGTCTTCGTTCCACTGCCTTTCAAGCATGGATATATTTTCTGTTTCTTATTGGGCCAACGTGTTTCATGTTGCTTATGTCAGAGGGACTGCCCTGCTGGTAACATGGTGCTCTCTGACTACAGAGTGAAGTAGGATTACATCGACTTCCCAACTCAGGGCAATTCTGTAGCTGTTTCCTCGCGGCTTTAGCATCTTCATGCACCCATTACAAAGCTTATGAGGAGGATGGTTTCCTGAACTATGAGTGAGCCGCCATTTTCCCACTTCTTTGCTCTATCTCTGCTACCTCCCTCTGCTGATTCCAAGCGGTCAGTGCAGCCCCTCAGGCCTCCCGGATTCAGCAGTAGCAGAATAGGCATCAGAACTGAGAGCGGAAGGGGACTGATGATGATGGAGGGACTCTAGATGCCCAGAAGAGTTCAAGGTATGGGAAGCCTTTGAGCCATCTGCTAAACACACAACCAAACTAAAATGGAACCACTAAAGCATATTGGCTAATTGGTTGTTTTGTGTCTTGGTCAGCACGCCATAATGTTTTAATTCTATCAGCATTCGGTAAAAATAAGTACAGCCACCTGTTCTTTGTTACTCACGAAATCATTAATTTTTGTTCTATTTTTGCATATTTATTATATCATGTGCGTGCGTGTGCATGTGTGTGCGTGTGTGTGCGCACGCGCTCGCGCATGTGCCCACGTGTATGGAGATCAGAAGACAATCCCTTCTCCACCACGCAGGTTCTAGAGATCAGACTCAGGTTGTCAGGCTTGGCAGCAAGGGCCTGACCTGCTATACCATCCCAATAGCCCTGTGTTTTTCAGCCTGTGGGTTGTGACATGGTATGGGTTACTTATCATATATCCTGCACATCAGATATTTACATTACCACTCATAACAGTAGTGGCATTACAGTTATGAAGTAGCAATGAAATAATCTTATAGTTGGGGGGATCACGATAACGTGAGGAACGGTAGTAAAGCGTCTGAACATCAGGAAGGTTGAACTGGCCATTCTATTTCAAATCTTATTACCTGGCCACATATCAGTAGTCATGACAGGCAAACATGAGCAAAGTCAACCTCTCAGGCCTGGCAAGGAGAGAAACATGTCTGTAGGGTGTGAGATTCATGTGGGCTTGTTCACACTCTGAAGTTATGCTTGCAGGCATGAGCAAGCCTCTCTGGGGCTTGGATGGACAGGAATCCTAAGGGAAAGACCCTTGAATTCATAGGATCCCAAGCTCACAGAAATTCCACACCCTATTCCTAGCAAAAGTCGGAGAACAGCAGGTGTCGGGGACACTGGTTTTATGGCCACAGGGGTATCAATATGATAAAAGGCCTTACCTAACCTTTTTATCTTTATAGCAGTTCCCAGATTCTCCGAGAAAAGAAGCAATCCGGCAAGGTTAGGAGATAGTAATCCTACCCACAGGAAATTGGGAGACATGATTAAAGAAATTTTAAAACTGAGTATTCTTGCCCATCCAAGTCATGGGAATCAGAGCTGTACACATTATATATAACTCAACAAGAGGGCATTATCCCATAGGCTGACTTCCTCATCTTACTCTGCCCCACTGCAAATCCTATAGAAAGAATCTAAGTAGGTCCTTGCTACCTGGCTCTTGGTTAGATTCTGTGAATGCCCCCTAAATTAAATGATTTTTTTAAAGTACCAACAGAGCATAAAACATACACGTACAATATAGCTTATGAGTGTGAAGTAGAATTTACACTTAAACAATGTATATTTATGGTGTCCCTCTCCTTCCTGCGTTGGAGAACAGGAGCACTTCTGTATACTTAATCAGAACACATTTTAAATCACACCCATGCAACGGCCCTTGTGGCAATCCGTGATGGCCAAAGTATATAAAATATGATGAAGTTAAGGAGTTGCAGCTGAACCAACAATACATCCCCCTGGAAGGGAGACATTGAATAAATCTTCCCGGTTTTTTGATAGGCTATTAGTTCCCTGAGAGCTTCCACACATTTGACTGCACTTTTTTTTCTAGCTATAATGCTTTAAACAAGCTTTCACAATCGTAAATATAACATGGAAAAACGCAAAGACAAAGAATTAGCAATTAAATATGTCTCTGGTTGAGACTGGCCAATGAGCAGAACCTTCCTCCAAAGGGAAGTAGAGGATTACAAGGAAAGCCAGGCTAGGTGGAAATCTTTCTCCATCTTTTACTTCGTTCTCCATTTGTGTGGACTGAAGTCCTCACGTTAAGTCTTGCTTGGAGGTGTAAAGGCAACACCTGATAAAGACAGGATTGTTTCCTTCATCCAAGAGATAAATTACCTCCAGCAAATACATGAAGGAGAAATTCCAACCCGGCATGAAGGTCAACTTCAGTTTTATTTAAGTTGCTGTCTTGATCATAATAATCTGTAGTTCATTTATATAATAACCTTTGTGGGGATGTACTGTAGTATGTGTAGTGTGTGTGTGTGTGTGTGTGTGTGTGTGTGTGTGTGTGTGTATGTAACAGGCAAGCACACGTATGGATAGATGTGCGTGCCCGTTACACATGCATGTAGAAGACAGAGGTTGGCATCAGGTGTTCCCCTCTATCACTCTCCACAGTACTTTTTGAGGTAGGGTCTCTCTGACCCGGGGGGTTGCAGTTGAGGCCAAGCTGATTGATAGTGAGACCCTGGGATCCGCCCGTCTCTGCCGCCCAAGCTCTAGGGTCACAGATGTGCACCACCATGCCTGGATTTGACACCGAGGCTGAAGAGCAAAGCCCAGGTCTTCATGCGTGTGCAGCAAAGACTTAACTCTCTGAGCGGTCTCCCCAGCCCTATGTGTAGGATAGCTTTTTGATCCTGACCTTATTAAAATCCGGAATGGAAGAAGATGGAATTGTTGCAATTATAGAGAGGAGAAATAGGAGGCTGGCGAGTATAAATAAATAAAAATCCATTCAAGATATTTCCCTTTTAGGAGTTGGGGATTTAGCTCAGTGGTAGAGTGCTTGCCTAGCAAGCGCAAGGCCCTGGGTTCAGTCCCCAGCTCCGAAAAAAAGAAAAAAAGAGAAGGAAAGATATTTCCCTTTTATGGCATCACCAAAATGTTGTTGAGCTAAATACATAACCAAAATAAAGTGAAATTGCCGAAGTACATTGTCCAGTCAGTTCCTTGGTATCTCAGTCGGCTTCTTATAACATTTTAATTACTCAAACACTGGGCAAAATAGGTGATTTAAAACATGCTTTATTGATCAAAGAAACATTTGAACACCAACTTTCTGGTTGTACTCTTTTTCTTGTTACGATGGATATGAGTTAATTGCCTGATATGAAATACAGAAGAATTCAAACACTACAGCAGACCCACTGGGACTCAGGTGGAAGCCAGAAGTAAGTAAAAATGAAGCCCCTATAGCAAACTGAAATATTAATGAAAGACAGAATTCAGAATAGAGACTAACGCAGCTTGCCCCGAAGCACAAACTGAATACATAGTGTGGAGTTCAAATTAGTGAGGAGTGACCAGTGGAGCTGGGTGAAACGTCAGAAACAGCATGAGCTGGAAGACGCCAACGTCTCTTCCACGACAGGCACCGTCTGAGGGTAGCACTAAACACAACCAGCATTGGAACGAGAGCCCAAATCAGAACACAGGAACTGGGGATGGGACAAAGCTTACTATTCCAAAAGAACCTACCATCCACAGAGAGCAGAGAAAGGAATGGTCAGTCTAAGCCCTCAAGAGGGAAAAGCTGAGGGGCAAGGCCTGGGAAGTTGGCTTAGTGGGTAAGGGTGCTTTGATATGGAGGCATTCGAGCCTGAGTCCAAATCACCAACAGCCATGCCTTCTAAGATAAATCTGGGCATGACTGTGCGCTTCTGTAATCTCAGCACCGTTAGGGGACGGGGACAGGAGGATTGCCGGGGCTAGCTCCATGTTTAGTGAGAGCACCTGTCTGAAGGGATTAAGGCGCACAGTGACAGAGCAGACACCTGATGTCCTCCTCTGGCCTCTGTGTGCACACCGGCATATACATAAGTATATGTGACACAAATACTTGAGCCCTTGCCACTGTGAATTTCCTAGTCTGTACTATGGGAGCATGGGCCCATTGTGTTGCTCTCCAGTGTGGATTTTGGAAGACACTACCCCACCCCATTCCAACTACTTCAAGAAGCCTCTTCATTGTACGGCATTCTATGGCAAAAGCACACGGGAAATGCTGCATGTTCTCACCCCATCTGAAAGAGTCACGATGTGCGTTAGCACCATCACAGGTCTCATCCTTAAGAACTCTAGGGCAGGGCCCTATTTAAATGGCCCAGTGGTCAAAGGTGCCTGCTGCTAAGTCTGACCGCCTAAGTTTGATCGCCAGAACCAACACGGTAAGCAGAGAAAACTGCTTTCCCCCCAAGTGACATACAAACAAATACATAACTACACGATGTAAAAAGGGAATCTGGGTCATAAGTTCCACTCTGAATATCCCAAAACACTGGTCTAGAACACGTTTTCTGTGAAATATACATTAACTTGAACAACACCTTTCAAAAAACACTCGAGCGTGATTAGATAACATTGTTCCTAAGAGTCTCTGAGGAGAAAAGACTTAAAGCACAAACTCACATTCCCTCCTCACCGCAAGGCTGTCAAGTCAACAATGAGGCTCTCAACCCAGAGGTCCTGTGAGGTGATTCCTACTGATGATTATGGACACTGCATGTAAGCCACATCAGCTCTTCTAGTCCTATCTGAGGTTGGAGTCAGTGTTCAATCTATCTACACATCTATCTGCACATTTCCAGAAACATCTCCCGGGTCTTCATGATAATTCTTGACATGTAAGGCTTAATTATTACCAATCTCTAATGAAGACCCAGTGTATGATCTCATGAGGATAATCATTGACTTCTGAAGATCAAAAGATTCTCCCCTGTGTTTCCACAGCCAAGCTAACTTCCTAAGAGAAAGCAGTCTTACTCTCCTATAAATGCTTCCTCTGACGCAAATATTTATTGAGATGTGTTAAGTATTATGCCATCCCCCACAGAGAGTTTAAGGCCTGTTCGTGGAGATTTTGAAACACTTTTATTTGTAGTCAGAACCAGAAACGACGAGGGCTTGGTGATTTCAAGGGTGTTCAGCCTTCAGACGAGCCACAATGCTTGCACTGATTGTGGGAGTGCAGTTGTCAGAACCGCAGATTAAGACGTGAAAGACAGCGTATGAACCGAGGACAAGATAAAGCTCCTAACAGCATCCTGACGGAAGATTCAGGAAGACGACCATGTGGCCCTTCCAACCTGGAGTACATAAACTAAAGAACCACAAAAACAGAAAAACAAAGAAACCAAAGCCACGGATGAGATTTATTGCATGGATGGCTCTTCGAAGAGGAAACAGATAGTTTAAAAGAAGGATGTTCATCAAAAGATACAGGATAGTGCAAACCTAGACCATAGTTCAGTGACTGGTCCCTAGCCCTCATGAATTAACTCACTCCAAAATAGTCATTCCTTCCTCCTAGTCAACAAGGCACTTTGCCGGCATGGTGTTAAGGCTGTACAAATCGACCATATGTGTTAGAATTCGTTTTTAATGTCATGGAACCTTCAGGCTTTCCCTGTGTGGGGGTATGAACAGGAGCCTTTTCTCTCCCTGTTTCATCTGCTCTTTGACTCCCACCGCCTTGCTGTGCCGATATCACCATCATCACATCCCCAGCTTTATCTCCACCACCGTTTCATTTGCTCTCTGCCCCCATTAAGCTCTCTGCTCCAGATCCGCCACCGATTTCAATAGGAAAAACAGAGCGGATATCCCTACAGAACACTGTCGTCACCTCATAAGGCCTACAGCCTGGAACGTAAAATACTTCCGATTTCTCTGCTCTCCCTCAGCCTGAAAGGATTACAAGTAGGGCACTTAAAATCAAAAGCCAAGAGGGAGCAGACCATGACGCCGAAAGAGAAGGAGAAAGCAGAAGCCAAGAACCACTTCCAAAAATGGGAATGAGAGAGTCCAAAGTCTGAGTGCTCTAGACGGAATGTGGCATGGTGATCCGAGTGTTCTCACATGCAAAGACTGAGAACGAACCTGTGCTCAAAGCCACGACTTTGTCGCATGTGTAATTCCAAGACGCATGAGGGAAAGCTGCTAGGTTCTCAGGATTTCTCTAATATTACGTCAGCTGTCACCTAGGGAGTTGGAGATCTTCCTCCCAACACTCCAACAGTTCACATGGGGTCCAGGTCATAAGTGGTGTGTAATTCCTTCATTACAGATGCGGGACTTCCCCGTCAGCAGCCATGGGCTCTGCGCTTCCCTGTTGGTGCACATCAAGAGGACCCAAACGCTTCGTTACTGAGACACAGGAGTAACCTCAGGCAGAGTTAAATTTTTGAAGAGGGCTGCTCAAAAACACCCACCTATTTCCTCATCATGTACGCCACCCTCAAAGTCATGTTGTATTACTGGACTGGCCGGCTCATCTCCTGGAGCATGTACATGAGAGTCTACCACTAACTGCTCACCAGAGGGTGAGATCTGTTTTATCACCTCTTGCTTCTTAAGCAACACGAGGAGTGAAATGAATAGCCCTTTAATCTTGGGTTTAGATAGCAGCTTAGTGTTCTGATCCTACCCGCTAAGATGCCTGGCCACTCGCAGCTCTCAGCTTACTCCTAAGAACGGGCTATCGGGTGCAGAACTCATTCAAACCAAGCTTCGTATCCAGCCACACTGCCGCTGTTCTCTGAGATGCAGCTTCTCATTTACATTCCCCTAGGAGTGCTGAGAATCTAGTCCTGACTTCTACAATCTGTTTACACATCTAGAGAATTGCAGAATCCCAATATCCAAATTTAACAATTGAATACACACACACAATCATCATCATCATCATCATCATCATCATCATCATCATCATCATCATCAACAGCGAGACTTCTGCCTATCCTTCCTACATTGGTGAAAAGCCAAAAGTCTCCTAAACTAGAGAAACTCACAAACTTTCCTTGAATTCATCTTTCCTTGAATTCATTAGATCCTTTCCTTCTTACAGGAATAATTGGAGGAGGTCAGAAACAAATCAGGAAGCATGATCTTCCTCCACAGACTTTCTGTATCTGGTTAGACCAGATCTCACAAACCCAAAGGCCCACAGAGGCCAGGCAAGACAGTGAGTGAATGAACAGGCCAGGTAGAGAACACTAGCGGTGCTGGAATGGTGGGCAAGTAGGGAGTGTGGCAAAACTCCAATAAACCTAACTTTTCATCCCTGGGCAACTGTTAGATAAATAGGTCCAAGGTTTCTAGGTCTTTAGATTTTCACGAGGCTCCCCAAATCTGGACACTTTAATGTGAAGTTTCCCAATTTGTAAATGTTGGTAACTAATTAAAAACATTTCAAAACACTGTGCAAGCCAAAGAAAGCATGTCCACGGGCCAGATGTGGCCTGCGAACCATGGTTCACGAACTCTGTGATCGTCTCAAGAGCTATTTAAATTCACTAAGACAGTTGGGGTACATAAAGAAGGAAAGAGAAAAGCCGTAGCCTCCCAGCCCCGAATGGAAGTTTAACAACTTGCTTAGAAGCAAAGTCTGTCACCAGGGAAATGGTTTCGGGCCAATGGCCAGCCTGGATTGGCCCAAACCTACTGGCTTGACCATTGTTTGAATTTTTCCAAGATGTATTCTACGTAGAGCAAGTTAGAAAATGCAACTGGAAATCCTACTCAACAGCCTACCTGGGTGAGCAGATCAGTAACAGATGCGTGTGGCTCTATTCGAGTGTGAGAAGGTGCAAAGGCAGAGAGGATAGAGAATTTTAGGTGCCACTTTTCTCCAGGAAGAAGGGAGAAAAAAAAATTACAGGAACTCTGCGAGTGCCATACATTCATTCGGCTGATAGTGAAATGCAGTGAGAAAAAAGACTCAATTACCAGTCAAGAGCCTGGGGAGACAGAATGTTCCCAAGGTGTACACACACACACACACACACACACACACACACACACACACACACACACACACACAGTGATACCTGATAAGCCCACACTGTTCGAGTAAATAAAATTAACGCCAAGTTTCTCTCTGTATCTGTCTCCATTGAGAAACTGTCCAGACAGTCTCCTGGAAGACATACATCTGGGAATGCTGTACCGAGTACACCGAAGGGCACGCATACTCACCACGCTAAAAATTACTGTGTTCTAATTTACAGCTGTTAATTAAAAGCTGGGCCCCCCCAAGCCAAATGCTTCCATTTGACTTTTGCATTTCCCCCCAAAGGTAGTTTCCAACTTCTAAGAAAGGAACTGTGGCCTGCATGGGGCCAAAGCACAGAGCCCGGGTGTGCAGGCGAGGGATTTTTCACAGGCAGTCACGCCTCCTCCAAGCTGAGACAATACCCTGCATTCACAGGGCTCTCAGGAGCTCTGATATTATGCTGAGGGACAGGAAAAACCTAGACTGAATTGAGGATAAATTGGTATTCACTAAATGGCACTTCTGAATTTACTGCAGCCTTTGCCTTTGGAGAGAATTGCCAAGGTGCTCATAAAAGGAGAAATGATGAATATTCAGGATGCCTTTTGAATCCATTAGGCAGCTGGGATGAGGTCTCCATATGTAGACTCCTGTTCTTTCCTCAGGCTGTTAAGGAGGCTGCCAAAATGGCCGAGCGTAGGAACAAATGAACGCTGGGTTTGCCAGGGGCAGAAAGTCTAAACACCAAAGGTCAAGTCCATGGAAATAAACCTAGTTTAGGGGGTTTTGCAAAGGAAGAGCTCTATAAATTTTGGATCTCTGAATGCAATGAATGAGCAAATGCGTCTGTCTGGTTCTAGGAGCACTGACCAAAATAGAGCAGTGGCTTACACACCATACTGTCTGCGTTTGTTTCCAGGGATCTGATATGCTGCAAATAAAATTGTGTCCGCCCCACACAGGAAAACTCCAGACAACGTGTACAGGGACCTCCTTTCACTTTATCAGAAAGCTTCACTTATGGGGCGCAGAAACGTTAAGATTCTCTCAACGACTCTAGACAGTTGTTGCTCAGCCGGTTCAGGTCCTCACGCAGGCTAACTTGGGAGGAGTCGTGAGTTCTTTGTGCTAAAAGGACTTTTCAGAAGTAACTTAGCACAAAATGTCAAGCCCCGAGTACGTTGAACATAGATCAGAGTCGTTCTTTGGGAAACAAGAATGTTTCAGAAATGCATGTCACTTGGGCTTCCTTGCCTCTAAAATAAAGGAAGAAAGCCAAATTCAAAACTAGCAAATGTTCTTGCAAACTGTGGGCTGAGACCCTGGGATGGGGTGTTTGTCAGTGTCTGCCAGCCATTGGTAGGCTGAGAGAGAAGACTTGCATTAACGTTTTCCTTTAACATAGCTGCTCAACTACCACAAGTTCGGTCTGAAGAACAAGTTCAGGAAGATGCAGGCAAAAGGAAAGAATGGCCTCCCAGATCAAGGCCCTGGTGGAGTCAAACCTGGGCGCACAGAAACACAAGGGGCTGAGGGTAGGGGGACAGGAGATCAAGTGGCAAATGTCTCCAGCTATTTTGTAGGAAACACATGTACTCCTTAGGGAGGCCATGTGACTATCCCATGTACTAAATGAAGAATAAAAAACAAAATATCGTCACAAAACTCCCAAGTCCCTTCCAGAAATAACATTCCACGATTTTTATAATTCTTGACCAACCCTAGACATGAGGTGCACTTAAGGGTACCAAGCACTTTGCTTCTGTGTGAACAGAGGAGACGTCGGTAGTGGAAGGGTTACCATCTGATCCCAGTCCATAGTCCATCATATGATCTTTGAACCAGAGAGGACCAGAAACTCCCCCAGGAGAGGGGCAGAAGCCACCAGACCCACAAATAACATCTTCTCCATTTGGGGTGTTCTTAGTTAGTCCCCACATGCTCCAGAAGTGTTAGTCCCCCTCTGTTTCCTCCTCAGTCTCCACTCTCTCAGATGTCATCCAAGAATCTGAGCACAGAAACTAATAGAAAATGGGAAACTGAAGTGGGATCCCCAGCACCCAAAACAAAAATCTGGGCACAGCAGCACGCGACTGTACCACAGCGCTGAGGGGCACAGCAGAGGCAGATGGGTCCTCAGAGTTTGTTAGTTATGCGGCCTAACAGAAGGACAAGCTGCAAGTTCAGTGACAGCCTGTCACAGGGATTACGGTGGACATGTGATTAAAGACTCCCAAACATGAACCTCCCCTCCAAGTACACAGCCAATGTACACATACACACATACCACAGAGGGCGAGGCAGATCTGGGCTGAGCATGGTTGAGCATGGCTACAAGTGGATCAGAGAACAAGTGAATCCCTAGAAATTTGTGAGCCAACTGGTCTGGCCTACATAACAAACCAAGTTCCAGGCCAAGAAAAAGGGCTGTTTCAAACCAAAGGTGTAAGGCACTTGAAGACTGCACCCAAAGTTGTCCTTTGACCTCCATACATACTGTGTGCACATGTATACCTGTACCCACATACACTTGAGTACCAGTGTACAAGTACCTGCGTGCACACGTGCACACACACACAAATATACACATAAAGTTTTAAAACAAAGATAAGGAAAAGGAAAAACCATAGAGTGGAGAAGAGTGGAGAAAAGATGTGTGCAGATAGTGTATGTAATCACAGACTAACAATGTAGAGTTATCTTCTCTTTTAAAGGGCAGGGATGAACTTCTGGAAATAACCAAGACAGTTGTGACTAGAGAAATGCAAACTCAAGTCAAATGGGATCTCACTGCACAGCCTAGCAGGCACTCAGTACACTCCAGAGCATGAGAAACAGGGGCCACTGCTGTCCTTAGCTGATTGGATGACTCAGTAGAATGACTTTGGCTTTTCGTAGCTTCCTATATAACCAAACACATTCTTAACCATGCATCCCACTAAACCTAACTGTTGTCTCTTTAGGGTCTTCATGGCTGTGAAAAGACACCATGACTAAGGCAACTCTTATAAGGACAGCATTTAATTGGCTTACAGGTCTCAGAGGTTCAGTCCATTATCAACAGAAGCATGGCAAAGTCCAGCCAGGCATGGCACTGGAGGAGGAGCTGAGTTCTACATTTGAATGAAAGATAGACAGGAGAAGACGGTCTTCCAGGCAGCCAAGAGGAGAGT
The DNA here is from genome assembly GCF_011064425.1 of Rattus rattus. Lineage (NCBI taxonomy): Eukaryota > Metazoa > Chordata > Mammalia > Rodentia > Muridae > Rattus > Rattus rattus. The sequence continues at coordinate 62,789,911 of NC_046163.1, forward strand.
CTCCAATACCACTCCTACAGTGAAACTCTTCCTCCAACACAGCCACACCTACTCCAATGAGGCCACACCTACTAATGGTGCCACTCCCTGGGACAAGCACATTCAAATTACCACAGGTGAACTGGAAATTTATACTCAAATAAAAGCCTGGACATTGGTGCTGGGCAGATGGCTCAATGCATAAAGTATTCATATTGCAAGCTTAAGGACCAGGGTTCAAATCCCCCGCAACCATAAAAAATTCAAGTGGGCATGGTGGCCAGCTTGGAATTCCAGCACTCAGGAGGTAGAGACAGGAGATCTCTGGGCAAGCTGACTAGCTAGAGCATTCCAGTTGTTTCTTACAAAGGTAGAGGGATTCTGAACCGGTACTGAACATGTACAGTAGAGCTAAAAAACAAATCAGAGGAAATCTTACATAGATAATGAGGTCAAGTTTCTTACTGTTACAGAGAGAAGCTACAGATAATCAAGAGAAGATTGCTGAGACCAGATCAACTCTTAAAATAGAATCTGGGAGAGCAGCACAAGCCAGTGCTTCCATCACTATTCGTAGATCAGTGCAGAAATAATCCAGATTCCTGTGTATCCTTACACAGGCCGAATTACACAGACACTGTAACACTTCATTAATATTTATTCTCAGCTTGATAGGACCTAGAATTAACTATGAGGAGCCTCTGGACATGCCTGAGAGGAATTATCTAGACTGTGTTAGCCTCCTGCAAATCTGTAAGCGATTATGTTCTTTAGGTGAATTGATGCTGGGAAAAGCCATCCTAAAGATAGGTGGCACCACTCTAGGGCTTTGTCCTGACTGCCTTAAAAAGAAAAGTCCCCCTGTGCTCGAAGTTCAAACACAATGTGACCAGCTGAGAAGAGGCATACATCTCCCTGGGCTTCCTGAGTGTGGACACAATGTGACCAGCTGAGAAGAGGCAAACATCTCCCTGAGCTTCCTGAGTGTGGACACAATGTGACCAGCTGAGGAGAGGCATACATCTCCCTGGGCTTCCTGAGTGTACACACAATGTGACCAGCTGAGGAGAGGCATACATCTCCCTGGGCTTCTTGAGTGTACACACAGTGTGACTAGCTGTTTCAAGTTCCTGTTGTCATTGTTTCTCTACCATGAAGGACTTTCCTGGAACCTCGAGCCAAAATAAACTCTTCCTTCCTTAAATTGCTTTTCTTGGAGCCTTTTATCATAACAGAAGAGAAATAAGTAAGATACATGCATCCCTAACTCTGCCTGCTCCAAGATGCTAGAATTGCGACCACTCTGGGATCATGTCCATATCTAGATTTCTAAATGTTACTCTCCCATCAAAGGAGTCATGGACTCTTGGGAAAATGGCTGATTCTAGGGACACAGCAGACAAAACACAAGAAAGTCCTAGAGTAACTTAAAGTTTCAAATAATTAAAAGTGTGCTAAATAAAATTTTAAAAATAAATTAAAAGATAGTTACATATCAAAAGTATACTTATGCCCACACCAAAGGGCTTCCAATAGACTGAGGAAGAACTTAGGGCAATACTTTCCTAATGTGGGCAAACTCTAGTACTGAAAAAAAATCTCTCAATAAACTTATTATGAGCCATAAAAAATACCAATAGCATTGGATCGTAACTTCAAGAATAAAATAAATATCTATAAGTCCAAATTGGCATAAATGTATGAAGTAAATAAAAGAATGGAGAGGTGAATGAATCTCCCCACAGAGAAGGGAGGAAGAAAATAGAAAGTCACAGCCAGAAGCAGTAAAATGCATCTGTAATTGCAGAGATTCCCAAGGGTAAGGAAGAGTTTCACGAGTTCAAGACCAGCCTGGGCAACTTCACGAATCATTGTCTCAAAACGGAGCCCAGCACTGAATCCTTTCATCAAACTGTATCATGAACCACTGGGAAATTTTCTGCCTGTTTTAGGTGATGTCGAACGTCCAGGCAGTCCTCAGTCTCACGAAAGAAAATTCAATCTTCTAGGGTGCCATGGACCCAGAGTGAAAGAAGCGTCGCAGGTCATCTAAAGAGCTCACGTGACAAGGAAGTGCAGATCTTCATGAGCAGAGGCTTGAGGAAATGACCACAGTTCTCTGCTGCTTTCCCATGCCTGCATCTATCCCACTGTAATGTGGGAAATGGAGAAAGAGGAAGACTATTTCCTCATTCTTTGAACTTGAAGTTCCTCTACTAGATGGCTTTAATAAAATGCACCAGAAGCAACAGCGATGGGGCCCAGGTTTGGCTCCAGGAAGCCTTCTGAATTCTTCTGCTTTCTCTTAGGATGCTGCTACCCCATAGCCAGCACAGGCTCCTCTCTGCTGGATACAGACCACAGGAAACTAAGGCAAGCCACCCTGAACCAACAATTAGGGAGTCCAGGCAGGAGGGAGCCTAGCCCAGAGTGGCTAAGCCTGACTCAGCTGACCTCAGCAGAACTGTTCCTAGCCACAGACTCTTGTGCGAAAGGAGCAGCTGTTGTTTAAAGGGGCTGCATCTCAGGATTCCCTGTTACCCAGCAACAGCTACCTAGTAAAGCCGGGAGGTCTGAGATCCTTGGTCTGTTTCACGTTCCATTTTCATATTTCAACTTAAAATTCGTTTACTACAATGGAAGACAAAAACTTAGCTATATTATAATTCACTCCTAATGTCTACTCACTTCCCCGGCTCTACTTCTAATATATTTATGATGAATCATGCCTGGTGAAATTAATGTTCAATGCATGTGGGGCTGGGGAGACAACTTAGAGGGTAAGAGCTCTTGATGTTCTTCCAGAGGACCTGAGTTTGGTTTCCAGAGACCACACCAGGTAGCTCACAAGTGCCTGTAACTCCAGCTCCAGAGAAGTCAATGCCCAATTCTTACCTCTCAGGCACCTACATACATGTGGAACACACTGACCCAGAGACATAAATGAAAATAGAAATAAGTACTTTTAAAAATATGTTCAGTGATTATACCCTTGTTATATAAATGTTATTTACAGGTGACTTACCTAAGTTATGATTGTATTTTTTATTTCTTTTTTAATTAGTATGTGAAGTAACATGTTTCCTTGTGATGTTTTCACATAGCCTATGTGTTGAAACCCCTACATTCCTGTCCATCATCTCCCTATTCCCTCTCCCAGTTTGTCCCCTCTATACCTCCACTCTTTTCTTTCCCTTTTTCATGTCGCATGTGATAGGACATAGGGAAAGGGAATTGTATTGTGAGAGAGAGGCCACAGAGACCCCCAGGAGGCATTTCAAGACACAGACATCGTTAAGCAAGCCGTGACCTGAGACACTGGCATCTCTTTAAAAACCATGGAATTCATTGTTGAAACACCATTTAGGTCATAGAAACACAAATAGAAACAACTACCAAGAACTTTCCATCAGCAGCGAAAGGGTCACTTCCTCTTTTTTGGTTAAACACCCACCCAGAACACTACCGCTCCTCTTCAGGCAGAATTCATCGATAACCCATTCCAAGCAAGAACACCACCGCTCCTCTTCAGGCAGAATTCATCGATAACCCATTCCAAGCAAGACTCTTGAACTTCCATGGCCCTAGAGTTTTCTTTGGAGGGAAAGTGTAAGGATCTTTGGTCCTACTTGGGGTTGCTGGCTTCCTTAACCGACCCCTGCTTCCCTCCTCCTGCTCACTGGTCTACTCTTTCTCCTTCTTTCTTTTCTTTTTCCTCTATTTTCCCAAATCCTTACACACCTGAAAACCACACTAGTCCCTGTCCCTTCCTTGTCACAGCATATGGTCCTTAATGTTGGAGTATAAGGTATCCAATCACCCAGATCTTCTTTGCTTGGGACACTACATGGTGACATAATCAACAGTACCAAAGCCTGACCTTCGTTTGACAGGTCTCCAGGGAGGGAGGGACACTGTCAGGGAAACTGGTTTGCACTTTACATATTTCTCCTCTCTGGCCAGGCTATCTAGGAACATTGAGTTTGGGCTTTTTTTTTTTTCTATTTCGTTGTTATTTTTAATGCATATGAGTGTTTGTGGGGTTATATGTGTATAACCATATGCATGTTGTACCCGGGGTGACCAGAAGAGGGTGTTATTTCCTCCAAAACTGGAGGTAGAGTCAGTTGTAAAGCACCCTGTGGGTGCTGAGCATTGAACCTGGGTCTTCTGCAAGATCAGCCAATGCTCTAAACCACTCAGAGGCTCGTGTCCATTGGTGTTGGAGGAGATGGGTGAATAATCGTGCAGACTTGGGCCCCACCCTTTCTGTAACTCATCCCACTGACTAGCCATGGGATCAAAGGTTCCACCTCTCAAAACCTTCAGTTTCTTCACCTGTGAAATCATAATAACAACCTGGAATCTAAGTGCTTGGTGTGAGTATTAGATTTATGTGCTCAGTTCATCAACATCAGCTTCATGTCAGAGTAGGAGAGATGTACGAAGGGGGGAAAAAATCAGAGCATAAGATACAGGAGCCTCAGTAGACACAAGCTGCCTTTGTCACTCTCGACTCACCCCCCCAGCCTCACTCCACTGGCCTGCTCGCTGATATGTCCCTTCGTTGGCTGGTAACTGTCCATTTACCTCTTGATCTGCGTGCTGGACCTGAGTCTCTCAAACCTTCTTCCCAGCCCACTGAGCACAGGCTGACCAGAACCGTGGCCTCACCTCAATGACCCAATCCTGTTTCCTAATGGGGCCATTTGTCCCTCAAAATGATTCAATACATGGGGTAAGAACTCAGTGATGATTAGAAAAATTGAGGGAAGTGTGCAACAGGACATGGTGTGGTGACAGGCACATTCAGAACCATAAAAATGTGGCAACTAGTTTTGCCTTTTGTTCCATCCAGTTGTCTCATTTTGCAACTTTCTTGGAAGAGACTGGGTATTACTGGACATTATAATGAGGTGGACTTTTTTTTTATTTGCCCAGTCACATGGGAATCATGTAGAACTGACAGTGAGGAAATGATGTCATTCTTGATACAAAGAGAGGAAGTTGCTGAGAGAGCATAGGGTAGAGGAAGGGTACTTCAAACACCCGACATTGAATCATTATGCTTTTAATAGCTTGAGTTTGCCCTGAACTGAGGCCTCTGGGTAACCAATACTTTTTCTTACAGTTATATCTAGTTCCTAACTTCCAAATTCTTGATTGAGTGGGTTCGTTGCACCTACAAATCGCACAGTGATCTGGGACAATAAATACACATAAACAATGTCACAATAGATCAATGCCCAACATTTTGTCCATAGCTTGTAAGCCTCTTCTATATTTGCCATTTCACTGATAACTGGAGTTGTGATCAGGAGCAAAGAAAACAAAATCCCATTGCATTGTGATGTGGTTACCCCTACCCAGAACAAGATCCAACCGGTCTCTGCACCAGGCCCCACGCTGGATAATAATGACTTGTTTGCCATCTATCTGATGCCAACTGCACATGTCCTGTGTTAAAGATTACTCCTGGGAATACCTACCAACACTGACTGCTGTGGGACAGGACTTTCCATAGAAGGTGCCACACACATGTCTACTCATCCCAGACAGAGAGTCCATGACAAACCACAGCATAGATAGCACCCAAGTCCAGCTTGGTGAACCAACAAATCTTGTGGTGGTTGCTTACAGAAATATGGGTTAGGGGTTACTTACAGGAGGAGAAATGACTCAAAGACAGCTGCATTACCAAAGCCAACCCCAGCATAGGTAATAGCTCAAAATCTAGGAACCTGGAGCTCACTGCACAGCATTTAGGCAGCTCAACAGGTTAGAGAATGTACTTTCCAGGAGGTTCAGTCTCCATTCCATCCATCCTTGAAGATCCAATCACCTACCCAAGCTTCCAAGTTGGAGTCACCTGAACTCAGTGGGGAGTTTGTCTCTCTCTGCCCATCCCAAAAGTAGGACCCTCTTCCACTTTTCCTGTTATGACTAAAACAAAGAATGTTCTATTACCACTTTATTTCTATATCATAGCCAGCTTGGGCAGTGTTTATTTATGGTGCTATGATAAAATACCCTGGCCAAAGTAACTTAAGGAAGTTATTTATTTGGCTAACAGTTCCAGACATGGTCTGTGATAACAGGGAAGTCGTGACAGGAGCTTCAGCCGGTATCACATCACATCCACTGTCAAGAGCAGAAGCAAATGCAACCATGGTGCCTACTTGCTTGCTTCCTAGCTTCCTCCTGCCTAGGGAATGGTTCTGCCCATAGTATGCTTGGTCTTCTTACATCAGTTAACAGTCGTGAAATCCTTCACCAACATTCCCATTAGTCAACCTGTTCTAGATAATTTCTCACTGGGAATAAAAATCTCCCCAAGGTGATTCCAGTTGTATCAAATTGACTGTCAAAATTGACCGTATAGGCCTTCACAAAACTGGCCTAGTCTGTGTGGCCTAAGCAATAGAAATCCATTTCTAATAGTTCTAGGGCTAGAAAGTCCAAAATCAAAGTGTTAGTAGGCGTAATAACAAGCTGTTTCCTTGAAGTTTAGAAAGACACCTTGTTGTATCCTCATGTATCCTTGTCTTAGTAAGTATGTTCAGTCAAATAGCCAGACAGACAGATTTTCTTCTCTTAAGCTAACAATCCTATCCAACAAGGATACAAATTTTTACAAAATAATTTTATCTGACTTATGCTCCAAAACCTAAATTTCCAAATACAATTGCACCGGAATTTAAAACTTCAACCAATGAATTTGGAAGCATTCAATTCAGTCCATGACAGAAAATGGAAGACAAGAGAAGAAGCAAGAGAAGAGAACCTGCATTCACGTCACGTTCTGAATGACAGAGTTTTTACTGTCTCCTTGCCTTCTTAGTGGAGGCTACAATGCTTAGTGTAGCACCAAGGCCCTCTGCAGACTGTCTGCCTTTGCTGACCCTTTACCTCTGACCTCTGTGTGGAACACGTATGAAGTCTACTCTCCTCAGACAGCATCATCCCAGTCAGAACATCATCACCTTTGAATGGAGAGCCACTCTGGTAAAGGTACCACTGGAACCCTTCACAGACTCCATTCACAATTCAAACCACGGTTCTTGCAAGCTTCCTAACACGTCTACCCATTTTTTCACTGGTCCATCCATGCCGTGGTGAGGATCACAGAAGTCAGAGCTTAGGGAGAAAGTGAGTCTTCTAGTCACATTCACACATGTGAGTTCTCCCCTTCAAAGTCTAACGACACAGCCTTGTGGCAGCATCCTAGTGAGCAATATCATCACTTCTGTGCTGTAGGAGTCGATATCACACAGCGGGAGACAGTTTCTCAGACCGCTGACAGGCCCCAAAGATATACATATGGGACCTCGCCTCTTGAAATATAAGATTGTCACTCATTTGTGTATGGTTTTCTTCTTTCTATTGAAAGAAAGGACCTTTTCTTTCCTCCCAGTGACCTCTCAGATCACAACCTGAACCCCGCCCGACCACTATGAGAAGACCCAGGAGACCACTTCCGCCTAGGACCTAATCTACCTGTAGAGCATCATAGCAAAGACAACCGGTGGCATCTGAAAATGCTATGAAAATATCTATGCCCCTTGGACTGGTTGGTTACAGAAACTGAGTCCTGGTTGGGATGTTTTGAGGATTTTTCTTGTTTGGAAGGCAAGCGGGAGCTCAGCAGCCTCCAGGTCCTATAGACAGATAACACCATGGAGTGAGATATTACCTACCGGTCTCACGAGCAGCCTCCTGGTCCTCTGGAAAGAGAGCACGCGAGTGAGGTATTACCCATCTCAGCAGCAGCCATGACTCTCACAGGAAGCACACAGGCAAAGAGGAGAAAGAGCGAGACTGAAGAAGAGGGCCTGGGCAGGACTGGTGCTTCTGTTCTCATGATAAACTCCTGAAGAAAGAATGCCATGGAATGATGGTGGTAAGCCACAGACGCCGAAGTCCTGTGTTAGCCTAGAGACCACCGGCGAGTCGCTTCCATAACGTGTGAAGCCTTCCAGGTTAGTTCATGGTTTAGGTTGCCGAGGGAGCCGGTCAGGGTAGAAAAGAACAGAAAAGCACAGGGCTGAAGGATAGATTAGTTGGTGAGAGCTTAACACCATCTGGTCTGGATCTGCAACACCTGTGTAAAAAGGTGGGCGCATCAGAAGACACCGTAAACCCAGCTCTGGAGAGGCGAGGACGGGAAAGCCCACGGGGCTTGCTGGTCCACTACTCTTTACAACAGTGTGATGCATTATTATTATTATTATTATTATTATTATTATTATTATTGTGGGAAATAATTTAATAAGCTAGACAAGGGTGATCTCTGGTTTCTACATACACGAGCATACATGTATTCACACATATACATGTGTGTAGACACACACAGGAACGTGTATATGCACATAAACTATACACATAATATAGAAGACTTCAAGCAGTTCTGTAGACACAAAACTATGAAAACAAAAGACACACTAGAAAAGCCTCTTAGCACCCAGCTAAAGTTTATCAAGGGGGGGGGGAAGGAGAGAGAGAGAGAGAGAGAGAGACATAAGAAGGAAAAAAAATAAGTCAAGACCTCATCCAAAAACACAAGTTGGGGAAGGAAAGAACCAGCCACTCAATAATTTGAGGTGATGTCAGAGGAGATCTAAACAGCAGGCATCAGCAGAAAGAACGGGGAAACTTCTGGTACGCTGGCTTCATTGATACCCCATTTATCAGCAATTACTGGCTCCATTAAAGGCTGAGTTTACAGCAGACAGAGAAGCAGAACTTAAAATATGGCCCAGCAGATGGACGGAGAGTGTCGGTGATGCTGTATTTCAAAGGCTTGTGCAACACCCTTATCATCGAATGTGGAGTCAGAGAGGGAGCGAAGCAACAGGGGCCCGAGAGCCAGCAAATGATTTACTTGACCCTGGATGGGCAGAACCGACAGCGGGAACCTCATTAATTCCTCGGGTCATTCTGGAAGACATTAATTTGGTTTGGACTCACGACGAGGGGAGATTTTCCAGACGTACACCAGGAATTATGAAATCTCCACGGCCGGAGAAAGTATGTCCAAATCACTTTTTGCATAAATCAAAGTGACTTCCTGAAGAAGGATAACATGCTTAATCAAGGGAGTTATGAAACTCCTCGTCCTTATTAGACAGAAAATATAACAGTATTTTATTTGGTTATCAGTTCTGGAAGAGAGGGGGTTGTCTTCTTCCTCTTCCCCCTCCTTTCACTCTTCTCTTGCCAGCAGAGCAAAGCTCTTCTTTAAACGATGGTAGAAGCTAGATTAGGAACATCAGCTCCTCTGCTCTGTTCCTATTTCCAAGTTGGCACACACATGGGGCAAGCGTCTCTTGTGAGCCTGAACCCAGACGCCAGCACGCATGCCCCCTGCTTGCCTATGCCTTCTCAGTACTAAACAAACACATCCCTATAAATAACACTCACCGTGACTGGTGGCTTTAGTCTGTGTGTTGCAGTCTGTGTGTTGAGGAAGTCTGGGAAGGAGGCAACTTGCATTGAATTACTAACTGTATAATCCTCACCAGAAAAACAGCTCTGTTCTCTTTCCAAGTCCGCGTGAGTCGACACACAAGCGTGCGTAAGAAGAGCTAAAGTTCTTTGGTCCTCCAAAAAAGTCACTCCTAATCCTGTATAATTTAATGACCAAAGCTGTGCCGTTTTACAGGAATCTGGCTTCTTGATGCCATTGTTAACTCGGGAAGAAATAGGTGTGGAAAAGAGTTTGGTTGGGATGAAGTGTTTAAATCCAGAACGAGGTAGCCGTTCTAGTTGTTTACAGCACAGAGTCACTTTTGGGTAGGAACACTGACAGACTGGTTAAACTGTTCAAAGTGACCAGGAGAGGGGGGGGAGAGAGAGAGAGAGAGAGAGAGAGAGAGAGAGAGAGAGAGAGAGAGAGAGAGAGAGACTGAAGTGAAGTGCTAGGCCATGTGCGTTTACCTGGGCTTTTGATGCACACAAGTCCCCTTCTTGATGGTATCTTTCCTTGTAAAAGATGCATTCATCACGTTTAAAGCGAGGTTATCTCTGGCCGAGGAGAACATGCATTAGTATGCTTTACTCACTCTACCCTGCACACTCCCTATCAACAACCGTCTGCTTGAAGGGAACTGGGGGACGGGGATTAATCACAGGAAGAGACAACTTAAGGGAGTTGGGCTATAAAATGGAATTCATTAGTAAGCCATAAATAGCATTACAGCCTATCCTAGCCTTCCCTGGCCTCTGCTTTCTTACCCTGAGGCTGAGGCTGCCTTGGCTGGTCATCTCACGGATTAAAGTCACCCCTCGTTCCCCATGCCCCTAGATCTGTGGTGCTGCATGTAAGGGAGTGACTGCAAAATTACATGCCATGGAAAAATGTTTGCTGAAGCCTAGAAGAGCCCAGAACAGTTTCCCTCAAGGCCACCGTCCTCCTTTTCAACCCTGATACTTAGATCTACATACATCTCCTCACTGGGACTATGACATCTGAAACAGAAAAAGAACACAAGTTCCAGGTCATTGTAGTCATGGGTTTCCTGGCTCTGGCACATCTCAGTCTGATGACCTTGACTGAGTCACTCAACTTTCCTCTAAGCCTGAGTTTTCTCAGCAGTAAAACAGACAGTGGACATGCCCAGCAGAGGGAAACAGGGGTAGCAGGGCTAGCGTTTCTGCTGTGCCTCCCTCTGAAAAAGCGATCCTAAAATCCAGCTGTAAAGGGGGTCCTTCCAAATAGTAAAGGTAATTTACTACAAGTGTCTTGTCATCTCAGGATGATAGGAAACATAGCTGAACTTATGTGTACCCCTAAGCCTCACCAATGTGTACATTCACCAGGACCCAATGGTGGTGACGTTCTCTGACAGATACACAAATTGAAAATGTTATTAAAAGATGTCAAAAGAGACTGAAGATGGAACTCCGTGAGAAAACGCTTACCTATCATGTGAAAGACCCTGAATTTAATCCTCAGTGCCAACAAAAGGATTAAAAAAATATTAAAATGCCGTCTCCTAATTTCCTAGTTAAAGGACAGTCACTTCCTTTCTGAGAACAGAAGGAAGCCATGTAGATTCACATGAGCCTTAATTTCCTCTTTAAATACCTAGAAGTAGGCTAAAGATGCAGATCCATGGTGGAGGACTTCTCTGGAGTGTGTAAGGTCTAGATTCATGTTCTAGGATTGGGGGTGGGGGATTCTGAAATTATTGGTGAGATGGCTTTGGGCATGAGTGGGCTGGTGCTCAGATTTCCGCCCCCCCTCGGGCTGGTGAAATGATGCAAGTCAAACTTACACATACCAAGTTAGTCTCTGCAGAGTCTCCACATAAACCATTGGGAGAAGGCTCTCCAGCTGCTACCTTTAAAAGCAGTGTGGGGTATCCGAATCTAAAACTGGTTAAATGCAGAGGACTTAAAATCAAGAACTGGAACATAGAAGGATGCAGGGGTGCTTTCTCCATTAAGGCCATCATTAAGGTTGTGTCTGTGTGTGCATGAGTGTAGTGCACATGTGCAAGCATAGCAGCACCTGGGAAGTAAAGACAAGTGGATCTCTGTGAGTTCAAGGCCAGCCTGGTCTACATGTGAGTTCCAGGACAGCTGGAGCTGCATAGTGAGACCCTGTCTTGGGAAAAACAAATAAACAAGTCCTGTAGTTGACTTCCACAGAAGGTAGCTTGGAGAAATAAGACTAGTCTACTGTCAACATCTCTGTGCACAGCTGAGTTGCGTGTTATTTCTAAGTCCCTCCCCTTCATCAGTAAAATAATCTGATTTATAGACGAGATTAAACCAGTCAATATGTTCAAAGCAATTCTCTCAAAAAAAAAAAAAAAAACCTCAATAAATAACCACATGATTGGGGGAAGAGGCGTTTGGGAGATTTATTGCTGATACCTGAGATGATTCCTATTGCTGAAGGCATCTGATCATACAAACAGGATTTTACATTATATAATCAGGTAGCTCATTAGTTATTTTCTTCAAATGTCAATGTCTACCCATTGCTTATGAAATCCAAGATGTTTTATTTAACTTACATTTTTTATTAAAACAAAGACACAAGCTCCTGGTGTCAGCCTGGGAGAGTCGAGGCTGGGCAACTGGTAAGCTTTCACAGAAACAACACAGAAGTGCCCAGCGCTTTAGCCCTCACAAGTAAACCACAAAAACATTTTCTAAATTCTTCTAGTAAATCATTAGAGTATCTCTATTATAGTTTTTCATAAAAGCCATGCTTAGAATAAAATATAAATTGGGAATATATCAGCATATCAAAGGGGAAAATGACTATTAAAACAAAATAACAAAGGTTGGCAAAGATGAAGAGAAATTAGAGCCAGTAAGTACCATGGGCACTGGGGATATGACATGATGTAGACACCATAAAAACAAGGCAAAGGGCTTAACAATCTAAATAGCACACAGTCCAGCCATCCTGTGCCTGACTGTGTACCCCAAAGAACTGGATTCGGGGTCTTGATGTTTGCACTTCTATACTCATAGCCGCTCTACTCGCAAGGCCCAAGGTCAAGTTATGCCACTGTGTGTCGGCAGATTAACGCTGACATATATGCTACAAGCATAATATATACACGTGCGTGTGTTATTATTCTTTTATTGCTGTAACAAAACACCTGATAATGTGTGAGGGCACGGTCTATCACGAGGAGGGTGCGGCGGCAGGAGATTGAGGCAGCTGGCCATGTTGCATCAATGGTCAGGACGAGGACAGCAATGAATATAGATGTGTGTGTGTGCATGTGCATGTGCATGTGCATATGTGTGTGTGTTCTAATAGTTTGGGGGTTTGTTTGTCTGTTTACATTTATTTATTTATTTATTTACTTACTTACTTCACATCCCAATCATGGCCCCCAACCCTCCTCTCCTCCAAGTCCCACCCTTGCAAGTCCCTCCTCCCATTATCTCTTCCCCTTCTCAGGAAAGGGGACGCACCCCCCCATACCACCACACCCTGGTACACACCACATTCAAATAGATGGGTTTCTTTCTATAGTCTTGAACCCAGCTCATGGATTGATACGAGCACATGCAAGATGCACTTCTTAACCCAATTAACTCAATCTGGAAACTCCTTCACCAAAATGGCCAGAGGTCTGTCTCCTACATGATCCTAGAACCTGTAAAGCTGACAAGATGGACCATTAGAACATACAATGCACGATTATCGAGCCTTAAAAAGGAAAGGCGGTTCTGACACCTAGGACAAGGACGAAGCTTGAGCACGTACTGCTCTTACTATCCAGTGGTGAAAATGCTGGTACAGCATGTGTAGGCTCCCTTGCTGGGGTACCTATGGTGGTGAGATTCCTAGAGAGGACGGTAGAAGGGCAGTTGCAAGGGGCTGGAGGAAGGGGATAGAAAAGACTTTATCTTTGGGGAGGTTCTGGGGATAGGATTCCATTGCTTATCTCCAATTGACCTTGTGATTCTCCTGCCTCAGACGCCGACTGGGGGTGATCAGAGGTGTGACCCACCATACCCTAGTCTAGCTAGGAAGTGTGTAAGTGTGTATGAATGTATGGGTTTGTGTGTATGTGATATATGTGTATTTGTGTATATGTGTGTAGGTATGAGTGTGTGTGCATGTGTGTGTGAGTATGCATGCATGTTTATGTGTTTAAAGTGTGTGTGAGTATGTTTTGTGAGTATGCAGGTGTGTGTGTGTGTGTGTTACTAAGGAGTAAATTTATAGCTTCAAGTAGGCGAAGGAAGTGAGAGCTCTACCATGAGCATAGAGGAGGGAGAGGAAGACAAGGATGGGGACAGAGAGGGGGGGAGGAGGAGAAAGAGGAGGAGAGGGACGGAGGAAGAGGCAGGGGAAGAGGAGGGATAAAAGCCAAAGGATCAAGAGAACCATGAAGAAGACGAGAAAGGGAAAGACAGAAGGATCAGGAAAAACCAGGTAGAGCAAGGAAGAAAGGTATGCTTCTAGCCTAGATTCTGAAAGTGACAGCTAGCAAGACTGGGGATGGGGAGATCAACAGAAGCTGGGTTGATTTGAAAGGAAAGCAACACTAATGTTCCCAGAGTCCCCTTCTGACCTATTTGCTTTCTGTCTCTATGAAGGCAGTGACCAGAAGTGGCTTGGGACAGCAGGGGGCTGTACTGTCTCATCCTGTAGTTCACAGTTCTTCATGAAGTCAGGATAGGAACTCAAGGAAAGCAGAGGCCATGAGGAGATGATGCTCATTAACTTGCTTCTCCTGGCTTGCTCAATTCTATTATTACACAACACAGGACCACCTGCCCACAGCAGTCTAGGCTCCTCCACTTGAATTATTAATCATGAAAAATGCCCCAATAGCCTTACCTAGAAGCCAATCTAACAGAGATGTCATCTCAGTTAAGGATCCCTCTTCCCAGATGACCCTAGCTTCTGTTGAGTGAATAAACTAACCAGCACATCCTCCTAGAACACATCAGAAAGGAGAAGCAAACAGGCATGGCTGTCATGGTGGACAGGAGGCCCTGGTCCTTCGTGCACCCAGGTTCCTATGCTAGACCATGTGGGACCAAAGGACCTCTTCCAGTCCTTTTGTGCAAAGCAGAAATCTCACCAAGAGCTTTCTCTGCTCATGGAGTAACCAGAAGCATTGCTTTGGGGTTGGTATCTTCACCTCTGGGTTGTCAAGGAGACAGCTGGGGCCTGGAAAGGGAAATAGATGATGCCAGGGTGCCATTCCAGAGTGTCAGAGGACAGGCTCCACCCCAGCCTTCCAGCTCCAACACCATGCTTTTACTGCCGTCGTTGAATGTGAAAGCCCCCATGGGCGCATGTGTTTGAACCCTCCTAGAACACTGTAAAACCTTTAGAAGGTAGAACCTTGCTGGAGGAAGTGAGTCAGGCCCTACTTCCTGACTATAGATGCAATGTGACCATTGTCTCCCACTCCTACCATCATGTCTTCTGTACCACATTGGAAACGGCCCCTCTCCCCTTAATTTGTTTCTTCTTGGGGAATTTGGTCACAGCAACAAGGAAAGTAGATAGCGCAGTCACATTCTGTTAAGGTTTGTTTTGTTTTTAAGCATGTGCACGTGTGTGTGTGCTCCTAAACAGAGGTGCCTGAGGAGGCCGCAGGCATCGGATACCCTGGATAGGTGGTTGTGAGTTGCCTGACATGGGAGCTAAGAACCAAACGCAGTTCTGCAAGAGCAGCAAGTGCTCTTAACTGCTGAGTCATCGCTCCAGCCACGAGTCCTGTTGAATATGTCATGTCGTTTGACAGCAGATCTCTAGGCACAAGGAACCTTTATCTCTGTAACTCCCAGACTCCTTCTATAAGAGGGCCACTACAGTCACCTGGGAGAAACCCAAGACCGGTGACAGAGGCAGCCTGTCCACCACCCGCTCCATTGCCCCTCCTGTCTCCTCACAACTAACATGACGTATTAAGAAGAGTGTTTCTGAAGGCAGCTAAATGAGAGCGATGAGGAATGCTCTATTTTGGGAAGACAGCCTGCAGCTCACTCTTCGACAGGATGTCTGTGCCTGCTTATTAATGGAATAGACTAACTGAAAGCCTGTGTGGGCACTGGAGTTATCCTGCACTGAGTGCTGAGGACCAGAATGACTTCTGTTCTCTACAGTCATTGGCGTCTCTTGGAGCCTTTCCTCCATTCTCACCCCAAAAGGGAGGCCCCTCTATAACAAGAGCGATGCTACAATGGGGCTGAGCTAACTTTCGCCATCATCTGTTTTTTAACAGTAATTAGGTCAGAGCCTCATTGGGCATTCTGCACCAGTCCAGTCTGCAGTGAGTGGCTCCCATGCTGGGCACCCTGGCAGCTCTTACTGGCCTTTTTGCAACCATGTTATCCACATGAGCTGAGAGAGAAAAGCCTGCTGCAGATGCCTAGTCAGACAATTACAGATGTGTAGGCCTCTCTTCTGTCGGCCTATTCGGAACAAAGATCTGCCGAAAGCTGGCTCTGAGCTACTCGTCTTGTGGCTGTTGTTATGTGGTAACATTATTACAGACAGACCAGCCATTCACAGTAGCAGCCTTCCTTGACAACTACAAATTCTACCTGGTTTTATTTTTTATGTTATTGTTGTATTTATTTTTGGTGGTGCTAGGGATAGGACCCAGAGCTTTCTGCATACCACTGCTCTGTCTCTGAACTCCCACCTCATGCCCACTGTCTGTGTAGTGTCTCATAGTCACCTAAAGCCGATACATTAGATGGATTTTAATTTTCATGAAACAGGGGGAGGGGAGCAGGAAGCGTGCAAACTATTAATGTTTTACTTATTCTAATCTTATGGAGCAACTCCAGGTTCCTGCCCTGTGGACCACACCCTAGCTTTTGGCAAATGTTCACTGTCTTGTCTTATTTTATTAGCCCTTCATGTCGGTGCACAGCTTCTCTGGACACACACAGCTCTCTCCCCGTGATCCCTCTTTGTAGCTCCCACATGAGAAGTTTGCAGTGGTTCTCTGAGTTTTCTAAGTTTAGGTCTTTGTCATGCTGGGAAGTACTGCGACTCCCTGGAGCCCTGCCTTCCAGGGTCTCCCGGTCCTACTGAATCGAAAGCATTAAAAAGTTACAACTCAATTGGTCACAAAATCCCCAGCCCTGCGATGCAGCTTATCTGTGAGAAAGGAAACTAGGTCTGCAGCAGAGACCCAGACCTTGTATCGCAGAAGTAGCAGTAAATTAAAAGGAGGAAGACGGGCTGTGGAGGGGTGGGGGGAGAAATGTTGTTTATGGGGTCTACAGAGGGTAGTTAGTTCTAGGGGGAAAGGAATACATACAGAGATAAAGGGCGTGTCAATTTTTATTTTTCTTTGTCATTTAAAAATTTGTATTACACTTAATTTCTTCTGTGTGTGTGTCTGCGTGTCTCTGTGTGTCTGTATCTGTGTGTGTGTGTATGTCATGTGATGTGATATGACACGTAATGACATATTTTAGAGACCAGAGGACAGCTTGCAATAGTCAGTCCACTTCTTCTACACTGTGGGTCCCAGGGTTTGAACTCGGGTTGTCAGGGTTGGCCACAAGCACCTTTAGCTGCTGAGCCATCTCGGTGTCCATCCCTATCCTTTTTTGAATATCCAAAAGTAGTTGCAAGGATTTCTAAATAGAAAAATAAGAGAAAAGAAGAGAGAAGAGGGAAAACGCAGACCCACAAAGCTGGGCTCCTACATTCTCCAGCCAGAAGCAGCAGACCCAGCTCCTTACTTCACACCCACGGCATCAGGACAAGACTCACACCTGGAGGCCTCGCTCTCGGGGGCCTCGCTCTGGGAAGCTCTTAGCGTGTTTTTAACAAGAGGCTGCCCCACTTTTGTCCTCCTCCAATGACGTCTGCACACCTCTCGAGTCTGCGAGCCCCGTACGTCCCATCACAGCTGTACCTACAGCTCGACACATTTGTGGATGAAAATATCATGTCACAATGTCCAAGTTTGTGCTTCCCTTTGTATCCGTGGCCTCAAACTGCACTTTGTCAAGAGAAGGAGCTTCCAGTTAGACACGAGACATAGAGAACTCAAGCCAGCAATCTTACCACCTTGAAAGCTGTTGTTCTCATTCCTTCGATGTGTACAGATGCGCGCGCACACACACACACACACACACACACACACACACACACACACACACACACTTCTTTCTCGTGCCTCCTTCAGCTTCTGACACCTTCTGAGAAAAACAAAAGGTAACCAAGACAGAGTGAGGACAGGATGGTCAGGGCTGAGTGGCAGTTCTCAAGATTGGTGAGAGGAAGTGGTCCCTACTCCTGTTCCAATCTCAGAACCAGAAAAGAGGGAAGTGGCTTGTGATTTATCACCGCTCCTCACCAGAAGTCACTAAGTTTGGAATTTTGCTCATGATTTAATCCACCAAACAAGAACAAAGGTCTCTACCCTCTGGTTGTCACAGGGCCGACCTTGCACTCACTCAGTAGCAGACTGAACACCTGCACGTGCAGGCCTAGAGGTCGCGAAGTGAGAGGGTAGGGTCTCCCTCCTGTAAATAGTCACAGTGTCTGGGAAGAGAGCCAGGCACAACAGTGGGGTGGGGGGTGGCACCTCTGCAGGTGGGCAAAGAGTGCTGCAGGGAAGGAGAGAGATGGGTGTCAGGAAAGATGCTGTGAAGCCACGGTGGGGAAAATTCTTCCAGGCATCAGGGAAACAGCACATGGCAGAAGCAGGGGAGAATATGCTTTATGCTCCTGTGCTGGGCCGTTTTATTTAGTTATTCTGTCTTTATAAAACATCCACAAGGCCCATTTGTGTGTGTGTATGTGTGTGTATACACATATATATACTACACATATATGCATGTGTGTACACATATGTATATACACATATATACACTTTATACACATATGTATGTACACATATATACACTATATATACATATATACATGTGTGTATACATATATATACTATATACATGTGTACACATACATACACTATATATATGTGTGTGTCTGTGTGTGCGTGTGTATGTGTGTTTGTGTGTGTGTGTGTGTGTGTGTGTGTGTGTGTGTGTGTACATGTATCTCAGTAGGATCCCAGAAGGGAAATCAATGTGGGAAAGAATACAAAGCATTCGAGAAATCAGGAGATGACTCACAAGCAGATCCATGTCTATCAGGTCAACTAACATGTGGGTTGAAACACAATAGAAAATGCAGAGACGAAGATAGACTCAGAACAATCAAGACTACCAAGAAATAATTGGAGCCATAGTCCAGAAAGAAACAAAAGGATGTGCACAGAGAAGGAGCCCAACACAGGGACTCTGGGTTGGAAGGTAAAAGTAAGTAGAGGCGTGAACAAAGAACACAACAGAGTGTGTGTGTATTCTGTCTGCATACATGTATGTGCACCATGTGTATCCCTGGTGCCTGCCGAGGCCAGAGGAGGATGCCAGATCCCCTGGATTAGAGTAACAAACAGCTGTGTGTGTGTGAGGGCTGAGAATCAAACCCCAACCCTCTGCCAATGGAGCAAGCGCTCTAACCCATTGACCCTCCTGCCTGTTTCCATACCAGCACCATTGAATTTGTGTTACTATTGCTCTATAGTGCAGCTTGAAGTCCGGGATAGTGATAGCTCCAGACATTCTTTTATAGTTCAGGGTCTTTTAACTATCCTCGGGTTTTTTGGTTTTTGTTTTGTTTTGGTTTGGTTTGGTTTGGTTTGGTTTGGTTTTCCATATGAAGCTGGAAATTGCTCTGTTCTATGTCTATGAAGAATTGCGTTGGAATTTCGATGGGGATTGCACTGAATCTGCAGATTGCTTTTGGTAAGATGGCCATTTCACTACGTTAATCCTACCAATCCATGAGCAAGGGAGATGTCTCCACCTTCCGAGATCTTCTTCAATGTCTTTCTTCAGAGACTTGAAGTGCTCGTCATACAGATCTTTCCCTAGCTTGGTTAGTGTTACAACAAGGCATTTTATGTTATTTTGTGGCTATTGTGAAGGGTGCTGTTTCCCTAACTTCTTTCTCGGCCTATTTATCACTTGTATAGAGGAAATCTAGGGATTTCTTTGAGCTAAGCCAAAACCATACAATGGAAAAGAAAGAGCATCTTCATCAAATGATGCTGGTCTAATTGGATGTCTATATGAAGAAGAATGCAAGTGGATCCATATTTATCATCCTGTACAAAACCCAAGTCCAAATATATGAAAGACCTTAACATAAAACCAGACACATTTAATCTATTAGACCAGAAAGTGGGACATAGCCTTGAGCTCATCGGTACAGGATATGACTTACTGAACCAATCAATGGCTCTGGCTCTAAGATCAACGATTGATAAATGGGACCTCATGAAACTGAAAAGCTTCATTATCAGGACAAAATGACACCCTACAGATTGGGAAAAGATCTTTACTAACCCTACATCTGATAGAGGTCTAATATCTAAAATATATAAAGAATTCAAGAAGTTAGACACTGACAATCCAAATACCCCAATTTAAAAATGGGGTACAGAGCTAAACAGGGAATTCTCAGCACAAGAATCTCTAATGGCTGAGAAACACTTAAGAAAATGTTCAACATTCTTAATCATCAGAGAAATGTAAATCCAAATGACTCTGAGATTCCATCTCACGCCCATCAGAATGGCTAAGACTAAAAACCCAGTGACAGCACATGCTGGGGAAGTTGTGGAGCAAGGGAAACACATTCCTCCATTGCTGGTGGGAATGTAAACTTGTACGACCACTTTGGAAATCAATTTGACAGTTTCTCAGAAGATCGGGAATAGTTCTTCCTCAAGACCCAGCTATACTACTCCAGGGCATATACCCAAAAGACGCTCCACCATCCCACAAGGACACTTGCTCAACTATTTTCATAGCAGCTTTATTCATAATAGCCAGAAACTGGAAACAACCTAGATGTCTCGAAACTGAAGAATGGGTACAGAAGATGTAGTGTATCTACACAATGGAACACAACTCAGCCACCAAGACCAAGGAGATCATGAATTTCACAGACAAATGAATGGAACCAGAAAGTATCCTGAGTGAGGTAACCCTGACCCAAAAGGACATGCATAGTATGCACTCACTTGTAAGTGGACGTTAGCCATCAAGTACAGGACACCCATGCTATAATCCCCAGACCCAAAGGATCCAGATAGCAAGGAGGGGAAATGGAGGATGCTTGAATCCTTCTCAGAAGGGGAAACAAATATACATTGGAGGTCCATGGAAGGAGGGTGTGGGTGGAAGAGAAGATGGGGAGGGGAGGGGGGAGGGAGGATCATAGGTAAGAACACTGTGATTGGCATGGCCAATTTGGGGGACATGAAGCAAGAAAATTGAGATCTGCATGGAATCACCAAGGTTAACAATAAGAAGAGCAATAGATCCATGCTCTTTGTGACCTAAGAAAATGGACGCTGTTGAGGATTGGGAATCCATCTCAAACGCATGGAGAGCTTAGGTTCTTTGTGCCTCCCTCCCCCACCCAGAATCCTCCCAACATGTGCTGAGCAAAGGGTTTGGGAGCACAAAGCACCAGTACCAGTCCTTGAGAGTTCATAGCAGGCTACTGTGTGTCCTGGATGCTGTCTGTCCACTACAGACTGAGTGTCTGCTCTGCAGCCCTTGATCCTACCCTTTCTTTCCAAACCCTTCCCTTTTGCAATGGAAATAAGTATTCTGCAAACACTCAGCTATTTTGCCTTGGGATTGCATGACTTGGTTTTTTTGTTTTGTTTTTGTTTTTGTTTTGTTTTGTTTTTTGTATTTACAAGGGCTCACAGCTAACAGCTTGCCTTGAGTTTCAGAGTAGATATTAATGATATTTCAAAACACCCCGGAACTGCTAAGACTGAATGAACTTCTCACATTGTTAAGTAGTTATGAGTCACTGAAGGTCAGGGGTAGAATGTCATCATGATAGTCCGTGTCAGGGATCAGTTAGACATTCCTGGGGAGAGAAATCTCAGTTGAGGGATCGTCTCCATCAAATTGAGCTGTGGACATGTCTGTGGGGGTGTGTTCTTGATTACTAATTGATGTTGGAGGGCCTGTGGTGAGTAGTACCAATCTTAGGAAAGTGGGCCTGGCCCACGTAAGGAGAGTGGCTGAACGTGAGCCTGGAAAGGAGCCAGGAAGCAGTTCTCCTCCAAAGTCTCTGCTTCCGTTTCCGTTCTGGGCTCCTGCCTGAGCTCCTGCTTTAGTTTGCCTCCATGACGCACTTTAACATGAAAACCAAATCAACCTTTCCTCCCCAGGTGGTTTTGGTCGGTATTTTATCCCAAAATAGAAGCAAAACAGGTCAGTCATGGTTTGGACTTGAAATGCCCTCCATAAATTCCCATCTCCTACTGACGGTTTTGGAGCCTTTGCAAGGTAGGTGTCTACCTTGAGAAAGTGAGTCACCGGAGTGTATCGCTAGTGCTCTATCTTGTTCCAGGAACCACCTTTCACTTCCTGGATGCCATGAGGTAAACACCTTTGCCTCCCTCCCCCATTCCCTCTTCACCAAGATGCCTGAACTCACCACAGACGCCAGAAACACACCAACCAGAAAGTGGTTGGTTACTCCTACAGCGGCCTCACCACTATTAAATGGAAAGACACAACTCGCCTAGCAAGTTGGTAGTGTAGCATGTGAGTAGAATTGCTGAGGACAGTTATCTCCCGGCAGCCTATACGGCGCCTTCCAGCACTTTGAGGGAGGAAGTCTCAAGATCAGATTCAAGTTGAATTCTCTGTGTTCTGTGACCAAAGCATGTGGCGTCTTCAGCAATAGGATCTTTGTTTAAATAAGGATGTGCATGCGCTTACATTAGTTTATCTGTACCATGTATGTATAGGTAACTTCAGAAGCCAGAGGCATAGATAGGATCCCCTGCAACTAGAGACACAAGTAGTTATGAGCTGCCTGGTGTGTGTGCTAAGAACTACACCTAGGTCCTCTGAAAGGGCAGTAATCACTCTTGCCCACTGAGCCATCTCTTCCCCCCCACCCCCCGTATTAGGATCTTATAAACTAGTTCTAGAGGGCCAGCAGCAGCATGTGGAAACAGCCCATATTGTTTGAGAGGCCACAGGGTCCTCCCTGGCCAATAGCTCATAGGGAAGTAGCCTACCCTTGCACAGGGATTTTCATTTAATAAAATATGGATTCTCAGAGCACTTTACCACCCTCAGGAGGTGTTTCTATTCAAACGTATGTCTTTAATTTTAATTTTAACTAATTCACAAAGCAACAGGTTTCTTTATGGCTTTTTCATACAGCCTTGGGTTCAGTTGTACCCTTCCCCTTCCCCTGCTCCCCATCCTACTTTATATACAGATTTCAAAGTATGAGGCTGAGGTGGAACCTGCCTGTTGTCATCCCATATTCCTCACAGCTCTACCCTCTCGAGGTGCCCAGTGAATCTTCAGCTTTGCCCATTGTGTTTAGGTGTCACTCCTAGGGAACTCAACTATACACCACCCTGTCTCCTAGGCTTCTCTTTGGAATCTTGGTGGAGGCCTCCATCACCTTACAACTTCCATAGGACCATAAAACCAACATCACATGAATGCTAACAATGTCTTCTGCCCACTATAGTGGTACCTAGACTATGTCCAGGCAGCTGACTTTCAACAGACAATTACTTCTCTGGGTGACCCTTGGAACTAGAAGTGTGACAGGCCAAGACAGTGCTGTGGTGCCGCCATCTTGTATCCTTGAGGAAGCCATTTTAGTTTTGATTGAAATTTGATCTTCATGATTGGAAGCTCCCAAACTCTGGGAGTTTGGGAGCTTGAAAAGTTACCCAACTCTATTCAATAGTCAGTGTTTATAACATTATAAATAGATGAGTATTATTCACAGGGGAACTATTTAGTACATCATGATTACATTTCTATTCATAAACAATATTTCCTTAATATATCTAAAGAAGAAACATGTTGTCTCTGGAATAGTCACAATTACTGCTGTGAAGAAGACAAAGTTGGAAGACCTCTTACTTCCCCAACTAAAGTCCCCTGTCACTTGTTCCATTGTATACCTGCACCATGGGCTATATTCACCTTTCTATGACCATCCTCGTATGCTGTAGCTTTCTCCTCTTTCAAATGGTCATAGGTTAAGTAGGCCACAGAGTACAGAGCGACTGCAGAAGCATTAGCTGTGTCAGACATGACTATCTCCAAGAACACCTGCCCCCACCCTCTCCCCATCTTTCTCCACCTGATTTGGCCTCCTCCCTCTGGTTGGTATCAGCACCAGTCCAGCCTTCCAGAATTTTGTACAGCACCATCCCTGTCTCCAGATGATAATAGTGTGTCTTATTATTTGATTGTTCGTTTAGAGCTGTTTTGGGTGGTGGGAGCAAGTTTAAGACAGGGGCTATGTAGTTCAGGCTGGCCTTCAACTCATGATCCTCCAGTTTCCTTCTTCTGAGAGCTGGGATTACAATGGTGTGCCCCCATGGTCAAGTCTTTCACATAAGACCTGATAACTGAGTCTGTACCTCTTCCCCTTGGCAACCTGCACCACTGTGATTATCTAAACTATGGATGTTTCCTCAGAGACTAAGGTACAGCTTTTCCCTCATGCTTGCCACTGACTGATTGGCTAGCTTCCAGATCTTACTTCCTCCATGGCCGGCTCTCTTTGGTGGTTAACCTCTCTGTGTGAGAACATTGTCTGTTCCAAAACTTCCCTAACCAGCTTAGTAATACATGAAATGTCCATTTTAGAAATTCATTCCTTGGCATTTAAACGTTTAGTTGAGGGGCAGGGGAAACGGTCCAGTGAGTGAAGGCACATAATGCTCTTGCCAAGGATCCATGTTTGGTTCTCAGCACCCACATCAGGCAACTCATACCACCCACAACTCCAGGTCTGAGAGTGGGGGAGGGAGGATTTTGTGCTTCCGGCTTCTGTTGGCACCTACACTCATGTACCCACACTTCCTCACAGGCACACATGCATACACACACTTAAAGATAAAAAGCTTTAGACTTTATCTGAATACACTCAGCTAATCTTTAAGAGACAGTAAAAAAAAAATGGGGATTGAAAAATAAGTCAGAACAACCTCCATGTGTGCTTTACATCTTTGTGTAAGATCAGCCCTGATGTCTCCTCAGCACACACACACACACACACACACACTCAGACTCATAAACACAAACTCATACACACTTATACACACTCATACACATACTCACACACTCATATACACACACACACTCATACACATTAAGACTCATATACACAAACTCATACACACTTATACACACTCATACACATACTCACACACTCATATAGACATACACACACTCATATACACATACACTCACACACACTCATACACACTCACATTCATACACACACTCACACAAACATACACACACTCACATACTCATACACACACTCATACACACACTCATACACACACACATACTCATACACTCACACACTCATACTCACTCACATTCATACACACACTCATACAGACATACACACACTCACATACTCATACACACACTCATACATTCATACACACTCATATACACACACAGACATACACACACTCACATTCATACACACACTCTCTCACACACATTCATACACACACTTACACAGACACACTCATACACACACACACACACACACACACACACACAGAGTCCTCCCCAACTGAGTTTCACAATTTCCCATCTACTTCATGATCTCTTGGATTGGTTTCCTCTTATTTCCCCCACAAGTATCTCAGCCATAGAGTCTAATACACTTGAAGACTAGACTGTAACTAGAGTGTCCAGTTCCTCTGTCTCTTTTCTTAGAATTTCTTTTATTTACACATACAACTTTTGCCTGCATGAGTGCATGTGTAGCATGATATGTGTGTCTGGTACCCATGGAGGTGAGAAGAGGGTATCTGATCCTCTGATGCTGGAATTACAAATGGCTGTGAGCCACCAGGTGGGTTCTGGGAACTGAACCTGGGTCCTCTGCCAGAGCAGAGGCTCCTGACCTTTTACGGCTCCTATTGCTGATGATTACTCTTCGTTATCGACTTGACTGGGGTTAGGATTACTGTGGAGTGCATGACTTTGGGGGTCTGTATTAGAGTTGTTTCCAGAAAGGCTTAACTGAGAGTAAAACCCACCTTAAATGTGTGTGGTACTGTCCCATGGGCTGGGAAAAGTGAGCTGAACACCAGCAGTTTCTCTCTTCTCTTCTCTCCTCTCCTCTCCTCTCCTCTCTCTCCTCTCCTCTCCTCTCTCCTCTCTGTCTCTCTCTCTCTCTCTCTCTCTCTCTCTCTCTCTCTCTGACCAGCTTCCTCACACTCCTGCCTCCAGGCCTCCTCTGCCATAACACCCTGCCTCATCCAACTGTGAGAAGAAAGAAAACCTTCCTTCCTTAAGCTGATCTCTTGAGGTGTTTTGTCAGAGCAACATGAAGAGTAGCATCAATAACACACTACTGTAGGGTCCTCATAGCAACCGTCACTACAGTTCGGAGGTCGGTCTGCCTAAAACATTGCAAGGGGGAAGGGGCCACATCATGGTTTCCATGCTAGGAGAAACAATGGAGGGGAGGGTCTTCCTTGGCTAGCATCCTGAGGACACAGATCCTTCCCCCACCTGAAAAATTCAACCCCAGTTCCTCCCTTGTTCTTAAATCAACATAAAAATGCCCGACCCATGGGAGTCATGAGGGGTTTAAGAGCAAATGTGCTAAGTACCCAGTGTTCCTTTGCTCTTTCTGTCACCCTATTGCTAGTAGGGGACAGTGAAAGGTCCCCAGGGGTGCTATCAGAAGGGTTAGTAGAGGGCCAGGAAAGGGCCCATGGCGCTGTGGAGGGTAAGGGTTTGTTTATTCCAGACAAGTCCCAATTGTCCACTTCCATCAGGCCAAATTCCAGAGTCTGTAAATGCATTAGGGACCATCTGCCTGGAGCCTCACCGGAGCTGCCCGCCCTAAACAAGAAGCCACCCCACCCTTGCAGGAGCACCAGTACTAAGGGGAACCTGGTTCAACAGGTCTCTGGCCTCCAAGTAAATAAATGTGTAGGACAGATACCATAAACATTTTCCCCACCCTGACATCAGATCTGCGGAGTCCTCAGCCCCTCTATGCTGGGCAGACCGTAATTACAGGATATGTTAAATTTTCTTTATAGCTAGTCCTGATGGTTGTTGAGTGACCACACCAGCCAGTACAGCAACCCGCTCTGGTCTGCTACCGCGCGTAACGAAAACCAGATGTTTGAAGTTAGTAATCAATACAGCTCTTGGCCTGAGTCAAGTAGGGCTCACTGTTTGCTTGGAGGAGCCATAAAGGGTAGTGATAAGAACTGGGGCTGCCACTCCTGAGAGAGATAAGCTGCTCGACACCCCAGAGGTGAGTGGGGAGAGAAAGAGCCAACGACAAGAACCCACGGGCTTCCTCAGTACTAGAAGTGTCTTGGAGTGCCAAAGTCCTCAAGTTCTCTTACTTGAATAGCAACAGGCATCTTTGCTGAGAAATCAGTGGCAGGCATTATGTACTAATCACTACTGCTCTTGTTTGTCATTTGATACATTATGTTTTGAATTATTTTATATACATATAAGCTGGATAGTACTTACTGGGTATAAGCATATAGCGCCATCCTGGGAAAATAGATTAAATTCTATGAAAGAGGTCTGTGAAGAGAATATATCACAGAAACTCATGACTTGAGTGAAATTCCCATCTAAAACTGTCACCTACCTAAAATAAAAGCCACCAAGTGGGAGTTGAGAATCCTATACTCAGTTATACGCTTTGACTGACTGTTCGAGGTGCCATGGAAGATGGTGGCCCATAGGCAAGGGTGATTCTTAATGGGTGGAGAGTAGAATTGGGTGAGCTCCTTTGGACAGGAAACACAATACACAGGCATAATGAACTTTAAGCTTCATTTGCTTAATTAGCTGAAATTCCCAAATGGACTCATTTATGTGGGTGGTAGGGGATTGAGCTTGGCTTCGTCCGCATTCATGGGGAACGCTTGACCAACTGAGCCAGCTCCCGATCTGGAAAGTTTCAGTAAAGGACACCCAGTGCTTGCTGCTAAGCTGCCGGTCACCGTCATGTTCCAGTGGGCCTGTTGGTAAACATTTGGTGAGTTTCGATTTCAGCAGGTAGCAATTTCAGATGGGAATGCTCTCTCAAGTCATAGGTGTCTATGGTTTATTTTTTTCATAGACATGCTTTGTAGAATTTTATCTATTTTCCCAGGATGGCAATGCAGGCTTATGTCCAATTAGTTACAAATGAGCTTGCAGTCTATATTAGTTACAGGTTTTTATTTATTGATATTCTATCAATTGATTTATTTTAAATCAAACAAAAGTCAAGTAGCTCACTCACACTCTCTCTCTTTCTCTGTGTGTGTGTGTGTGTGTATGTGTATACACACGCACACACAATTGCACACACAAGAGAAGGACCAAGGTTGACATTGGGTGTCTTTCTCTATCACTCCCTACCTTGGTTAATGAGATGGTGTCTCTCACAAAATCTGGAATTCACTGATTAGCTAGAATAGCTGGCCATGGATCTCAAAGGGCCCAGTCAGTGTGTGTTCCTCTCTACTTAGTTCTAGTCACAGGCAGCACCACACCCACATTTTCTGTGTGGGGTAGGGGGCTGAACCCAGGTCCTCGCGCTTCTCCACCACTCACTTCACCGACTGAGCCATCTCATCCCGGTTGATGGTTCTTCCTGTGAGCACAATACCATATGTAGAGCACCCACTCCACTTCTCCATTATCACGTAGAACAACCAAGCAAGCATCACTTCACATTATCTACCCAGGCAGCAATTTACTTTGTGTTGTTAAGGACCCAGCTCAGGGCCTTGAGTGCGTGATAGCAAAGTGTTCTTCACTGGGCCATGTGCTCAGTCATTCTATTGGGACACTGCCTCGATGACTGCCAGTATCCTCTCAGACATATACCAAGGAAACACCTGAGATAGCATCTCCAAAGCACTGATTTTGACCTGATTCAAAAGCTGGTCAGTTTTAAAGGATCAGGAACTTTTCAAAAGAGACATTAGAAAAGCTACAAGGACGGGCGGGATGCTGGGAAACACTCTCTTCAGGACACAACTGCAGCAGGGCACCCATGAACTCATCACAGCTATGATTAGCTGCATATGGTGACATCAACAAGATCAGCCAACAGTCCGACAGGCAGCACTAATTGTACACAGTGGGTTATTAACAAAGGAAGAAAGACCACAGGAGGGTGCAGATGCATTGGGGTGCCTGGGGAAGAAAAGAAAGGTACAGCAGGGTGTGTATGTTCAAAATGCCTTGTCCACATATATGAACTGTTGGCATAAGAGACCTTCTATGTTTTTTTTTAAGCTTAAATCCTCTCAATGTCACCTCAAAGAAAAGATCCTCGCATCCCCACATCTCATCCTCTCTGTTGTCTGGGTTCGTCTAAAGCAGAATGCTTAATCTTTTGGAGAAGAGAGGTGAAAGCCATTCTGCTCCATTGGTGGAGTGTTGCCTCATGCGACTGTGACAGTTAATGCACTCTTTGTCACCGCAAGGACAGCTGGGAAGGATTCCTTCCCTCTCCCTCTGGAGGAAACTGTTCAACTTTCCAAGCCTCTGGAGATGGTTCCAGCCCTGTTTGTGCCTTCAGCGCCGAGGCTGAAATGAGCTGAACTCCCAGAGCACTAGGAACACCTGCCTTCCAGCGAGACGCGGACATTAATCAAAATCAAATGGAGAGGATTGGGGAGTTGTATGTCATCTACGAGAACCACACTCAGTTCCTCTCCCAGAGGAGGCATGATTGAGAGCTGATTGCAAACTCTTCTTGATGATGCTGCTAAAAACTCTGTCTGAAAATCCCCATCCCCTCCTTACAAGATGGATTATATTGGGCAGCACGCAGTCGTGATTACATGGCACTAAGTTTAGCTCAGTCCGACGTCTTCGTGAAAGCATCACCCATGCTTGCCAGCCGCCGCTCACTGAGTTAACGTTCACCCCGTTTGGGACAGAAGGAGAAAAGTCAGCAACTTCCTGCCCCTGTAAATGAGCAGAGGCTGTATTAAGACTAAACCTAGGTGGGGGCAGATGGATGCCTTATCTCCTCCAGTGGTGAGGCCTGGCCTAGGCTATCTCAAACCATCCCAGTACACGCCTGTTTCTCATTGACACAGGAAAGGTGGAGAGAGGAGAGGCCCTTTTGGATGCCCATCTCGCCAACCTCATCCACAAAAGAACTACCCTCCAGTATTTGGGGAGGTAAGTAAGCCACCACCAACCCCCTCCCCCAAGCCTTGTTCTTTCCAGCACCAAAGTGGATGGAGGTCTTCCTGTGGCCTGCTGTAAATTACACTGCGATCCTGGGACGCATGTTGATGTATTCTAAGAAAGCAATGGTCCCAGAATTCTTTTCTAATTTCCACATTGTTTCTAGTGTTTGGAGATTTTGTGGTTGGTTGGTTGGTTGGTTGGTTGGTTGGTTGGTTGGTTGGGTGGGTGAATAGCTTTTGTTTTTATTTACTAAACTTTCTAAGAAGTTTCTAGTGAGTTTTAACCTACCCTGCTTCTCATTCTTCAAGTTCTTACTTCTGGCTGAAGCCATACCAGGGGAGGATGCTCACCTGAACGACGCTTCTGTATTTTATCATGGCTTTGACCTTCGAGGATTTAGGAATGTAGATTTTCCACTGATTTTCCCTTTTCCCCACCAGGAAATGATTTCTTTGTTAGAGGTGGGACCTTGTGTATCAGGGCTAGGAGCCCCATCTGGCTTGAACCTGTGCAGGTCTTGTGCATACCGCTAGTCTCTGTAAGTCCCTATGTTGTGCGTCAGTCCTGCTGTGTCTGGATGATGTGGTCTTAGAGGCATCTACCACATCTGTCTCTTACAAACTTTATGCCTTGTGGGGAAGGGTTTGATAAAGACATCCCATTTAGGGCTGACCACATACTCCAGAGTCTCTCACTCTCTGAATATTGTCCAGTTATGGGTC
This sequence comes from Rattus rattus, assembly GCF_011064425.1. Taxonomy (NCBI): domain Eukaryota; kingdom Metazoa; phylum Chordata; class Mammalia; order Rodentia; family Muridae; genus Rattus; species Rattus rattus. The sequence goes on from NC_046163.1 coordinate 62,820,372, forward strand.
TCTATTAATTACCAAGCAACTTCTCTGATGATTGTTGAGTGATGCACCAATCTACAAGTAAAGCTAACATTGGAAGCCATTTTACTGCTATGTTCCATTAGCAGAACATGGTGGCAGGTTTTTCCCTAGGGTCCTACACCTATCTAGCCTCAAGGTTTTTGGCCACTTTAATAGGATTGGGTGCGGTTCAATCTCATGAAGTGGGTCTTAAGTCTAATTTTTTGAAAACCATTGTTTATCCCCATAACATCTGGGCCGGTATTGCACCAGCATATCCTGTAGGGAGCCCATGACTGTAGGTCACAGGGTCTGCAGCCGGGGGATGTTGGTGATTACCGTGATTACTTTTATCCACTGGTGGCTAATGTGTGTGCTAGAAATTTAAATAATGAATTCAACTTTTGTAATTAGCTGTGTGGGATAGAGTCATTAACCACGAGTCCTAACTTCTCAGAGTCTCAGTTTTCTTACCTCTAAAATTAGGGATTAATATAACGACCAGCTGTGTGCATATAATACTTACATGAGTGGGTTGAGGTGAATTTCCTTGTACACTGATCAATTGAGACTACATTCTGGGTTTAATCTTGCCTCTCAGGGGCTGGCCTGTATGGTGAGTTTAAGAATAGCCTTGAGTCCATAGTGAAACCCTTTTTCAAATAAAACAAAACAAAAAAACCAATAAAATTTTAAAAAAGAAATCATCAGAACTATTTTTAGGAGCAAAGAAAGCCTTCAAAGTCTTCATTCTTACATTCCTGCCCATGCAGGCAAGGGATCAACATTGTTTGTCTTAGTCAGGGTTTCTATTCCTGCACAAACATCATGACCAAGAAGCAAGTAGGGCCCTCGGCCCTTAATCACTAGTTGAGAAAATGCCTTACAGCTGGGTCTCAGGGAGACATTCCCTCAATTAAGGCTCCTTTCTCTGTGATAACTCCAGCTGTGTCAAGTTGACACACAAAACCAGCCAGTACAACAATGTTATTTTTCAATGAAAAAATAAAACCAGAAGAGTTTGTAGAAATCCTTGCCTTCCTTCAGCCAGTCTATGGCAGTACCTGCTGAGAAAGGGATCTACATGAACAGAGAAAGTCCATAAGTCCACAGGCATCCTACGAGCAGCACCTGTTACACGTCTAGGTCTGACCTAAAGACCCTATAGAAGATCCTTCAAGAAGACAGAGCTCCCAAAGTAAAGACCTTAGTTTTTGTGAAACTCAATCTATTTCATCAATTGCTCAATCAATAAGTCTTTATTGGAACATACTACGTGAACAGCTTTGTAATAAGACAGGCGTCCTGTCTAGTTAGGGAGTTCTCACAATGTAGGAAGTGTCTTAATATATGGCTCTATTGCCTTAAGAATAAGGATCGAGGGCACAGTTACTATAAGGGTGTAAATTAGAACACAAGAATCTTATGGAAAACATGGAGCTGGGGCTCACTAAACCTATAGCAGATGTAGGCACGGTGGTGCATGCATGAATCCGAGCACTGCAGAAGTGCATGCTATGGGCCCTGGGTTCGGTCCCCATTTCCAAAAAAAAAGAAAAAAACAAGAAGTGCATGCTATGTATCGATGCTTGCTGTTCTCTGCCTACCCAGGAGGGCTCTGGGCTCCATCCTATCTGCTTTCCAGTCACTCTGAAAGGAATCCCAGTGAGTCCCAGCAGGCAGAGTAAAACAAATTCTGCATTGTCTTTATCACAGAAACCCATGATAAGGGTCTGGTTGTAATCAAGAGCCTGGAAGAGCTCCCTCTCCTCAATACCCACAAGGCTGTTGTGGGGCGCTCCATCAAAAGCAGTTTCTGCTACAAATCTGTCAGGCTTCTCAAAGCCTGCTCAACACTCCTTTGCCTCACTTCTTTTTGAGCAAATGACTCGGTCTTGCAGTTCAGTCCCGCGTTCCCTTGAATTATCTTCTCAGAATGTTGGAAAATAAGTGTTCTATCCATGCATGAACATTAACAAATGAGGGAATATGGTGGATGAGAGTTGAGTGCTCACTGTGGCTAAGACTGAGTTCTGATGAGTCAACAAGTCTTTGGCTTGGTAAAAGCAGGGGGGGGCCTCTCAACACCCCACCAGGAACACAAAAGCTGAGGCTCCATGCTCCCCACTCCTCCCACCTTCCTCTATCCATAGGCATCCAGAAAGCTGGGTAGCAGTAAACGAACCGTTTATCCTTTAACTCTCAGATTCCCATGATGTGAAGAAATAATAATCAGGAAAATATCCCGAGGACGTCAGAGGAGGGAAAATATCCCGAGGGACGTCAGAGGACAGACAAGACGCTGCTGCTAGTTTCTGTCTCTGCTTTACTTTTAAATACGAAACATGAGGAACTAGGGAGAAATAGTTCCAGCTTTTGCTAAAACCAGAAAGAGGGTATTTTATAGCTTTGGTTAAACTTCTTACATTCTTAAGTTGTTTGGCTACTCAACACACTTCGTTGAGCATCATAAAACTCCAGAGCAGAAATGGAGCTTGAAAAGTGACCCACTTCGCTCCCAGCCTGAAGGACGGGCCAATAAGAGAGGGAGCTAGGCCACACTAAGTCTAAAACTAGCTCTATGACCTTGACCTCACAAACTGAACTCTACATGGTGTTTGCTGTCATTCTTCAGTGATGGTGTTCCTCTTTCTTTCCATGGTTACAATGTGGACTTCAGCCTGTCTAGGTAGCCCAGGCTATCCTCAACCTCAAGATCTTCCTGCCTCACCCTCTAGTATGCTGAGATTACAGGTGAGTACCTGTATTATATTCATTCACCTAGAATATGATCTTAGTTTTAAAAGAAAGTTCACAACAATTTCCTCACTAGCTTTCCCTTGACCACGTGGTCTCGCTGGTACATTTGATTCACACGTGTGATGACAGAAGTCTGAGTCTTTGAACATAGTCAGTTCCTGGCAGCCAAATTCCTATCTTGAATCTCTTTATTTCTCCTCAATCTGACACTGCCTTTCAGGCAGGAGGAGATGGGGGAACAGAGATAAAGGTGAGTTAAGCTTCAAGGCTTAGCGGCCAACAGAAGGTGAATCACATGAGCACCCAGAGAAAGCTTCTCCATAGATAGGTAGGTAGGTAGGCAGGTAGGTAGGTAGATACGAAGGTAGGTAGATAGATACATAGATACATAGACTGATACATAGATACATACATACATACATACATACATACATACATACATACATAGATATATACATACATAGATACATAGATAGATACATAGACTGATACATAGATACATAGATAGATACATAGATAGATTGATAGATACATACATACATACATACATGCATACATACATACATACATTGATACAGAGATACATAGATTGATACATAGATACATAGATGGATGGATGGATGGATGGATGGATGGATGGATGGATGGATGGATAGATGATAGATAAATAGATAAATAGACCCATTTTTTCTTTTTTCTTTTTTTCTTTTCCTTCTCCTTTTCTTTTCTTTTCTTTTCTTTTTTTCATTGACTGCACCAAATGAACAAAACGCACCTCAGGAGGCCAAAGAGAGCCACCCCCATCATGAACTAGCCCACAGTATCCCCAGGATAGCCTTGTTCTGAGCTTTAAAATAGAAAGTGAGGCCTTCCTGCTAGGGATTGTAGATTCAATATGCAAAGGAAAGCCACTAATGGTATAAAACTGTGTCAGGAAGCCTGCACTAGGGAGTCAGTCAGAGACAGGCTTGAGTCCAGGTTCTGTTATCATTAGGGGCTTTGTCCTTCTTTTCTGACTTTCGGTGATCCCATCAATCGCTTATGGAGGTGATAAGATCACACACATTCCTTCCTGCCTTATACTGGTTCTGGGTGGGGGGAGGAGTGTAGCGGGAATAGTAGTGGCAGAAAGATCAACTCCTACCTTCTCACACACCCCAGGAAGACACCCTCAGGCCACCCTCACTGACACTGTTGCCTGAACTACCCATCCCCCTATTTTGCCCTCAGCTCCACTGTCTGTCTCTCACAGAATAAATACTTCCACAAAAGAGGATCACTCTGTTCTCCTCAATGTTCTGGAGATCATACGTGCCCTAGAAAGGTTTGACTTTCTTCCAAGGAAGAGCGCCCAGGCCCTGCTGGGATGCACCGATGAGCTTTCAGAGGTTTGAGTCCTGGGACCTTAGGGCTCATCTGGCCTCCCCCAGAGGTTTACTCTGGGTCTGCGATCACTTACTGCATAACTCTGGGCTGTGTTTTTAGCAACCAAAGGCTGTGGGGGAACCAGCTGCCATGAAACAGACACGTAAAGAAAACAACATGAAACTGGAAATGAAGGACTACAGCTGAAATCTGCTAGCAAGGCAACATTTCTATTTAGAGTCCTCTCCGCCTCGCCCGACCCATCCCTCACCACTCCCTAAAGGGCCTCTCGCATGAGTCGCTCTCTGCCCTCAGCCATGTTCATAGCTCTCTCATCTCCTTTCTGCTCTCCTGCCATTTACCAGCTCATGGCCCTTCCCCTAAAGGAGAAGCTACAGGTGTTCCAGAAGGTACTGGGATCCCAGAGTCAGGTCAGATTCCTTGATAATGAATGTTAGGAAAATATGAACTTCTCTAAGCCTTCATTTGAAAGGGATCAGACCAGGGAACTCCTAACAACTGTTCTTTTTTTCCTAGAGTGTATAGATACACACACCAGTGTGTACATTCATGTGTGTATATATGTGTGTATGTTCTGTTCCTTTAGAGAACTCTGACTAATGGTGTCCACGTTGGCTTTATCGGGAGATAGAGCCTAGTATCAGATCCTTAGGTCACTAGGATGTACCTTGAGGGAACTGTATTGTTCTCTGCTTCTCTCTCTCTCCTAACTCATGATGTAAACCGTTTGCCTCACTATGAACTCACGCTATGGTGGGTTACCCTGGCCACTGCCTCAAAGCAACTGGGCTTCCCAGTTAGGTTCTGGAAGTTCCAGAAACATAATCAAACAAACTTTGTCTTTCTTTAGATTAATTGATTCAGGCGTGTCATTATAGGGATAGAATGCACTCCCCAGCAGTGTGCCTTAGAAGTGGAATGGTATATTGCGTCATATGGATGAATTGAAGATATACATGCATATCCATAAGGAAGTGTGAATGGCTACTACAGGTAACAGTTCTGCAACCGAGTCATATGGATGAATATGGATGAATATACATGCATATCCGTAAGGAAGTGTCAATGGCTACAACACGGATCATTCTGCAACTAGTCCCAAGGTCAGAGTGGAAGTTTGCCTTATTTCACTGCTCGTCTGCCTGCTCTCTGTCTCCAACCATCTTTGCCCCTAGCCATCATCTTGACCTCATGCAGTAATCTAAAACTTTATTCAGGAGGGCTCAGAATCCTTAGCAGCCCTGCCTGTTAGAAGTACTAATATTTTGTTCTTTTTTCCCCATTAATTCATTATTCACTTTGTATCATTCATAGTCACCCCCTTCTCCCAGTTCCCTCCTCCTGCATACACACACCCTCCCTTTCACCTCTGAGAAGTGGGAGGTCCCCTCTGGGTACCAACCACCCTGGTACCTTAAGTCACCGCAGGACTGAGGCAGCCTCTCCCACTGTAACCAGACAAGGCAGCCCAGTTAGGGAGGCAGGATCCATAGGCAGGCAACAGAGTCAGGGTAAGCCTCTGCCCCAATTGTTGGGGGACCTGCATGAAAACCAAACTGCACATCTGCTACATATGTGCAGGGGGGCCTAGGTCCAGCCCTTGTATGCTCTTTGATTTGTTATTCAATCTCTGGGAGCCCCCAAGGGTCCAGATTAGCATGCAAATACCGCCAGTATGCCCAAGATTCCCCTGGGTCCTATGTATACTTTTACTGGCTCTATTTTAAGCAACGAACGAACCTACTAGAAGAGTGGTTGCCCTTGGCAGCACAGCAGCCTCCCTTCACCCCTTGGCTTGGTAATGTGGGGGAACATAAGAGCATCCACTTACCGTGGTGTTTACTACAACAAACTCTCTTCACCGGAAAACAGATCTGCAAAGCCATAGAACCCAAAGCGGCAGACTGCAAGTGCGGAAAGCAAATGTTCACAGCTGTCTGCGCAGGAACATCGCTATCGGGACAAACATTTCAGAAGCCTTCTCCCTGCCCCCCCTCTTAGCTCCTGCGCAAGCGCACTCTAGTTAGAGGAGAACGCACACAGAGATCGGTCACGGGTTCAAAGCGTCTGAGGCGGTTTGTAAGACGGCTCCTTACTCACTACGCTCTGCTTTTCCTGCAGACACACTTGCCCACACGGAGCCATGGTGCCCCTCCACAAAGCAGATGCTTCTGCGGGCTGCAGGACAGATTAAGGCCAGGGAATCCCACAAGCATGAAAGTATTACCACACTTGGTCGTTGTAAAATTAGTTCCTCAGTTAGGAGCACTATTATGTGGAATGTCATGTGGCAAATAAAGCATTTGTTAGGCCCACAGATGCTGAGCCCGGCAAATTCTATAGGCAGGAACAGCAAATATATGTCTAGAATAGGGAAGACAGAATTCTGTGTTCCACCTGACGTAAGCGGCCTGATGTGATCAACCTGCCAGAGGGCATTGTCTCCAATGACTTGGACTTGGCTCCTGACACCAGCAGGTTGAGGATCCAGCAGTGACACAAGTAGGCTAATAGTAAGGACAAGCTTATGTCACTGAGCCCACGTTTAACTGCCATGGCTACCACTATGGTAATTTCTTTTTGGCCCATTTGGCAAACACTGGAGTGGCTGGGAAAGAGCTAAATGCTGCCCACAGAAAAGGTCATCTTGGCATCTTAACCTTCCCCATAACAGGTAGACTTCAGTGAGCCCTGACATGTGGAAAAAATGTGTTCTCCTGTGAGCCTAATTTTGAGGATTCGTTCTTATCCCTTTTCCCTGCGTGCCTGTCACAAACCCTTCTGAGTCCTTGAAAGAAACAACAGCGTCTGTCTATGAATGACCTGATTCATAAATGGAGACGTCCTTTCCCACTGCCAAAGGAGCCGCTGGGCTTGGCTACACTCACTGAACCTATTCTTATGTACTTACTCCATCACTGCCGACATGGAACGGGACTATGCTACAAAAGTCCACCTCTATATAGCACCAACCTCATAGGAAAGCACATACATGTAAGGTAAGATCAATCCTGCTTTCTCAATTAATACTAGGTAATTGCCCATAATCATCAATATGAACATCTGTAGAGATACACCCAGACAGAAGCAGGGTTAGTGCAATGAAGCGACCCAAGCCATTTGACCCCACAATGCACTCACTGACTTATGACTCCTTAAACCAGCCAGGAATAGTAGCACACTTCTTTAGCCCCAAGACTTGGGAGGCAAGAGGCCAGTGGTTCTCTGTGGGTTTGAGGCTAACCTGGTCAATACAACAAGTTTTAGGCCAACCAAGGCTACCTAGTGAGACCCGGCCTTAAAAGGCACACTTCTTAGACCTTCCCAACTGCCTCGAATTGACTGTCTGTGATCCTACTACCTATGTCTACCTTTATGACTTTGGGGGTCAGAATAATTCCACGGTCAAATAGAGCAGCTCAGGTTACACGGCCGTTTACAGTCATGCTTGGATACTGAATTTCTGCATGACCCAGGAGCAAAATGTATGTTTGTCAGAAGGAAAATTGAATTTGCATAAAGACCCATAGCGAGGTCCCCAAACCATAGACGCGCTGCTGTTGTCTTGCTCCAATTCCTCCTGCCGCAGAGGCCCAGAGGCTACACACAGAAGCACCCACCTGAGCTTAGCCAGCACTGGATCTGCTGAATAAGCTTACGCCTTAACCCAGACTAACGAGCTCCCTCAGCCTGTGAGAGCTTTTCTGTCACTTGCTGAGTCACAGGGGTGCACTCATACATGGTGTATGTTGTCTCTAGAGTCCATAAAAGGCCACCACAGATTACGGGTTTGTGCTCTTTTTCTGTTCTTCCTTTCTCGGCAGCAGGGACAGGTGGCGTGGACAGCTTTCTTTTTCTCTCTCATTCTTCGAGGTATTTCCCCAAATTCCTCTGAACAGTTGACACAGAGGCCTCACCATGCATCAAGCGCTAGGAGAGCCACTGACTTATATCCTTTGATACAAACACACTCAGGCCAAGGATGCCGCTAATAGAGTGGGTATGTGTGGTACCCAGTGGGCTACTGAAATGATCTAACATAGAGAACAAATCCATAACACCGAGAGTTGAGTGAACATATTATTCAACCTAGTTACCCACTCTTTCTTCTTAGCATGGACTATTTGAAGGGAGGACGGGAACCACGAGGGAGTCAGGGGTCGGATATAAATGAAGTACGACTGTACGTGTGTGAACAGATGAATGTGTACAGATATGAACATTCATAATTCTTAAAAGGAACTGAAAATTTAAAAATTAAAAAAAAAAGGGAACTGAACACATAATGCTGATCATAATGAACACATAATGGCATCATGAGACAGACGTAAGCCAAATCTGTGCTTACAACCATAGCAGTTTAAGAAACAATGTCAGTTAATGTCAGCTCAGCTCAAAGTCAGGGATTCAACAATGTCTAAGAGTCAGGCTTTTTCTCTTTCCATACGTTCACCCATTAAATGGTTAACGTTCCCCATGAAGAAGTCTAAGAAAATACCTACAACACAAACTTCATGGCAAGACCAATGGGTTCTTCCAAGGACCCCCCTCTCTTCACTTAGGCCAAAGGACTCCATTGGGGGGTCTATAGACAAGTCCATGAATGAAATCTGGATGACAGGTTGTAACTTGTTCCTATGAGGACCCACAATCAGAACCTAGAATGCTTTCATCCATGTCTTCAGTGAGACTTTCCTAGAATCCCATTTCCTGACTCCTAAGACACCATGAGCAAGTCAGTAACATCAAAGATTTCCACAGGTAAAAACCATGGACCTCGGCTCCTACATTAGCAACCTTAATGTTGGTCTTAGCGCTTCCTGCTTGGATCCTTGCTGGGAATCACCTCTTTATCCTTTCCAGCCGGCTCACTATAGAGCTTTGGAATGATAGCAGCATACTCCTTACCAATATTTTGCGACTGCTTTTGGTTTCATACACACAGAAAAAAGTAGACTACTTATGATTTTGTTTTCTGCCTTACTAAATAGTTGTCATTTGGATGGTCCCTGAAAACCAGGGGAAGAGATAAGTAAAGAAGTTTTGGGATCTCAGTTCATTTTCCGTGGGTCAGAGTTGGATCTAAACAACACTCTACATTAATTAACCTCTGTCGTCCAACATCTCCCAAAAGCAAAGGCTACACGTCACATCGTTTCTATGATTCTCCAAATGCATTGAAAGACTCTTCGGGTTTAAGGCTGAAAACTCTAAGCTAGCTTTATTCACATATCTGTGGGTTTCCCTGGGACATTTCAGACTTCTGTGCTACTGAGTCCTCATCCCGAAGAAGGCAAGCTCAGGTTTGCTCAAAGGGCACCAGGCTAGCTCTAACAACAGGTGTCATAAACCCCAATGTGCACTCTGCCCACATCACATTTATTAATTGACCAAATCAATGACTCACTGACCAAAGCAATTTCCTTTTCCAAGCCCAGATTCAAGGACTAGAGAAACAAGAAATCCTTCTGATAGGATAATTGACAAAAATCTTATCACAAAGGGGTGGTGCTATGGTTTGAATCCGGAATAAACACACACACACACACACACACACACACACACACACACACACACACACACACACTGGTTTTAAAGGCTCGTTTCTCAATTGGTAATGCTATTTTGAGAGTCTGTGAAACCTTTGAAAGGTGGAAGTAGGTCACTAGGAGTAGGGTTGTAAAGGTTATGGTTAGCCTTGTTCCCCATTGTACCTTCTGCTTGCCACGATGTGTAGTCTCCACCATACCATACTCCTGTGGTCTGCCTTGCCTTCCCCACCATGACTGAAACATGAGCCAGAATACACCATTCCCCTCTCAGGTCGTTTTTGTCACGTATAGTAGTTACAGCTATGCAAAACTAACTCACGTAGGGAGATAAACAGGGGTGTGAGGAATTACTGCATCGTCTTCCCAGCATTATACATCCAGCAGTGAAATTGGTCTATCTGTTCCTAGGACCAACAGTCTTGCCTAGCTGTGAACCCTCTAGCTACATCCTTGCCAGTGCAATAGTGGCATCTACATAAACGTAACCAACCATTCTCTGATTGAATTTGAGACCCTATCCACAGGAGGGAATCCATGCCTAGGGCTATAAACAAAATCGAAAACCAGTGGCTGAGGACATCACAGGCCCAATGGAAAAACCTAGAACCCTCATTTTAATATATGGACATGATGTCAAGCTGCCTTCTAAAACTTTATGTTTAACCCCATAGATTGGAGATCCTTCCAGCCTGACTCAGAGACTTTCCTTTGAAGTGAGCAATGGCTAGGGCAGAGATTTCTAACTGTGCAAGTGTGGAGAATAAGTGACTGCTGTGTGATTGTCCCTAAATGTCACATCAATGTCATTCCTTCCAAGGCTTGGTGAGCATTGCAGACAAGGAGGTTGACTGCTACTTGGACCGTACTGTTTTCCATTGGCTGCAGGTCTGTGCATCATGACCAAATATCTGTGTTTCTCCTGTCTGTCAGGGCTTATACAAACCATGGAAATTGTACATTTTCTTGTATACATGTTATAAGTGTATTGCATTGTTTCTGGACAGATCCATAGTTTAAAGTTCTTTATCAAAAGGTTTATGGCACGAAAACATCTCTTGGGACTGGTGAATAAGACATTGTCAGTTAATACCTGAAGGAGGGGATTCTAGAGTTGGAAGTCTTCGACACCAATGGGCAGTTCTGACATTCGTCTGCTATTTGCTCTTTGTATTCCAATGATAAAGCTTTTCAATTTAAAAAAATTAATTTAAAGATAACTATTATATCATTTCTCCCCTTTGGTTTTCTTCCCCCCCAACACCTCCCATATCATCTATTTGTTCTCCCACCCCTTGTTCTCCCTCAAATCTACACCCCCTCCCTCTGTGTGTGTGTGTATTTACTACACACACACTCACATATGCACATAAATAAAGAACTACAAGGGCTGGAGAGATGGCTCAGCAGTTAAGAGCACCCGACTACTCTTCCAGAGGTCCTGAGTTCAATTCCCAGCAACCACATGGTGGCTCACAAAACCATCCGTAAAGAGATCCAATGCCCTCTTCTGGTGTGTCTGAAGACAGCTACAGTGTACTTATATATAATAAATGAATAAATCTTTTTTAAAAAAAGAACTACAAGTTTCTGTGTCCATTTATTGTTACTTGTATTATGTAATGTCAGATCTGACCAATTATATTGGATAACCAAAGACCCCATCCCTAGGGAAGACCATTTCTCCTGAGCCTTCCTCAGTTGCCTATGACATTTTGCTTAGAGGTAGGGCACATGAGATATCTCCTTTTCACATTCCTGTGGTTTTTGGTGTGGTTCTTGTTCTGCTCATGTTTCAGCAGCCATATTGAAAGAAAGATGGCAGTACTAATAGTCACCCTGGATAATAATGATTAGCCAGGAGTGTCCCTGGGAGAACAGCATAAGATGGCACACGCCAAACACTGAAAAGTCTTCACAGAGAGACTGTTAGAGATAGATGGATGGATGGATGGATGGATGGATGGATGGATAGATAGATAGATAGATAGATAGATAGATAGATTGATAGATTGATAGATAAATAGATAGATGGATAGTCTGTTGAAAGAAACTAAAGTCTGAACATGCCCTCCCCTATTTTTCTTGATGCTGGGCCAGTTTAAAACACTACATGTCTTAGTTCCTTACATAATCCTTAGAAGTGCACATGGCTATAGTGGCCAAGCAACTTAACCCTGGCACCCAAGTCTCCCCAAGTAAACTTACTTTACTTCCCAATAACATTTTTACTGGATGGAGCTGTTTCAAATGAAAAATGGTGGGGATGATGTAAAATAGATTATTGGGAGGTAGATAATGTTGATAGATAGAAAATAGATTAGATAATAGATGATAGATGCGAATATAGAAGGCACACAGAAGACATGGATAGATGATTGATAGATGTATGATAGATATATAAATAGATAATAGATAAATAGGTGATAGATATATAGATAGATCATAGTTGGATAGATAGATGATAGATGATTGATAGATATATAAATGTATAATAGATAAATAGATGACAGGTATATAAATAGATCATAGATAGATAGATAGATAGATAGATGATTGATAGATGGATGATAGCTATATAAATATATAATAGATAAATAGATGATAGATATATAGATAGATAATAGATGGATAGATAATAGAAAGATAGATAGATAGATAGATAGATGATTGATAAATGATAGAAACAGAAATGAAAGAAAGAAAGAAAGAAAGAAAGAAAGAAAGAAAGAAAGAAAGAAAGAAAGGTAGATAGTCAGACAGATGATAGAACAGGTTTCCTAAGTAATATTTAACCCAAGGATAAAACACAAAATGACAGTCTCTTGATACTTCTGACTGAACCCCTGTCCTGATTCAAAAGGCAGAAGTACATAGCCTCTGATTCCCATACCAAGAAAATCCCAGAATTAACAAAACTAGATGTAACAAATGACAAGGTGAAGCTGTTTCCCAAGTGAGCCCACACCAGGCAGAAGCAGGCAGTATTCAGAGGACGGAGAGACTGCCCTGCTACTTCAGCTCACAGCCCAGACTGCCTGTGGAAGGCATCTCCCTCTATTGTTAGCTTTGTTCAATCATTATGCATTTGAAATAAGCAGATCTCATTTCTCCCCTTTGTTTTCCTCCCCCCAACACCTCCCATATTATCTACTCACCCACCCCTTGTTCTCCCTCAAATCTATGTGTTCTCTCCCTCCCTCCCTCCCTCTCTCCCTCCCTCCCCTACCCCCTCTTGCTGTGTAGCTCTCTCTGTTTTTGCTACAAAATGTCAAGTGTGAAGGGACTAGGCTGCCTTCAGCTCTTTCCCCCCAGCCTTCTAGAGCCCTGAAGAGTTCCAACTGACCCAATCCCCCTATTTTCCAAATAATAAATTCCAAGCCCTACACTACAGATCACTCACCCATATCCTTGAGCAACCCTGTAGTCAGCCCTTAGTGCTTGCTAATACCCATGTCATGGTGGCACCTACAATTCTCCAACAGGAAGACACATACTAACAGTAGGAGCAAGAGGGGTTATTTGAGGACCACCAGAGACTCCAAGAGAAACAAGGCACGTACGTGTGTGTTGGGGGGGAGGGGTGGTCATTAGTTCTGGAAACTTGGTTCATATTTGGAAGAAAACCAACTCTCTTACAGAGTAGAATGCAGGCGTTGCACAAGGTTATTTCCAACAGCCCACCTGATTTAAAGGAAATACAGAGCACCTCTTGGAACCACCGCTGACTGTAGCTCACGTGTAGTTTGCATGCATTCCCCTCTGCCCTGACTGAAAACTTCAGTCAGGCACTGCGAAGCAGGTATCCACATTGTTAGGGTTTAAAAAATCTCGGTCCGTGCCTGGACAGAACACATCCAGACAACGTGGTTCCACGTGGAGAGGTTTAATGAGAGAAGAAGAGGAAAGGAAAGGGGGCCAGCCATGGGCACGTGGTGAGGAGGGGGGAAGGGGGCAAGAGCAGAGAAGAACAAAGAGTAAGAGGAGGTGAGAGAGGGTAAGAGAGAAGTAAGAAGAAGCTGAGGGGCAAGCAGCCCTTATATAGTCAGGCACAGTTGGCTGTTGCTAGGCAACTGTGGGGCGGAGCATACCTGCCAGGTAGCTGTGGGGGTGGAGCTTAGACAGAATACCAACACACATCATGCTGCCCTTCCACCCCACTCCTGCAAAGATTACCAACTAAATGACTCTGGACAAGTTGCTTAAGCTTCCTAGGCCTCGATTTCCTTACTCCTAAAATAGAGTGAGAACAGCACCCGCATGCCGGGATTGTCCGCGATAACAGTGGCTGGCGTATTGTAAAGTGCCCAACGCATACAATGACTACGCTAGTCACACAATCGATGTGTGCAGTTGTTCTGCTACCCAGAACTTGAGTAGGAAACGATACTTGCTCATGGTCTCAGGATACTCAAAGCATCTTGAATGCATAAGGCATGATTCTTAGCATAGTTGGCTTTGCTGACTAGGATGCAGTCATCGGTCATAAAATTAACATGGACGGGATCCTTGCCCTTTGTGAAAGACTAACAGTTGTTCTGTTTAGGGAATTGAAGGAAGCTGCCCAAATAGAATCCCCAGAGAAGAAGCCTGCCTCAGAAGAAAGATGACCCTTAGATAAACAACCATAAACAGATTTCAGTATCATCATTAGGGCGACAAATCACCCTTCAAAAACGCCAGCTGACAGCTCCACGACCCAGTACTGATGGGAAAGCAAACGCGGTCGCGGTGGAATAATTGTGGGAAATGTGGCCGGATTAGATGTCACCCGTGAGCTTACATTCTATCGTAATTTAAACAGTCATTGGATCTCCTGATCCCTCTTTATCCAGCTATGCAATACTTAACATTTTATGGCTGCCCCCAGTTGCTCTTCCTCAGCCCTCCCTCCTGAACTAGGCCATTTGTTTAGATAAACTGGATTTCCTGGGTGTGATTTGCAGAAATGAGCCATGTGTATGACTGCCTTCCCTCCAGGCTCCTGCTGGGTTTTAAAGCATTCTGCTTTGTTAGAGGGTTTCAGTGAAGGTTTGAGGAGCAACTCAACTGCACCAGGAGAAAGCCAGCCAATTGTCACTCATATACTGGCTCAATCGGGCAGAAGTAATTGATTCAATTGCCACACTGCATAACGAGCCGTTTTCCTGCAGCAGGCACCATAAAACACCAAGTAACAACCTTAGCATCAGAATGAGAGCCAGAGGCCAGCTCTGAGAAGGACCCAAACATAAGGCCACGCCCAGTAGTCCAGGAGTCCGAGACAGCACACCTCTTCCTCACAGCTATTCACAGCCCACCTTCTAACTGGCTGAGCTTATCTGTGAAATTCCACTTTCATATTTTCACATTTATGATTCTCCCTGCACTCTCAACCACTTTCTTTTGTGTTTTCCTCAACCGTTTGTATGAGACAGCCGCATAAGACCTTATAAGTTAATTCCACACCGCCTCATCTGTATTGTGAGCAAAACCAAACTGTTCATTCTGTAATTTACAGCCATTGGCGGGACTTTTTCTTGGTATCCGAGGGCAGACATAGAAAGCATCCTTTCCCACTGAGGCCAGACGAGATGGCCCTGTTGGGAAACGGATAAGCACAGTCAGGCTACAGCTTTAGGGACAGCCTCTGCTCCAGTTGTTGGGGGCCCAAACTATTCTTCGAGTCACAAAGACAGGGACGCTCTGTGGGCATGCTTCATCTGTGAGTGGTCCTTCATCTGCGGGCGATGCTTAGCTCTGGTTAGCTGGCCTTTGTAATTTCCTGCGATCTCTTTCCAAGTTGCATCTGGCACTTGCATTCCGATTTTAGTTCTGTAATCAGGAAAATGATTATGTAAAGTACACCAAGTATCTTTCAGCATCTCTTCACTTCTGCTTTTGGAACAACCAAAATTTCACTGAACCCAGTTTTCCAGTTCCTGAAGTAAATGGACCTATCCCATAACCCCACTGCCCATGAAACGCCCTGCCCCAGGAGGAAAATCCTCCCTTCTGCATCTCTTTCAAAATATGTGTGCACAGATAGTCTGGCTGATTTCCTACTATGAAGGGCCAATCACTCAGATACCCACCCAAGAATCAGACCTTGGATCCCCAGCACCTTCTGTGAGCCTGCGTGAGCATATGCATCTGCGTGTGCGCAGGCGCAGGCGCAGGCGCAGGCGCAGGCGCAGGCTCAAGTGAAAGCAACATAAATGTAGAGACTAGAGATCAAAGTTGAGTATTTTCCACACTCTCCAGTGAGAGACAGGAGCTCTTACGGAACCGGAGCTCACTGATTCATCTGTTTCTAGCTTCCTGGTTCTAGATTATAGTGCCTCCATCTTCGACTTGGATACGGAAGTCAGGTCTTTGTGCTTCTGTGGCAAGCCTGGGGCCCTCTCCCCAGCCTCTCCTGCATCTTCTGATGCAGGCAGGACCACAGCACTAACGTGCCTGGAGTTATGTCATTCATTCAACCAACTATGAACAAAAATCATCCTGCATCCGACATCCCATTGTATGCTGGATTTGGACCTCCGCTTGTTCTCGCTGGACTCGGGGGTCTTCAGGTAGATCAGTTCCCCAGCTCAAGGCTCCCATCTTTGTGCCAGTATCTTCAAATGGAGAACATGCCTGAGTCTGTAACCACTCTGCCACATTACAGGCAACCAAGTAAGGAGAAGCCTCCCCAGGGACAGCCCCCGAAAAGAGGCACGGATCCCCTGCCCCTGGAACATGACCGATAGCTGGTAACTGCGTAAGGGATTATTTTGTAAATAAGGCATGGCTGAGGGGGCTGGACTTTGCGTTAGATTCTGTCCCACCGCAGATGCTGACAAACCCCCACCAGGATCGCCCAGTGTCTGCTGCACCTCACAGATCCGGAGTTACTCCTCAAGAGTTTGGTGGGGACCAGAGGAGGACAATAAATCTCTTTGTGCTGGGATGTGAGCATCCCAGTGGATGTCCCTCCCGGCCGCTTAACATCTTGGTGATTTCAGGGAGTGTGAAGAAGAAAGGGAGATGCTTGAGCATAGTTTTGGACCCCCAGAATTCTGAAACCGGCCTCTGAGCAGATCCTCAAAGTACAAAAGTTCGAGAAGGGAATCAAGCTTGGACTCAGTCTGCTTCCCTTTAGTCCCAGCTTCTAGTTTAAAAACAAACAAACAAACAAAAAGAAAAAAAGAAAGCAAAAGACACAAAGCTGAAACAGTTTTTCCTGCAGACCGCAAGAACGAGGAGGTCCTAGGTGAGGCTTGCAGGGCAGGGATATGCAGAGGCGCACTGGAAAGAGAATGTCATGAAGCTGAGCGACCTTGAGTGACGAGTTGCCGTGGCTTCGGTTCTGCCCATTAGAACCGCGTTAGCAAACACATGTTTGGCAAGAAACGAAATGAAGCAACCAGATGTGGGACAGCAGCCTCCACATGTCCCCAAGCAATCACGCTCTAAATGTAGTGAAACAAAACGTTGTGTCTGAGCATCTGTTTTCATCTTACGCTATCAGGGGCAAGGGGGCGGGGCTGATTGTCTCAGAGCCTAAGACGAATAGCACAGGAGGATGACTTGAGGGCTCCGGACCCAGAGGTCTCATCAAGACAGAATGACTAAGGAGGCAGATTCACCAGGCCAGGAAGCCTGTGGCAGAGACTGGCCAAGGTCCTTCCGTGACTATCCACTTCCTAGGTTCTAGAATCCCTCTACTCCACCCAAGTCTGCAACTGGAGTTCAGGGATTTTTGTCACCAACTTCAATGTCCTTGGGGCATCTTCACCGGCTCCTTCTACAGCCACAAAAAGCCAGACATCACAGAGCGAGCCAAGCTGAAGTTTCTACACAAGCACAAATACTACGGGTGTCTCTGGTGGCTGCTGACATATGCCGGTCTTATCCAATCCCACCCAAAGGTGGAAGGCAGTAGGGACCCACTCCTTTGGCCAGCAAAGGTGAGACTAGACAAGACTTTGGTCGCCCATATGATGTAGTTTAAGCTCTGGGAAAGGAAGACGACCTAGAAAGAACAGCATGAGCCAAGAAGGTATGTGGTTAGTTCTGAAACATACGAAGAATCTGTGCAAACAAGGGGGAAATGGTGCTGGGTAGACGGGGTCTGATTCATGCACAGCTATCGGCGCATCAGAGAGCTTAGCATTTGGGAGCCATCACCAGTTGTGCAACATTACCAGACTACAGAATGCTAGGGAGTAGCTGATAAGCGTTAACAGAAAGAGGGAGCAGATGTCCCGAAGGACTTTATGTTTTCTTGCAAATAAATTTAGTATTTTTCCTCAATGCTATAGAAAACTCATATTTGACTGCAAGGAAAAACAGAAAAAGACCTCTCTCAGGGGATTCAAATTCTAAAGATAGCGACAGCCTAGTTATGACTCAGTTTCGATGCAACAAACATCCCCCCTATCCCACAGCAACACTGTTGGGGTAGAAATCTCAGCTCGAGTCCGGACAAACCACACCAGGCCAACAGAGAGGTTTAATGAAAGGACGAGACAAGGGAGAGAGGGGAGAGGAAGAGAGGAAGAAAGAAGAAGAATAAGGAGAAGGAGAAGGAGAAGGAGAAGAAGAAGAAGAAGAAGAAGAAGAAGAAGAAGAAGAAGAAGAAGAAGAAGAAGAAGAAGAAGAAGAAGAAGAAGAAGAAGAAGAAGAAGAAGAAGAGAAGAAGGAAGAGGGGGAGGAGGAGGAGGAGGAGGGGGAGGAGGAGGAGGAGGGAGGGGGGGGGGGGGGGGAAGAGGAGGGGGAGGGGGGGGGGGGAGGAGGAGGGGGGAGGGGGGAGGGGGGGGAGAGGAGGAGGGGGAGGAGGGGGAGGAGGAGGGGGGGAGGGGGGAGGGGAGAGGGAGGAGAGAGCCCAGCCATGAGCACGTGGAGGGAAGGGGAGAGGGAAGCGGAGAGAGAAGGGACAAAGGGGAAGAGGGGAAGAGCAA
Organism: Rattus rattus; assembly: GCF_011064425.1. Taxonomy (NCBI): domain Eukaryota; kingdom Metazoa; phylum Chordata; class Mammalia; order Rodentia; family Muridae; genus Rattus; species Rattus rattus. The sequence goes on from NC_046163.1 coordinate 62,838,988, forward strand.
AAGAGCAAGAGTAAGAGAGTGAGGAGAGGGCAAGCAGCCCCTTTTAGTGTCAGGCATACCTGGCTGTTGTCAGGTAACTGTGGGGGTGGAGCTTAGACAGAATGCTAACAAACACTACCATAGTCACAACAGAGAACACACTCTTATATTTTATTAACTGGTAGCATAGTGTCACTTTTTCCATGCATATGTGTCATCCGATGACTCTGTCCATACCCTGCCTGCATTATCCTCCTCCCTTCCTCTCCCCTCCCTCCCCTTCCCCCTTCCCCTCATCACACTGCTGCTTTAGCCAGAAGTAGCTCCCTATCCTCCCTGTCCGCAGTTCTCGGAGGAGCCCTGGCTTGACTAATGGATTGCCATGATTCAGATCAGCGGGGTCTGGAGCAAAGACTCATTTCCCTAAATGATCCTGCCTCCATCCTGAACAAAATCAGCCTGCTGCTAGCATGGGTAGACAGGGGCTTAGCTTTGAAAGAGGCTAGCCTTCAAAGAGGCTTTAAGCAGAAAAGTAACTTCCTAATATTTATTTATTTTGCGAAACCCATCCTGGCTGAAGAAGGAAGGGTAGTTTTCATTATCGAAGGATTACAGCAGTGAGGCCCCTTGAGCGGCAAGAGGATACAGACCTGGAGGTGGGCAAGCTTGTTGAATAGCAGCTCAAAGACCCCTTTGGAGGTGGGAGGGAGTGGGGGAGGGCCAGCAAAGCCTCCTCCGTCACTTTTTCAGATAACTCATGATATCTCTGGGGAGAACAGATCTGCTTTCTGAGGGCTTATTTGGTGTTGTTTCTGGCAACCAAAAGTCAGGCTTATCTAAAGACCAGGACAAGCATCCATCAGATCCACAGCGTTGGGCCAACAGGACAGCAAAATCAGAAAGTTCGTGTGCTCTAGAACAGTTAAAATGTAAGAGCAGAGCCTCCAGAGTGCTGGGATTAAAGGCATTCACCAACACTCACAATCATTTATATGATCGAAGTCACATGGATTAACACATGGATTAATAAACGCCACTACACACTGTCCTGTGGCAAAAACAGAAGCCAGCCACCGTGAGGATTCTTACGAGGCACTGATGTCCTACATGAGATAAAGGAAGTCTCTGTAACCTTTAGTGTGACATTCTTTTTCGTTTTGTTGTTTTATGTGTATGGGTATTTTGCCTGCATGTATGCCTGTGTGCTCCATGCATGCCTAGCAGCCATGGGGGCCACAAAAAGGGTATCAAATGCCATAGAACTGGAGTTACGAATGGTTGTAACCACCATGTAGGTGCTCGGAATCAAACCTTGGGTCCTCTGGAAGAACAGCCAATGCTCTGGACCTCTGAGATAGCTCTCCAGCCCCAAGTGTGAAATTGTTAAATGTAGTTTAATCAGCCAAAGACGTAGTGACAATGGCTACAATCTGGCAAATACTGTCATGTACCCAGAGTTGTACTAAATGGATAATATGTGGACTCCTTACCAACTATGACCCTGAAGGTACCCAAAATTACTTCTATTCTACAAGGGAAGAAACCTGAAAGTTCAGAATCAGTAGTGATCTGAAACATGAAGCTAGGCCTGTCTGCTGCTAAAGGCACTCTCCTACCCACTATGCTGTACTGTACAAAAAACAAAAACAAAAACAGAGACCCTGCCCACTGGAAATGGCTAGGGTGCTTCATGCTTACCAAAGGGATTGGTAACTCTACAAAATACTTCTGGAACTTGCAAATAACCATTCTGTTTGTTGAGTGCTAGGGGAGCCCCTCTCCCCATCTAATAAAATTAAGCTGCACCCCCAGAACACTTCCCTAGCTATGACTTCCCTCCCGGAAGCTGTATGGCAATGAGATCTTATTGTTATTTATAAAAGATTGGTGGGAAAGAAAACAAGTCCCAGGAGGGCGGACATAAGTGGTGCCGCAGAGCAAATGCTGTCTGTCCCCAGGAACATAAACAGCTGGGTATCTGGGCACATCATAAAACTTTATTGTAAAATACACAGATAATGGGCCCCGCTGCAGAGCATCAGGAATGTTTATCATGATTCCCCAAAGCATTCTGGGTATGCTCTCCCCAACAGTGTAGGTTTAACTCGGTTAAGATGAAGACATCAGAAGCCCCACCCAGTGCAGCTTACTGCACCGTTGATTCTCTCAAGGTCAATACCTCAGTGAGGTGGACTTGCTGCAAGCAAGAAGGAGTCCATACTATTAACATGAGATGACAGTGTGAGCTGGAGTCTCCCAAATCTGTTGTGCCGGTCACATCTGAATCTCACCCACTCCAGCAGCACCCACGGGGGGAGCCTGCTTTGCTTCTTAACAGCATCACCCAGTTCTAACATGCTAACTACATGTATCACCCAGTTCTAAGATACTAGCAACTATACCTATCACCCTGTTCTAACATGCTAACTATTACATGTATCACTCAGTTCTAACATGCTAACAATTACATGTATCACTCAGTTCTAACATGCTAACTACATGAATCACCCAGTTCTGCCGTGCTAACAATTACACATATCACCCTGTTCTAACATGCTAACAATTACACATATCACCCAGTTCTAACATGCTAACTACATGAATCACCCAGTTCTGCCATGCTAACCATACATGTATGTTGTGTTACAGAGGATACACTCACTCACTGGCAGCTCTGTCTAGGTAACGGTTTCTCCTCAGAAGAAGTGTTGCCTTTTCCCTTAAAAAGCACGACATTCCCAACCACGTTCTTCTTCTAGATCAGGAAACACCAAAGATGTTTGCAGTGGCTTTCTCCCAAAGATTTACTGAGGGAGATGTGTGAAAGCAAAGTCCTGTCACTCCATACAACGGATGTCTTCCTCGCAAGGGTTCCATTGTCCCTGCAGCCATACTTCAAGGGCTTTAAGGCCTAGAGGTGTAGCTATAGGACTAAGTCTAGAATCTCACAACACAAAACCTCTTGCCAGCTCTTTGTTTTCGTATCCCCTTCCTAAGTGTGACTTCCCGGAGATGCTCTGTGAAGTAGCTAACCCGTCTGTCCTGAGTATCAGAGGCAGCAAGTGCCAAGCAACAGTAAGGGCTACAACTTGCTCTGGAAATGGTCAAAAGGGACTGGGTTGCGGAAACCCAAAGAGCTGGTCGAGACATTTGCTTTGCGTCTTCCAGACAGTTAGAACCCATCAGCTCCCACCGGTACTATCCGGAAGTCTGACTGAGTTGGTTTTCTCTACCCATTGGAGAATTAAAAGGCAGGAAAACTCCCAAATGCACAGGGAAAGACGAAACCACCACAGACAGACTCAGCCAGGGGAGAAAGGCTTTTATCGGAGGTGAGGAAACACACGTGTGCAGCAAGGCCCACAGAGAGATAAATGCTCTCTGCAAAGCAGGGGAGGTGCTTCAGAGCCCAAAATCTGATCTCTCCTTGAGAGCCGGTGTATGGTCCCCATTTATTGATTGATTGATTGATTCACTTTACACCACACACACACACACACACACACACACACACACACACACACCCTTCTCCTTCACACAACCCCTTTCCCCCACACCTCCTTCCCCTAGAGGTGTTAAAATAGGTTGGTACCCATAGGGCTGGGGTTTTTAAAGGTCTTTGAGATGTCTTCATTCCTAATTTAAGGTTGATCACTTTGAACAAAGATGGGGAGACTGGGAGGCCCACAACTTCGAGGGAAACATGTCCTGGTCCAGGCCTTGTTAGACCAGTCCGCAGTAGGGTGGACATGTGGATTCTACAACTGGGGGTGGGGGGGAAGACCAGCAAGCCTTCAGGTCTTTGTCTTGGGTCAAGAGTATAAGGGAGAAGCCAGCGTTTGCCATCTTTGTTCTCTGCCTGTGGCCATTCTTTCTCTTTCTGTCTGCCTGTCAAGGATCTGTCTAACTTCTAGCCCCTCACCACCCACCTTCAGGGCCAACAGCAACCCAGCCATGCTCTCGAGTTCTGCCTAATACCATTCTATTGCAGGGATGCGCAGCCACGGACTTGTTGACAAGTTTAGGAGCCCGTGCAGAGCCCTGCAGATGCTATCTACAGGTAATGCGATTCATCTCACTTGGCAGGACAGACAGTGCCTGGAGGGATGCCGCTGCTGCCTGAACCTCCAGCAGCCTATGACCCACAGAGCCTTCCCTGAATCTCCTTGGATAACGTCAAAATACCAGCCACGATGTCTTATCTTGTTTTCTCACATCAAGCCTGGTCTGAGGTTTCAGGTGCCACGGCGCAGCCAGAAAGCAGATTTATGGTTCTGTTATCAACCCCAGACAGACCAGAGGCTGTGGTCACACAGCAGGGAGGAAACAATAGCCCAGCGAGGAGGGCCACCGGCAGAGCCAAAGCCCAGCACCTGGAGCCACCTGTGCCCACACAGACCCCCTCCTTGGGTGGACAGGGCTGGGGGATAGAAATAGCAATGTCTTGGAAAAGCGGTATCATCCGTTCCTGAGCCTTGAGCCCTCCCGCTTACTGACACAGGGTTGTTGCTCAAGGCTAAATCCACTCTCATCAGACATTTCAGAGATACTAAATCACTACAGTAATATACGGGAGATCCAGCATGGCAGTCTGGAACTATAGATGTCGAGACAAGGAGATGGAGGCAAACAGCGCCTCTTTGGCACTTCCTTAGGCTATGTTCAAACCACTAAAGGAGCATCCTGTTGACTCATCTGACCATGTCACAGATGCTAGACACCTATGCTCTGAGGACAAACGTGAGTTGTTAGCATTCTCCTTTGTCAGTCATGGGAAGAACATATCACGTCTCACTATTATGGCGAGCATGACTTCCTCCAACTCAGTCTACTGCCTATCACGTTCTAAGTCTAACCGTCCTCATTTCTAACAAACCCTTCTTGGTCCACATAGATAATTTGTAATGGGTAAAAAAATGTATTTGACAGTGGGCCAGCAAGATGGCTCAGTGAGTAAAAGCCTGTTTTGCCATGCTTGGTAACCTGAGTTGAATCTCTGCGATGCATATAGTAGAAGGGAAAAACTGACTTCCACGAGTTGTCCTCTGACTTACACACACACACACACACACACACACTCATACTAAATAAAAGAGTTATAAATTTTTATTGGTCAAGACATTTGCTTAATGTCTTCTGGGCAATTTTTTTTAAAGATTTATTTATTTTATGTATGTGACTACATTGACACTCTCTTCAGACACACCAGAAAAGGGAGTCAGATCCCATTACAGATGGCTGTGAGCCACCATGTGGTTACTGGGAATTGAACTCAGGACCTCTGGAAGAGCAGTCAGTGTTCGTAACCACTGAGTCATCTCTCCAGCCCTCTTCTGGGTAATTTTAACCAATCAAAGTTCACCTCTCTTCAGGACACATAATCTCAGCACTTAGGAGGGTGGTGGGCAGAAGGATCAAAAGAGCCAAATCATCCTCTCTCACATAGCTAGTTTGAGGACAGCCTGAACTAATGAATGCTTGTTTCAAGAAAATTACTTGACCCACACAGTTCCCTCATAAGTCCATGATCTAGAGGCCACATCTGATCCCATTTGGGGCCTTCTTTCTGTGTCATTACACAATGGAAGACACAGCACGGGCAAGAGAGGTAAGGGGTTGGTTCTCGCCTTGTTTTATATGGGCTCGACTCTCTCAATAACTGCATTCCATGTAACATGGCATCTATTTCTGAAGACAGAGTCCCTGCATAGCCAGCCATTCAACACTGTTGCGCTGGGAATTACATTCCAATACAGCTATTTTCAGGGACACAGTCAATCCTTAGTACTCCCTAGTATTTCCTGTAAATAAACAACAGATACCCCTTGTATCATTATGTGCCCTGGATTATGAGCTCATAATAAATATCATATATAATGTGGACCACCACTGGAGACCCTCATGAGGCAGCTCAGCCACTGGCTGGAGAGCTATTGGCAGAGGATGACTGCAGGAGGAAGAAGAGTCAATCTCCTTCAGAGGTGTGGCCGTTGGGAGGGTGCACACACTCTAGGGTCCCACGCCCATGAGCATGTGGGCCTCACTAGCTGGAATCAGCGAGTTACACAATGAAGAATAGAGCTACTTTCGTGGCACATAGATAAATCCCAGGACTGAGGACGCAAAGATAGACGCACCTTTATGAGTGTGAGGTCAGCAGTCTACACAGTGAGTTCCAGGTCATCTAGGACTCTAGTAAGACCTAGTCTCAAAAAGTAAATTAAGTGAATGAATAAATAAATAAGGAGACATGAACCGGGGAGTTGTTAAGGGGGCCCAAGGGGAATAGAAGAGAAAAGATGCTCATGATACATTGTATACATATATAAAATTGTGAAAAAATACATATATATATATATATATCACTTCCTACTAAATGAATGAAACTCACACTTCCCTATCCCTGACTCTGTTCATTATATATCCTGAACACCCTGCTACCTTTCCTCAGCAATTCTATGAGCAGGGCACCCTGCCATGCTGCCTCACTCACGGCCTCTTGACACAATCAGGAAAAGCGACTTCGGGAGAGCAGCAAAGCTACTAGACTTGCAGACAGCCATAGAGCTTAGGCTCTAAGCGAAGGTCACTACTTATTTCCTTGGCCTGCCACAAATATCTTTGTCTGCTGAGTCAGGACCTGGGCTGAACCTGAGCTGGTGGCCCTGGAAGATCCAGGCCGTAGTGTGCCTGGGAACAGCTGTCTCCTTCCAGCCCAGCCCAGAGCCTCTACAGAGACGCCGTCCAGTCCCTGCTTATCTTGCGTAACAGAGCAGGCGCTTGACTCCGCTCAACAAATATTTACCAAGTGCCTGTGACACGGAGCGCATGATATCATGTAGCCATTTCAGTTCTGCCCAACTGGCCAAAAGCTTCTTGGGGAGCTTTAATTAGTGATAGGTGGGGCACATGGGTTCATGGTGAGCTTTGAGCTGCTGCTTGGCTCACAAGCCTGGGCCACTGTCAACAGTGGGTGTTACAAAGTTAATGAGCTAACATACCCAAAATAGTTCAAAACTATGTCAGACACACAACGAATCACTTTAACATACATTAGTCATTTTTGTGATCATGGGATGGGTCCTCAGCTACACCCAGTGATCAATAAGTTGTTTGAAACCTCTAGGAAAGAGGAGAGGCTGCATTTGTAGGCAGTTGCTGTTAGGTGGGGGAAGGGAGAACATTTTTTTTCAATGGTGTAGCCACTGGTGAGTTGTCTGTGTTCCCATGCACCTGTTTACCACCCTGATGGAACTCACAGGATCACAGAAGACAAAGCATTAAAGTGGGATGATGAACGGGTGTGGGAAGAGGATAAGGCAGAGTAAAGGAGGTGACTATGATCAAAATTTTTACAGGAAAGAAAAACATCACAATGGAACATTGTTGTGTATAATTAACATATGGTATTAAACACACGGTAGTGAACTCCACCTTGTCAGCCTCACGCACCCACGGCATTTCTCAGATACATTGTTTCATTGTGTATGAAAAGAATCTATGCTGTGAATAGCCCAAGCACCCTGTGATGATCCATCTCATTGTGCTGAGTCTGGGGACAATCCTGTGTAGAAGGAACAGTTTGGCACTTGCCCAAAGGAAAGTCACACCCTAACAGAAAATGTAAGGAATAGTAATGCAAGTGTTACCGTACCACAGGTAATCCTTTACAGAATGGCTGGGGTGCCTTTTGTCTGTTGCTAATAGAAAGACCATCCGAAATGAATAAAATAGGAAACTTATTATCTTGCAAGACAAAGAAGGTAGGTTTATGGGGGAGACCAACCATGCTGTTAAACCCCAAGTTTATCCCATCTTTTTGGTCTTCAAATCTAAGCTTATAGTTTTGAAGCATCTAAATAGATATAAGTGGATACAGAATGGTTGCTGTAGTTACAATCATCCCAGATAAACATGATACTGCTCAGAAAATAATTTTCCACAGGTCTCTCTTTACAGACAGTTCCCCCTCCCTACACCCCAAAGACCAATTGCCATTTTTAAACCATGATTAAATAGGCGCATGCCCTAGCTGCAAAGGACTCTGGGAAAATCAAATGCATGAAACTTTACACTCTGAGTTGGGAGATAAGTTGCGCAGGAAAAAATGTGTAACCAGGGTTTGTGGAGTGAATAAATGAAGTACCCAGAAATTGAATGTTTAGACAAACAGTAAGTTTTGTTATATTAAAGAAGAAAATGTACCCTGGTTATTATTGACTCATCAAATGTAGTTTAAAGGTATTTGGTCCTATGTGTCAAAGTGGAGTGCAAACACAGAAAGCTTCTTCCTGAGTTCACTGTTATTTCTGCCGTGGAGGACAGGAGAATCATCCGACAGGAACATTCATACATCCACTGACTTCTTGCACCATACTACAGACATGGCCAATGCAAGGCCGCCAGTCTCACACAGTTTAAATTGTGTGCACTCAATTCCCGAAACCCAGTGCTCCACCCTTCACAGGCTTCCGTTTCACTGATCCTCTTCTTCTAGTACCACATGTCTTCCATTTGTATTTTTAATTTGCTTAGTTGTTTGTGTGTGGTGTACATGTATGTACAGGTGTACATATGTGGGCGGTTGTGTGCACACAGTGTAGGTGTGTATAAAGGTCAGAGGACAATCTTGAGTGTCATTCCCCAGGACCTGGTTCTAAGGTGCTATCCACCTTTGTATCCCTTGAGACAAAGCCTCTCACTGGCCTGGAGTTCACCAAGAAGGCTATGCTGACTGGCCCAGAGCTCCTCCTATCTCTGCCTCCCCAGTGCTGGAATTACAAACAGTGACCACTGCCCCTAGATTTCCACAAGGGTTCTGTGTGATGGATCTCAGGTTTCCTCTCTGACTACACTTTCCTGGCTGAACTATCCTCTCAGCCCCTCTTAACTATTTCTATTCTTACGATTGTGGAAGATTGTGTTTACTAGTATAAGAAAACTAGACCTTTCCTGTCTGATCTCCAACACGTCTGAAAATTTTGGAGAGCAAGGCGAATAGGAGTCCCTGGTATTTTATTCACTCTTAAAATCCCTAACAACATGCAGTTCACTTGGCTGTTTGAGGCTGGCACATGTCAAGGAACGAGGAAGACAAGAGACAAGAGGGGGAAATGAGGAAGCTCTGAATGCAGTTAATACACGGTATATACGTGTATGGGAGTATGCTAATGGAACCCATTGCTTTATACAAAGCCTGTAAGCTACGAAAAGAGGGAGGCTGCAGGGAGAGCCCCATGGGTAAGAGCACTCGCTGTGCAAGCATAAAGACCTGAGTCAGAAGCCCTATTACCTACACAAAAGCAAGTAGGGTGGCTTGTGGCCAGTACCTAGCACTAGCAGACTGAGCCAGGTGGATTCTGGGATTTCACTGGCCAATCAGACACACCAGAACAGTGACCAATCAGACTCACCAGAACAGTGACCAGTCAGACTCACCAGAAGAGTGACCAATCAGACTCACCAGAACAGTGACCAATCAGACTCACCAGAAGAGTGACCAATCAGACTCACCAGAAGAGTGACCAGTCAGACTCACCAGAACAGTGACCAATCAGACTTACCAGAACAGTGACCAATCAGACTCACCAGAACAGTGACCAATCAGACTCACCAGAAGAGTGACCAATCAGACTCACCAGAAGAGTGACCAATCAGACTCACCAGAACAGTGACCAATCAGACTCACCAGAACAGTGACCAATCAGACTTACCAGAACAGTGACCAATCAGACTCACCAGAACAGTGAGCAGCAGCTTCAGTAATTGACCTTTTTTTTCATTAATTAATTTACTCACTTTACATCCTGTTCACAGCCTCCTTCTCCCAGTCCTCCCCCTCATACTCTTCAGAATCCTCTTCTGAGAAGGGGGAGGTCCCACCCTGGGTACAAACCCACCCTGACACCTCAAGTCACAGTAGGACTGGGTGCATCCTCTCCCACTGAGGCCAGACAAGGCAGCCAGGCAACAGAGTCAAGGACGTCTTCTGCTCTAGTTGTTAGGGGACCTGCATGAAGACCATGCTACACATCTGCTACATACATGCAGAGGAACCTAGGTCCAGGCAATGTATGCTCTTTGATTGGTGATTCAATCTCTGGGAGCCCCCAAGGGGGTGGGTATCTCTAGGATGTGCAAAACTTGGGATGGAGGAGGCTTCAGGGAGTCTTTGAGGGTGACTCTAGCTGAGACTCCTAGCAGAGGGGGATATGGAGCCTGAACTGGTCACCTCCTGTAGTCAGACAGGACTCCCAGGGGAGGGATAAGGACAGCAACCCACCCCCAAAACCTAAAATCCAAAATCTGTCCTGCCTGAGAGAAGCTCGTTGACCCTTTCTTAATCCAATGAGACAGAGGGCAAAACAGGAAATACCTAATCTCCTCCTCTGGATTCACAGGTACACTCACAGGCGTTCACACTGCGCACACACACACACACACACACACACACACACACCACACAAGCACACGCACATGTGCACACATAAACACACACCGAAATATTTTTCATTTTAATTATTAGAAAAGTGAAAGGACACTTCTCATCATGAACTTGCCCAAGCTTTGTTACCAGCTAGCCGCACAGTCCTATGCCAGTCACGTCTGGAGTCTCAGTGTTTGCATCTGTAAATGGACACAAGGACAGCGACAGCGTTGTTCTGTCATGCTGTCGTGCTACAGTAAGAAGGTGGAAGCTTACGTGGGACAGACACTGGTCTGTGGTAGACACTCCAAACAGAAGCTCCCATAGCCTCCCCTGCCCTTTAACCTTCGGCTCTCATCAACCGTTTGTCAGATAAAGCAAGACCTTGGCAGCAGGTGGCTGGAAAGCCAATTAATGCGTAGATGGCATGGGATCTGCTAATTGCTGGAGCCTTCCAAATCTAAATTGGTGTGAGAGCCCAGCTGCCAAGAATGCCACCTTTCCACCCTCCCTCTGCCTCACCGACCCGCTCTTGAGAGTTTCCAAGGAGAAGCCTGCTTCTCTGGAGGCATGTCAGCAGTCTGTGCTGTTAAAAATAGGTCATCTGGGCCCCGATCTGACACTCGTGTGGAAAAAGAAGGTTGCTACTGCCATCCTTGATTTATCTATGCTAACCAAACATTAACAATAATAATTATTATTATATATCATGTTATATGTAATAATAACTATATTGTTGTTGTTATTATTATTATTATTATTATTATTATTATTTTAAAACCTATGGGAGGGGTTGGGGATTTAGCTCAGTGGTAGAGCGCTTGCCTAGGAAGCGCAAGGCCCTGGGTTCGGTCCTTAGCTCCGAAAAAAAGAACCAAGAAAAAAAAAAAAAAAAACCTATGGGAATTTGACAGACAACTCCCTAACCAGTCAGAAGGTGCTGAGATGTGACCTGAAGAAATATAGTGAATTTTTTTTTTAATTAAAAAAAAGTCATATTTACACCAGGTTTGGTGATTGCAAGTTTGAGGCCAGTCCGGACTACACGGCTGGATATTCCAGATACCTCAAAATATCTAGAAATTTTATTTAAATAAAGGGCTAGAGATTTAACCCAGTTGTTAGACGATCTCCCGAGCATGTATAAGTCCTGGAGTTGAGCCCCAGTCCCACATAAGACTGAGCAGGGTGACACATACCTATAACCCCAGCAGTTGGGGGATGAAGGTAGAGAATTGAAGTCCAAGCCCCCCACCCCCTGCGACACACGGTGAGTTCTAGTTAATTAATTAATTAATTAGCTGTAAAACTTGACTATTGATTTGTGCGGCACAGTGAAACAAAGACTTGTTGCTATGAATTCATAGATGTTTTAGTTGCCGAAGTGGTCAAGAGCACTTGCTGCTCTTCCTAAGACCTGAGTTCCATCCCCAGCACCCCCATCAGGTGATTCACAACTGCCTGTAATTCCAGCTCCAGGGGATCTGACGCCCTCCGCTGGCCTCCAACAGCACTCACACATATGTGCGCATAGCCACATATACACACATAACTTAAAATAAAACAAATATTTTAAAAATAAATACTTTGAATAACTTTCCTACACATGAATATATGCCTTTTTTTTTTTTTTTCTAAATAATCAGCTCAGCCTTCCGGCAACCCATCTGCCTTCCCGACTTCTGTCATCACAGATGGCCTTCCTGAGCTAAACCACGACCTGGGTCTGGGCTTCCTGCTAGGAAGTGTGGCTAGTTTGACACATGTCTTAGAAGAGCCTTAGCACACTTTTTTTTTTCCAGTCTAAAGCCAGAGCGTGTTAGCCACACAACCAACAACGCACGGATACGCCCGTGCGTAAACACCTGTGAGTGTGAGAGACGGGCTGGAGCCTGGGAAAGGAGACGGGCTACAGTGGAATGGAACAGAGAGAGAGAAAAACACAGCCTTAGGACAGTTCATGCTCCATGAGCTGTGTCTTCTTTGTGTGTCAGTGTGTATACATCTGTCAGGTGGGGGCCACACACATGCTTGCACATCTGTGGAGCCAGGGGTTGATATAAGCTACACACATGTGCATGCACACTATATACACACACACACACACACACACACACACACACACACACACGCATTAACAACTGTGGAGCCAGGCGTTGATGTCAGGTGTCCTCCTTGATCACAATCTACCTCATTCTTTGAGACATAACCTTCTCACTAAACCTGGGTCCATAGATCCAAGTACACCAGCAAACTCCAGAGACGCTCCAGTCTCTACCATCCCAATGTTGGGCTGTAGACGTGAGCTGCCTCAGCTTTTACAAATGCTCTGGGGGGTAGAACTCCATTTGCAGGGGGCAGAGTTGCCTCATCTGAAAGTCCTTCCCACAGCCCACCTGCTGTGTCCAGTCCATTGACATTTGTAACACAATGTTCTTATTACAAAATCTGTTTTCTAAAGCCTTGCCATCCACCAGTAAAGGGCTCCATGGTTAACTGTATTTGTTTCTCTTACAGAGAACCCAAGTTGGGTCATTACTGCTCACATCCGACAGCTCACAGCTCCCTTTAACTCCAGCTCCAGGGGATTAAATGCCTTCTTCAGTCAAACACACATAGCGGACATTCAAGTGTCTGTGCGCGCGCACACACACACAATGAACGAATAAACAAATGAATGAGTGAATCTTAAGAAAAAAAGACCCTTACACTAGAGTTACCAAATAGATTATAAAAATATGTTACAATGTTTTAAGTAAGTTTACAATTTTCTGTTGGGCTCCATTCAGAGATATCCTTAGACACTGTGCTGCCTACAGGCAGTGAGTTGGACAAACCTGAGATAGCCAGCTTTATTATCAATTATATTGATAATATAATTAGTATATTATCAATTATATGTTCCGAGATACAGTGACCCAGGCTCCAGGTCAAAATAAAAGTCTGTAACTCAAGTTTTTCTTCCTCCCTTCCCTGTGGTCACAGACATTGTCTGCTTTTGTTGTTGTTTACTATTCACTGACAATTTGACAAGATCTAGAATCTCCTCATCCCAATGGGTTGGGGTCCCAGACCATGTAGAAAGGAAAAGGTGAACCAAGCTGCAGCATCCATCCCTCCCTGCTGCCTCAAGCGTCTGCCACCATGCATTCCCAACCTTGAGGCTCTCTCTGCCCCTCAAGCTGTGAGCCAAAATTAACCCTTCCGTCCTTAAGTGGTTCTTGCCAGGGGTCTTCCACAGCCACGAACAGAGGATGTGATATATCCACAGAGCCCCACTGAGACCAGTTATTAGCAAAGCTCCCATGATGGTAGCCGGGGGAAGGGGCAGTGCCTCTGAAGCCTTCCATGTTCTCCATCGCTTCCAAGGCACATGCTTCCTGCTTCCTGCTTCCTGCTTCCTTCTCTTCCTGTCTCCTCTATGTTTTACCTCTCACTTCCTTGTGCCTTAATGGATTCACAGGCCTGTCTTGAAGATCCATAGTCCATAGTGACAAGAAATCCAGCAACCAAGAAGCCCATCTAACCCCAATTATCCCAAATGCACTTCCCTTCTGAAGTGGTCCATGGCTAGGTGGGTGGCCTCAAGGGGCTGCTAACCTATTCCCAGAGATTCAAGCCAGATCACTAGAGTGACCTCATTACAACTCCAAGGAAGATGGTGTTTGCCCTTACAGCCTCTTATCTAACCTCCCTAGGTTCTTTTCCTCCATTTTGGCATCCACTAGGTATCAACTATCCTCTGCCCACCCCTTGATCCCTTAGTTCAGGGTCTTCTCCTCGACCTCTGGATACACAGCAGAGCCCCCAGGTCCTCTGCTTCCCAAACAAAGCAAATTCATCCAAATTTCACTCCATAAACTCTCAGAAACCCTTGACTTCATAACAGTGTTAAAAAGAGATAGCTCGAGACGAGGATGAAACTAAGAAAACCAGGAAGCTAAGAGGTGGATATTTTTTCCATAGCTCAGACTTATCCTTTCCACGAGGTGTTTGGCTTGTTTTATTGCTTCAGTTTTAAGATAGTTTCTTGATTGTTTTTGTTTGTAGACAGACCAGCCTGGAACTCACAATCCTCCTGCCTCAGTTGTACACCACCACCTCCGGCTGTCCTTACATATGTATGCTTCGCTCTGTTTCAGGAAAGGCTTTTGAGGAATCCTGTGTTGGGAAAGTTTTCAGATCCTTACTTTCTGAAGTGCACTTTGACCGGAGCCCTCCTGTGAAGGCTAACAAAGCAGGCAGGGTTGTTACTGCACGTGCTGAAAACCTCTGCGGCAAACCTGCTCCCACTCCTCCTGCTCCCGACTTCCCATCCCTCGGCTCATTCTGCGGATTACAGACAGCTCTGTGGAGCTAATCTGACCCACAGCATGCCTGGGCAAGGACTACCACAGTCTTGGGGATGTCTGCTTCCTGGTAGTTCCCACTCTAACATACTGGAGGAGGGGCCACAGCATCCTCCCGTTATAGTTAAACTTTTTCCTTAGGTGTCCGCCCACTGAGGATTTGAGCCCAGGTTTTCAGTGTCTTCCTTGATGCTAACCATTCTGTCAATAAAGGCATCATGATCTTCCCCTTCCGGAGCGGTTTACGTTTCAAAGTCAAAGAGCAGGGGAAAGTCTTAATACCAGAGGAGCAAAACGAATCACTGCCAACGGGAATCATGAAGGATGTGGAAGAAATCGGGGGAAAGGGGATGTAGGGAGATCGCTCTTAACTTCTGTATCCAAGATTCCAGTCAGGCCTCCCTGAGAATGCAGGGCAGAAGAAACTCATCATCTGCCCTGTGTGCAAACGGATCCCCATTTAGTGTAAGGAGAAGCTATGTGCAAATGTGTTGGAGTACTGTGGCTTGTGTAGTCCATATACTTGACTTGTGGATTTATTCTAATGAGACTGCGAAAAACTTACCATACAGAACATACAAGGTGTGTGTGTGTGTGTGTGTGTGTGTGTATACATACATACATACATACATATATATATATATATATATATATATATATATATATATATAAATAAGCACTTACTTAGAGCTCCTTCCCAATGGTTATCCAAAAACAAAACAAAAGGAAACCAACCTGGATTTGTAGAGTTTCAAAGGAAAGGATTGTGTGGGTGTTGTCCTTATATACAAATGCTTGCTCCATGGTGATAATCCGGTTGGGGGTTCACCGGCGGAATTTCTCTCCCTACCTCATGTTCGTCTCCTGAGGCTCTCATCCAGTTCTGTTTGTGCTTCTCCATCACGTCTGTTTGTTTAAGAGGGTGACACTCCTGCTATGCTGTTTATACTGTAGCTTTCACTGGGGCTTATTAAACTCACCGTTACTTCATATAAGATGTGGATATGTGGCAAGGGCCAGTTAGTGTTGACAGTAAGTAACAGACACCCTGTCAGAGGGTAACATGTTTATATATCCCACTGAATGCCTGGTGGATTCTGTCCCCGTAAAACTATCACAGATAATGAAGCCACTATCAGATAAGTGACTGTAACAAATGACCTCAATTAGGTCTCTGGTTGATGAGAACGCTCGGTGGTCTCCGCAGCCTCGCTGAGACGAATCCCAGGCTAGGTTGGACTGAAGAAGAAACAAATTTAGAGCAACAAAAAAAATCAGATTTACGGGGTTGGGGATTTAGCTCAGTGGTAGAGCACTTGCCTAGCAAGTGCAAGGCCCTGGGTTCGGTCCCCAGCTCCGACAAAAAAGAAAAAAAAAAAAATCAGATTTACGCGAGCCGGATCCAATAGAATACCGCTGGTTTCAAATGAAGAGTTAAAAGATGGTTTCATCTCTGTTCCTCCTTTCCTCCCTGTTCTTCCATCTCGAAAAGTGTAAGGAATAGGAAAGACTGAAGTCAGGAACTTTCAAAACACATAGGCATTCGGAATACCTTTGTCCACACTCACCCTCTTGAAATCCACAACGATACAAAATATCAACAGCGGTCTAAGCTTAGAGAAGCTTCTCCTAGTGGGAAGGGCCTGACTGAGAGATGTGGAGCTGCTCAGAAGGAAAGCCAGAGGCACGATCAGGTCAGCATGAGCCTGTAACCCCAACTTCGGGACAGCCACAAGGTTAAGGAGCCATTGTGTGTCGCTTGCCACCTCTCTATAAGGCTCTTTGTTTATGCCAACCACCAGCTCATAGTCTTTAGGGGGCATCCATTCTTCCACGGAAGAGTCATGTAAGATAACTTAGAGATTTACGGGGGACTTGAACTGCAAATATATAACTAAAGAATGTGCTAGAAGAAGGTGTGCGGAGCCCTTCAGAGACCTTAAAAGCAGATCTGAGCAGAGCAAGGCCATGATTGGCAGGCTCCGCACTCTCCATGCTCTGCAGAAGTGCTTTTCATTCTGTGACAACCGTTTTGTTTATGTCATGCCATGCTGGCCTGCCCGACTATCTCCCAATCCCCTCTCCCGCCGCAGTCCCCTATTTCCTCCCCTCCTACCTCCAGTACCTGTTCATCCTCCTGGCCTCCTGTGTGCCAATGTAACGACTTTCCGTTTTACCTAGAGAGAAAGCACACCTTGGGAAGGGACGGTCGCCGGGAAGGATTCCATTTGCCTGTGCCTGCATATTTCCTAATAACGATTTGAGGGGAAATCACCCTGAGTGATGGAGTGATTGCTCCGAGGAGTAAGTGCCTGAGGGCTGGGGGCGGGGTGATGGATGAGGTCTCTGTATATGCCCTGTTGCCAGAAGACCTCATAAACCTAGAAAAGCTGCCCAGGCAACAGTCTGTTTACCTTTTCACGACTTTAAAGGTGATTTATTTGACCTTTGAAAACGGCACCCATACGTCTTGCAGCAAACAGCACACCCTTCAGCATAAATGTCAGGATGGCGAGGTCTCCAGTTGACAGTACTTTATCACAGCCCTCCCGTTCTAATCAGAACGGGGGTGTCTGCCAGCCTCTCGCTACAAACATATTTGAGGGACTTTGTCTAAATACCCAGAGATAAGTGTGTGTTTATGCACCAAGGAACCGTATAGTTTCCATAACGATTTCTACAACTATTTATAAATGCCTGGGTCGTGGGTAAACAAGAAGGTACAGGTAGAGATGGGATCCTTGGGACGGGAGATAAGCTCGAGCTCTGCCCTCACTGGTTGGGTTAGCATAATTCTACAATTTACCAAGTTATGACTGGGAAAACTCAGGAGCCAAGCAACCTGCATGGGGTAGTGACTGTTCAGCGTTTTGCTGTTGGCCAAAAGGCTTAAACTCTCTGGGCCTTAGCACCATGCCCGCAAAATGGCATAATGGTGTTTCATACTGTTAATGGGACCAGCCAACGAACTAAAACAGAGATTTTTTTTAAATTCAAGATTAACACACAGAAAAAAAAAATATTCTGACCCTCTGCCGAGGGGGGTGGGGGGCGGGATAATTATTACATCCGCAACAAAGAGCATGCAATGTACAGAAACCCTCTGGTCTTCCAGGGCATTGCTACAGCCGTGCTAACCAGCCGATAGATGGAAGTCAGCTCCCAAGGTCTCCGTGTTTATCATTAAAGCTGGGCTCCATGACTCGATAGCTTTTCGTGATGTTTTTAAATAAGGTTTTCCTGAACTGTATTCTGATTATGGTTTCCCCTTCCTCGTCTCTTCTCAGATCACCACCGTCCCACCCATCCATCTCCGTGCCTTTCCTCTCTTTCTTTGGGACGGACCAATTTAATTGTTTAAGAAAAAAAAGAAGACACACAGACACACAGTCATGCATGCGCACACACACGCACACGCACACGCGCACATGCACACACATACACACACACACATGCACATGCTCACATGCAAAACAAAACAAAAACCAACCATAAAGACACAACATTGGAAACCATAATATGCAAACAAAAGATTAAGGGGAACACAAGCAATGTGAGAGGCAAAAAACCTCCTCCACAAGGCTCCAGAGGAGCGCCATCTAATGATTGGCTGTGAGTCTGCACCTCTTTCCATTGGCTGCTGGGTGGAGCCTCTCAGGGGATCCTGTTACCCATGTCCTTTTGGGTCTGGGTGACCTCACTCAGGATGGTATTTTCTAGTCCCATCCATTTGCCTGCAAAATTCATGATGTCCTTGTTTTTAATGGCTAAGTAGTATTCCATTCATACGGGTCCCGGAACAACTGGAACAGAGGCTGTCCCTGACTCTGTTCCCTGCCTGTGGGTCTCATTCCCCTACCTGGGCCATCTTGTCTGGCCTCAGTGGGAGAGGATGTGCCTAGTCCTGCAGTGACTTGATGTGTGGGGGAATGTAGGGGTGATACCCAGAGAGGGAGGTTTCACCGGAGGAGGGCCTCCCCCTTCTCAGAGAAGAGGAGGGGAAATCAAAGGATCTGTGTGAGGGGGTACTGGGAGGAAAAGGGGGCTGATTTGGGGATGTATAGCAAATCAATCAATCAAGTAAGTAAGTAATTAAAAGAAAAGGCCTCCAAAAACCTTTTGAATTTGTTTACCATCTGCGGGGCGTAGGGCCTGCCCTTAAGTTTGATTTATATACCTGGTAAGACACCATTGGAGGGGGGATTGGGGATTTAGCTCAGTGGTAGAGCGCTTGCCTAGGGAAGCGCAAGGCCCTGGGTTCGGTCCCCAGCTCGAAAAAAAAAAAAAAAAAAAAAAAAAAAAAAAAAAGACACCATTGGAGGAACTAATTTGTGAGTTCATGTGGCATCAGCCCTATTATGACCAGCAGGCCTTGTTTATTTGTTTACTCCATACACACATAAACACACACACACATGCGCGCGCTCAGTGGAGGGAGTATTTAAAAGTTTTTCAGGGGTTCTTTCAGCCTGTGCAGGATGCTTCCTGTAGTGGCCAATTTCCCTTCGGAGGATTCACCCAGCAGAGAAACAGTTTCCAGAACAACGCAGGACAGGGGTTCCCTGTGATTCAGCTACCAAGGGCAGAGGCGAGGAAAAGCACCTGAAGGGGAGGCGGAACTCCTGGGATCACGTGATCAACATCATGTGACCAGCTGTGCTTCCGGGTTTTACTTCTTGGAGTCATCAGAAGATGTTTGAAACTTCTTACATTGTTTTATAGCTCAATCCATCCGCAGAAAAATGAACCATTACACAGAAAATCCATTCTGCAAAATTGGAAGTGGGTTTATTTCCATTGATGACTTTTTTTTAAGATTTATTTCTTTTATATATATGAGTCCACTGTAGCTGTCTACAGACCACCAGAAGAGAGCATCAGATCCCATTACAGAGGTTGTGATCCACCATGTGGCTGCTGGGATTTGAACTCAGGACCTCTGGAAGAGCATTCAGTGCTCTTAACCAGTGAGCCATCTCTCCAGCCCCCACTGATGACTTTCTAGGCTCTCCCAAAATGACTCAGAAGGAGAGGGTAGGGGTATGTGAGTATAGTGGGGACACAGAAATTGGGATCCCTTACATTTTCTGATCTTAAGGAAATCATATAATATGATCAACTTTTGGAAAGTCCTGGCACCCCCACGACTGTTGCAAACTCAAGACGAACTTTTCCTTTTTAAATTACAGTTTGTGTTTATTTATTTATTTACTCATTTATTCATTTGTACGTGAATACATATGCCACAGCACATGTGCGGAGGTCAAAGTGCAGTTTTCAGGAGTCAGTTCTCTCCTTCCATGTGTGTCCCAGGGATTGAACTCATGTCATTAGGCTTAGTGGCAAGCCCCCTTACACTGAGCCATATCACCAGCCCCTAGGACCCACATAATTAATATGATTTAGAAATCCACATATGGTGGAGAGAGGGGATGGGCCTCCAGGGAATCAGAACACAAGTCTCTGGTACATCTGTAAAGGTTCCTCCAGACCCTGAGGTAATGGAAGTAGCAAGTGACCAGTCTCTTGTGAAGGAATCTGGTAAGTTCTTTGTATCTTCGTATTACATGAGAAAAGCAAACTGGAGATGAAAAATAATAAGTAAAAATAAAAACTCGTTAAAGGGCCCAAGCTCTTCAGAATATAGTGCTGTGAATATTCTAAGCTTCTATGGCGTTAGAGTGTTATTTATGGATTTGTGAGTGAGAGACGAAATAATTGAACTGAGTCGGAGGCCGTCCATTCTGGGAGCAGACGTCTTGAGACTTACTCACTCTCCCCGTCCCATGGTCCCAGTGTCCCAGTCCCCTCTCAGAGGCATTCCACCCACAAATGCTGATCCCACACCTGCCCAGAGCAGGGCAGGGCCTGTGACTAGAGAGGGACTCTAGCGCTGCCCACCAACCTCTATGTTGACAGCCCATAATTTATTTGCAGGACGTGACGATTGCATGTGCTCAAAGGGGATAGATGAAGGCTCATTAATCTTCCCCCTGGTGGGGAAGAGACTGATGGTAATTTGATTTAAAAGGATGGGAGAGGCAGATAGAAAAGACCACGGGGTACAAATGACAAGATTATTAACTGCGCCCTGAGCCAGCTGCTTACCAAACTGTCTTGGTGCGTGGAAACAAGTCGAGTCACCGTGGACCTAGGTTCAAGCAAGGTTTACAGAGGGGGGTTCTGCCAGCAGTGAGAGATGGCAGGGCTCTACATTTCCATAGAGAAGGCAAAGGATTTTTGTGGTTAGCAGAGGAACCCGGCACAGGGACCAACTTAACAAGCAGGCTAAAGTTCAAAGGGTCAGGGCAAACTCAGAAATGCTTTCCTTCCATACCCACAAAAAGGGAACAGTTGAACTTAATCACTGAGGTCCCCTCTGGGTCTTCCCCTTACCAACCTGCCTCCCATTCTAATAAAGTCAATTTTACTCTTGTCTGACTTGTTTGTAAAGGCCAAGTGGACCACAGTGTGCTTTGCTTTGAAGGGAAGTAAGTCTCCTGCCTTCGCTAATCTGAGATGGAGATAAAAGACTAGACACCCACCTCTCACTCTATGAGAATGTACGGTGTACCCATCCACTCCCCCAGAAAATATTATATCATCCTGTAAAAGATGAGAGTCCATCATCCCTGGTGCCAGCATCCTCCATGGATGCTTTTGGTGGGACCCCGGTACCTGCGATAGAAATTCCGGCCATGATGTCAAAGAGACAACTCAGTAGGAAAAGCCCTTACCTTGCAAGCCTGATGACCTAGGTTCCATCCCTGAATCCATGTGGAGGAGTCAAATTTGGAAGCAAGCATATCTAATCCTAGCTTCACTAAGTGGGGAGAGACCAGAGAATCACCCGGGAGCCGTCCTGGCCATACAGATGGAGTGTGGGGCTGGGAGACAGAAAGAAAGGAGAGATTCTGCCACGAGACAAGATGGAAGGGAAAAGCCAGCTCCCAAAGTTATCCTCGGCCATCCATAGGGGAGGCACGGCTAGCGTATATAACACACACACACACACACACACACACACACACACACACACACACACACACACTAATAAAAATAAAGTAAATTTTATTTGAAAAATCCCAACAGTGAAAAGTCTTGTTCCCAAGCACAGTAGGAAAAGAAAGCCACCACTGTCACAGCTTCTGCTCAGGTTCAGGATTCATGCACGAACATGAAATAAGGACCCTCCATGTGCTTCCAGTGGCCTGCTTCATGCCAGAAGGGTTCTGATTCCACCCCCTTGGCCCATTCCCATGCCAACAGTGACCAGGGCAAACCATTTAACTAGGGAACCTCATACAGCATCCCAAGCAAGAGAGAGATTTATGATTAAAAACTGAGAGAGATCAGTGTTTGATGCCTTGGATTCTGAAAGGCATTCTTTCAATGGGCAATGGGGACAGAGCAATTATTAACATCTCCAGTTCATAATAGAGAAACCAGAGACTAACAAGGGGACTCACAAGGGTTGTATTGTGTTCCTTCCAATACAGTTGCTGGAACCTGGCTGTAAGTTCTTGTCTCACCTATGTATCTGTGCACACCGTTGTCTCTGGTAATAGACCCTACAACATACCTGCTCAAAGTCACTGATCAAGCAGGGAGATAGTTCAGTCAACAAAGTGTTTGCCATGCAAGTGTGAAGATCTGAGTTTAATCCTCAGAACCCACTTTAGAAAGGTAGGGAATGGTAGCTCACAACTCCAATCCCAGCCTTGGGGAGGTGCCCTGGCCAGCCAGACTAACCAAATTCACAAGTTCCAGGTCATCAAGACCCATTCTCAAAAAAATAAAGTGAGCCGTGGGTCTGAACACACACACACACACACACACAGAAAGAGAAACACAGATACACATACATACAGATACAAACACACACAGTCACACACATACAAGCACAACACACAGATACACACACATACAGATATATACACACAGATACACACAGAGAGATATACATATATAGACACAAACATACAGATATACACAATACAGATACACACACACGGTTACACACAAATATACAATAATACAGATACATACACAGACATACGTATAGATACACAAACAGACACAAACACACCAGATAAACAGACATAAACACACAAAGATACAAGCACTCAGATACACACAGATGCAAACACACATAGATATACATGCAGATACACACATAGATACATAGAGAGATGAACACACAGACACATACAGACACAAACACACACAGAGACACACATAAAGATACACATACATGCAGATATATACACAAACATGCAGATATTCACACATACAGATATTCACACATACAGATATGCACACAGAGATATGCACAGATATACACATAGACACAAACACACAGATACACAAACACGCATATAAATTAACTAAATTTAAAAGTTGCAGACTCCTTTTTCTTATCCACAAAGCCGGCATGCTGCTCAGAGTGAGTCAGAGATGCCTCAGTCTCTGGAAATGGGCCCAATCTCTGATCTAAGGATGGATGTGTGACTCATTTCTGACCTATGAGATGAAAGGGAATGTAAGGAAGACTCCATGAGGGAAACCCTCTTGCCCTTCACTAACCACTGCCCCTTGCTTTTTGTGTGTCCGTATGTGTGTGTTTGTGTATCTGTGTATATGTATGTGTATATGTCTGTGCATATATGTATGTGTGTGTTTGTATCTGTGTGTGTATGTGTGTGTTTGTGTTTGTATCTCTGTATATGTATATGTATATGTCTGTGCATATATGTATGTGTGTTTGTGTGTATTTGTATGTGTTTGTGTTTGCATCTGTGTATATGTATGTGTATAGGTTTGTGCATATAGGTATGTGTGTGTTTGTATCTGTGTGTGTATGTGTGCGTTTGTGTTTGTATCTGTATGTGTATCTGTGTATGTGTATAGTTCTGTGTGTATATGTATGTTTGTGTTTGTATCTGTATGTGTGTGTGTATATGTGTGTATAGGTCTGTGTGTATATGTATATGTGTGTGTTTGTGTTGTTGTAATAATATAAAAATAAAAATGTAAGGTGGTCTTTTACCTCGCTGGGTCCGCACTGCGGTGTCCCAAGATATCTGCTAGATATCTTGGCGGAAACATATCCCAACTTCGCGGCGGCCCAGACCAGTCGCCCCACACTCTATTACATTACTTAAATGTACACATTAAAGAACACACAACACAATAATCTTTGACCCAATTGGTAAGATATAATTGCCCACTTAAACATACAAAGCCCGGTACCATCCATCCCTTAGGAACATTGATAACAACCTGTAAATACACAGAGCAGAATCTGAACATCACCTGCCATATTGTCCTGCCACGGCTTCTCTCCCTCTCCCTCTCCACTGTCCTGTCTCTTCCTCTCTCCCTAGTCTCCTCCTCCTCCTTCAAACTTCTCTCCACCCATCCTTCCTTCTCCTCCAATGACAGGCCTCCTTCTATCCTGTACCTGCCCCTCACCTGTACTTTACAAATTCAATGGGGCAGTGGTTCTGGTGAAGTCATCTGACTTCTGAGTACGTGTGACTAGGTAGCTGTCCGTGGGGCAGTGAAATTAGCATCAAAATACAGATAACTCCAGGGCAAACCACATTTCCCCCTTTTTGTCCAGTTAAAAAGCCTTTTCACTTATATATAATTTGAGTACAATTATTACCATTCTACAATTTATAAAGCATATGATATTCTCAACACCCAAACCATCTCTATATCAGTTAAACAGAACATTTAGTTATTCATTCCAGCTTAAGAAAGGTTTAAAATCTATATTATAGCTTGGCTAGCTTGTATACTATCTGATAACTATCCAATAAAATATGTATAGAGTTAAACAGCCTGATAGGCTATGAGACTATAATGTCTTCAACCCCGTCAGAAATCTGGGAATGACCAAATCTCTATACACAAAGGAAGCCTAACACAGCTTCCAGAACTGAGAGGTTGTAGAGACAAATCTCCACTAGCACAGTCCCCTGTTAGCAACATGTGAGCGCAAGTCTTCAGCCTTCTGGCCCAAAATCAACTGAAAGACTCTTGAAATGCAGATTTTGAAGGGCTGATCACCCTGTCTTGGCAGGGTTTATCAGTCAACTATTCTGCATAATTTGTCCTTTTCTGGACAGTATTAGTCTGTAGATGAAACAGGCGATTTTGTCCAGTGGCTGCCTAGCCACAAAGTATTGCCTCACCTGGATGTAGAGATGTTCAAATTCTTTGTTAAATCCACCAAAGGGTAACTGTTAGGAGCAGATATGTCTCAACAAAAGATAAATAACTTTAAATCTCAAATTTTGTGGATTTCTGACGTTTTTGAAAACCATCTCCCTATATAAGACAATCTGGACTGTTGTCTCCATATCCTAAATTTTATCTTGAAAGTTCTCTCACAAACTCAGAGCCATGACTTTGCTATTTGAATCTTAACTCACAGGTGTAATCAACTCAGAAGTTTGTAATGACAACAATAGAAGGACTGGCTCTAAACCTTGTTATTATTACAACGTGTTTGTATCTGTGTGTGTGTATCTGTGTGTGTATCTCTGTGTGTGTATAGGTCTGTGTGTATATGTGTGTGAATGTTTGTATGTGTGTGTGTATGTTTTTGTGTGTGTGTATGTGTGTGTGTGTATGTGTGTGTGTATATGTGTGTGTATGTGTGTGTGTATGTGTGTGTGTGTGTGTGTGTGTGTGTGTATCTGAAGATGTGATCATTGGAGCATGTCCAGCTTTTCTGCAACAATGAAGGAGAATGACCAGAAGTGAAGGCCCAGAGCCTTGTAGTCTTTAAGCTTCTAAATTAATACTTGTAACTGACAATCAACGTCCTCATAGGTCAAACTAGTTATACAGTGAGTTACTGAAATTCAGATCATTCCAGCTAATATGCTTCCCCAGATAATGAGAAACCCAAAGGAAGAAACAATATCTTATTTATCCCTGAGTCCCTTTGGGGATCTGATCCAGAAGAGGCCACTGAAGAAATATTTGCCAAGGAGCTGAGGGCATAGCTCCCATGGCAACAGATTTGCTTAGCACACAAGGGCCTGCACTCAGTCCCTGTCCCAAAAATAAATAATTTCTAGAGTAAACAAAGGAAAAAAGAGAAGAGCACACTCCTTACAGATAGAACGGAGTGCAAGTTTCTCAGAGGGAGAGTGGATGTGAGCTTGGACTTCTATGCTCTTGCTGCCTTGTTTCCACCTCATTATGTGTCAGAAACCTTGCTGACAACAATATTTTTCATAAAGTCAGGTCAATCAGTAATACATGTCTGCAATGAAGGTGTCTTCCTGCTCACGAAAAAAAAAATCTCTTAAAAGTGACATCTGCAGTCGATGAAGGGGAGACAATTCCTCCAAAAATGACAGGACATTCAGATGATTATTTGAATCAATTAAATACAAGTTCTGATCTCGTAAGTCCCAGATGAATTGATGTCCACCTATCTAATGAAGTAAATGGTTGTTTAAAGGTAAAGATGGGTTAGGGAGAAGGCTCAGTAAAGTTAAGAGTACTCAGAGGACCAGGATTTGGTTCCCAGTACCCACATGGAGGCTCACAACTGCCTATAAGCAGTTCCATGGGATCTCACGCTCTCCTCCGGCCTGCACAGGCACTAGGCATGCATATGGTACACAGACAAACATGCAGACAAAAAAACCTTATGCACCCACTCACACATAAAATAAAAAAAAAAATTGGGGCTAGAGAGATGGCTGGGCGATTAAGAGCACTGACTGCTCTTCCAGAGGTCCTGAGTTCAATTCCCAGCAACCACATGGTGGCTCACAACCATACATAATGGGATCTGATGCCCCCTTCTGGTGTGTCTGAAGACAGCAACAGTGTACATACATACATACATACATACATACATACATACATACATACATACATCTAAAAAAAAATTAAAACTCAAGCCATTGTTCAGAAAAAAAAAAAGACCACCAAGGGATGAACAGAGACCTAGGATTGCATACGCATGATCCCAGTGACCAGGGAGACTGAAGCTCAAAGCGAAGCAACCTAGAGGCTGTCTCAAAATTGTGGAGGCACCAAGGGCTGGAGCTAAAGATCAGCGACAGACTGCATGTCCAATGCATGAAGCTCTGGATTCAACTCCCTGCACTAAGAAAGAAAAAAAGAAAGAAAGGAAGGAAGGAAGGAAGGAAGGAAGGAAATGAAAAGAAAAGAAAAGGAAAGGAAAGAAAAGAAAAGAAGAGAAAAGAAAGCAAAGGAAAGAAAGCAAAGGAAAGAAAGCAAAGGAAAGAAAGCAAAGGAAAGAAAGGGAAGAAAAGACCCCAGGAAGAAGCAACCCAGAAAGCAAAAGAAGATAAAAAATGAAATCTTAAAAAGATCATGGGCTGGAGAGATGGCTCAGTGGTTAAGAGCACCGACTGCTCTTCCAGAGGTCCTGAGTTCAATTCCCAGCAACCACATGGTGGCTCACAACCATCTGTAATGGGATCTGATGCCCTCTTTTGGTGTGTCTGAAGTCAGTGACAGTGTACTCACAGATATAAAATAAATATTTTAAAAAAAATCACTAAATTGGAAGCCATAATATATGTGCAAAAAAAACCTTTCAGAATATAAGGAGAGAAATAATATATAAATTAAAAAACAAAACAAAATAAAATAAAGACGACTTTCTTCTAGACACTCCTGGCTTGTTTTAATAAACTAATTTATATATATTATAAATATGAACATGTGTGTATATATATACATATATATATCAGTTTATTCAATGATATGTAATCACAGCCTTATAGTATGATAAAAGAATTCACTGAAATAAGTTTTCAAAAAAACAAATCTACTCATAGATTGGAGGGCTTGATGTTGCTAATAGTCACCCACAGACAAAATACATCTCTATCTGAATTCTAATCCATTTTAACAAGAGTAGAAAAAATGTATGCTGAAATGCACGAGAAACCACAAATGAACGGCAGCAACCAAAGTAATCTCAAGAAAGCACAAAGCTGGAGCCACCATATATGCTGGTTTCAAAGCACGTTACAAACTCATGATGATTAAAACAGTATGGTCTCAGGGTAAAGAGACAAAGGGACTGAATGGAGCCTAATAGCATACCCATGCACAACATGCCCAGTGAGGAAAAGCTTCTTCCTCCAGGAACTGATGATAGCCAATGACGGTATCCTGAATGACCCATGGAGGATAGGGTCATATCACCCCCAGCTCATGACTCTAGACCTCATTGACCCACCTCGTTCTGATAAAGCGTTGGTGCTGTTTCCCTCCCTAGACTGTTCTGTTCTGTTGCAGATTGTAGTTCAGGTATCAGGGAAGAAGCTGCACACGCTCTGGGTTATTGCAGCCAAGTCATCAAGTTCAATGCCTTGGGCATCTTGGGCATCTCCTCCTGTTCATCCTGCTGGAGCAGAGCTTCTCCAAGTGCCTGGTCCTTACTGTGAATTGAGTCATTACTACATTGGAGCACTTTACAGGCTGGAGGTGGAACCCAGAGCCTTCCACATCCCAGAGCTCTATCGCTGGGCTACATCCAACCATCACACTTCAACATCAGCTTCAAGGCTTTCCGAACACTTTAAGATCAGCAGTCCTCCTCTGGGCCTCTGTCTATTGGTGAATTAGGAGGCTGTGGGTTGACAGCTGTATTGTGGGGAAATTGAATGTGTGTGTGTGTGTGTGTGTGTGTGTGTGCATGCCTGTGCACTGTGAGTATTTGTGCATGTGTGTTGTGATGGAGTGAGTCTGTGTGTGTGTGTGTATACATGGTCTGAATGTGTATGTGTATGCAGTGGTGTATGTATGATGTGAGTTTGTATGTGGGGGGAGGTGACATGTGTGATATGAGTGTGTATGTGTGTGGTGTGAGTGTATGTGGTGTGAGTGTGTGTTTTACCATGGTGTTCAAGTGGAAAATTAAGGAGCCCCCTTACCCATATCATCTCCAGGGCTCAGGTCACGTGAATATTCAAGAAGGGACAGAATGGCATGAGGCCTTTCAAAGGATCTCCTGCAGGTGCTTGGGGAATCTTCTCCAGCCACCTCCTCACACCCTGTCACAGTCACACACCCTTACATGCACGAACACACACACACACACACACACACACACACACACACGCAGTGGTGGGAGTATTAAAACTTTTTCATTGACTCAAGAAAAGAAAAACTATCAAGCAATCAGCCAACAGAAAAATAGAGCCCTACTGATGACTGACATTCATACTGAACTGAGTAAGCTGGGAGTGGAGCTCCCTGCCAGAGAGGACACTGGGCAGAGCCAGATTAATCCTCGGCACCAACACAGAAAGAGCTAAAATGAGGTTTCCCTGGTGCTTGCTAAGCTGTCCCATCACTGTGACCACACACCTGGGAGAGAACATCTGAAGGAAAGGGGTGTGCCAGGCACCCCCTTTCACAGTCCCTAGAGACAGGACGCTCCAGATGGAACACTATGCCTCACATCACGGGAGCCAGCATAGAAGGAACAGATAGAGTCTAGCCGGATGGTTTTGTCCTTCTCCCAGACATTCCACCCAGGTCTCCAGACTGCCAGAGGGGTGCCCACAGTTGCCAGAGGGGTGCCCACAGTCGATGGGTCTTCTCCCCTTAAGCAGTCCTCCCTAGAAGGTCCTCACAGCCAAACCCAGAAATCAGCTTCACCAATTTCCTCAGTATTTCTTGGTCCCATCAAGCTGACAGTCAGTGTAACTGTTAGAAAAGAAAAAAAATTCACAGAAGCCCAAGGAAACCTTTGAGTCACCATCATATTTTGTAGAATTCACCCTAAAGCCACACATCTAAAAGAAATACAGATAGATAGATAGATAGATAGATAGATAGATAGATAGATAGATAGATAGATAGAGGATGGATGCATGCATGCATGCATGGATGGTGGATGGATGGTAGATGGATGGTGGATGGATGGATGGTGGATGGGTGGTAGATGGATGGTGGATGGATGGATGGTGGATGGATGGATGGATGGTGGATGGATGGTAGATGGATGGATGGATGTATAGATGGTAGATGGTGGATGGATGGTGGATGGATGGATAGATGAATGGATGGTGGATGGATGGATGGTGGATGGATGGTGGATGGATGGATGGATGTATGGATGTAGATGGTGGATGGATGGTGGATGGATGGATAGATGAATGGATGGTGGATGGATGGATGGTGGATGGATGGATGGATGGTGGATGGATGGTGGGGATGGATGGATGGAAGGTGGATGGTGGATGGATGGTGGATGGATGGATGGATGGTGGATGGATGGTGGATGGATGGTGGATGGATGGTGGATGGATGGATGAAGGGATGGTGGATGGATGGTGGATGGATGGAGGAAGGGTGGATGGATGGATGGTGGATGGATGGATGGTGGATGGATGGTGGATGGATGGATGGATGGTGGATGGATGGTGGATGGGTGGATGGATGGATGGTGGATGGATGATGGGTGGATGGATGGATGGCTGGATGGATGGATGGATGGATGGATGGATGGATGAGTAGACGGATAGATAGATGGGTGGATGAATGGATGGTGGATGGATGGATGGTGGATGGATGGATGGATGGTGGATGGATGGATGGTGGATGGATGGTGGATGGATGGTGGATGGATGGTGGATGGATGGTGGATGGATGGTGGATGGTGGATGGATGGTGGATGGATGGTGGATGGATGGATGGTGTATGGATGGATGGTGGATGGATGGATGGATGGATGGATGGATGGTGGGTGGTGGATGGATGGTGGATGGATGAATGGATGGTGGATGGATAGATGGATAGATGGATGGTGGTGGTGGATGGATGGATGGTGGATGGATGGTGGATGGATGGATGGATGGATGGTAGATGGTTGGTAGATGGTGGATGGATGGTGGATGGATGGTAGATGGTTGGATGGTGGATGGATGATGGATGGATGTTTGGATGGTGGATGGTGGATAGATGGTAGATGGTGGATGGATGGTGGATGGATATGCCTACGGCAACATTACATAGGAAAACTGAAGAGCAAATTAACCAAGCCAGGCATGGTGGCTCATAGTTATTGCCTCAGCATTTAGGAATCTCACAGAAGTAGAAGATTGTGAGGTCCAGGCCAGCCTGTCCTGTGGAGTGTGGCCCTGTCTCAGAAAACTACGGGCTAGAGATACAACCCAGTGATAAGGTATCTGCTTGCCATTCCCAGGGCCCTGGGTTTGATCCCTAACACTCCAATTATATATCTATAACCAAAACCAACTATCCTGTGTCGGAGAAGAGCAAGCACTCTGTGTTGTCTTAGCGTCAGAAGGATGGTGACAAAAGAGGACCTCCGGTCAAGTTACGGTCTTGGTACACACTCAGGTACCCCTCCCAGAGAGTCGCTGACAATTCCCAGGCTTCCACTGAGAAGGTGGTTCAGTCAGCAAAAGCACTTGTCTTGAAAGCTTCACAAGACCCAAGCCTCATGTTTTAAAAAGCCAGATGTGGCCAGGATGAGCCTCCAGGAGTAAATGTGTGGTTGCTGCCAAGCTTGAGGACCTAAATTTTTCCTCAGGACCTGCACGTTGGAAGGAGAGAAGTGATCTGACCTCCACGTGTACATGGTGATACTGCTCTACACACAGACAAATAAAAATGTGAATAAAGAAATGGTCTCATAATGCCAAGTGGGGTGGTACACCATCTGTAATCCCAGCACTACTACTTCAAGATGAGAGTTGGCAGAATGACCAGAAGCACATAGGCTAGCTAGCTGGGAATACATAGCAACACAAAGAAGAGGGACCCTGCTTCACCAAGATGGAACGACGACAACAGAAAAAACTCCTGAAAGTTGACCTCTGACTTCCACGCACAGTCCATAGCACCAGTACATGCAACTCACAGACATTATGACGTCATACATAAAATAATGAAGTCAATAATAATAAAGGTTTAACACGTACAGTCCCAATGCATATTAATTTCTAGACAAATTGTATTCATAGAAAATTTTATACCTCCAGTCCCCTGTGCAGATTACTATGCTATGACCTTACAAAAGCCCTCAGAAGAAGACGACATGGTGTCTCAAATCTGTAATCCCAGCACTGGGAGGCTTGGGACAAAGGGATGAAATTTCCAGGCCAGTCTGGACTACATCACAAAACCACCTTCCCTCAAAAGAAAAAGTGAAAGGAGGGAAGAGATGGAGAAAGGGAGGGCAAGAGGGTGGAAGGAAGGAGGAAGGAGAGAGGGAGGGGAGCGAGGGAGGGAGGGGGGAGGGGGGGGAGGGAGGGAGGGAGGAAGGAGGGGAGAGGGAGGAAGAAGAGAGAAGAAAATAAAATAAAACAAAACAAAAATCATGTGGCTTCATTGGCATGTCCACTCTTTGTACCCTGGGAACTAGGGGCCTGCAGAGCCCTAGTCTCAGAAGAAGCTCTATGCTCTCTCTGAAGGAGGGGGAAGCTCTCTGCTGTCCCTTCAGCTACAGAGTGGCGCTCTCACAGACTCCTTTCAATCTTTCCTAAGAGAGAGCAGCAAGTCTTGTGGAGAAGTTTGGACAAGGAGGAAGTTGTATCTTAACCAGAACTGCCAAATTGGTCTCCAGTGTTTCATCACCTAAGAGTGTTCCCCTTCAACATTGTGCCAAGAACCAGGCAGACCCGAAACCCCAGCTATTTCATGCTCCATTATTTCCTCTCTGATGTGTTGTTGCAGAATGGTTTAACTGCTTTTGCGAGAAAATAAAACAAGTTCACAGTCGACATCTACTGTTGCCCTGCTGCCATTCATGTCAAAAAGACCCAGCCAAGACCCAGGTTTTATTCAGACTTCCCAAAAGCCCTAAAACCCTTCCCCCATGTTATCCACCTCATCAGTAATGTTCCCAGCCTAGCACTGATGAAGCCTCCCTCAGGCCCACCCTCATCCTGCCTGCTTCCCCACAGTCCAAGCAGAAACCATGGCGCTTGGTGTTTGGTTGTGTATGGCACGTGCGTTCATCCCTGCCCTCATCCCTCAGAACTCACCAACAGTGTCATGGTCTGCTCTCTGCTTCTGCCTCTGCTCCACTGTGCAGGGACCCTCAAGAGCAAAGACCAGGCTCCTCCTATGTAGTCAGGGCAGGGTTTTAATGTGGCAATGAACTACCTTGAGCCTCTTAGCAGTTTCTATGAAAAAGCCAGAGAATTGCCACTCAACAAAAGACAGGGACGACATCAGGACGCTCAGACAGCTAGGAAGGAGTGTGTGCATGTACACAAACCTCCCTGTTTTAAGAAGGACCACAAGAGGACCTCTTCCCAAGAGAAACAATGTGTTCGTGGAAACAAAGTAAAACAAACTGGGTGAGAGAAACGCAGGTAAAATATCCACACAGTTGTCTCTAGAGAAGAAATGAACTCCACTAGACTATGCTTGAGTCTTCCGATGGTTGGCTGAAGTATGGCATAAGCAAACACAACAGGGCAGTGCCCGGTGCTGCCCTGTCATAATCTATGCCTACTTTTGCCCTACTCTCTCTCATAACAAAAGGACCCAGCACAAGCCAACGGCTTTATTCAGACTTGGTTGGATGAGCTGAATAGTAGCCACTCAAAGTAACCAGCCAGGTTATAGAGGTTGTTCAAACAAACCTTTATGCCAGCATCTCATTAGAGGAGAGGAGAGACATGCTTTAAGAAATACCCAGATACTAAACTAGTTCTGTAACCCAGTTCCCAGTTCCCAAGCTATAGGGGAAAAAAATAAATTTCTCCCTCAAAGTAAATCAATATGGAAAATTATTCAAAAGTAGAAATTATGGGGAACTTGTGACTTGGAAAGCATAGATGCATTATTGAATGTATGATGCTTAAATGTCAATTTTTTTTCTTCCAAGAGCTTTCTGGTTTGGAGTCTCCATACTTTTATTGAAAATATTGAAACTTTACCAAATCGAGCTCCCTCAACTCTAAAATGCAAACAGTAACACCTGGGTGTTCATTTGCTTCTCTGGTGTTCTTAAAATACTCTAACCAAAAACAACTTCTGGATGGAAGGGTTGATTTGACTTGCAGGTTACAGTCCACCATCAAAGACTTCCACCATGCCAAAGCAGGAACCTGGAGCCCAGAGCAAGGCTTGTTCCTTCTGGCTTTTTTTATACAGGCCCACCTACTCAGGGATTTACCACCCACAGTGATAAATTAGCATTCCTAATTCCTTAATTAGCAATCAAGACAATGCCCTGCAGACATGCCCATTGGCCATCCTGATGGAGACAATTCCTCAAGGGCAGAGGGGTCCGTCCTTCTTCCCAGATGTGTCAAGTTGACAACTGACACTGACATCTGTCTCCTAAATGCGATGGCTGATGGACTAAATCAGCTGCCATGCCAAGATGCCTGAAGGAAAAACAACTCTCTCCTTATGTTTCCCTCCTCTGTGGCTTATTCCTAATCAGGGCTTGAGGAAACTACCACCACCTAATGTACAAGTCTCACAAGTACAAGTGGCAGTCTAGATTAAAAAAAAAAAAAAAAAAAAAAAAATACAGCCTCAGCCTCCGCGAGCATAAAAACAAAATCAGCAGTGGCGGAAAGTCCCAGACGACGTAAACCGTTATCCACTGTGGGGAGGCGGGGAAGAGAGACTCCAGGGTAATGGGTACAATTAATCAAGACAAACTTCCTGTGAGGAGAGCATCTCAATGCGAGAGATAAAGAGAAAAGGATGTGAGCTTACGGGAAAGGAGGAAGAGCTGTGGGGAAGTCAGGGAACCAACTGGAAAGGTCGTGGAAATCTCAACAGTAATATCAGCCGCAGGCTTCAGCACTGCACAGCCTGCTAAGCTTTTGGATCTTGTACTCTCAGGAGTGAGAACAGAAAAGAAAACACAAAGGCATGGGGCCATTCTAACAGTGACCATTGTCCAGCCTCAGAAAGAGTAGAAATATATCTCCTTGGGGACATGAATCATGGGAGAGGGGTTTGTGTGGACCATCTTTTTTTGGTTTGTTTTTATGTATGAGTATTCTGCAGATGTGGTTGCTGGGAATTGAACTCAGGACCTCTGGAAGAGCAGCCAGTGCTCTTAACCACTGAGCCATCTCTCCAGTTCCCTGTGTGGTCCGTCTTGATGGCCCACTGAAAACCCAAATCAGAGCTGAACACCACCACGGCTGAATCATCTTCTGCTTCCCCATCTGAGAGACACTGACATGATGGTTCTAACTCCAGTCTCCACCTTCCCACATTCCTTACTCCACATTCTAGGCCGTGCCATGGCCTCTTTCTTCCAGACCTTTGAAGATGTTTCTCCTTCTGTCTGGAAAGCACGGCACGGATCCTAAGCAAGTCATGACATTCTCCATTGGGCCTTCTCTGTCACCCACCACAATACCTGATGACTCACTCAAGCTTCTAGCATGTGCTTGTACATTATATCGTGACTTCTTACCCCTTACCTGCCTCAAGGTCTGGCCAGATTCCCTGAGGTCACACCAATTGGCTTCCCTACCAATTTTTGTTTTCCAAGAGACCTAATGTAGTCGATATGTATGAATGATCCATAACATAAACATTAACTTAATGGAATACCCCAAATCCTAGTCCAAATGGTTCTAAGTAGCCTAGAACTGAAGGAACTTGAAAGAAGAGGGAGGGTCTAAGAAGTGTCTGTCTTGGGGTTAGAGAGATGGCTCAGTGGTTAAGAGCACTGACTGCTCTTCTAGAGGTTCTGAGTTCAATTCCCAGCAGCCACGTGGTGGCTCACAACCATCTGTAATGAGATCTGATGCCCCCTTGTGGTGTGTCTGAAGATAGCTACAATGTACTTATATATAATAAATAAATAAATCTTTTTAAAAAAAAAAAAAAAGTGTCCGTCTTGGCCCTGACGTGCCTTTGCTCCTGGCCAGGCCAGTTGTTGAATACAGTGCTACCCGGTAAGGTGCTGCTCAGGCCTCACTAGTCTCTCTGCATCTCGCCTGACATTGTAGAGCATCTCAGATGCTGCACACACTGCACCTAGCTCTGAGTGTGCTTCTGTGTAACGGGCGTCCTCCACAATTCAACGGGGTGCTTCAGTCAGCAGACCAAGTTAGCACACAATTATGTCATAAGCTCAATAACTTGAAATAAAGGGGACAACTCACCGGTTCTCCAACAAGAAGAAGAGAGAGAGAGGAAGGAAGGAAGGAGGAAGGAAGAAGGAAGGAAGGAGGAAGGAAGGAAGGAAGGAAGGAAGGAAGAAGGAAGAAGGAAGAAGGAAGAAGGAAGGAAGGAAGGAAGAAGGAAGGAGGAAGGAAGGAAGGAAGGAAGGAAGGAAGGAAGGAAGGAAGGAAGGAAGACAGACAAGAATGACTAACTCTATTCTGATCATCACAATACAAATGCCCCCTGGGACACCCAACATAACCACCTTGAGGAGGGAGTGCCCAGCAACACAGGGTTTGTTGTTATGGGATTTCTAGTACAAGCTATAGAGCAGCCTAAGATTCCCAGCCCCAAAAGATTCTCTTCTGATGGAACTCTGGAAAGATGCGTAGTTTCCCTCTGGCTGCACCCACTTCTGTCTGCGTCATGAAAGAGAAGTCTATGTCCCCAAATCTAGAGGGCAGCTACCTTCCAGAGAGGATGGGTCCATTCTGAACTTGTGGGAGGTGTCACCACAGACTCAACAGTGGTGTCCCAGCAGTGGGCTTCAAAATCAGGCTTGTTTTGAATAGCAATGGTTGGATCCTTAAATGCCATGGTGTGAACTTCTTCATTATGCATTCATTGCTTGGGGACACACCTTTATATGCCAACCTGTTTTGACCAAAGTAGCCCATTTCTGCAAGGAAATGTCCCAAAACTGTTAAATCATTTATGTCTAGCATGTCATCGTCAGATCTATAGTTTCTGACACGTATACATCTATAGGTGGTGGCTGGCTTCCACAAGTGAATTTGGCTAGGGCTGCTCTCCATGACAGAGCTCAATCCTCTGGAGTCCCTTGTCATTTGCCTCCCTCCTTTGCCACCTCCGGGTCCCATTTCCAGACATTGCCTTCAAAACTAGACCATGGCCATGTGAATCTGTGCACACAGGCTCTGCCGCATAGCCCGCTTATAATTACTCCTACCCTATGAGCATGGGTCTAGCCAAGCATGATCGCCCTACTCTATCAATTCAACCTGAGTCATTTGTCAACAAATGGCCAGTTTCCAGCGTCTGGGTAAGCAGGGAAACATTTCATGAAGTCATTTGACACTGTCCTTTGAAGGGTGAGTGGCAGCACTATGAATATCTCTGACGAGCGTTTGAAGGCAGCCCAGCTACTCTGAAATTGTCCCTCCATGAAACAGCTCAGGTAAACCCAGCTGGCTCCCACAATAGAGACCGCTACTGTTGCAACCCATTCATCAGCTCTCCCATCTGCCCCAGTGCAAGGTGTTCTGTGTGTCTATGGTTCTGTTGTGTCTGCCTGACTCCTTCAAGAGTTCCTGGCCTCTGAGGGGCTTAATCCAGGCCTGTCATCTTTGCCATTGATGGAACTGAGCAGCTGCTGCTTCTTCCTCGATGGTAGGGTGGCTGCCAGGATGCCCGAGGGGCCCACCATCATAATTTCCATGCTTCAGGAGAAATCTACATGCGCGTGATACTTCTCTGTAGGAGAGGGCTATGCCCCTCTGCCTTTCACACCAAATTGATTTAATGTCTTTCTAAAGAGCTCTGAGCTCATCTCCAGGCCTCCTCAACTTCAAACGGCCAGCGCTCTCATTAACCTAATTGCCTGGCTTTAAGTAACTTGCTTAAATTACCAATTAATGGATGACAATCTGGGTCCAAACAAGACATTTTTAAAGCTTTCCCACTGAAAAGAGAAGTCACTTTCAACCATGACAGATGAGGCTCTCCCTTTAGAGGATTATTACAATAATTAGAGTCGCTATGCTCTAAGCCCTGAGGCATTTCTAAAACAGAGGTAAAAGTGACAAATTCCTACAGACGGTGGGATCCTTCTCCAGTGATGGCATTTTTGAAAGGTACGCCATTCAACCAAGCCACACCGAATTATAAAGGCGGTTAAGTGTCAGTTTCGCAGAACATTTGTCCTTGGAGAGAAAATGTCCCTCAGGAAAAAAAAAATGCTATCAGAAGCCCCTGTTGGCTACATTAAAACTAATAAAACTCCTGATGATAAATTCCTCAGCAATGAGGAGGCCCCGCTGCGCTGCGTCTGCAGTCTTTAGTCACAGGGAACAGGAGGCAAGGAGGTTGAATTATTGGCTCGACTCCTTTTATTGGTTTGAGTTGGGCGAGTCGGGAGCAGTGGTTATATGGGAGATTCTTTTCATGTTTCGCTTCCCACCTCCCTCGAGAAGCAGCTGGTTTTGTCTTCAGTTTCAAATGTCAATAAAATGATATGTCGGAGCCATCATTAGAAGGTAAGAATTGGACATGGATAGTTCCCCAAACACCTGAGGTCAATCTCAGCCATTTTGCTAGAAAAGACACTCAAGACTCACTAAAAAGCAAGCTCGGGAGAAGTGGAGACCCAGCTGCTGGCCTGGCGGATAGGTGGCCCTGGGGATTGAGGAAGAGGGGGTTACCTGTTAGAAAGTGGAAGAAAGGAAGGAACGCTGCTCACCACCCAGTAGGCTCACTCTCCTACTGAGCCAGATACGGAGATGACAGCTAGGCTATTCAAGGTATGGAAATTCCAGGGCAAGTCTCCAGAACAGCATGGGGTTGGGGCGCCGGAAGAACAGATTGAGGAGAGGTTTGCCTGGAACTGGACCGTTCTCACTGAGACAAGCGCTGGTGCTAATCTCAGAATTCCGATTGCGGCATTGCTTAGAGTCCGCCCACTCTTTAGTCCGTCAAGGAAGCTCTTCTCCACTCCAGGATGGGCCACTGAGAACAATAAAGAGAAATCCAAAGCCTGGACTGTAAAAGGGTCACCAGCACTCATCCGGTCTCCTTTTAACTAGAGCTGAAGCCTAAGAATGCACGAAAGGCCTGTGTGAGTGTAGCACAGGGCCGGCCCCTGAGAAGCGCTGCTCACCTCGAGGGCTGCAGTCAATGCCCAGTGCTTAGAAGTAGCTGGTACTTATGGCCACGCCCACTCTCTGCTTTCTCTACTTGTTGGTACCCAAAGAATGACTTCAATGAACCTCAACCTCATTCACAGTTCTCGAGGTTCTCCCGCCGGAGACTAGAACAAGAGATGAGGATATTTCTCCGTCTTCCGTCTTTGTGTATTGAGTTTCTGTGACCTCTGCTCCCAATGGTGGGCTACTACAACCCAATACTCTGAACCGGAAGCTGAGTACCAGTTCCCGAAGATAGGCAGCATGCTGTCCTTGTCTGCTCTCTGTTGCTGTGATAATCACGGACCAAAATGTTTCGGGAGGAAACAATTTGCTTGGCTTTCAGGTTACAGTCCGTCTGCAAGAAAGGCAAGGTCAGAAACTCAAGCAGGAACCTAGAGGCAGGAACTGAAGCAGTGGCCATGGAAGAATGCTGCTCACTGGTCTTCCCTCTGACCTCTTCAGCCTTCTTCTTTAAACAACTCAAGCCTACCTGCACTGGGGATGCCACTGCCCACCATGTGCTGGGCCCTCCCATACCAATTAGGAATCAAGAAAATGTTCCACAGGTTTACCCACAGGCCGATCTGATGGAAGCAATCTCTCAGGTGAGAGTCCCTCCTCTGAAGTATCTCTAGTGTGTAGCAAGTTGACTGAACTAATTAGCACATTCCTACTCCCAGTATTACCAATATCTTGAGGCTTACCTCATAGTGAAGAGGAGATTGCAGATGTAATCGATTTAAAGCCCCTGAGATGGGAGCTGATACTGGATTCTGTGTATTGGTGCTAAAGGAAGCCTCAAATCTTTTATAGAAGGCAAGGGACTGGGGAGATAAGTGAGTGAGCGAGGTACTTTCTGTGTAAGCCTGAAGACCTAAGTATGGGTCTCAGAATCCATGTTAAAGCCAAGGGTGCTGATGCATACCTGTATCGGCACTGGGGAAGCAGAGGCAGGAGAATCCTTGAGGATTGTTGGCCAGACAGCCTGTCCTAATTGGTGAACCCCCAGCCAATGAGAGACCTTGTCTCAATAGCAAGAGGGCTGGAAATATGACTCGGTGGATAAGAAAACTTGTTATGCAAACATGAGTGTCCCAAGTATCCACCTTAAAAAACGAAGAAGAGGAAATCCGGATGTGGATGCAATCATGGAGAGGTGAGGCATGGAGACAGGAGGATTCCTGCAGCTTACAGGCTGCTGGTATAGCTCCAGGTTCAGTTGAAACACCCTGTCTCAAGAGAATAATATGGGGAGAGATGGGACAGCACACTCAAAGTCTCTCTCTAACATCTACAAGCAAATACATGCGCACGCGCACACACACACACACCTTGCACACCTATATCACATACATACCAAAAATTAACAACAAATAATAATGTAAGATGAATACTCCTAAAGTATTATTGTTATTTAGCTCTGGCCTCCATATGCACGTGTATACATACATACATTCATACATACATACATACATACATACATACACACACATATATATGCACATACGCACACACAAATACACACACATATATATATGCACATACACACACACAAATACAGACACACATATATATGCACGTGCACACACATACATACACACACTATATACACACATACACACACACATATATATACACACACACCACATATATATGCACGTATACACACACACATATATATGCACACACACATATATATGCACATACACATACATATATACACACACATATATATGCATGTACACACACATATATATAACATATATATATATGCACATACACACACACACACGAGGAAGAAAGAAGGAAGTTAGTACAGAACAGAAGTCTATGTCACCAGGGAACCCAAAACTGGGTGACAAGGACATAAACCAATGAATGTCAGCAGCAACCTGAAGCTACAATAAAGTACATTTCTCCCCTTGGGACTTCCAGAAGGATCTATCCCTGTCAACAGCATGTCTTCACCCTGAGAAACTCATTTCAGACTTCTGGCCTCCAGAGTGGTGAGCCAGTAGAATTAGAAAGTTTTAAGTCACTAGGTTGGTGCTAAATTGGGACCATAGCCCAAGAAGCAAGCTCATACCCCTCCCCAGCCTGCTGTTACTCGTGGAAACATCTCTGGGTGGCTTCCACACTTCCAGAAACAGTCCGTTGAAAACCTTCTTCAGAATGACCCATGGAATGTGTCCTTTATGTCCTGCCAAAATTCCTTCTACTATAGTCTACTTTGTTTCCAAACATAATTTGTGATATAGCACTTAAATGGTACAATAAAATTTGTCCAACGAGAAAAAGAAAATGGGAGAGTGAGCTCAGGGATGTGTGCCAGTAATCCCAGCCTCTGGGGATGTGGAGACAAAGACATTTGGAGTTCAAGGTCAGCCCTAACGACAAAGTTAGTTCCAGGCCAGCCTGAGCTGCATGAGCCTCTGTAGCACAAAAACAGAAAGAGAGAGAGTGAGGAGGAGGAGGGAGGGAGGGAGGAGGGAGGGAGGAGGGAGGGAGGAGGGAGGAGAGAAGAAAGGAAACAAGAGAAAGATGGGACTGGAGAGATCGCTCTGTGGTTTAAAAGCATGCAAGGCTCCTGCCGTAGATCTAAGCCCAGTTCTCAGCACCCACATCAGACAGCTCACAGCCAGTCATAGCCCCAGTTCCAGGTGACTGGGGTCCTCTTCTGGCCTCAGTGGAACCCACACAAGGACACAAAGCAGTGTGATTTTAAAATAAAACAAAGGAGAGGTGTGAACAAGAGAGAAGAAAAGGGATGGAGAGGGAAGAAGGGAGGAAGAAGACAGAGAATGCACAGTCAAAGTTGATCTCAGTACCCTAAATCCATACCTTGCCCCTGGGTTATTGCAATAAATTATTTCAATCCCAGCCAGGGTTTCTACCCTGACTTTGGTTATTGAGTTCTGGGATGAAAGACACACCGCGGCCGGTATGGTGACAAGAAGCCTTAAGCAGCAGAGTAGTTGAGCAGCTGCCTACCCTCCAAGCTGTTAGAATCCATTTCCCTATCGATAACCCCGAGTTATCTTACTGTTTGCTATGTTTCATCTTGACTGTTCTTAACTCCAATTGGTCAGTCCTCCTCCTGGCCATGCTCTCTTGACCCTTAAGCCATGACAACTTCTCCTTCCTCCTCTCCTGTGAGTTCTCCTCTCCCACAAGCCTGTGAATCCTAAACGCTGCCTGTGTCTCTTCTGCCCAGCTATTGGCATCTTTATTCACCAATCAGAATGAACTTGGGGTCAGGGTCACAGGAGATATGGGCAGACTCCAGGTCTTGAGGGCCCACGCTTAGCATTGCAATAGACAGTGAAAGACAAAACCCTGGACATTACGGGGAACTACCCAGCAGATGGGACTCTTAGGTTCTCCAACAGCCACGGCAAAGCGGGTTAGCATGCTGGTTTCTTTCCCGTTGTCGCGATAACACACAGTGACCAGGGAGCGGGAAGCTAAGAGACATCACTTCTTTCACTGCAAACACAGAGCAGAGAGGGTGAACAGACAGTGGGCTGAGGCCGTGAGCCCTCGACACCCACCCTCACTGACAAGCTTTCTCCTGCATGGCTGCACCACCTAAAGGGTCCATAACCTCCCAAACAGCACTGGGAACCTCATGTTCAACTACCTGAGTCCATAGGGACATTTCTCACTCTTACCACCACTGTTCCACTGCTTCCTAAACTACTCTGACAACTCCTCGGATACTCTCGAACCATCCACATATCCAGTCCCTCCCTACCTCATCCAAAATCGACAAAACCAGAATCTCATAGGGAAGTGGTTAAATCTGGAGTCTAAGAAACCCCCAAGATGGATGTGACTCGCCAGAGGGTCAGAGTTCATGGTGTTAAAAGAAGGCATCATCTCAAGCCCGGAATGGTGTCATCAACTGCTTGCCCGTCCAGCACTCTCTAGCCAGCAGACAGCTTCTTGGTAAATTGGCAAGAGTGTTCACTGGGGAAAATAAGAGAATGCACCCGTGTCCTCACTGAAGATGAGTACCGTAAAGGATTCCTGAATTTCATCTTCCGTTTCCCTTTTCCTCTTTCCAAATTCCCTCAGGGGAATCTCCATGGATGGGTCAAAGAAACAGCCTCAGCTCTTACTGAAGCCAGGAGAAGGCCTGTGGGTTCTGTCAATATAATCCAACTTCTTCCTGGGAATTCCAGTCATAGACCACGTGTATTCTAGCTGGCGCAGTACACACAAGAACGGAGGCTTGGTAGGAGGATGCGTCAGAGTTAGTGCAGAAAGGTACAGAGAGAAGCAACGGTTAAGACCCTCTCAGACAGAGCCGCGAGTGAAACTTCCTTCACCATCAGCCTTCAGTCACGTGAATTAGTAGCTTTCCTTTGAGGCCTATGCCATCTTAAATTGCACCTAAAGGCAGTACAGCCAGTGCATTAATCTAATGTTTTTATTCAGTTTTTAATTTTGTGTTTTGGGGGCGGGGTATGTGCACAGGTGTGTGGTGCCCGTAGAAACCGGAAGAGGATGTAAAACCCCTTTGAGCAGGAGTTACAGGCGGCTGTGGACCTCTCAAGGACCCACCTCACCAGCCACCATCACCTCCTAGACCCAGGATTAGCAGTCACCAAGGAAACCACGCAGTCCTCTCTAATGCAATGGAATTGAAGATGCAGGGAAGGGGTGACACCTGATGACATCTAACATCGTCACCTCTCTGACTGTCCTTTCTCAACTACGCCAGCTACTCTGAGAGAATGACTTTGATTCCTATCTAGGATGGTGAGCTCTTAAGAAAAGATTTCTGATCTAAAGTCTGGGGTTTGATTCCCAGCAATACAAAGATATTAATTGTGGGGAGGGTTTTGACTTGCTTTTTCATTCCTTGACAACTATATTCATGTGGATTCTGAATTGGAGGCATTTTCACCCCCATTACCCTCACCCCCTCCTAATCCCTCTCTTCCCCTCCTTCTCTTCCTTCCTCTCCACCCACTCTCTCTCTCTCAGTCCTTCTTCCCAAAAGCCCCCTCTATTTTGATGTCCCCTCCCCCAAGCGAGTCTAATTGTGCTTGGTGACATGAATATGATGAGTAACTCATATCCATCATGGCCACATTACTGAAGGAAATTACCTCCCCTCCCCCAGCACCCATTAGCCATCCACAGTCCCTCTGTTAGGGGTGGGGTCTCGGGAGCCTCGTGTGGCAAGATATTTATTTATGTAACATATGTGAGTACACTGTAGCTGTCTTCAGACACACCAGAAGAGGGCATCAGATCACATTACAGATGGTTATGAACCA
The DNA here is from genome assembly GCF_011064425.1 of Rattus rattus. Classification (NCBI taxonomy): domain Eukaryota; kingdom Metazoa; phylum Chordata; class Mammalia; order Rodentia; family Muridae; genus Rattus; species Rattus rattus. Next base: position 62,883,095 of record NC_046163.1, read on the forward strand.
CCCTGTGGTTACTGGGAATTGAACTCAGGACCTCTGGAAGTCAGTGCTCTTAACCGCTGAGCCATCTCTCCAGCCCCTTATGGCAAGATTTTTAATAGTAGAGAGTTCCAGCTTTGCCAAATAAAAATGTCCTGGAGATTGTAACTCCCGTAACAGTACAAACTATATACTTACAGCTTACCTGAAACAGCTATGGGGAGTAGGAGTGGTTTCAAAGAACTGGTTACTGTTTAAATGAAGGGATTGTTACTGTTTAACTTACAGTAACCCTGGAGGAGGAGGAGTATTACTACTCTTCCTACTTCCTCATTTTTCAGTGGGTTTTTTTTCTAAGTTATGTGTATATGTCTGTGTATGAGTGCAGTGCCCTCATGGGCCAGAAGAGTGTTGGGTCCCTGGAGCTGGAATTACAAGTCATTGTAACTGTCTAACATGGGGAAGTAGACTTGGGTCCTCAGGAAGAGAGGTAAGTGCTCTTAACCAGGAGCCATTTCTCCAGCCCCTATTGTGTTTGCTTTATACAGAAGCAAGAATTGAAGCTTAGCTATCCCCTACTGACAACCACTTGCAAAGGGAAAATTACTTTTCTCCAATGGCGTCTCACTGGTATACAAACCACATTCACGGGCAAGCACCATGCTCAGCAATAGATGGCTAACCACCTCCCCACCCCACCCCCAAACTGAATCCAATGGTATTTGGGGAGGTTTTTTTTTCCCATAATGCTTTGTATAGCCTTTTAAAAAGATTTTTTACTGGTCTTTTGAAGAGAGACAGGCATGCATACAGACAGATAGATGATAGACATACGGTTTTTCAGATCGTGTGTGTGTGTGTGTGTGTGTGTGTGTGTGTGTGTGTGTGTGTGCGCACACACACACACACACATATATATGGCTTTTCAGATTTATGCTTGTGTGGGCATGTGTCTCTAGGTGTGTTTGTGCTACTATTCGTTTTCTTCAGTTTTGGGTCATTTGTTTTGGTTTGGATTGTTTTGGTTTTTTTTTTTCCTTCATTTTATCCTACTCTGGTTTTGTTCAGAATTTTTTTTTCTGTTTGTTTTCTAAAAGTGGGTCAGGAGAGAAGAGCATGGGGGTGGATTGGTGGGTGGTGGGAGGATCTGGGAGGAGACAGGGAAGGGAAACTGTAATCAGAATATATTCTATGAAAAAGATTTATTTTCAATTTTAATTCTTTCTTAAAACAAAACAAGTGAACTGAAGCTTAGAATTCAAAATCACAGAAGCTGTCCAGGATTACAAAGACAGCACATGCATAGCAGCCCACACAGCCTCCTGTGTGGGGAAAGGAGGCCCCCAAGTGAGCCTCAGACTTCCTGACAGACTCTCTTTATAACTTACAGGAAGACTGGCTTATCTGAAACCGAGAGTCTCTGGAAGCCCAGGTTAGCCTGGGACTAACACTGTAGCCCCGCCCAGATCGCAAATTCCTGATCCTCTTGCCTCTGCCGCCAAGTACAAGATTACACCTAGTGTTTGTCTGTGTGAGTATCTCTACTTTCACGCATGAGCTTGGAGCAGTGAAACTCTATGATAGCCAAGTCTGCACCTCTCCCATCTGATAACTCTATGGAGCAATTCAAATATGGCCACTGCAGTTGGCAAAATCTATTTTTTTCATTTCGTGATAAAGTAAATGTGAACAGTCCTACAAACAGACTGCAACATGGAAACATTTTTTGAAAAGCATTTTTACCGAAGTACAATTAAAAAAAAAAAACCCGAAACGTTTGTAAAACATTATAAACGCACACATTATGATGTCACCACTACAATGTGGCTCCTGGGAGAGTTGTGGAAAAGGCAATAACCTTTTATTGTGAAAATAGTTTTGACCTAAGGGATCCTCTAGAAGGACCCTTCAGGGGACCGGTTCCACACTGTGATGGCTTATCTCCTACAGTCTCTGGAGGAGTCTGTCACCCTCCCTGTAGGGGATACTTCCTTCCACTTCTGCCATACTTCTCTGGTTCTCCAGTGCCAGGCTCTTGGCGTTCCTGGACTCAGAGAGGCCAAGTGTTCACTCCGGGGTCCTTACACTTTGCTGCTGGCGGGAGGGACAGCAGTGATAGCGGCTGGGCTGGCTGTGAGGACTCAAACCACTGGAGTCCCAAATCCCCGCGGTGGGAGATCAAGCTAAGAAATAGAAGCGCCTGGAGTCAAATTCAAACTGCGGGCAACTCGGAGCGGCGGTCTCCCTAGAGTCTATCTTTGCCCTTCTCCTTCCCTCAGAGAGGAAAGGAGAGGCCAGGAGTGGGGGTTTCACGGGGTCTTCTGGGGCAACTCAATCGAAAAAAATATATTTTCCCACAGACGAAGCCAAGAATATCTTAATGGCTTCCCCCTGATTGAGGGATAAATCTATTAATTTATGGCCCAGCCAAACTGTTGTGTCAACTCCGCCCTCTCTGAGAAAGGCTTCCAAATCCCACCTTTTGGTGGGATTTCCTCCTTTCTAATTTTCCTTCCTCTCTTATTCCCCACCATTCCTTCATGCCTCACGAAGCTCCCCCAGCACCTGCCCCAAATAAATCGCCAACCGCTCCCCGAGTTGCATTCATTACCCCAGGAAAATTCTTCAGGAAAGCGACTCCCCACCTGACCCTACAAAGTAAAAACAGGAAGAACTCACGAATAATTATACAGTGTTCTCGGGCAAAGTCCTGGGTTCCAACCCCCAGCACTGCACGAAACTGGAAACTGGCGTTTGCCTGAAATCCGAGCACTGGAGTAGTGAAGGAGTAAAAGTCAATTCTTGGCTTCATAGCAAGTTCGGAGCCAGCCCGGGATACTTGACAAAATTAAATGACTTCCCAGAAAATATAGAGAACTCCGGTATGGTTTGGGACTAGGCGGTCCGGAGCATCCTGAGCGCTTGCTTCAAAACAAGCAGAGTTCAATTGGGCGCAAGGACCTGACCCCAACAGTAAATCTAAGGGGAAGCGAAAAGCTGGTGTCAGGCAGACTCAATTAGCATGCCCCGGGGGTAATTGCTAAACCGCTCCGCTTTATCTACGAGACCACCGGCGTTGGCTGACCCTCTGGGCTCTGAGCTCCCTGCGCAGGGGCCAAGGAGCTCAAAGCTCCCTGAGCTAAGCAAGCGGCTTGAGTGGCTAAAGCGACCCTGGCTCTCCAGTGATTCGGTTTTTTGTCGCCTGAGGAGTCTTAGTAAGACTTGAGGAAAGTAATTAGAACCGTAGAAGACTTAGGTAACCAGAGCTGGGGGGCGGGGGTGGGGAGAGAAGAGGGGAGAGAGGTGATTTCTTCTTATGTCGAGTCTGTAGTTCATTTAATTGTCTTAGCCTAACTTACCTAGGCGTTAAATGAGGATGACAGAAGCAATAACACAATTGAAATTTGGTTTAACAAAACACGTGGGCAAATAGGTTTTGAACGGTGCACTGTGCGTAGGCATGCAACAATTTACTGCGTACAAATTGAAAGCTTGTGGCTGGTATTGTAAATTCGAGCACATGCCTTTTCAGTAGTTACGTCTTGGAGACAGTACGGATAAAGAAATCTGTACTAAGCTGGCAGCCCAACTTAGCTGCAGTTCCTGTGCTCAGGTGTGGCTTGGAGGCAGAGAAGAGAGACCACACTAGACTGGCTTCCCAATGCCAGTCTGACTGAATGAAACGGGGCCTCTCTGGTCTCAAAGAGGCTCCCGCCCCAGATTCTCAAGCCATCCTCCTAACTCCTGTCACCTAAGGCCAACGGAGTTCGCACTCTCCCTGACTTTTTGGCTTATTTTTTACTGAAGCCACGAATGAGCATCAATTCTAGGTGGTCCGGGCAGACTCTGAAGTCTAGGTCTTAACGTGACCCTAATAGGAAACCGGGAGGGCCTTACATTCCAGACCTGGTAACCTGTCTCCACCCTGACACGCTGGCGCCCAACTGCAGCCCGTACGGACCAGCCCCTCTCTCGGAAAGGACCATTCTTCTGGCTACCTAGGCTTGTCTTGCAGGGCTAAGTAGTCTGCGACCACTTCAGGACTGGATTGTCATTTTCGGTTGCTCCCTCAAAGGAACTGAATGGAGAGCTCAGCTCCTTGGAGGTGGCGCCTGCCGCTCCAGCTTGTGGCCTGAATATCTCAGAGCCTCGGCTCTCAGAGCACACAGCTCTGGAGCCAGAAAGTATATACACACCATAAATTTCCCCGCCCCACCCGGCTCGCCCCTCAGCGCTGGCCCTTTCCTCCCGCACTAATAACTGCAGCCCGCAGCGGGGCACTTCAGGCCCCCGCAACGGTGAGCTGTCTAGCCGCTGGGGGGTGGGGGAGAGGGGAAGCAGGGTTAGAACTCTGAGCGGCACCTCCTGGGACGCTCCCAGACACTACCTACCTAGGAGGGAAGATTTGGAGAGCGCAGTAAAGGAGGAGGAGGGCGTGGATCAGTTGAGAATGGAAGGGGCCCTGAAGGTTGACAGCTTTTATACCCAGTGTATGTCTTCCTACACTGTAAAGACTCGGTGTACGCACACGGTGTACGCACACGTACACGTACACAGTAAACAACCCGTTGTTTAAAGTGGTCCTTGATGTGGGTTCTTTCCTCGTCCTGTTGTGAGGGACACACCAAGAGGGCTCTCTCCCAGGGAATGCCATGAGCCCAGCATTTATTAAGGATTTTGAGCTAGGACTGTCACTTAGTGATGGAGAGCAAGGGTAAGTGGCCCTGGGTTCAGTCCTCCCAGTACTGCCACCACGAGGGGAAGTGTTTCCTATAGCTGCATCTAGTCATACTCAGATTTATAAAGGTGTGTGTTTGAAATAATGACCAAAATAACTCAAAAAGAGAGGGGGGAGAGGCTTGACTTTGGGCTTCTCATTCCCTCCTCTCAGAGGAGAATCATCAAAGTCCCCAAGTTCTCCGATTGGGACAAGAAATTTAAGAACTTGGAGAGGAACGTCTTTGTTTTCTCTTTGTTGTTGAGACTGGGGAATCCTACTTTTTAAGCCCAAATTAGCTTCTATTTCCAAATCTCCCTGCCTCGTCTTCCCCGATTACTGGAATTACAGGCTTGCCCTCCTCCTGGTGGTTTCAGATGTTAGGGATACTAGCTTAATTCAACAGTTTACAGATCCCCAGCTTCCTCAGAAGCCCCAGTTGCCTCGAGAGCTGTGTGTGGTTTATGATCCTGCTCACTATCTGGTTCGAATCTCTCATCTATCTGAAGGGAATGTGAGTTGCCCCCAGGTTGTAGAAATAATTAAGGAGATGGAGAAGCCCGGAGCTGAGTGGAAGAGTGAGCGAGCGTGTGTGGGGAAAGTTGAAATTGCTTTTCTTGTGACTTTTCCTTCACAAGGAAAAGGCAGGAGACAAAGATACAGGGACATAGGAAAGAAACTATCCCATTTCCAACTCATGAAAGCTTGGGCATAGTGAGCAGATCTCAGAACATTCACACACGTGTTCATCCCCAGCTACTGATTGCCTCCAGCCCAAAATGGGTTGGCGTGTAGTAGAGTCGATAGAAGTACACGCCACAGCTCGAGTGGCTGGTCCATTTGTAAATAATGCTAAAACTATAGATTGCCCAGGGGTCTCTTGGCCATAGGCTTTCAAAGAATGTCTCTGGGGAAAATGGAATGCAGGGGGCGGGGTTGTCCCTTCCTTAGGAATAATGCACATCCACGACATTTTTAATAAGCTTTCTGAAACTGCTGCCTTTTGCTGCGGGTTGTTGGCCGGGCTAGCCTGCACCACCTAGGGAGCATCCAGCTGCCAGGATGCTCTATCACTCTCTCACCTTCTTTTCGGGTCCTTTCAAAACACAGCAGGAGTCGAGGGCACTTCCTAACAGCGCAATAGAAGTCTTGAACCATTTCAAAGGGGAAACAAGCCAGAAGCTGAGAATGGGGGGGGGGTGCTGGAGAGCACTGGGGAACACAAGTAAAGATTGGAGAGACGAGAGGGAGCAGAGTTTGAATTATGCCGAATTTGATTTCAGGATTGCACAAAATGAGTCCTTAGTCTGTCCGCTGTTTTTATAGCTTGTTAAGGTGTACCTACCCCAGCCCTAAAGGACCGTCTGGGTCTAGGAGAGTTGTGGGAGTAGCAGCCCGGACCTGCTAGAAAGGAGGAGAGGGAGCTTGAATTGTCTAACACCACCTAGGAGGCCTAAAGAGGACAAACTACCCGACATATAGCAGAGGAGGAGCAGGAGAGGAGATTTAAATTGTGCGGGTCCAGGGTGCGAGCCCTGAGGACAAACTGCTTGGTGTTCCGCCTTTGGGGAAGGGCCTCGGACTGGGAGCTGATTGAAGATTGCATTGTTCCAAGGTTCAGGATATCGGACTGCAGAGGATCTGGAACTATCCCCTAGACTCGAACTAGTGACAAACGGGGGGGGGGGAGAAAAAGAACAAAGAAAACCTTGCGGGGTAATGAAGTCTGAGAGATGTGCGCCCTGAGACGGGAAGGCACGTCTCTCGGAGCTTCCCCACACTCCTCTAGAGACTGGTTGGAGCTGCCTGCGCCGTCTCCACGCTGTGGCTTTAGGAAATGTCCGGGAGTACAGATAGACGCATGTGGCATTGCTAGTGAAGAGTCCAATTCCCGGTTAGTTCGCGCGCTCGGTTTCCATCATGTGCTGAGAACTGTGCCGGGTGGGACTCTAAGCGCCTCTCCCAGATTCTCCCAGAGAAACAAAAATAAAATAAACAGTCCTGTCACGTCAAAGTGAGGTTGAAAGTCCCCGATCATGACTTCTTTTTCGGGTGGGGGGTGACAGAATCATCTGCATTTAGCCCAAGCCCAACCTTGAACTTCTGCTTCCCCCCACCCCCACCACGCCTTCATCTCCGAGTGCGGTCCCTATGGACTTGAACCACCACTCCGGGTTAACCTAATGACCAAGAATGCTCTGTCGCCTGCAAACCTCGATCCCCTGAAGTCCAGTTTGTGTCCGCCCCTCATTCTAAGACTCTAAGATAGGGACCCACCTCAGATTCCAGCGCTCGCAGACCAGAAAAAGAACGGAGGCTCTTGGATTTCTGTTCTGCCTCTTTGGTAGCGAGGGAATTCAGAATAAGGTTAAGTTTGGGCATCTTTCAACACCTCCATAGTCTGTGTAAGGCAAAGGCTGTCGGTGGGCACCTAACTCCAGGTCAATCAGCACAGAGTACAAGGAGTCTGCCTGTGTAGTGTCCCATGGCATCGCTGGTCCAGCTCCTTTCCAGGGTCTCAGTGATAGACCCTTGCTTCCACTTGGGTATGCAGCTCATTCATCAGAAACACAAGAGCGACAATAATTTTATTCATTTCTCCAGTAAATACTTTGAGGGCATCCAGGATTGTCTTAAGAGCCAGACTCTTCAGCCACTTAGCAGAGACCCCCACGACCGTATCTGGAGTAGAGCATTTGCCTAACGAGCATGAAGTTCAAGTCCCAGTACCATAAATCATCACCACCATCACCACCACCACCACCACCACCATCATCATCTCCCTTTGCCCTTTGTATTTGCCCTTGAAAGATGCTATTTCCTGTTTCCGTGCTGATCCCCTCCTTATTATGAGTTAAGAACTTAAAACTCCCAAAGTGCCATTTGTTCTGACGTAGTTCAATAGCAGGCACAAAATGTTCCCTGCAGGGATCCTAATAGTTACTTCGACTCCCATCAAATCCTGTGCCAGAAAAGTCTAGCGTCTCCCTCTCTTACCCCCAATCACACGTACGAGGTCTTATTAAAGTCCTGTTGCATGTGCTAGGGACCAGGGGGCAGTTCCCGGAGCATAAAAGAAGGTCAAGCCAATAGGTTTTGATGCTGTCTGGGGAACAGGTGACCCGGACAGCTTCACTCAAAGTCCTTTGCTTTCCGGCAGTAAAGGTTCCCAGAGAACATACGGTAAAATGGCCTTGGGTTCAGGAGCTTCAACGGCCTCTATTGCTGTAGTTTCTTGGCAAGTGAGCATCACCTGGACTCCTTTTATTTTCCTGCCATGTGAACAGCAACAGAGATCTCACCAAACGCTGCAACAAATAAACAAGTAAATCGAAGAGCGTGTCTACTTGTGTGCTGGCACCTTCCCACTCTGACGGTTTTCTCTTTAATGCAACTGATCTTCATGGCGATCTGTGATTTAGATCCATTTGCTTGTATTGTGTATAGAGTCGAGAGAAACTGAAGCTAAAGGGTTAGATGGATTTCTCGAGGTCTATGCAGCTAATGGATGAACGGACAGACAGACAGACTGATGGATGGACGGATGGTTCTGGAACTAAGTTCTATACTGACCTAGAATCAAGATCATTTGCTCAAGAGCCCTGGATCCCAGCTGCATGCCCTAACCTCTAACCATAACCACTGCCACACTGAAAGGGTCTTGAGGAAAACCACGAGAAGAACCCTGAGGTCCATGTCAGGTGATGCCTCTTCCACAGAAGACACCAAGGGTTGAAACTTGTACTGTGTCACCTCTGAAGGTTAAGTTAAGAGGAAAGGGAGAGGGAAGGAGAGAGTACTAGCACCTCAGGGAAGGAGAGAGTACCAGTACCTCAGGTACCCCCAAGTGCCATTGCAGTTTTGCTTTCTCCCCCCTCCCCCCACAGAGATAACCAAGGAAAACTGAAAGACACCACAGATGCTAGGACCCTCAGAGCTCAGCAGCACAGCCAGGAATGTCTCAAGCTGGAAAGCAAGATGTCAACCAGCAAATGCCTAGGCCTACCACCTCTTGAGAAATAATCTCTCGGGGATACCCACTAGCACCACCAACACCCCTTACAGACCCACTGGAAGAGAAGGGGCCCAGAGTCCCCAGGCTATGGTTCAGAGACTTTTAGTCTCCTCTGTAAAAATTCAGTGAGCTTTGATCATCCTGATCAGAACCTACTGGTCAGGTCTACCAGGAGAAAGTGCTCATATCCCTGCATTCTTCAGAAGATGTGAGTCTCAAGGTCCATCTCTGACCTGGCATTCACTCACCAGGTGGTCTTGAACACATGTCATCACTTTTCTTCCTGTCACGTGTGTCTCATCCCCTAGAGTGGCGACATCAGAAGTGATCATAGTATGGAAACACACCTCCTTGTTTTCTAAAATGGTGAAGGGGAGCAAAAGGCCCCAAGGTCCCAGTTTTCAGTCTGCCTATAAAGGGAGAGCAGGTTTGAGAATATCTTCCCAAGTGGTAAGTATCATCCCACTTGGTAAGCAGAATGGGGACATACCATGTAGAAGAGCCTCTGACTTGCCTTGGGAACCCTGGACAACATGGAGACATTAAAAACGGAACTATTTTCTGTTGCTAGCCACAAGCCTATCCCGTCAGTCTGCTTAAAATGACATAGCTTGGAGAGAAGGAGGTCCTGTCCCAGAAATGGTTAAAGTCCCATAAAGTAATGTTCATTGTAACTCCCTGTTACAGAGTGGGGTTTCTATCTTGCCTCTGAGAACTCTCAGCTGTGACCCTGGGCAGGGAAACCTGGGCTCAGTTTCGGGGTTCTTGGACCTCTGGGACCTTGAAAAAGAAAAGTCTACTTGGAACTAACAATATTCCCTTGCGTTTTCCACTGGTGCAGTATGGCCCAGCCACCAAGCCTGCCAGGGGCTGGAGAGGAACGACAGCCAGAGAAAAGATTCAGAGTTCCTGGCTTTTCTTGTGGTCCTTCTGAGGCTTGGAGGGAAGGAGGGTGGGTCTGGGATTTGTGAGGGCTGGATCTACAGCAGTCTCTGCCAATCCTTGGAGGGGTGAGGAGTGGGTGAAGAAAGGGAGTGGTTTCCTTGGCTGAGTCTGCTAGAATCTTCCTTAGAGAAAAGACTTTGCCCTGCTGTTGCTCAGAACCTGACAGCTTTGGCCCCTGGGACTGGGAAGCGGGGTGGCACACTCCTCGAATCCAGGCTCCTCCCCACTTTCTGCAGAGGACAGCAAAGGAAGAAGGTGGATCTGTTTTGCGGTGGTTTTGGTCTACGGAATGTGGCGCCAGACAAACGCTATGGAGACAAACGTCCCACCCGCAGACTTAGAATAAGGCGGTGTGGTGTGAGGATCTTCGCCTTCTTTTGCCATACAGTGAAGGTGAACCTCTTCATAATCCATTCTGCCGCGCGCACGCGAACACACACACAACAGAGAGAGAGAGAGAGAGAGAGAGAGAGAGAGAGAGAGAGAGAGAGAGAGAGAGAGAGAGAGAGAGAGAGAGAGAGATCGTAGGAGTCTTTCTGTCTCCGATGTGTGTCAGTGAGTGGTGAGTGCAGGCTTGGAGGTTGTATGTCAGACTCCTACTCCTTCCTAGTGAAATTCACACTGGTCACCACTCTTGCGAGTGTTTTTCGAAAGTCTTGGTGTCTTGGTTCAGTCGGCTCTGCACTGAGGGGACTGCAAGGGATAAGGAAAGCCCTGTTCCGTGGAGTTACTACTGCTTGGAGGAAATCTCCAATCACGCGCCCTAAAAAAGAGGGGCGCAGGCCTCAGCCCCGCTCTGTTTCGTTACCCCTGCTTGGCTCCGGAGCCTCGCACGCCCACCTCCTTCAGGCTCCAACCAGCCTGGAAATCTGGCGTCCGTTCATCTTCTACACTTAGTCTTCTCTGCGCCTCAGGAACCTCAGTCCTTAGTTGCCCAAGCTAGGATCAAGCGCTTCCAGAAAGACCCCACCCAGTAGCGGAGCAAGCAGCCTCCAGCAGGAAACCACCCGCAACTTTAGGTAGCCTGAAGTCCAGTTGCACAGCCTGCCAGAGCGGGAGGGGGCTTCTCTTTGCAGCTCCCCCTTTTTCATGTAAATGAAGCTTCGCAGGGTTTGTGACGTTCTGACTGGTAGACGTCTCCATCAGAAACTAGGAGGGAGAGGGAGTTTCAGACTACCCATTCCAAATGGGACGCATTCGGCCACCTCTTCCAGGTACCAGAGCCCTGGGTAGTTTCGTCCCCAGCTCACCGCAAGTCCCGGGTCTTGCCCAATGTGGCCAAAAGAAAACCGAAGTTCTAACCAGAAAACGTACACCATTACTTTACCCCAGCGATGGTTCCTTTCCTTCGGTTACTAAGTCTAAAAGCGAAGAAGAAAAGCTGCTGCCATCGGGTTAGAAGCAGGCAGGAGAGGGGGCGCCGTAAGCCAGAGACAGTGAAAAACCGCAGTCGGCATGAAGTACTGCCTCCCCCAATCCCAGTCTCTCCCCAGACAGGCCAGGCCCCTCGCCTAGGTGGGCATACCCTGGCTCTGCTCTCTTTAACGTCAGAATTTTAAGTGTGTCTTTGGACTGTTTGAATTCCAGGGTTTTAACATTTTCGGAGTTAAGAGGAGGAATCTAAGCAATAGCTGAAAACTTGAGGTACAGGGGGAACGCTAAAGTTCGAGAAGAAAAGCCCAAAGGGATATTTAAGGAGCTGTCCCAACCCCACCTGAAGCCCCGGGCTGTTAGAGGCTGCCTGTAGCCTCCCATCTTGTGAGTAACTAGGGATAATACCTGGCTCACAGCGTCTTTAAATTGGGGTCCTGGGGAGGGGCCTTCTATCTTGATTTATTCTTGCTTTTCCCCAACTGCTTTCACTATGATCTTCCTAATATATATACATATATATGTATACATATATTATGTATACATATGTAGACATACACACACACACACACACACACACATAATCTTCCTCATCTTCAATCCAGCCCTCAGCCACAAGTTCAGAGCAAGAAGGCAGAAACCAGCTCCAGGGAGTGAGGGGACGGAGCGCAGACAAGCAAGACGGTCATCGGCCCCAGCACTTCAGCTCCTTCCAGGAGAGCACTGCCTTCTAGGATCTGACCTCAGCTCTCTCCTCCCTTTCTTGGGCCGGAGGAACTGCAGGAATTAGATGCTAGGGTGTATTCCTAAGAGACCTTGTGCCCTGTTACCACCCTGTGCCAAAAATTGTTAGGGCCTCTTCGTTGTTAGTGCTGCTGCTCTTGCTCCTGCTGTTTCAAAATGTTCCCTAAAGATGGATTTTATCATCTTAATGCTTTCCACATCGTTAGAAAGTGGGTGGAAGGAACAGGTTGGAGAAGAAGGCTCCACCTTTAAAAACAAAAGCCTTCCTGGTGTTCCTCCTAGTGACGGTTGGGAACCTGACTCATACTGTGGTGTGAATCTCAGTGGGAGAGCTGCAAAGGTTTTGCATGGGTACAGGGTAGGTATCGTTTCCTAAATGTTCCACACTCAGCTTCACCCCTGTGGGACATTTCTAGGCACCGCATCACTACTCAATTACATTCGCCTCTTTAAAAGCAGGGCGCTGGCCCTTGGAAGTCTGATCCCCGTTCCTAACGACTGCGAGATTTCCGTTCCTTTCTCGAGATACTGCTTTGGGTTTCTTTAACCCATCACTACAGTTACCCGGGTACAGCCCTCGGATTCCGGGCTGGGAGCTTACTTAGCAAGGGCTTTGTGAGCAGGGCTGTGCCTGGTTGGAGTCCAGCTCAGCAGCAGGGCGGATTCCACATAAACTCTGAGTTCAGTGCATCCCGGCTCTGCTTAGGGAAGCCATCTGCAGAACAGGCCCAAGACTCTAGTCTGTCCCTTTATGAGCCTCGCACCCAGGCAGTCACAGGTGGGGGTCGCCAAGTTGGGTGAAATCTCTACCACCCGACAGGGATCTGGTCAGTAACAAGGCTCTGGGGCTGCGTTCCCCTGCTCCACCTCTTGCCATCTGCAGTGCTTGGGGCCAATGTTCTGGTCCCCGATCTTTGGGATTTAATAAACTCATCAACCCAGCAAGCCAGTACGCCAAACGGCCTTTTACAAACCGTAGTAAACATTTTATTTACAAGTTAAAGGCCTCCTAAGTGCAGCTCGTCCTTCCGCCAAGACCCCTGGTGCTCAGAGGAACAGTTCCACCGAACACTTCACAGTGTGAGCTGCTTAGGTAGGGAGAACAGTCGAATTCTTTCTTTGGCCAGGGACCTTAAAACTCTCCACTCTGTGGGGGAGGGGGTTGTGGGCCTTAGGCAGCCTTGGCAGCAAGAGAAAAGGCATGAACCCCAAAGAGGTTGCCCACGGCGTCCGGCTCCCATCTGGGCGACCCTTGCCACCAACTTAAAGTAGGCACAATCTCCAGCCAATGTTGGGGAAGCTGCACGCCATGCCCTCGGTCCAGTCTATAATCCTGCAAGCGGGACCTGGGCAATCTCAGGGCTTTGAGGACCGCTGGTGACTGAGGGCTGGTGCGCGGGAAGCAGCTCCGAGCAGTTGCTGCCAAGGCTGCTGGCGCTCCCCGCGCTGGCGTTGCTGCTACCCAGGCTGCTGGAGCTGCTGAAGCTGAAGCTGCTCCCACTCGCGCTGCTGCTGGCTGTGATGAGGGCACCCGCGGCTGAGGCCTTGATGACTGTAGTTTGGTGCAGGGACCTCTCTGTTCCCTCAGTCCGTTCTGTGTCGCTGGGGGCCATGTCCAGGGACTCCGAGTCACTGCTCTCGCTCTCGGCTTCGCCCTCGGAACGGCTGGGGCTCCTCTCTTCTCTTTCTCCCTCGGCGGGGACTCCGCCCGAAGGCTTTTCGCCGGCTTCCTTGTCCTTGTCCTTCTGCGCCTGCGCCTCCTTAGAATGCCGCCACTTCATCCTCCGGTTCTGGAACCACACCTTCACCTGTGCGCCACATCAGAAGAGAGAGATGCGAGATAAATAACAAGTTCACCGCACCCGGACTTACACACACACACACACACACACACACACACACACACACACACACACACACACACACACACACACACCCCGCATTGCTATGCCTCCGCTATGCACACGCAGTGACCCAGCATAAAAACCCAGGCTCAGTCAAGGCGGGAAACCCACCCAACCCACTAGGAACAATTCTTTAAGTGCGACCCTCGAATCTCAACCCTAAAAGACCTGAGTGCAAGTTGGAAGGGCAGAGTTTTGCATACTGCTTCGTAATCTCACCAAACTCAGGACTCGTGTAAGAAGGATTCAGGTTAAGGAGTCCTGACACCTAAACGGCACGTATATCCCAACTGTGTACACCATGCCACGGTTCTTTCTTCCTTCCTTCCTTCCTTCCTTCCTTCCTTCCTTCCTTCCTTCCTTTCTTCCTTCCTTCCTTTCTTTCTTTTTCTTTTTTTTTTTTTTTGTGACTTTCGGTCAAGAATTCCGGTTCTTTAAACCCTCTCCCACACTCTACCCAAAGCAATTCACTACAAAAACCACACCACCACCAACCTTAAATTTTTAGAGAAAGGGTCTCTCTAGAACCCAGGGTGGTCTTGAACTTGAGATCCTCCTGCCTTGCCTCATAGGTACTCAGACTACAGCCCTTTTGGCTGCCACTGTTTTAAGGGTGGACGTGGGCAAAAGGACGGGAGAAATGGTAGAGCGAATCTCACTGGCATGGCTTATCTGCTGGATCCCACTAGCATGGCTCATCTGCTGGATCCCACTAGCATGGCTTATCTGCTGGATCCCACTAGCATGGCTCATCTGCTGGATCCCACTAGCATGGCTTATCTGCTGGATCCCACTAGCATGGCTCATCTGCTGGATTTTAAGTAAAGGGGAATCAGTATGGTGTATTTTTTAACCTAAGAGTTGACATTGGCCGTCTTTGCGAGGGGGCGAAACAAATTTAATTTCCCAGGGACTCCGAAAATGCCAGCATTAAGTCTGCGGCATAGCATGCAGGGATAGGGAAGAGATGGATTGGGGAATCTACACAAATCTATGACCCCTGGGGGGACCCAAGGCAGTCACACTGGTTCCAGCTTCCCCCTTTAAAAATAACATGCACAGCTGGTAGAACGTGTCTGGGCTTTCCAGTATGATGACCGTGTGTGCTGAGGAAGCGCGTTGTGTAACAGAGAACAGAAAGACACAGGGACAGAAGTCTGACAGGCAGCTATGAGAAAGCAGTTTGCTTAGGCTTCAGCACGGAAGCAAGAGGGCCTAACAGGATGAGTATGCTTTAGTCAGAAAAGAAAGCAAAGAGAAACTCTAGTTCTTGAAATTGAGATTGGGGGGGTGGATTGAGGGAGGAGGGAGGGAGGAGAGAGAGAGAGAGAGAGAGAGAGAGAGAGAGAGAGAGAGAGAGAGGACAATACGTTTTCTAAATCAAGTCAGTAAAACCTACTGAAAGAAGTTTCTTGGCCGTCCTAAGAAAATCTTTTTTTTTTCTTTCCCTCAACTCCATTGCCAACAGACACTATCTTCAGAGACTGGGCTGACAGAAAGTGGGACTGTGGCTGCCCCATCCCTGTCTTAAAGTAACACTAAGCCATTCCGTTTGAAATTATATTTTCAGTTCCTCACAAGTGGGATTTCACAATGCAGTGGGGGTGGCGGGGACCAACAACAAGCTATTGACTTTGCTTTTATTATCTCTTCCTACTACGCTCCACTGCTGCGAAGTACGCTCCACTCGAGTGCATAATTATTATCTCCCGAGGCCTATTTGCTTTCTCCGAGGTTTTTTGGCCACTTGGCCAAAATAAACAAGGGTGCTTGTTGACACACATCTTCAGAAATGGGTTGTTGTCCCTCCCCTTCATCTCCGTCCCTACCCGCCTCTCCCCTTGCTTTGAGTTGCTTCACCACAAGAGCCTCGAGCCTCAAGAAATTCAAGACCTTGTGTTTAGATTGCTGGAGGCGATGATGAGCTCGAGTGGAGGAGGCCTGACGCCCTCGCCTTGTTTACCATTTAGTGCCTGCGGGAGAAGCCTGGAGATATCGGAGAGAGTACCTGTGCATCCGTGAGGCCCAGCATGGCCGCCAGCTGCTTTCGATCTGGTTTGGTCACGTACTTCTGGATCTCAAACCTCTTCTCCAGGCCTTTTCTTTGCAGGTTGGAAAAGACAGCACGGGACCAGGAGCGCTTCCGCTTGTACGTCTGTGGCATGGTGTCCTTGGTAAGCACAGCATAGGGACCTGCCAAACAGCAGGAAGAGAGATTCAGGGCCACGTTTTGGTGTTAAGGCCACAGCCTTCCTGCCTTCTGGTCTCAGAGATATTTAAAGGTGTTTTTGCATTGCCCCTCGCCTCACTACTCCTTTGCTTGTTTAGGAATGGCTAAGGAAGATTTTTACAGATATTTTCAGGCCACTTTGTAGAGGTTCAAGAGAAATGCACAAACCAAAAACAAAGCTGTCGACATGCTGAAACAGTTGGAATTGTCCCTGTGGCCCGAATGGCCTGCCAGTGACAATTCCCCTGGTATTGTCTTTCAGAGAAGATATAACCAGTCAAGCAGAATGGTGTGTGTGTGTGTGTGTGTGTGTGTGTGTGTGTGTGTGTGTGTGTGTGAGAGAGAGAGAGAGAGAGAGAGAGAGAGAGAGAGAGAGAGAGAGAGAGAATACTTTGAATACTTTATTTTCAAACCACCCTCTCTGGGCGAAAAGAATAGGGACCGTGGTGACTCACACCCATACACACACTATCTTGGCTCCCCTAGCATGGTCTTCTCCAAATGCACCACTAAAAAGAACATTCAGTTTCTCTCAGAGGACCTAGGAGGCTTCCACCCCAACTACTAGGGGTTTCCGCACTGCCGCTGGCCTTTGCAGCACCGGCTGAACCCAGAAAATTTTCTACCTGGAAACGTGTCTTGGAATTGATGCTGAACAGAATTTCTTGGGTTGGAGCTTAAGGGGCTGAGGATGGCAGACGCCTCGCTAATGGGATCTAGAGATGCGAAGAACTGTCCCGCCGAAGGCTGCAGGCCAGCTAGATGCACCCCTGCGGGCCGCCCACCAGTTAGCAGCGATGTGAGATCTGGGCAGGGCGAAAGAAGAGTCGGTTACACCTTGCACAAACTCATACACTCTAGGCAGATTTGCTCCTCCTTCCCCTTCTTCCTTGATCCAGTTTTAGCTGCCGAACTCCAAAAGAACCCCTTATTCACAAGAAGGGCTTTCTGCGACAACCGCCAGCGGGGCCTGAATTGCCTCAGGGTGTGTGTCAAGAATGTCCAGTTCATCCCACAACAAGGAAAGGCTTTTCATAAAATGTTGCTAAGGTGGTAATTTTCGGACGCCTTCCAGGAATTCTACAAACCCTATACTTATACCCTTCAGGCCCCCCACTCAGCCTTCTCCCGTCAAGAGCTTCGACTAGCCGGTTTGCTTTTCCCGCAATTCTTAAGAAGGATTTTACCGGAAATCAAATAAATGCAAAGTGTCCGGATGCTGAGATTTCCCTGTCAGAAAGATCTAGGTCTTTCTGCAGTTATTTCATTCAAAAGGTGGATCACACACACTTTTGCAAAACTTTTGTTTGTGCTGTTAAAGCAACCCGAAAGTATTTTTTTAAAACATGGAATAGTTGACTTTTACATGTCACACAGTCTTCTTTAATTTCGTTTTCTTCACCCTCATTCTACCGTTTTGTCTTTAAATATAAAAGCACCCCAAACCAACATGACATCAGGCCGTCTTTGGTGGTTGTGAGGCCTGAGGCCTTCCAGCAATACGTACCTCTCAGAGTGTTGCCTTCCTTGACTTTTGGGTCAAATTCTGCAGACAAAATTCGGTCAATACCAAATTTGAGGTCTTTGCTGGAGGGGGCAGGGGCGGAGCCGCTATGGTGGGGGACCACCCGCGTCCCCGAAGTCGGTGGCTGTAGGGAGCCCGCCCGGGGTGGAGGCGGGGGCTGTTGCTGCGGCTGCTGTTGCTGCGTTGGTGGTTGCTGCGGGAGATGCTGGTGGTAGGCGGCAGAGAGCGGAGACAGCCGCTGAGGGAATCCAGCCGGGACTTCTGAGGGCGCCACCACCGGGGTGGGACGGAGCGGGGATCTGGCGGCAGCTTGGAAGGAAGCGTGCGGGTGCACGGAGCCCAAGTGTGCGGTGAGGGCTGCCGAGGCCCCTACCAGTCCCTCTGCAGCGGGCCCCGGCTCCCCGACGCCGGCGTGCAGGATGTCCGCGATGCAGAAAGAGGGTTTCTTGACAGCGGCCGGGTCCAAGGCGAAGGAGCAGCCGCCCGGGCCCGCCGAGGAGCAGTAGGCGGCTGACCAGAGACTAAAGTTGGAAGCGTAGAAGGGAGCCAGGCCGGCTGCGAACATCCTGGCAGGATCCCGGCGGGGTCTTGGGTGAGTGGGGAAGTGGGTGGGTGCTCGGGGAGAGGCGGTGTCCCAGCCGAGCCCGAGCTGCTTTCGCTTCTCCGCTCGCCCCGAAGCGGAGGGCCAGCCGGGGAGCCCTAGCGCCACCGAGGGACGTGGCGAGGGCCCGATCGCCGCCCGCCACGGCCTGGGCCCCTGGCTTGGCTTGAAAGGCGGCGCGGCGGGCAAGCTCTCCGCCCGGTGGATGGAGGCGATCGCCCGGCGCTGGGGCGAGGAGGCGGACGCGGCCTCGTTCTGCTACTCCGCAGAAGCCGGGGAGACAGGGGCCCGACACCGAAAGAAAAACCCAAACAGCTAAGCCCTAAGAGCTAAATTTAAAACAACAATAATCATCCGTTAGTTTAAAAAAAAAAAGGAAAAAAATAAAAAAAAAAACTCCTCTCTAAAAACTCCCAAAGTTTTGGCAGGAGCTTTCGAGTCAGACCCGGGGTAGGACCTTGATCCGTGCGCTCATTGGCCGTCTTCGTGACCAATGGGACTCCGGAGTGGAGGGGAATTGGGAAAGAGGGGGCGTGGCCCACGCTCAGCCACGCCCTGGCCACGCCAAAGTGTTTTCTGCGGCCGCGTGGGCTGAGCAGAGTCCTGAGAGTCTCTGGGAGCCGCTTAGGGGCCGAAAGTCGACTCGCAGCTCGGGGACCCGCCACCCGCAGAGCCTCGGAGTCCGTCTCAGGAGTTTTTCTGGAGCTGCGAAGGAGGAGATCACTGAGGCTCCTGTACTCTGATGTACTGCACCCCCAACCCCCAAACGCCCCAACAGACCACGCTGGCGGCCCACAGGCTGTCCCTTCCGTATTCCGCTCTCACGCGATCTTCCTTCTCTCTACTTTTCTCCAAGTGCTTTTATCACAAGTCCTAGGTAAAGGCCCCCATCTTCTCAGCGCCCCTACAACCCAAAATCCCGACCCAAATCTACTATAGTCCGCTGGCCTCTCAGCTCTCGGGAGCTCCTCCGAGAAGCCAGGGGGAGGGCCGGCCGCAAATTAGTTTTATTCTGAGCTGTCATTCTAGTGACAACTTGAAAGAGTGACTTTTCAAACAAAATAAGATAGATGGCTCCAAACGTCTCCCTTAGACAGAGCCAAACTTTTGCCCCGAGCCTCGGAATCAACAAGGAGTGCAGCCCCGGGAGAGCAGCACGCGTGTCCCCTCTCTGCACCTTGTAGGAAGTGCCACCCTCCGCGGCCACCACATCCCCGGGTCACGTGGGGTCCTACATTTTGCAAGTGCCAGGGAGCGGTTGCCTCTGAGATTAAATGCCTACTTTTAATTCGGTGGCAGTTTTTTCCAGGATCCGCTCTGGCCTGTTGGCCGGAGGCACTGTCCGAGCCTCCACAGACAGCGCCTTCCATTCTCACCAGGGGTCTTTAGAACTCAGGCCGGGTGCAGTGGGGGTTTTCTGTCGCATCCATATCTCTATTTTAAGAATTCGTTCTCTTTTAAATTATAGTCAGAATGGATTTCCCCGCCCCTCTCCCAAACAGACCACAGGCCACCCAGATGAGCTGTTGTTGCGCATTTCAGGAAGAAAACAAAATAACGACAATAACGAAACCGCCAAATCTTTTGTTTTCGATTGTCCAAATGAGTGTCTCCTGAATGATAGCTCAAGGCAGGCTTATTTCCCCCTCAGCAATAAGATACCAAAAACCTGAAACCGCCAGGGAACTGCCAGGTTACTATCAGCTCAGATTGACGTGGGCTCCTGAGTTGATGTCTAACAGCTTCGGAGCTTTGGTCGCCGGTGTTGTCATCATTAGCGGACGCCTTTCTCCCGGACAGCAATCAGTGGCTAATCAATCACAGGATATGATGTCCCAGCATCAGGGACAGGGGCACTATATCAAGGGATGGAGGAATACAGACAGTTGAGGGCAGCGGTGCCTGGGACGAGAGGGGCCGGAAGTCCTGTCTAGCAAGGGGTGGACTTGTAACAAGTACAGGGGCCACCGGAGGCTGGATTTGGGCTAAAGATCTGGTGTGATGCGGTGTAAGACCGGTTTATTAACTTCACTGGGCATTAGAGAGAGAGCAAGTCACTTGTCTAGGGAGAGAGTATCTAGGCTGCCCTGCTCTCTGGTCTTTTCTAGCAGCCTTTGTAATTCGGTTGCGATTCCAGTTTAACCTCAGAGGTCCAGACAGCGAGGGGCCTATAGCCAAGTCCCAGTTCAAAACCGCGCTTCGCCCAGAGGCCTGCACCTTCTCCTCCTCCTCTAGAAATAAGGCTCCCACCTCCTTCCCCTCTTTGCTCTGTTTGCTGAACCGGAGTTGTGAGTGTAGAACCCTGGTGCTCTAGGCGTCTGGCAGCGTGCACAGCCCGCCCGCAGTTAGAAGCCAGGAGTGCCCTGCAGCTCAAAGGCTAGACTGCAAGGGCTGCTTCTCCCGCAGCTCAGTGCTTTACAAGCTGCGTCGCCTCCGAGCGATCCTCGGTTCTCCCAGGCCTGCGACACCATTGCAGTCGTTGCAGCCCAGCTGCAGCTTTGTCATACAATCGGAACTCCAGGTGGAGTGTGGCGAACGCAAAAGAAAGAAAAGTTAAGGAAAGGGAAGGGAAGAGGAGGGGAGGGGAGGGGGGAGGGGAGGGGAAGGGAGGAGAGGGGAGGAGAGGAGAGGAGAGGAGAAGAGAAGAGAAGAGAAGAGAAGAGAAGAAAAGAAAAGAAAAGAAAAGAAAAGAAAAGAAAAGAAAAGAAAAGAAAAGAAAAGAAAAGAAAAGAAGAGCAGCCGCAGGGAAGGGAGGGGAGACTTTGGATCTCTCTTGCTCCAGGCCCAAGTCTCACCCCTGCGGGCCAGTCGCTTTGGCGGCAGCCTGAACACTGCACTCCTCCTTACCCCCTACCCTTCAGAACCAAGAAAGCAGCAGGAAGCCCAGGGCTCGCCCGGAGTTCAGGTCATCTCCTGTTTTTTCGATGGGCTCAAACTTGGACTAAATGAGCGGATATGCCTGCGAGATTGGTCTCAAAATAGAAGCGGTCCTAGTATTTTAGGATACTGCAGAAATCCTTATTTCTTCCGGTGAAAAACTCTATAATGACTCCTAGCACTTCCCCTTTCAATATTTGTGCAACTTTATCTCCACCGGCAAGTTGCTGCGGTGACGCAAATCCGCTCTTCTGTATTACAACTTCCAAAATAAATGCACGGAAATCAATTCCCTTCTAGCAATGAAAATATAAATACACAGCTGCGACTTTCGCCTTTAATCTTTGCTTTCCGAGAGTCCCCGGACTGTGATGAAATGAACTAGCCCAAGAGTTGTTGTTGCGTTGTGCCTGGGCAGGGAGGCCCAAGGGGCAGAGGCGTGGACTCCCAAGGGATCTTGTAACCACCAGGGAAAGAAAAGGGCCTGATTAAATCAAATTACTTGAACTTAGTTCACACACACACACACACACACACACACACACACACACACTTGAAAGTGGCTGAAAACTTTGTAAGTGGCTGTGCCTGGGGCTTCTGCTTGGTTGTG
The DNA here is from genome assembly GCF_011064425.1 of Rattus rattus. Classification (NCBI taxonomy): domain Eukaryota; kingdom Metazoa; phylum Chordata; class Mammalia; order Rodentia; family Muridae; genus Rattus; species Rattus rattus. The sequence continues at coordinate 62,904,610 of NC_046163.1, forward strand.
ATTACTGTCTATACAGCCTGCAACCAGCCCCCTCCCCCGCTTTTCTTTTCCAGAGAAGGTTCACAGCTGAAGATTATTTCGCAATACCAGGGATAGCCAAGGTCAAGGCAGGTCCCCTTTTGAATTTGACAATGGGGTTTATGGGGATTTAAGATTGAGGAAAGGATTTGATGCAAATACAACACTCAGGCAAGAGAACGGTCTGGTCTCTTTTTGGTTCTCTCTTTTGTCCAGAGAAGCAAATTCCTGCTTTAGACCCAGGGACGCACAAAGCCGGCTGGAGAGGAGCGTGCGAGGCATTCCTTATTGCAGGAAGAAGACTCAAGGTGAACTTAAACTAGCCAGAGCCGGCGTGGCCTTTTGTTTTTGTCTTGAGACTCTGGGGAATATACTATGTGAAGTTACCCCTATCTCCACATGGGGACTACATCCCCGGTTCACTGTAAAAGTTCTGTCAAACATGCTATCTACCCCGGTCTGGGAGTTCTTCTGTTTTGTTTGGAAGGAGAGAGAAATAAATATCTGTAATGAAAAGGGAGAAGAAACCATCGTATCCTGGTATTAAGCGTTTGAGAGGCTCCTGCTTCTCTACCAGCTAGACTTAGATTAGCTGCCGGTCCAGCTCACATTCGATGGTAAATGCAGGACTTGGGGGTGGGGGTGGGGCTCTAAATATTACAGTTTAGGCTCTTGAGAACATTAACAAGGAGAGGGTGTGAGGGAGAGTTATTCTAAATAGGCTCACCTGTTTTCTGAGCCCTCAGGGTTACTCAGGTTGGAGGGAGGGACTTTCTATGAGGTAGAAGGAGCAACAGTGACTGTAGGCACCTGTAGTCATTTGACTTATTCACACATACCCTTCCCCATTTCCCAGGTGTGCCAGGCCCTCTGGTGACCCACCTCTCCCAGGACCACAACCTCTCCCTTTAAACTTTATTTATCCCATAGGTCTGGGACCCAAAACTCCAGGCCCTTTGGGGCCCAGTCCCATTCACCCCAAGTGTCTCTCCTGTTTCTTTTCTGTCATTCTTAGGACGTGTCACATCATACATGTGTGGTCATTTGGCTCTCACACACACACACACACACACACACACACACACACACACACACACACCCCACAATGGGGAGTGACAGTCGAGGTATTAAAATCTGTCCCTGATCTCTGCCTACCCAGTGCAACCTTCCGTCCAGTAGAGGAATGAATGCCACAGGCTTCAGACAAGCGTCAAGCCACCGAACTTTGCAATGAAGGAAGACACCTAGAAGGGTAGAAACTGAGAAGTAGAAACTGAGAAGCCATCCGACACACTGGTCACCATTTGTTCATTCCCGGGCGTGTGTTCCTTAGCTTCCAGAGAACTAGCCATTAGGCTCTGGTTTTGTTTCCTCAATTGTTGAATCTGAACGGTTTATTGCTTAGGGAAGAGAAGTAAGTGCAGATACAATAAATAAATAACCTCCATGTTTAAAACAAACCTGCCACCCAGGAGACAGCACAGTCACACCAAGCCGGATTTCTTTAAGGGAACGTACACTACGGAAAGGAATTGAGATGGATTTTTCCAAGCCGCTCTATGCTGCTGCAGGAAGGGGCCTGAAGCCTGCTCTTCAACAATAAACTCATTCCTGCATGGTGGGATTGATCCATTTTCGGGAACACGGTTACGAGTGTGAAATGTTCCCCACAAACTCCCGTGTCGCACGCTTGGTTCCCACCTGGCGGCGTTATTTTGAGAGGCAGCAGGAAGCTTTAGATGGTAAAATCTAGCTGCAGAAAGGGAGTCACTGAACGCATGCCTGCTTCGAGATTCTGGCGGCAAAATAAATAAATAAATAAAATAAAATAAACTCAAGGCAGGGGTGGGGAGAAACAGGATGAGGGGCAAGAATCCCGGAGAGGAACTTTGTAGATCGAACCAACAGTGTGCCGCCCTCTTAGAGGTCTGAGTCTGCACCCCTGTTCACACCCCTGAATTGAAGCAGTTGTGAAATTACAGCAGAATCTTCCAGCCGGCCCTGACTCAGCGCAGCTGATGTAGGCATCTCCTTCCCGGACTTGCCCCTGAGTAGGCAAAGCCAGTTCTCTGCTGACACCTGCTGGACCATCCCTATGCCAGCAACACTGTGGGATGAAAATGGACTTTTTTTTTTCTCCAAAAAACATGGGTTTCTAAAATTAGCTCTGACCTGCAGCCATTTCCTTCCAGGTTGCCGACAGTATGGATAGCCTTTGGGTCCTATGTTCAAAGTCTCTAGACAGGGTGAAGGGCTCAATCATCCGCCATCAATAATATTGCAGTGAACAGTTCTCCAGGCCAGTTCACAGGTAGCTTCTCACCCACTAAGGTGTAGGGGAGAGAGAGAGTCTTTGGGGGCTTAGGAAGCGGATACTCAGAGAGGTTAAGTGGCTCATCCAAGGTTACCATTGTTAGGAAATGGTGTTTCAAGAGAGGGGGGAGGTGTCTGTCCCTCTGACGCTCCTCCATCCGCAGCATCAACACTAAGTAGTCTTATAGGATTTCAATGCTTTTTCCAACTCCATAACATGAATATCCTTTCCCCTCTGAGGCCAATACACAGGCACGGATGCACGCACGCGCACACACTCACCCACGCATGTGCACGCACACACATGCACAGAGCACAGCACATATATAGCTTATGTGCGTATGTCTGAGTGTTAAGGAATTCGAGTCTCCAAGGGTCTTGAAAGTAGCAGAAAGGCAGGCCCAGAATCACAAAAGGGGCCTTCCTGCTAAGTAAGCAGTGTCCTGCTGGCTCGGCCTTGCTTCAAACTGTCTTCAAGAAGAAAATGTAGGTGAGGTGAGACAGACTGATTGTGCGAGCACAGGGCCCCCACCTTTAAACAGACCCTACTGTGGGGCAAGTTTTGCTGATTGAATGTGTACGACTTTCTTTTCTTCTTCGCTCTGCTTTCTGAGGGGTCAGGAGCATCATCGGTGGCAGGCCGAGAACATTAAGTGGGAAATTCTGGGTGGAAAAACGTATTTGTTTCTAAGGTTAAAATTGTGTGCAGTTATAGGAATTGTGGCAAAGTCTCATACCAGCCAGTACCGACTTGCCTAGAACACAAATCCCCCATGGTATGTGGCTGACCCACCTGTTAGTCATCTGTGGCCAGTTGACATTCAGCTGGGTTATCAGAGCGCCTCTGTGGTACCCAAGTGTCTGTGACTGACTAGCACTCTCCTTGTAGCCCCACACTGTGACATCCCCCTCATTTTATCTTATCACAGACACTGTGTCCCATGTCCTCACAAGGATGAACACAGTACGGTGAGGTCCTTCTGGAAGACAGACCACACAGGGCCTGTCTGGGGAAGTGAGCGGCTGTGCCGTTGACACCTTACCCGCCTTATCACAGGCTGGAAGCAGAGCCATGTCTGTTGGGTACTGGCCGTCTGAAAACGAGCTAAAATAAACCTTTACATTTAGACTAATTGCCTTCTGTCTTTTGTTACGGTATCACGAAGCTAACGGTTTTATTAAAAATGTATTGTGATGTTTTTTTAATTTTTAAATTTTGGGGGTCTCACTTAACCCTTCCCAATTTATAGCCTGCCTTGACTTGCTTAGGCTCTGTCTCAAAACTCCCTTGCTGTACAGGCCTGGGAGTAGAAATGTCTGCGCCTTCCTAATAGGTGTCACAATGTTTCCCTACCCTCTGCTGACAGCCCTTCACTCCGTAGGGCTCCGGGGACTCAGATCTCCTGAGCTGCCTCCGGTCCCTGGAGATCGAAGCTTCTGCGGCAAGAGCCTACTGTCAACTCGCTTTCCTGACACTTGAAACCTCTACTTTGCTTGGGTTCCGTTTCAGCACTTTCATTCTCCTTTAGGGATCCCAGGGCAAACCGCATCCAATGTTAAAAAAAGAGGAAAGAAAGAAACAAGAAAGAAGGGGACAGTGACATTTAAGTCTTCTCCCACCAAACGCCTAGGGTTAATTCATGAGGAGCAGGCAATCATGGTTACAACTCAGACACCGAGTTCTCTGAAATATAGGCTTAAAATAGAGCTGTTTAATAAGTTCCACTCTATTGGTATTGTGTGTGTGTGTGTGTGTGTGTGTGTGTGTGTGTGTGTGTGTAGCGGGGCGGGGGGGAGATACTCGAAAACATGTGCCTATGGGTGCACACTCCTGTAAGCTCTCAGAGAAAGGAGGGCACTGGATGTCCTGCCTTATCCACATTTCCATCTTACTCCCAGAGATGAGATCTCTCACTCAATCTGGAGCAAACCCCAGGAATCTTTCTGTCTCTGCCCCTGCCTGCTCAGGTTACAGGGGCACAGCGCCAAGGCCAGGGTCCTTATGTGGATGCTGGGGAATCTAAAGTCGGGTCCTCACACAAGCACAGGAAAGCCTTCTTCCCTGAGCCATCTCTGCATAGAATGTGTTCTCCTTTCTCCTTCTCAATGCCTGTGTTCTGTTGGGAGGGCGACGCTCTTTATTTGGTGTTAAAACATCTCTCGGCATTTTCACTTTGGACATTCTTTAAGAACCAGAGAAAACGCAACGATTTATAAAGCTTCTCTGTGAACTTTAATCCTATGACGAATAGCAGGAGTAATCCTGTTAGAGGCGGTATAAGATTCTCAAACCAAACCTCAGATCCCAGGGGCTAGGAGTGGAGCCCAATTTGCTAGAGCTGTATAAGTCTGGGTTCATAATGTGGTTGTGGGACACACTTGTAGCCCTAGCATGTGGAAGGTTGAAAGAAAAGGTTTAAGGCTAACCCCAGCTACCTAGAAAGTTTAATGTCAGCCTGATTTGCATAAGGCTGTGCCCCCACCCCAAAGCCAAAATGGCTGCACGGAGGACTAAGCTTTCACTACACATGAATTTCCCCCTTCAAATTATAGATCTAAAGTTTTTTACTACATTTATTTATGTGTGTGTGTGTGTGTGTGTAGAGAGAGAGAGAGAGAGAGAGAGAGAGAGAGAGAGAGAGAGAGAGAGAGAGAGAGAGAGAGAGAGAGAGAGAGAGAGAGAGAGAGAGAATAACTTGTGGGGCCCGGTTTTCTCCTTCCACCATGTGGCTTCTAGTGATTGAACTCACATCATCAGGCCAAGCCATCAGAGCAGCCATGGGCTCTGTGCAGATGAGCTTTATACTAAAGCTGGAAGTCACAAAGATGAAGTCCAAGAGGGTGACAAGAGTCCTAAGAGTAGCACAGTCTGAGGAGGAGAGATGGGTCAGCAGTTAAGAGCACTGCTGCTTTTACCCAGAATCCTCATGCCAGCTCACAATCACCTGTAACTCTAGCGCCAGAGAACCCGAAGCCCCCTTCTGGCCTCTTGTAGGTAGTGCATGCATATAGTGCACAGACAGGTGACAGAGATAGATAAAGACGTAGATGAAAGACAGACAGACAGACAGATAAATATAAATAGATAAAAACATAGAGAGCTACATATATGCGTAAAAGATAGATATAAATATTTGATAAAATAAATAAATCTGTTTAAAAGGGGTTTAGAATGGCCAGAAGCTAGGGAAGGCCAGTTCTTCTAAAATTGGTGTCTAATGTGAAGGAAACTTGGAGCACTCAGTCCTAAATGGGATGTCACCACCAAATCTCTGCCCTCAGGGCACAGGGAACTCAGCAGAAGAGGAGGTGGAGAGATCATAACAGCCCCTGGGGACGGACAATACCATGGAAACAGTGCCTTCTGAGTAAACAGGACCCATGAACTCGAAGAGGCTATGGCAGCACGCACAGGGCCTGCACAGGCCTAAGACAGATGAGGTCCCAGAGCTGAGAAGGGGAAATGGAAGCAAGTCCCCATCTTTAACCCAGAAGCGAACTCCAACTCACAGCCGCTTACGACGGAAAATTTAATCATCTCCAATGGAGTCTGACTGTGTATACAAACCACACTTGAGGGCAGGCCCAGCCGTAGCTGGCCACACAAAATGAATTCTGTGGTAATTTTCCAGATTTCGGTCTCACAATGCTTTGTCTGGGAATTTTTGGTTTCGCCCTATGGGTCTTTGCTCGTGTCCCACGGGCTCCGGCTTTGTGATTTCAAGGGATGTCCGAAGGTGCGCGCCTCCGTGTCTCTGGGCGCTTCTTGTGCTTTTTTCCTTTTGGTTGGTTCGATTTGTTTCTTTGTTGTGTTTGTTTAGGTTGTTTTCTTTGATTGGTTGTTTGGTCCTATCCTGGTGTGTTTCTGTTGTGTATTATTTTATTTTAGATGTCTGTTAGAGAGAGAGAGAGAGAGAGAGAGAGAGAGAGAGAGAGAGAGAGAGAGAGAATAAGGGTGTGGCTTTGGCTGGATGGGCGTGTGGGAAGCTTCGATCTTGGAGGAGATGGGGGATGGGGAAACTGTAATCAGAATACATTATACGAAAAAAAGTATTCTTTCAACAAAAAGTAAATTGTAACAAACAGGACTCCTAAATCTACATCTGGGAAAAGAGCCGGAGAGCCTCACCCCACCACCTTCACGGAGAATGGCGTGAGCCCAGCTAGCAGTACAGAGGTCAGACCCACACGAGGTGGTCATTCTTCCTTGAGGAAGGACGACTTGCAAATTATAAATGAGGTTTAAACAATGTAAATTTTGGAGTTCTAATCTAAGACCCGCCTTGAAAATAGAAGTGATTATTTTAAATCGTTTTTTTCCCCTTGAGCTTAGATTTACAACCTTGGATTCCAAAATGCTTAAAACAATTCTGATGTAATCGTAGATTCATTGTTTGCTGCATTTGGGGGAACTTACAAAGCATGGGGAAACGACCAAAGCCCAGAGACAAAAAAACCCTCCAGATTTTAGAAGAGTTTTAAGCCCCAGGCTAGAGAGTGTAAAATTATTTCCTGGAAATACCAGCCTAGAGCATTCAGTATCATTTGTCTGCATTTTCAAAAGCCTATGAGGTTCACTGAAGCAGAGAAAGTCTTTTCTTAAGAAAAAGTTACGTCAGGCTAAAGAGATGGCTCAGCGGTTAAGAGCACTGACTGCTCTTCCAGAGGTCCTGAGTTCAATTCCCAGCAACCACATGGTGGCTCACAACCATCTGTAATGGGATCCAATGCCCTCTTCTGGTGTGTCTGAAGACAGCTATAGTGTACTCATATGCATAAAATAAATAAATCTTTTTTTTAAGAAAAAGATATGCCAATAACATTTCTTATTTTTATGATTATTAAGTTGGTTGGGCACTCATTTATTTCATTCTCTCTCTCTCTCTCTCTCTCTCTATATATATATATATATATATACACACACATACACACACACACACACATATATATATATACTGATTATATAATAATATACATATATTGTTTGTTTGGTCCTATTCCAGTGTGTTTTTATTATATATTACTTTATTTTAGATGTCAGTTTTATGTATATATAACTATAATTAGAATATATTATATGAAAAATATATATATGATTGTATCAGAGAGAGAGAGAGAGAGAGAGAGAGAGAGAGAGAGGATACTGATCCAGTCCTGTGAGCCGAGAACTACTCTAAACCCTGGGAACCCAGCGGAAAACCTGAAACCTCCTGCTTTCAAGAAGCGCAAGCCTTGAAGCAAAACAGGAAGACGAGTGACTAGATGTGTCATTGCTAATGGTGACAAATGCAGTGACAAATGCTGGAAATAAAAATAAAGCCAGAGCAGAGGACAGATGCAAAGAGCTGTGACGTGCGTGGAATGGCAACGTCTTCTCTATAAACAACACACGTGGCAGTGGCCGCACATGCAACCTCAGTAGGAGGCCTTGGGTGTGCCTGGTGGTGGGATGTTTGTTGACTGGATTCTTCAGCCCAACACTCAGTAACTGGCCTCGGTTGGATTCCAGAACAAGTGTCATGGTAGTTCCGGTCCAGTCTTGATTAACACTAGTATTTTATGACTAGATGGAGCTGCCCAGACATTACACCAAAAGCTCAGGGCAGCAAACACCAAGGGTAGGCAAGAAGTAGTGAGTGACATTCAGAGATGGGGGAGGTTCTCGGAAGAGCAACTGAGGGTCTGGGGAGATGGCTCTCTGAGTGGTGTTTGCCACGCAAGCTTAAGAACCTGAGTTTAGATCCCCAGTGCCCACACAACAGCTGGGTGTGGCAGTGACACCTGCATCTCCAGGCCACACCGATGAAGACAGGAGATGCTGGCCAGCTGCTCTGGCCAAGTTGGTGTATCCTGGGCTCAGTGAGAGATCCTGTCTCAAAACCTAAGGGGGCACAAGCCTTAAATCCCACTCTGGGGAGGCAGAGACAGACAGATCTCTATGAATTCCAGAAGAGACTGTCGACATGGCCAATTCCAAGCCAGTCAGGGATACATAGTGAGACCCTGTTTCAAATAAAAATAAATACTCAGATGGAAGATACCAGCCATCAACTGAAGGCTTCTACATATGTGCACACACACACACACACACACACACACACACACACACACACACACACACACATACCTGATACCACCAGCACAACAACCACCTTCACCACCACCAACAAAAATCCCTTCCAGTTGGGGTTGGGGATTTGGCTCAGTGGTAGAGCGCTTACCTAGGAAGCGCAAGGTCCTGGGTTCGGTCCCCAGCCCCGGAGGAAAAAAAAAAAAAATCCCTTCCAGTGTCCATATTTCCACAAGTTAATCTCAAACTTGTCACTGCTGAGTTTGAAATGAACCCAAACAGCAAGCTTGGGAGCTTCAAACTGTCCCCCAAGCCGAAAGGTAAACCAACCACGGCAGACACGGGTCCTTTGTTCCTTCCTGTCCCCAAGCAAACAGAAGCTAAAAGGTAAACATTCCGGGTAATAAATTTGGTTAAGCTATCTCCTATCTCAAACACCCATACTGAGTTGGCCACACAGAACAGCCTTTAATTAGCCTAAAGTTGAGCCAACAGCAAGGGGGTGTAGTAAAGTATTTTGAGTCAATGGATCACATCATCCTGGGAAGAAAGCAGTTTTTGTGCCCACCCAGTAAAAGCCAATGGACAAAGACTCCACGTGACTGATTCCTTGTTCTGTTCCCAGGTCTTCTGCTCTGGTCCTTCCTGCAAAACGTGCTACCCTCTGAACACTGGTCTTAGTAAATCTTGCTTTGGCTCTCCTCTGTTCTCTGCCCAGTGCTTTGTCTGGGAAGATGCTCTCACAAAGACATCCTTAGTTTGACTCATGCAAGGACTGAGGTCAGTTTCCAGCTCAGTTTCCAGCTCTTTGAGTAGCAACAATGGTGTAAAACCAGTAGATGTTGGCTGGGCATGGTCGTGTATGCCTTTAACTGCAGCCCTCCGGAGGCAGAGACAGGTGGATCTCTGTGAGTTTAAAACCACCCTGGTCAGTGAGCTCCAGGTGTTGTATTGCCATAGGCTAGACATACAAGATGACAGAATGGGACAGAATATGCAGAAATAAACTCTTATCCCAGGAAACGGGCTCTTAACAGTGGTGACAGATAAATTCAATGAGAAAAGATAATTTTTTTAGCACGTGGCATATGGTAGTTGGACATTAGCACACACATATATGGATATATATATTATATATTATACATATAAAGTAACTCAAAATCAATTGTGGACCTGAAGATAAGGGGAAAAACTATAAAGTTATCATAAGAATAAGTCTTTGAGATCTAACGCTAAGCAATGGTTTCTTACACGTGGCACCAAAATGCAATAAAACAGAACTGGACTTCCAAAACTGTCTTGAGAGACAAAACTTACAAGGAAACCATCAGGCAAGTAAGAGGAAATCCGTAGACTGGGAAGACATTTTGAAATCATATGGAATCTCCGAACAAATCATAAAAGTCGTGAACATAGAATATATAAAGAGGGCCGGTGAGATGGCTTAGGGAGCATAGGTGATTGCTGCCAAGGAGGATTCCCTGAGTCTGATCCCCTGGGAACTACAAGGCAGAGAGAACCAGGTCCCACGGATTGCCCTCTGACTCCTCCACACACAAACAAGGTAGCATGTGTGCAAGGTGCTCACGCACACACACACACGCACACACACACACACACACACACTAAATAAATAAATAAATAAATTAATTAATTAATTAATTAACTTAAAACTAAAATAAAGCTCACTTTGTTTTAGTGGATGTGTAAAGACCAGTTAGAACAAGGTGGTAAGAAATCCAGTTTAAAACTGGACAATGGAGTCCGCTAAGCATGTCCCTGAAGACACACCACAGCTGGGATTGTGCAAAAGATGGCCCACATCAACCACTAGGGAGACAAAAAGCAGAGTCGCAGTGCTCCAAGTCCTGAACACCCCGTGACTATAACACCCCCCTTAGAAACATCCTTCTCATCCCTGCTCCTGGCCAACTACTGTTTGTCCTTCAGAGTTAGTCTCCTGTGACCTTCTGTCCTGGAACCCTCTCTGGACCTCATCCCCACTCTTCTTTTCATTTCTCTGTGAGTTTTCCTTCCCTGGGACCCCAGAACATCTGTGTTGACCACTGTCACGGCCTCTAGCGTGTTATGCTGCCATAACACATATATACAGACTCCTGACTAGCAGTCATTATTCCTGAGCCCCCAAATCCAGCAAATTGAAATGACATTGAAATTGAAATTGAATGACAAATTGAAAGTGACCAGCAAATGATTTGTTCATGATTTATTTTTTTTAAGATTTATTTTATGTATATGAGTACACTGTAGGTGTGTTCAGTCAGACCAAACGAGGGATTCCATCACAGATGGTTGTGAGCCACCATGTGGTGCCTGGGAATTGAACTCAGGGCCTCTGGAAGAGCAGCCAGAGCTCTTAACTGCCAAGCCATCTCTCCAGCCCCTTGTCCGTGATTTATAAAGACACCAGTCTGACCAAAATCGTAGACAATGACATTGGCACAAACACCAAGTGAACAGCATTGGTTGATTTACAAACACCAAGTGAAGAGTGGATCCCAGGAACCTTAGAACAACCAAGGCACCAGAATGACTCCCAGAAAGGAGAAGTCTGGCAGAGGGTAAAGGAGGGCTCAGGGCAGAGCACAGAATGTGGAGGACCTGGATTCCATCTTGCAAAGACAAACAACTGGGCACATCTCTGCCCTCCAGACAAGTAAAGGCTGCCCGGGCAGGATGGCCGCCCTGTCTGACCACAGATCTGCAGCAGGGTCTTCTGTGAAGGGCAGGCAGTCCACCCACCCGGGTTTCCGATGGGAGGGATGAACACAGGGAGCTGAACTAACCATTAGCAGAACTAATGAGAAAAGGGGAGTCCAAGAAAGCACCAGGATATCACCCTAAAAATTAAAAATTAAAAATCCCTAAAACCATTAAAGGGAGCTTTATGGCTCTTCCTCAGATACACACAATAATAATAATAATAATAATAATAATAATAATAATAATAATAATAATAATAAACAGCTGATGGCTAGGACATATTCCGATGCAAGCTATTGCATCAAAGCCTTTATGACATAATATTACCCGTGTAGAACACACCAGAAATCATCTTTATCGATGCTTTGTCTAAACAGGCACTTGGCAATATTCATTTTGTCTTATTCTACAGGAGAACCCAGGGTTTTTCTCCCAAGGTGGCAGTATACGAATGTGTGTTAATGTTCTCTCTTCTGTTTCCTTTTATCTTTATTAATTTTGCTTGCGTTATTCTGGACTTAAAGGCTTTGCTCATTTTTAACCTCTTTTTTCTAAGAAGCACACATTTTACAACTGCACAATGTCCTATGTTGCTTTAGCTATATCCCATTTGTTTTAATAAGAGATTTTATATTTTACAACCAAGAACATGGAAGAATGTTTTAAACTCCCCATATGTAGGGGTGTGTGTGTGTGTGTGTGTGTGTGTGTATACGTGTGCTTTTGTCCATGCATGTGTGTATGTGTGTATGAGTATGTATATGTGTGCATGTGTGTGTGCTTCTTCATGTATTTATGTATGTATGTGTCCATGTGTGTATGTGTGTGCATGTGTATATATTTGTGTGTGCTTGTCCATGCATGTGGGGTGTGTGTGTGTGTGTGTGTGTACTTGTCCATGCATATGTGTATGTGTGCATGTGTGTATATGTGTGCATATGTGTATGTGAGTGTGCAGATGTGTGTATATGTGTATATGTGTGCATGTGTGCACATGTATGTATGTTTATGTGTGTATGTGTGTGTACAGATGTATGTGTGTGTATTGTGCATGTGTATGTGTATATATGTATATGTGTATATGTATGCATGTATGTGTATGTGTGTATAAGTATGTATGTATATATGTGTGCATGTGTGCACATGTATGTATGTTTATGTGTGTATGTGTGTGTGCATGTGTGTGCAGATGTATGTGTATGTACTGTGCATGTGTATGTGTATATATGTATATGTGTGATGTGTATGTGTGTATGTGTATGTATGTATATATGTGTGCATGTGCATATGTGTGCATGTGTTTATATTTGTGTGTGCTTGTTCATGCATGTGTGGTGTGTGTGTGTGTGTGTGTGTGTGTGTGTGTGTATGTGTGTGTGTGCGTGTCCATGCATGTACACATGGAGGCTAGAGACCAGGGTCTTTCTCTATTACTCCCCACTTTTATTTTTGAAACCAGGTCTCTCTCTGACCCCAGAGTTTGTTGTCTCAGTTAAAAAGTCCCAGGGATCTGACTGTATCTCCCCCTCCAACACAGCCCACACTTCCCACCCCCACTCCAGGATTACATAAATACACTGCAACACCCATATTGTCTGAGGGTGCTGAGAATCTGGACTCAGAATCTCCTCATTCCTGCAGAGCAAACTGACCTACTGAGCCATCTCCATCCCCCTGGCTTTTCGGTGCTTTCTTGAAACGAAGTCTTGCTGTGTAGTCTAGGCTGGCCTGCAATTGGTTACAAAGCCTACGCTGGCATTGAACCTTCAACCTTTCTGCCCTAGACTCTGGATTCGGGGAATTACAGGCATGCGTCACCACAGCCGTTGTAATATGTCTCCTACTATCACGAGGGAGCATAAACCAGGCATATATGCATGTATGTCTCAAGTAGGGCATAATTCCTCCTGACTGCGCCCTGCAGATAGCAGCTTTGGAATGTTAACGGGAATTCCACACAAGTAGATTTATGTTGATTGACCCTGAACAATGGCCCTCTCTCCTCTCCTCTCTTTTCCCTCTCCTCTCCTCTTTTTCCTCTCCTCTCCTCTCTTTCTCTTCCCATTCCGTTCATTTTCTCCCCGTCCTCAGTCTTGCTCTGTCTCCGTTCTTCCTCGCCCCTCCCTCTCCCACCGCATCTGATGAAGTGCTCTCCACAAGCCTTCCAAACAAGCCGGCCTCTCAGGGCTTCCTCCTGAGAAATTGGGTGGCTGTGTCAATGCCTCTGAAGCCCTATTTTTACACTCATGTTTGTCCGGAGTCTGACGTGGTTTATCACGGTCTCTCCGAAGACCCATTGTTCGGCGCTCCGAGAAGAATGTTGTTATATGGACTGTTCGTGCGTCAGCCCGGCTCTCTCCGGAGCAGCTCTTGGATGAAATTAGACAATTTCCATTAGGAGACCGTGCGTTATTAGTCCCTGGTGCCAAACTGGAGAATGAGCCAAGATGACTATTTCTGGCCAGGCTCACCTCAGGAAGGAACCTTCTTGGCTTTAATGGGATTTTGCTATTGTTGGTTGCCTTCTGTTTGACACCAGGCCAGCCAGAGCTTGGAAACTGTTTAGAAAGCTGCAGTGAAATATAACGGAACCCCAGCCATTTGCTGAGGCACATTCCTGCACAGTGTTTATTTTGAAGAAAGGGGAAAAAAATATATTGTCCTTGGCAGACAACAATTAAAAAAAAAAAAAGAAAAGAAAGAAAACAGTAACATGACTCTCTGACCGCGTGCTTCTAGTTGCCAGTTGTGTTTAAAAATTCCCTGCTGCTGGTATCAGAGAAATTCACACCAACGCAATAAATCTCTTGTAATATTTATAAGCATCTTCATTACACAGATTCATTACAGATCCAGGAAGATGTTTAAACTCGTGGAGGCCTTCAGGGTTGTTCAAACTGTTTGGAAAGGACGTGTGAGAGAGGAACAGGGAAAGAATATTCCAGACTCTTGCTGATCCTTACTGAGACTGCAGATAGGAAGCTCACAGAATTTCCCCTGCCTTTCATTGTGGTCAAGATGTTCCTCGAGTGGCTGGGGGACACAGCTCAGTTGGTAGCATGCTTGCCTCGTGTGTGCAAAGCCCTGGATTTGCTCCCCAGTACCATGTAAACAGAGCATAGTAACTCACGCCTGTAATCCCAGGATTCAGGAGGTAGAGGCAGGAGGATCACGAGTTCCTAACAGTACACTGGGAGCGAGGCCAAGCTACCCAGGAAGACCATGTCTATGAGTGAGTGAGTGAGTAAATAAATAAATAAACAAACAAACAAATAAATAATAAAGTCTTGCCTCCCCCATCTCCAGGAGCAGACTTTGTGAACCCAGCAGAGTTGCTGACTGATGTGTTTGGAGACAGCATCTTGAGACCTAAGAATACATGAGAGGCCACCCTTTGATGGCGCTGGTGGTGGTTTCGGGGTGCTGACGAAGGCAGATCACCATCATAGTTTGATTTAGAAGCCGAAGTTGTCAACTTAGACACAGCTATTATAGAATCTTCTGCTAAGTACGCTGAAGGGTCAGACATTCTTGGATGAGACTATGGGACTAGGATCCCTAAATAGCTTTCTAACCTCCCTCATGCCAAAGCCTTGGCCTCTTTTTTTTTTTTTCCTGGTTCAATCCCTATGGACCTAAAGTGTATATGTGAGAGAATGGAAGCTGGCTGAAACAAAACAAACAATTAAAAAAAAAAAAGGAAGGTGGGGTCTAAGCAGACAAGCCTTGAAGCAGCATCAGATTCTGTTACAAGAGCCCCTCGATTGAGTACAGATGCCGTTTTCCCACGATGCTTAATGATAACATCTCTAAGTCTGGAAGCCAATCCCATCCATTGACATCCAAGTCTCTTCGGACTTGTTGCTTCCTTTCACTTATGAGGCGTTAGCCTTGGCCCTTTCCTCTTTAGCTCTTTCAATAAATAATACCTACAATTAAATCTTGACTGTCGACAACAATGGGGAGGAGGGGAAGCAAAGATAATACCCCAAGTCAGCCACCAAGTCGAGTCGGTGTTAGACACAAATGTCACCTCTTTCCCATGTAATCGTTTACTGCAATTGCTGACCCATGGCCAAGGCAGACTGATGGGTGATGTGTGAACCATGAGGGAGAGGAAGCGCACAAGGACTCCAGAACCCAAGCAGCTGATGGAGACTGCTTCATTCTTGTCTAGAAAATGGGGCTCGCTCTCCTTGGAAGGTGGCTAAGGCCTGCTCAGCTCTAGGACCAATTTTGACACACTATACAGAATTATGAAGATGATCCCCAAATGCCAGACACATAGTTCTCTTCCTGTGAGTGCATGTGAGTCCTACATCTGGGGAGGCGTAGCACTCCTCCAACTAGGTTAGATTATGTAGCCAAGATGAGGAGATTTCTCAGCTGTCCTGGACACTGGTCAGGGGACTTCGTGAGCCAGAGGGAGGTTATCATGTGTGGGTCTGACTTCATCAAGAGGACAACTTAAAGGGAAACTAGTATGTCCTCGGGAGAGAAACACCGTACTGGTTACTCTTGATTGTTAACTTGACAGCAAAAGGAATCGCCTAGAACACAAAATGCTGGGCATGTCTGAGAGGGAGTCTCTATCTTAGGTTAACTGATACGAAACGATCCACAGTAACTGTGGGTAGCATCATCCCACGATCCAGGGTCTCGGGCTGAGTGAAAAAGAGAAAGTGGATCTGGTGAGATGGTTCAGCAGGAAAAAGCGCTTGAGTCCAGCCCCCACAGTAGAAGAGAATCAACTCGTAAAAGCTGGCAGCTGAGACCTGAGTTTGCTAACACACACACACACACACACACACACACACACACACACACACACACACACACACACACACACAATTGTGGATAAACAAAAATGTAATAAGAAAGTGAACTGAGCAGCGGTCCTCACCTCTCTGTGCTTCCTGGCGGCCTCAAGCTCCCCCCCCTGTGATGTCCTCCCCTCTATGGTAGATGGTATCTTCATACCGAGTCAAAATAAATCCTTGAGCCCTTCACCACCTTTGCTGTGTATGTTGCCACATCAGTGAGAATGATAACTAGTACTCCATGTTGGTGAGTTTGAGCTGCCAGGGAAAGGCAGTATAGACTGGGAGGTGTATAAACCCGGGCTCTTTATTCCTTGTAACTCCTGAAGCTAGAAGTCAAAGGTCGAGTGTCAGCAAGCCAGGTTGTCTCTGCTAGGTCGTGTCACCATCGTTGCTAACGCTGGTGCATCTGGGAAGGGTTTGTGAGCGTATGGAGGCTGCTGGCCTGTGAACTGAACTGCCAATTCCAGGCAACACAGACGGGCGTTGCTCTAAAGAACCTTTCTAAACAGGTCTCCCAAGGGACCTTGTAACCACCAGGGGACCATTGATGGCTTCCTTTTCTCGTTTTTATTTTGCTTGTTCGTTTTGATCTCACCATGAAGTCCTGGCTATCCTGGAACTGTCTATGTAGACCAGGCTAGCCTTAAACTCCCAGAGATCCACCTGACTCTCCCTCCCAGGTTCTGAGATTAAAGGCATGCGCCCCCACATTTGACTCAAATTTTCTTTTAAGAGAAGTGGAAACTACACATTTGAGAACATGCATTCCTATTTGAAATTTTTAAATGGTATAACTTGATCAAATCATCTCTGAGACACACACTTTTAAAAATGGGGAAAACAAGGACCTTGAAGGGTAATGCACACTAGGGATCCCAGCTCTTGGAAGACAGAGGCAGGAGGATCATAGCTTTGGGACTAGTCTTGGGCTACATAGCAAGACACTGTCTCAAAACAGAAATCAAAGGGGAAAAACAAATGAGTAATATATACGAAGCACCTCTCCCAGGGACTCGAACACACGTTGCTAAATATATGCATTTTTTCCCAATAGCACAGCCCTGTTAGACCATGTGGGCTTGTTCTTTCTCTAGCACTTACCGATGAATCATTTCCCTTAATTTTGCTTCCGTGTTATCATGAATAGAATGAAAATAGCACTGACGCTTATTATGCAGAGCTTTAAAAATGTTACCCTTAGAGAATTGCAAACACGTATACAATGAAACACAATTGTATCCACGACCTATTTTTCTCCTTTAGCTCCCCCGAGACCGCCATTACACACCCCTCTCTCAATGTTATGTCTTCTAATTAGTTCATTGATTGCTGCCCATAATTCCATGGGTATCGGTCAGTTCAAGGAACACAGGCAATTGTCAATGGCCATATCCCCAAAAGAAAACAATTCTCTTCTCCTCTGCAGCTACTGTCAATAGCGTCTCTCTTAAAAATGGGGCCTTGTGAGCTCTTCCCACATCCATTTCGGAACTTGTGGTGGGTGGCCTGATTTTGTGCAGGTCTTGTGCAAAACCACAGCTGCTGTGTGCAATAGCCAGGTCATAGGTCATATCTAGAGGACAGATTTCACAGTACTGCTTCCCATTCTCCAGTTTCTTCTTCCTTCTTCTTCCTTCCTCTTTCTTCTTCCTTCTTCCTTCTTCTTCCTTCTTCTTCCTTCTTCTTTCTTCTTCTTCTTCCTTCTTCTTCCTTCTTCTTCTTCTTCTTCTTCTTCTTCTTCTTCTTCTTCTTCTTCTTCTTCTTCTTCTTCTTCTTCTTCTTCTTCTTCTTCTTCTTCCCTCCTCCTCCTCTTCTGCATTCCCTGAGCTTTGTCAGAGGGTGTGGCTAAGCACTCACACTTGCTTATTATCTGCATCTTGACCTTTTCTGAGTCTCTGTGTCGACTGCTGCCTGCTACAAAAAGAAGTTTCTCTGGTCAAGATTAAGAACAGCCCAGATCTATGGGCCTGCAGTGGTCAGAATGATGTCCCCACAGGCTCAGATATTTGAATGCTTGGAAGTGTTTGGGAGGGATTGAGAGGTGTGGCCTTGTGGGAGAAAGCATGTCATTGGTGGAGGTGTGCTTTGAGGTTTTAAAAGCCCACACCACTCACGGTCAACTTGGTCTGCTTCATGCCTGTAGATGACAATGTCAGCTCTCAGCTACGGTTCTAGTGCCATGTCTGCCTGACTGCCTGCCTTCTGCCATGCTCCCTGTATGACAGTCATGAATTTTAACCCTCCAGAACCCTAACCCCAAGTTCCATGCTTCCTTTGATAAGCTGTCTTGGTCATGGTGCTTTGTCAAAGCAATCGGAGACTAAGACAGGGTCTAAACGTAGACACTTAGGAGGCAAAACAACAGCAGGGTCCATGCAAGCACCGTGACCTTTAGACTGGCGCAGCAGGTCTTGGAAGAATTAAATTTTAGAAATTCAAGTAAAGTATCACGGTCTGCCTGGTGCCCTGCACACACGCCCATTTCTCCAACCAGACTGATCCTTTCTTTTTTGTGTCTCGCAGACGTGGACTGGATTCCTGAGTCTGCTCGTACCCTCAGATTCCGGTGGTGTAAGGAATCATACATTCCTTTCTGTCCAGATCCATGTTTTGCCTTAAGAGGGCAGGTGCCATGAGTTCTACGGTCTTCCCAGAATCTCACCCATTCCCTCCCATGTCATAAATGACTAAGGACTGATCTGTCTGAAACTAACTGAAGAGTTGGACTCACACAGACACAACTTGTGTAACCCAAGAAATGGCAGTGGCTCTGTAGAAGGGTTGGGTCTTTCCTCTTTGACAGATCAACTCAAGCCACACCAGTGTCTCGGGTGTGTTTGAAATACCCCCACATTAGGAGCTGTCCACCAACCAACCGGGCATTTGTGTTCTAGAAACACACGTAGGTTTGGTGTTACATACAGAGGATAGATCCCTGACTTGGGGAAACTTCCCATCATGGAGAACTTTCTTCCTGGTTTGTTGTTCCAATGTCACAAACCCCCTGCATCAGCTCCACTCACACCCCTCGAGGACTCAGAAAACTCCCCAGGACAGCTGCCTGCCATCCTTAGCCACACGACCCTCACATATTGAACGCCCATTAGTGTCACCCCTCAGCCCTTGCCTCTGTCTCCAAAACAGAGATATTGATGGTAATGGGACTGGTCGGGTGCCTCTAAGCAATAATTCATTAACATGGTGGCACGGGGCATGGAGAAGGCCAGGAGACAAGGCCACGCAGAGTCCCCTGTCACTCCATTCATTCTCAAAGGAAAACAATTCCGATCAGAGCTATAAAAAGAATCCTGTAGGGTAAAGCACGCCTCTCTCCCAGCTCTGGTAATTTGTTTTCAAGGAGGACCCGGGCACTTGCCTGCCTCCTCCCCGCCTTTAGCACAGCACATTTCTCATCTGTTCTTTTATTCGTGCTGGGTCATTTTCATTGTCTCCTGCTCAGAAACATCTGATAAAGATCTAACTTCATGGCAGTCGGAAAATCCGCTATTCAACAGAGGAACCCGCCATTGTGCCCAAGCACTTCAAAGAGCTCTCCCGGTATCTTATTTTTATTGTTTCTCCTCTTTTTCTTTTTTTCCTTTTTGGTCAACAGTATGAACAATGTGCCCTGCATCCCAGACTATCTGTGGGAACATGTACTTCCCATTGCTTGGGTCCCAAGCTGCTGACCACTGACAAAAACCTACAGTAGTTCATCCCTTCGTAAAAATGCCTTTAATTCTTTTCTAAGTAGAATACAATCACAGAGGATGTAGAACTCATTGCAGGTGCTACTACGAAGGGTCAAGACGCTCCAACTAGACTATTTTCTTCCTCTCGCATATCGACTTAGCATTAGTAATTAGGGTATAAATAAAGACTGATGGGTAGAAAATGTTATTACATAAACCAGGCATGAAAAAAGACATGCCTACATTCTTGTAAGAAAAGCTCCGTGTGTCCACCAGATAGAAACCACAGCAAAGGACAGTGTGGGTAAGTTAAAGGAAGGTAGAGTGAAGACTGAGGTTACACACACACACACACACACACACACACACACACACACACGGGGGGGAGGTGGAAAGGAGGAGAAGGAGGGGGAGGGGGAGGGAGGGGGAAGGGGGGAAGGGAGGGAGGGAGGGAGAGACAGGCAGGCAGGCAGGCAGACAGACAGACAGAAGAGATTACAGAATTACAGAGATCAGGAATTAAAAGGAATCTTACAAATGTCCAGGAACTGTAAGCTTATGGAAACATTAAAGTAGCTTCCTGGGATCTAGTCACACAAGCAAAACAGTGTTTCTAGCAAAGGTGCTTCTGGGTTTTCTTCAGTTCCATCACAATGCACCGAGGTCATCCAGGCGAGCGCCTAGCTCGCCTATGGAGCAAGTACAGGAACTGTTCCCAGATTATTCCTCCTGCTTGCCCGACATCTAACAAGATGACCCGCAGACAGTTAATCTGGATATTGTGAGTAAGTTGAGAAGTGGAGAGATAAAGACTCCCTCCTTGGATGCCGGTGGCAGCCAGCTATACCAGTCATATTGCCCTGTCCACATTACACGCTCGTTCCTAATCCTCACAAGGCTCCTTCTCATTGTATGCTTCTGTTCTCTTTCTTCCTTACACTCTTCCACACCAACTTTCACTGCACTCCCCCATCAGCATCCACTCCAGAGGATGCAGGCGGGATTCTCATCCTACTTTTCACCGTGCTCGTAAGTTAGTATGGAGACCCAGATCATGTTGCTAAAAGTGATCGTTGTCCAGTAGCAGAGATGCTCTGAGGAATGCATCATTTAGGCCACTTTGTGACCATCCAAACATCATAGAACGTGCGTACCCAAACCTAGATGTAATAGCATACTTCACGCTGGGGCTCTATGGTATAGTCTATTCCTCAAGCCGACAAACCTGTTCAGAGAGTCACCGCACTGGAAACCGTAGGCCGTTGCCACACAGTGGTGCTGTTTGTGAATCTAAGCATAGATGGTTATGCAAAGCCGTCGTAAAAGTATGAAGCAGTCGGAATTTTTCAGCTCCACTGTCTTCTAGGATCACCACTGCATACGGAGTCTGTCTTCAGACGACCATGAACTCTACGCATGCGTGTTGTGATTCTACCACGTTGAGTCCGTTATCTGCTAATGTCCTCTCTCCCTTAGGAGTAGACACAAGTTGTCTGTAATTACTATTTTTTTTTTATTGAATGACCAATCATTTCCTCCACCCCCCGCTGATGTCACTGGTAATTCAGCATTTTTATATTAGCTCAAAACGATACGCGACACCCCTTGAAGCCGTTTCTGAGATTCAGCAGTCACTTGGATTTTTCTCCATGTGCTTCATCCCTGGCTACGCATTTCTAATTCTATGAATTCATTCTAAGCACTTGAGGGTCGTTATAAATTTCAACATTGCTTAATATCTCAGCAATGTATTCCCTTAAACACAAAAGAAGCAGCGCTGAAGAGATGGTTCCGTGGTTTTAGAGCACTTGTCTTGCAGAGGATCCGGGATTGATTCCTAGCACCCACATCACGGCTCATAACCAGCCACAATTCCAGTTCCAGGGAATCCGCTGCCCTCTGAGGGTATCAGACACACACGTGGTGAACATACATACATACATACATACATACATACACACACACACTCAGGCAAAACACTCACACACATAAAATAAATCTAAAAACAAAGTTTTTAAAAAGTCATATGTGGGGATGTGTCCCTTTAATCCCAGCCCTTGTGAGTCAGAAGTCAGCAGATGTCTGTCTGTGAGTTCAAAGCCAGCCTGGTCTACACAATGAGTTCCAGGCCAGCCAAGGTGACATAGTGAGACCCTCTTTCAAAAAATTCAAAACAAAAACTAGCCTCTTCTTTTTATTGGTTATTTTATTTACTTACATTTTAAATGTTCTTCCCCTTCCCCGTTTCCCCTACATAAACCCTTTATACTATCTCTCCCCCCGCCCCCCCCCGGCTTCTATGAGAGTGCTCCCCCACCCACCCACTCACTCCCACCTCACCGCCGTAGCATCTCCCTTATGCTGGGGCAATGAGCCGCCACAGGACCAAGGGCCTCCCCTCCTACTGATGTCCAACAAGGCCATCTTCTGCTACATATGCGACTGGAGCCATGGGTCCCCCCATGTGTACTCTTTGGTTGGTGTTTAGTCCCTGGGAGCTCTGGAGGGTCTGGTTGGTTGATATTGTTGTTCTTCCTATGGAGTTGCAAACCTCTTCAGCTAAAAACTATTCTCTTATGAATCACATTCCATTATAAAATTAAGGATGTTACGCATTGATGCATCCTGCCATTTAATCCAAAGAGCACATGCGGATTACATCCTGGGTCCCAGTAATGGGATAAAGCAATTTACCCTCCCGAAACGAAACCCAATTCAGATCACGTCTTGTGTTGACATATCTCTTCTCTTTGTTTTTTAAATGCTATTGTAATTTTATTTTTAATTTCAATGGTATTTCGACTGGGATGTAGAACATACGACTTACATTCCCCACTGCGGCATTAGGTGATGTCTCTGTGTATGGTGTGTCTGTTTTCTCTTTTGTTTAGGGCGGTTACTCACCCTTTCCTATAGTGGCCAGAGGTGCCAGGTTCCCTGGTGTTGGAGTTATAGATGGTTATAAGCCACCCAGGATAGGTGCTGGGAATCAAACCCAGGTCCTTTGAAAAGGCAGTCAGTGAGTGCCCTTAACCACTGAGCCATCTCTCCAGTCTCATTATCACTTTATATTCTCACTACAAATTTGATTATAAAGGTAAAATCTATCCTGAAGCTAAAATGGCTATCACTTTCCATAGGTTAATGACAGCCTATAGCCTCAATCTAGTTTCCTCCTGTTTCCGTTGTAGGTGGAACCCTGCCGGATCCCCCGTTACATCAGGAGGTTCTAGACACATCTTAGATTTCTGTTCCCATCCTGGAAACAGCCTTTGCTCCGAGGAGCTCCAATTTGCTTAATGGAAGGTGATCACCCATTATATGTCATGACTTCTAGGTTCTCTGGGAACTCAGAATACATATACATATATGTGTGTGTCCTTTATCTACTGATGTTGTGTGTATACGTATTTGAATACATATAATACATTATAGGTATATATAATATACATGTGTGTGTTAGGCTGTCTTAATCATAGCACATGTAGGGAATGTTTTCACATATGTATATAGTTGTAGCTATCATATAGAAGTTCATACCGATACCTCTAACATCAGTTTAGCAACACAGGGCACATCCTATATTTTCTTTTTGCCATATTTATAACCCCAACAATGGGAAATCTCTCATTACCCTTGATAAAGTCACTCATACACTAGCCCATACATCTCCGAATAAGCAAATTTAATTAATGTTCGCTTCTAGTTCTTCTTTTATAAACTTTCCAGAAGTGGATACAGTGTACAGTCCCACAAACGGTGACAAACTCACGCACTGGTCTCTCTCACACAGCTCTGAGGATAGGCAGAGAGTTCCCACCATCCCAGAGAGTTCCCTGGCCAACTGCCTTCCCACTAGTGGCAGCCATTTTTAACTGTGTTCACCGTTGGTTCTTGTCTCTTTGCCTGCTCTTGAAAGCACATGAGTGAGTCATGCAGGATCTTCTCCTTTCTGCTTGACTTTTGTTCCTCAACAAGATGGAGAGCTTAGTCCAGTCTCCTGCATGTTGACAATTCTTCCTTTTTTATTGAATCGGATGCTGTTGTCAGATACACCACATCCGGCTTATCTATAAACCTTCACGGTGTTTTCAGCTGTTGGGTCTTATGAATAGCATTCTCACAAACACGCTTGTGAAACTCTTTCTGTGGGCATGCTTCCTCTCATTAATCTCTGAACCGTTTCTTTTGTTTTCTTAATGGCTTCTATTGTTTTTCCCATGTCCGTGGTTTCTTATCTCTACAATTTCTTCCTAGTATTTTCTATGGGTTTAATTTCTCTTCTTCTAGTTTCATAAAGTAGAAACTTGGACTTCATATAGGGCCTTATAAATGTGCGTTATAACTATAGCTACCTAAACAGTTACATGTGCTCATATTTATCTTTATAGTTTATCAATAGTGATTTCCAATCTAATTCTAATCAGATTGGATCCTAATTAGATTCCAATCTAATTACAGCAAGACGGTTCCAATCTTTTGAAATGTATTCAGGCTTATTGCATAATCCCACATATCAGCCCAGCAAACCTCCAGATGTATCTTGAGGTAGGTTTGTCTGTTTGTTTATATGGCTTGGTTTGGTTCTTGTTTTGAGGTAGGTTTCCTATAGCTCAGGCTGGCTCAGATATGCTATGGACCCTTTTGTTGTTGTTGTTGTTGTTGTTGTTGTTGTTGTTGTTGTTCTTCTTCTTCTTCTTCTTCTTCTTCTTCTTCTTCTTCTTCTTCTTTTCCTCCTCCTCCTCCCCCTCCTCCTCCTCCTCCTCCTTTTTCTTCTTCAGATGGAGGATTTTATTGCTAGAGTCACATAGATAAGGTTGGGGGAGGGAATGTGGAGTCCAACCCCAAAGCCTGGTGATGAAGAAGTTAATAAACAGTGCACAGAGAAGGCACAAGTGGGGAGGCTCTCCCCTGCCTGGAATATTCCCCACCCACTACGCAACTCAGGTTTCCTGGGGAAGCCTGGCATAGACTTTCTCCACTCCCTCTGCTGTCTTCTATTTAAAACCTGTCAATTCATCTGCCCCTTGGCCTCATCCACAAGACCCAGCAGTGGGGTCTAGCACCCAGGGAGTTTCCGTGGGCCTCTCTCTAGTAGGGACCAACAGGGAGGAGAACACAGCCTACTTTCTAGCTCAGCTTCTGCTCAGCCTAATCTCTTCCCCATGCCTCAGAAAGATGGGTGCTAACCAAGGTCTCAACACCTTCAGATTGGTGGTCCCACTTCCATAACTAACTCAGACCATTCTTCATGATCTGGTGAGGGCAACAGGCAAAATAAATCTAACTCTGTCATGCCTACATCTTAGTCTGCATGGTCCCATGGCAGGGATGAGGGGCAAACTAACGCATACCAAGCCTAAAGGGTGGGCTGGCCTTGTTGTGCACATGAATGTGACCTGTTCCTCTTGTCTCAGCCTTCCAAAGAGCTGAGATTACAAGTATGCACCATCACACTGATTTATGAAATACTGGGAAATGAACTCAGGCACTCTCCCATCGGAGCTACACCCCCAGCTCTACACACACACTTGGAAGAGAATGTGAAATCTCTAGGTGTTGGCTACAAGGCTATAAACACCATTTAGATCAAGATAGGCTAATCTGTTGTCTAGATCTTCCATAATCTCGCTGCTTTATCTTGAGTTCTGTCTAGTTGTTTCCATTTCCGAGAAAGAGAGGTAAAAAATGTATCCAATTCTAATCGTGGAGTTGGGTCTTTTGTTTTTTTGTTTTTGTTCCCACTAATTCTGCCAACTTCATTCTATGTAGTTGATAGCTGTTATTACATTCATGCATGCTTACTAAAGCTATTACATTTTCTTGATGAATTCATGTTTTATTATTATGAAACTTCCTTTCTCTGGCCTTACGTCTAGCCTTGAGGTATGTTTCGCCTGACATTAGCATATTAATCACTTATAATTAATTCAGATTTCCTATGCCTCTAGCTTATCATTGTTGATTGTTTATTTTCCATCTGTGTCTTATTCTAAAAGCATTAGTCTTGTAGACAGTATATAGTTTGCTTTGAACGGTCATATATTTTAAAGAAATTAAGAAGGGCGTAAAAGACCTTTCCAACCCAACCAGGGAGTTCTTTATTTCTTGTCTTATATATTTTTCACATCCAGAGTTTCCATTTGGCCCAAAGTCATAAGCTAGTCCCTGTGTCATGTTGCCAATATCCTTTATTCAGACTTTGAAGCCATTTATTAACTTTAATTTACATTCCTGTTCTTTTTGGTCCATTAACTCTGCTTCCTCTGGTTTTTGGCCTTTCTTTCATGGTTCTTGTGTACTTCATGTTCTCATTGTTTCTTCTGAGCTCATAGCCCCTGGAGACTACTAGCTACCTTCACTGTTCTGGTGGTACATACCTTGGCGGAGGGTCAAGAGCCTCTACTCTAGCGTTTATGGCCTCCAAGTGAGTTGGGAAAGCAGGCGTGTCTCAAGATACTACAAATCGACAACATAATTCTGCTTTCAGCACACCTATGCAAACTCCTTCTTCTGGGCATTGTCCTGAACCTACACCTCACCACACCTCATTTCCAGTGGCGACCTTTCCCTCTGATGGCTGCCAAGACCTAAGAGCTGCAGGGCGTTTTGGCGAGGGAGCAGTGTCCAGCTAGCCGCTGCTCTTCACCCCAGCCAGAATCTAGGATTTTATTTCGTAGACTCTGAATGCACGACTAACTCTTTGTTTTATATAATACATGCAGTAGACAGTTGTCTGCCCACGTGGAAGGAGCTGAAGGGGGAAACACCAGTCTTTGTCGGTTGGTTTTGCTTGGGATGTGCGCCCTTTAAATAAGTGAATTGTTATAGCTGAATCTGATATACTATCCATGGAAGAAATTAAACAAGCCACGAGCCCAAAGAAGTTGACTGTAACAAGTGGAAATCTTGAATAAGTCAATGAGAATCACTGAGTGATAAAAAAAAAAAAAATAGTGTGCGAAGCAAGTATTTAATCCCAGAGAAAATAGATTTTACAGACCTAATGATATTGATGTCAGATTTCTGGCCCATGAGGGAGTATTTCCGGGTCCCAGTCCCAGCCTCCCGTGTCCCGCCCACATCTCATTGCCCCGCCCATATCCATTGCCCCGCCCACCTCTGTGCCCCTCACCTAGAGCTCCAGCTAGAGAATTCTGCAGTGTGAACAGACAGAGACTGAATTGAACTTAAAAGAACTGAAATGCAGACAAACACACCAACAGTCAAAGTGTTGTGGAAAGCTGGCTAGCTCCGGTGTGGTGTGGTCTGTGTTCAGAAGGAGGGAGACTTCCCACTGCGAAGCTATTTATTGACTCCCTCAGCACTGGGCAGAGCTCTGGCTACTCTTACTGGAGAGACGCACTCATGTTTGCTCATGTGTTTGCGTGTCTGTTCTACTTCCTGATAGGGAAGGTGGACTCCAAGGAACCACTTTGCTGTCACGAAGCAGAGTCTGTGAAAGCCAGAAGTAACTGTGGAGATAGTCTACACACCTTTCATTTTACAGTGTGGGGGGGCGGGGGGGGAGGCCTGGGTGGAGTGGGGAGGTTGTTCAAGACCTCACTGTGAAACTGCGGGTCAGCAACTAACCAATCCTCATGTCCCTCAGCGCTCTGCCCGTCTGAGGGAGTGAATAAATTGAGGGGCACCTCTGAAGGCCCCAAGGGACTCTCCCTCTTTCTCTTCACAGCTCTGAACTCACCTATCCCTGTCCTTTTCCAGAGCCACCGTGTTGTGTCAGCTCTGTGGGATGCTGGGTGTACAGAACTGAATGAAATGGTTCCGGTAGCCCAGTAGGTGGCAAGACCCAGCACAAGAAATCATGAACAAACACATATCTTTAATCTCAGCGCTAGAGAGGCAGAGGAAGGTGAATGTGATGGTTTGTACATGCTTGGCCCAGGAAGTGGCCCTATTAGGAGGTGTGGCCCTGTTGGAGTGGGTGTGTCACTGTAGGTGTGAGCTTAAGACCCTCATCCTAGCTGCCTGGAAGTGAGTCTTCTACTAGCTGCCTTCAGATGAAGATGTAGAACTCTCAGCTCCTCCTGCACCATGCCTGCCTGGATGTTGCCATGCTCCCACCTTGATGCTAATGGACTAACTCTTTGAACCTGTAAGCTACCCCCAAATAAATGTTGTCCCTATAAGAGTTGCCTTGGTCATGGTGTCTGATTCACAGCAGTAAAATCTTAACTAAGACAGTGGATCTCTGTGAGTTCAAGGTGAGCTTTTACACAGTGAGTTCTAGACCTGCCAGCACTGTAGTGTAAGATATTCTCTCTCTCTCTCTCTCTCTCTCTCTCTCTCTCTCTCTCTGTGTGTGTGTGTGTGTGTGTGTGTGTGTGTGCATAGACATGTGGCAGACAATTCTATGGAATATAGTCTCTCCTTCCACCATCTCATGGGTTCCAGGGATTGAACTCAGCCACCAGGCCTGCACAGCAAGCCCTTGCACCCACTGAGCCATCTCACCAGCCCACCCTGTCTTTTTCTTTTTTAAGTTGAATTACAACTGACTGTAAATCATTGATATTCAGCATCTCTTGTGGAAGCAGAGTGAATTAAGATTATTAAGATTATTAAGTGTTTATGTTGACTTGTACTCAAGGGTGCCCAGATAGCTGGTGAGAACATCGTCTCTAGACACGCCTGGGAGGAGGTTTCTGGGAGAGAATGTCACATGTTGGTGAGTGATAAAGACCACCCTTCCCAGGGCAGTCGCCACTGTCCTCTCTACCCAGAGCTCGAGTGCAACGGAGAGGAAAGGGAGATTCTGTGGGTTTCAGCTTGGACATGCATTTCCCACCTTCTCTTTCTTCTGCCTCAGATGTTGGCCTGTTTCTTGGGTCCCTGATCCAGACTGTACCGAAACGCTGGCCGTTCCAAGTCCTTAGCTTGGAAGATGGTGGACCTTCCAGGCTTCCATCTTTGCTTGAGTCAATTCCCACACGAAGTCTCCTAGATACACTCCAACAGTTCTTTCTCTGGAGATCCTGACTCAACATCATCTCCCATCGGGCATACATGAGACTGGAGCTGGCCATGGTCTACTTATCTCTTTGGTCCTTCCCAAGTCCTCTTCTCTGGTTTCTGTTATGGAATTTTAGAGATTAAATCCTTGCTCTGGACATCCAGAGAAATCCTTGTGGAGAATAGCAGGCTCCACTGGGAAACTAGGGAGGACCCTTGGTTCTGCGAGATTATTGGAAGAAATACAATTTGGGAAAAGGTAGATGAAGCCAGGCTGGAAAGGGTGCAAGACTGGAGAGAAACGGCTCCTTTGCTGATGTTTGCTTTGGGTCTGCGTAAGTAATCTGAGGAGGAGGAAGGTTGTTTTCCAGCCTCATCCTGAAATTTTCAGCCAACCCTGGCTTCTCCTGTGGGACTCCCTATCTTTGCCTCTTGGCTGGGTTTCATTCATGAGAACCAGGGGCAGCAGGGAAGCCCTTACTGTGATCTAGTCTCTGCTTCCACATTTGATGACGCTGAATCTAAAGAGGAAGCAGCCATTGGTTACCAGTAGCCCTTCATCCTGAGTACCCATGCCGTGTGGTCAGCTCTAAAGATGCCCGCACATATGGGTAACACTGAATGAACTCATTAGTAGATATATGTGTGTGTATGTGTAGAAGTGTGGGCATGTATGATGAAGGAAGAGGTCGTGAATTTGAGACGGAGTGGGGGAAGGAAGGTGGGTGGAGATTATGTAAATACAGTACTCGGGTATGAAATTCTCAAAAATGTTAAAAAAAAATTAAAAGGGAGCAGAATCTTGGTGAAGGGGCAACGTCAAGATTCCAAACTACAATCAGCTCCTTGTCCACTTGGCCACTGTCGCACCAGAGAAGTAACAGAGAAGAGAATGAAGGGGGAGACAGGTGCGGGCACAGGCTGAGGTATGGGGACAGGGTGAGGTATGGGGACGTGGTGAGGTGTGGGGCAGCTTCTGCTGCTCAACTCACCAGAACCTGGGAGTCAAGGGATTTCTTCTGCCCAGAGGAAATGTGTTTTTGTAATCTTTCTCTGGCTGGTGGGAAAGAATCCTTCAAATCCCCCAAGGAATCTGTCAGATTCTAGCCTTCAGCCTGTCTGAGTCATAGTAACTGTAATAAATTCAGAGTGTGTTTTCTTAGCATTTCTCTCTTTGGGTGGGAAGGGGGTGGTTTACGACTGAACTAAGAAAGTGTGCGCGCTGTCATGGCCTCATCGGTAGGCATGATCTAGCCACATCTGGAAGTCCTGCTGAGAAGTTTTCTGCAGAATTCCAGAAGAAGGTGTTGGGATGAGGGAGCAGGGTTGGGTTGGGTATGAGTAGACTCTATACGGCCATGTAACCCGTCTGCAGAGGGCACACATACACCTGTTCTCTGTTCGGAACACTCTCCTTCACTTCCGGCCCCAACACTGCCACACCTTCATCGTTCTGAGGTGGTTCTCTTCCACGCTCAGCTGAAGTATCTTCCTGGTGCCCTGTGCTTCAGGTAGTTAACTATGTATGTGTTCCATTGCTTAACTCCCTCTCTTGACCCCTCATATGCTCCGTTTGACTAAGTCTACTTTGTCCACAACGTCTATGTCTGCTTTGCCCATAACTAGCACAGTAGCAGAGTATAAATGGTGACCAATGAAACATTGTTTTAAAAGGTTTATTTATTGTGCATACAGCATTCTGCAGCCCAGAAGAAGGCACCAGATCTCATTATAGATGGTTGTGAGCCACCATGTGATTGCCAGGAATTGGACTCAGGACCTCTGGAAGAGCAGCCAGTGCTCTTAACCGCTGAGCCATCTCTCCAAGGCTGAACCAATGAAAATTTAACGAAAGCCTCTGGGATGTTATCCCTGCACAGCCCTCATGGAGACAAACAGCCAAAAGCATCCACCTCTTGGTTTTCTCATCTCACAGACACCGTTCAGGGCATCCTATGTCCAAACCGAATTGTGCACATTAAGAGGGAGCCCCAGCAGAAAGAGGGGTTGAAACAAGCAATCTAGACACAACTTCCCTTGGAGCTGCCTGAATCGGTGAATCCAGTGTATTGCACCCTCACTCCTAAGGACAGGTGGCTGAGAAGTACAGGTATGTCCCGCAGATGGAATAAGAGATCTCAGATAGGAGTCCCAGAGTCACTGGTGTCCAGCACTGAGTGGCTTGGCTTTTGGGTACCCCATTTCCTCCTTGGGTGAGCATGGGTGGTGCTGATGTTAATTGATCTCAAAGTAACAATTTCCCATGGTTCTCCAAAGTCAACAGGAAGCCATTCACAAACACTGAATTCTTCCAGTTTTGGGTGGGAACTCATTCCTACACATCCTGCTAGTGGCTAGAGGCTGGTAGGCTACTGGGCCCTGGCAAATGGCTAGCTAGCATTTAAGTGTTCTGCACACGGTAGAGGGCTTTACATACAATTTGGTGTTCGATTCCTGCAACGTTACAGGGAGGTTTGATCCCATCACCTGGTCTACGAATACCCAAAGGGACCTTCAAACATTAGGATACACAGTTGGGGAGTAGAGTTGAGGTACCGCCAGGCTGCCCTCCTCGACACCTTCTAGTCCCCCTTTGCCTCAGAGAGTCACAGGTTCTCCAGATGTATATGAGAAGTTGCTATTGGAACTGGGAGTTGGGGGGGTGTTTTTTCTAGCACACAGTCTGGCCCCACTAGTCACCCCATGACCCCCATCAGTGTTGGGCCACCCCACCATTTCCAGTTCCCGTCCAAGAAGGGAGAAGCTCTCCACACTGCAACACTGGGTTTTGTTGTCCGTTTCTTCTCTGGCTTGGGTGCTGGAGATGGAACCCAGAGCTCTGATCATACCAAGTTCCACCCCGGAACCACATCCGTAGCCCCCAACAATGTTACTAAGCCCCACTGACCACCCCCACCCAATGCCAGTGAACCAACATTTGGTGGCTGCCACATATGTGCCTGTGGATGGGACAGTCAGGTACCTAAACCTGTGCTCTTTCTCCTGAAGAACTGGGGCTTGGGTCTGAGCTTGGAGAGACCCTGCCCACCGGCTGCTTAGGGGGCGCACGTCCAGTGGCTGACTGCGTATATGGAAGTCTCTTACAGTAGACCAGGTAGGTTGGGGATAGATCAGGGAGGTAGAGCTAGGATTGCTTCTCAAATTCAGAGCCCAGGCTATTGTCCTCAGAAACACCAGAGTCCTGGAAGCAAACAAAAGGGCAGCGAGGGAGGAAGTGGAGGAAGTTGCTTATCTCATTTATTTATCCTTCCTCCCCTCATTTCCTCTTATGCTCTTTCAGCCCCTCCCCCGTCGCCTCCCCCCCTCCCCACCCCAGTCTCTGGTTTCCTGGCCACTATCTAGCCAATAACCTTCCACATTTGCATTCTCAGCCCTCCTCTGCTCCCATAATCTCTTCTCCAGGCTCTGCTGAGGGTCATATTTACCACCACACAGGATTTCCGCCGATGATAACAGCAGGGCCTGGTCATTCCAGAACTGCCCCATCTCCTTGAGGGTGTCTATTTACAGCGAGGAAGGCATCTTAACTTCTCCCAAGAATGTGGCATTCCATAGTTGTCTAACCTATACCGGACCACCAAGGGAGCTTCTCCGTAAGCAACACTGACTCCCATCCCTGCACAGCGCTCTGAATCAAAAGTTAAAAGAAAAAGTCGGCTCTGTCTGGGTCTTTCTGTGTGCGGATGCCTCAAGTGGAGACATAAGTTACTCAGGAGGCTTGTCCAAGGTGGGTCACTCACCCACAAATCTCTGCTCTGAGGACTGTGTGGGTCGGCATCTCCTAGAGCCCTAGGGCCCTGGGGAGGGCCTCTGCACACAGAGGAAAGGGATACAGCGCCCCCTCGTGGTCATTTCTCTCATCTCATCAACACAGGGCTTTTCACTTAAAAAAACAAAACAAAACAAAAAACAGTCACTCGTAGGCAAGCTGTTTAACTTCTTGTTGATGTATGACATCCATCCAGAAGTGTACAGCTTCATATGCTCAAAACACGCGCCGAAATGGACACACTCTGGTTAAGCCAAAGCCTGTAACATAGGAGTAGTTTCCTGGCCTGAGCCCTTCTCCATTTTTCTTTTTTTTTTTTTTTTTTTTTTTTCTTTTCTTTTTTTTTTTTTCGAGCTGGGGACCGAACCTGGGGCCTTGGGCTTGCATAGGGCAAGCGCTCTACCACTGAGCTAAATCTCCAACCCCCCTTCTCCATTCTTGAACAACCACCCCACCCCCTTACCAGCTACCCCCACACCCCGCTGACACCTAGGTAACGCCCCATCCCCCACCCCTGCTGCCATTCAGGGTAACTGTCCTAACCACAGATTAGTTTTGCCTTCTGGGGTTACCTTAAGAAGCAGAGTTCCAGAGATGTGGGAGATAAAAGACCAGCTTGTCTACCAAGCGCCTAAAGCCTGACTCGGGGGTTTTACTTGGATCGTGATGGCGAAGATCACTGAGTGCTTAATAACCGTAGGAACACCAGGCAAGGACCTTTAGGGAAAGGATCGTCTGAGTGAGAATCACCGCTGTAGACAGAATGCTGAGCCTGCAGGTGAAATGAGATGAACTATTGAAGGCGCTGTAAGGAGCTGGGAGCCTGAGAGGCTGCGCTCAGTGCACAGTGCACAGCTGAGCCTGCAGTTAGCCTTTCTCACAAGGGAGGGGAAAGAGTTCAAACCTGCCCCTCACCGTCAGCCCGCATATCCTTCCACCCCCCCAACCCCATTCTAGAGACACTTGTGTTTACACAAAAACACAGTCACTACCCCTGAACAAGGATTGCACATCAGAAATACAGCGTGACACATGTCAATTGTTGCAATCTTTCAAGCCAAAAGATGTGTCTCAAGGGGCCAGAGAGAGGACTCAGCCTCAGCAGGTCAGCAGGTAAGGGTGTTGAGCCTGACAACCTCGGCAGGCATGCAC
The DNA here is from genome assembly GCF_011064425.1 of Rattus rattus. Taxonomy (NCBI): domain Eukaryota; kingdom Metazoa; phylum Chordata; class Mammalia; order Rodentia; family Muridae; genus Rattus; species Rattus rattus. Next base: position 62,938,165 of record NC_046163.1, read on the forward strand.
CCACCCATACGTACATGCCACACACACAAATAAAAATAACAAATAAACGAATAAAATTTTTAAAGTTTTTAAAAATTTCCATTAGGAACACTTAATACAGTCATTAACACCATACAAACCAATAACATGGTTTAGAAGATCTCACCACAAAGAAAGTTATGACATTCCATATGCAGTCAGTCATAATAAAAATAATTACGGGGATTTCTTACGCTCTGTCGATATGAAGCGCCTAATTATATCTACAGCACACCTCAATTGGAACGAGGCACATTTCCAGTGGTCAGTGACTTGAAGCTGGGTGTTGTGGCTTTGAGCAATGTATGGGATGCCATCCATACCCCGAATCATCACGCAGGAAGAGATTATTAGGAGTGGTGAGGTAGCCAGTAAAATCGCTTGCCGTGTAAGCCCAACAGCATGTATTCAACAACCAGAAGTCACGGTCGAAGGAGAGAACCAATGTCTAAAAGGTGGCCTTGGATCACTCTACACACACACACACACACACACACACACACACACACACACACACACACATATTTCATTTTATTTAAAATAGTTTTAAACTTAAGTACACAAATATCTTAAGGTTATATTTTCATTTGCAGTCTGGCTTCTTAATTATAAAAACTAACATATTAAAAACTAACATAGAGCTGGAGAGATGATGGCTTAGCAGGTTAAGAGCACTGGCTGTTCTTCCAGAGGTCCTGAGTTCAATTCCCAGCCACCACATGGTGGCTCACAACCATCTGTAATGAGATCTGATGCCCTCTTCTGGTGTGTCCGAAAACAGCTACAGTGTACTCATATAAATAAATCTTTAAAAAACAAAACAAACAAACAAACAAACAAAAACCCTAACATATTTGGTGCTAAGGAGAGCTCCATTGACAGAGTGTTTTCCTAGTCCTGGTTTGCTCTCTATTTTGTGACAAACACAGTAACTAAAGCTAGCTGAGGAGGGAAAGGTTTCATTGGGCTTACACATCAGAGGTCTCTCTCCATCACCAAAGGAAGTCAGAGTGAGCTCAAGGCAAGAATTGACGTAGAGGCCACATGGGATGCCGCTACCGGCTTGATCCTTGTGTTTGCTCAGCGTGCTTTCCTGCACATAACCCAGGGCCATCTGCCCAAAGGTGGCACTACCCACAGTGGGTTGGACCTTCCCATAGTCATTCATTAATCTAGAAAATACCCCTATAGACATGACCCCAGATCAATCTGAGGGAGACAGCAACGCAGTGGAGGTTCCCTCCTGCCAGATGACTTTAGTTTGCGTTAAGTTCACACACACACACACACACACACACACACAGCATTCACAAAGCCCTGGGTTCAAGCCTCAGGAACAAGTAAGTGGAGTGTGCTGGCCTATTGCAATCTCAGCACACAGGAGGTAGAGGCAGGAAGATCCAGAGTTGAGAGCCATCCTTAGCTACACAGTGAGTTCAAGACCGACTGGCTACATGAGAATCCATTTCAAGTGGTAATGCATGGGAGCTATACTCATAAAACCATGCACATAGAACCATGCACATAAAACCATGCACATAGAACCATGCACATAGAACCATGCACATAAAACCATGCACATAAAACCATGCACATAAAACCATGCACATAAAACCATGCACATAAAACCATGCACATAAAACCATGCACATAGAACCATGCACATAGAACCATGCACATAAAACCATGCACATAGAACCATGCACATAAAACCATGCACATAGAACCATGCACATAAAACACACGAAAGCAATGCTTATGCAGCAACACAAAGAATTGTAGCTGTGCTCGGCACTCGGTGTGCTGCTGTGTTGTTGTCGGTGTCACTGTTCTCGTCCTTGTGGGCACAGTCTCTGTGTTGTAGAACCAAAGCACAGCCTAGCTCTCATCGAACACCAAAAGCCAGGCACAAGGCTTGTGGGTGACTTAGAACAGTTGCAGCTCCATCCTGTGGTCTGAAAGCTCTCCTGCCTGTCAGCTTTTGTTCATGTAAACCAGAGGGTGGCTCAGCCAAACCCAAGGGCACAGACTCGGACTGATGTTACCTGGGTTGTTCTGGCAGTGTGGGGGACCACAGCGAGACCAGAGCCTTCCAGAAGATGAATCCAGAACGTTCCGACACTCGTTCCTCTCTGCGCTGCCACACCTCTGGTTTGACCGCTGCATCTCCCCTTATACTACCTGCTGCTGCTCTGGGTACGAAAATCTCTTAAAGTCTTGAAAATGAGAAAATATCACTTCCTTAAAGACTGGTTTAGAAAGGTGAAGGCATTGGATGAATTCTCTGCCTTTTAAACATCTTTCTTGCCATGAGATCTGTATTAGTTGGCTTTGTCCCCTGGGACAAAAATAAGTGAACTAAATAAGCTTATAAAAAAGAAAAATGAGAGATGTTTACTTGGTCCCAGAGTTTTAGAGGTTTCAATCCATGTGAGTCATCCCATCATCTAGGGGTTGATGATGAGGGGACAAAGCATGGCGGACTCAAATAGTGGAGGAAGCTGCTCCCCTCTTCACAGCCAAGAAACAAAGAGCCAAGTACATAGAAGTGTCCCACTGTTCAGTGCAAGGCACACCTCCAACATCCCAACTTGCTCCTATTAAAGCTCCATCTCCTAAAGCCTCACTGCCTCCAAATAGCACCACAGGCTGAGGGCCAAGCCTTCAGCAGGCATCCTTTGGGAGACACTCAAAATGTAGACTATAAAGAGCCTAGGTTTGACATCAGAATGCAGAGCCAAATGTGGGCAGGAATGTGGGCGAGACTGTGGGATAGAAAGTGGGCGGGGCTGTGGGTAGAAACTAGGCCGGAGTGTGGGCGGGAGTGTGGGTGTGGCTCAGCAGATCAAGAGCTTGCCTACCATTGCATTTGGACCCCAGTGTGGATCCCCATCAGTCACATACAAAAGCTAGAAGTGGTGGCACACAATTGTATTCCCACAGCACTGGGGAGGTAGAGACAGGTAGATTCTGCAGGTCACTGGCTTGCCATACTAGCAGAATTGGTGAGACCACTGCTCTTGCAGAGAGAGGGTCTCAGTTTGATTCCCGGCTCGCACCCTACAAAACAGCTCACAACCACGTGAAAATCCAGCTGTAGTGTGTGTGAGTGTGTGTGTGTGTGTGTGTGTGTGTGTGTGTGTGTGTGTGTGTGTGATTTAAAGATATATAGATAGCAGAGTTGAGGATTACGCTAGAGCTTGGTTGGCTTTTTGCTGCCACACTCACTGAGCACACATACATGTGTTCATTCATGCGAGCACACACGCACGCACGCGCACACACACACAACACAGAGCACATAAAGGAATCAGGACTCAGATTTGTCTACTCAGCCTGGCTGAGCAAAAGCAGTGTCATTCAGCATCCATGTTCAGAAAGAAGAAAATCTAGTAGAAGTCGGAATAGGTACAAAGAATGCAGAAACATTTTTAGGAGCCAATGCCACGATGTCTCGAGTTGGAGGAAAAGTGCTGCTTCATGTTTATAGCAGAGTTCCTTCTCGTCCTGCGGTTCTGCCCCGTCACAAACCAAGGCAGATACCTGCAGATTTATTACATCCTTCTATTATTCAGACTCAAGTAATCAGGGCCAATAGTGAAGCCAGTCCACAGACCCGCCGGGGGTGGAGGAGGGAGGGAGATTATTATTCTCTAGGACCTCAAATTCCTGAGAGACAGGTTATTTTCTAGAAGGATTTAAGGTTTCAGAGCTCCGGACAAAGCCTGAAATTCATCTTTCCACGTTTCTGAGGAGCATGGCTGCTGGGGAGGAAAGCCAGGACTTTCTCTGCACAGACTCTCTCGCTCCCTGCCAGCTTTTAACAATGTTCCCAGTCCTGAGATGGCCCTTAAAGAAAGTAACAGAACAAAACAAAACAACAACAACCAAAAAACCAAGGCCCTGCTCCTGGCCCCCATGCTCCTGAAATTACCCCTGATTGATTCTGAATTCCTTTCTATTTACTGACTCCTCAAAAAGGCAATAGTTGACTTTTTTAAGCAAACCATCCTTTCTCGTTTATTCTCCCACACGAAGCACACGTACAGGCACATGTTACACAATTCGTACATGCTAGTGAAACCCCAAGCCTTAAAGATTAGGGTTACTTCGCAATAGGCCATTTCACAGCTCTGGGTGGGGACTCTGTGGGAGTCCTGGTTTTGCTCTATTTCCCCATCTCTCTCAGAGGCTGTGTGGGAGCGTTTGAATGTGAACTCATCCCTCCTTGGCTATAGATGCATTCCAGGGGGTCCCAACTTTCACAGAGAGCTAGACGTGACCATGCCAGTTAACGTCTTTTTTGTGGAGGAAGTTGACATTAATGTCAGTTGAGTAGAGGCAGGGTTGGAACTTGGTGTACAGAAAGGGGTTGAGAGTTTAACTAGTTTGGGGTCCGAGGACCCCTAAGACCCACTGCAGATCCACCAGCTGCGACCAGCTTAGAGTCATACACGTGAATAACCACTTTAAACAAGAGTTCGGGGTGATCCAAACACATATGACACTTACTACACCGAGCTCCAGTGTCTGTCATTAAACTACAAGCAAATATTTAAAACCAAGAAGGTGGGGTTGGGGGCTCTTCGATGAAGGCGGCGTATTCCTGGACAGATCACACCGAGCCAGCAGAGTTCTCACGGGGTGGGGGAGCTCTTTACAGACAGAGGCACCCCTGAAGTGGGGTGAGAGTAAGAAGCAAGGGAGAGAGCTACGGGTCGGGGTCCATGTCTTTTATCCGGGCAGTGACTAGGTAACGCAGGTGATGCAGGTAACTAACACAGGTGATGCAGGTAACACAAGTAACCCGTGCGCAAGGGGTGTGGGTCAGGTGCCACGGCAACAGTAGGAGAGTTGTTGCCTAGGGATGAAGTCATCACTGACGTCAGAACTGTCTGTAAACAGCTTCTGGCTGTCAGTGGACAGTTCTGATGCTAACAGGGGCGACTTGTTTCCGTTCTTTGAAGGGATAGCCATGGGCTGCCTGTCAGAAGCCAAGGCCTTGAGTTCTGGTTCTAGCCTCTCATGTACAGTGTGGACAAGTTACTCAACCTTCTGGAACCCACTGCGGTGAGCTCTGTATCAGGAGTTTGTGGGACTCTAAGCGGCTTCTCAGAGACTTGCATCCTTCCTCCACCTCTCCTGAGACTCCAGGTCCTCTTACAAACACAGGATACAACTGGAATGAACGCATTGGGCTGGGGGGGCCGGGGTGGGGGTGTGGCAATCCCAGTGACCTCACTGCAATCTCTGGAACCCACGTGAGTGTGGAAGTCGAGGGCTGACTCCACAGAATTGTCTTCTTGTCTCTACACTCATGCTGTGACACGTGAGGCCACATGATGTATATTTTTTAAAGATTTATTTATTTATTATATTTATATTACACAGTAGCTGTTCAGACACACCAGAAGAAGGCATCAGATCTCATTACAGATGGTTATAAGCCACCATGTGGTTGCTGGGATTTGAACTCAGGACCTTTGGAAGAGCAGTCAGTGCTCTTAACCATTGAGCCATCTCTCCAGCCCCATGATGTATATTTTATATGTACACAATAATACTAACAAGCACACTTTTTATTTAAATTTTTTACTTATTCACTTTACATCCCGCTCACTGCCCCCTTCCCAGTCACCCCCTCTCACAATCCTTCCCCACCCCCCATCCCCTTCTCCTCTGAGTAAATGGCTCAGCCCCCTCCCCTCAGACATCAAGTCTCTGTAAGGCTAGGCACTTTCTCTCCCACTGAGGCATCCCAGCTAGGAGAACATATCCCACAGGCAGGCAACAGCTTTTGGGATAGCCTCTGATCCAATTGTTCAGGACCCACAGGGAGCTGCACATCTGCTACATATGTGTGGGAGGAGTAAGTACAATTTTTTTTTTTAAAAGATTGTGTTACATTAGCTACTTTTCTTTCCCTGTGATAAAACACCGTGAACAAGGCAACTTACAGAAGGAAGAATTTATTTGGGCTTACACTTCTAGATGAATGAGAGACCATCGTTGGTTGGGAGACGTGACAACAAGCAGCAGGCATGGTGGCTGGAGCAGGAAGCTGAGAGCTTACATTCTGTCTGTCGTCTGTCTGTCTGTCTATTGTCTATCTATCTATCTATCTATCTATCTATCTATCTATCTATCTATCTATCTCTATATCTCTTTCTTTTTTCTAGACAGGGTTTCTCTGGCTGTCCTGGAACTTGCTCTGTAGACCAGGTTAGCCTCAGACTCAGAGATCACCGGCTTCTGCCTTCTGAGTGCTGGGATGAAAGGCCTGAGCCGGCACACCTGGCTGAGAGGTCAAGTCAAATGTAAGCCTGAGGCAGAATGGTCTGAGTGGAAGTAGGATAAGACCATATAATCTCATAGCCCACCCTCAGTGACATGGTCCTTCAGCGAGGACACACCTCCCACAAACCTCCTCTTACAGGGTCATTTCTCCTGCAAACCATGACAGTACTGTAGACCCATGGGGGCTTGCTGGGACTTGTTTTGATTTTTTGGGTTTTTTTTTTTTGGTTTTTTGTTTGTTTGTTTGTTTGCCGTTTTCATTTTGTTTCATTGAGATCAAACTACCCGCTTCTCACTAATATTAGCCCCACCTGGGGTGGGGGTGGGGCTCAGTGTGTACTAGCGACCCAGCTTCAAACCCCAGCATTGTAAAAAGAGAGAAAAGGAAGAAAAGGAAGAGGAGAAAAGGAAGAAAGGAAGAGGGATGGAGGTGGAGGAGAAGGAGGGAGGGAAGGAGGAAAGGAGGCTAAAGATGTGGTTTAGAAAGCCCAAAACAATGGAATTTCTGATACCAAATCCCACTGTGAGCTTCATCCTGCCAGCCTCAGGCAACAGTAGAGAACTGTGGTCCCCTTCCAGTTGAGATGGGGTCTTCTTGGCCAAGGTCACCAGAGGCCCCAGTGACCTTGTAAGTGGGCAGAGTCCAGAAAGAATAGGGAGGAGAGAGAGAAGAGGCTGACTTAGCCACTCCCGACTTTACCAATCTCTTCCACAGATGACAGAACAGGAGGTCACAAAGAGGGACCAAGACTAAGGCACCACAGGGATAAATATTGATGATTCTGGAGCTGCTTGTAGACAGGCACCACCTCTGCCCCAACCAAATCTCTCCATTTTAGAGGCCGTCAAGGTAGCTCAGAGGGTAAAGGTACTTGCTGTCTGTGCTAATTTTTTGCTTGGTTTTGTTTGTTTGTTTGTTGGGTTTTTTGTTTTGTTTTGTTTTGTTTTGGTCAATTTGACACATTAGAGTTATCTAGGAAGAAGGAACCACAATTGAAGAATTGGTCAATTCAAATGAGTCTGTAGGCCATCTGTGTTGTATTGTCTTGGTTGATTGATGTAGGAGGCCTAGTCCACTGTGGGCGGCACCACCCCTAGGCAGGTGGTCCTGGGCGGTATAGAAAGAAGGTTGAGCAAGGCATGTGGTGGTTGCTCCTGCCTGTTAGCAGTGATCCTCCAAACCTTCTGCTTCAGGACCAGCCTCCAGGTTCCCACACTGGCTCCCCTTGACAATGAACTATCACCTGTAAACCAAGCAAACCCTTTCCTCCCCTGCTGATTTTCATCAGAGTGCTTTATTACAGCAACAGGGATGTAATAAATTTACATTGTTACATTGTGCAAGGCTGATGACCTGAGTTCTATCTTCAGAGCCTGTGTAAAAGTGGAAAGAAATGGGGTTGGGGATTTAGCTCAGTGGTAGAGCGCTTGCCTAGCAAGCGCAAGGCCCTGGGTTCGGTCCCCAGCTCCGAAAAAGAGAAAAAAGAAAAAGAAAAAAAGAAAAAAAAAGTGGAAGTAAACAAAAAAGTCCACAAAACCACTCTCTGACTTCTGATACACACACCCCTGACACACACACACACACACACACACAGAGAGAGAGAGAGAGAGAGAGAGAGATAGAGATATTAACAAAATGGAAGTTTTTTTTTAAAAAAATCACTCAACTTTGTATTCTTAGAATCCATTATACGTATAATTAACCAAACATAAGAGAGGTTCTTACAGGGAACCAGCCCTGATCTCTAATACAGCTCTTCTATAGGGCTTCTGCCTGTGGGGCCCTCAGATGGGTCAGTACCAAATAGCCCTCCTGTCATGGAGAAGTATCCTCTTTCATCTATCCCCCATCTCACATTATCTCCATCCACATTGGCCGACATAACCTACCAGGGTTGAATGCAACAATCAAGTTGAATCATAAATGTGGCCTGACAGTAAAATGCCAAAAAAGAAAAAAAAAGTCACTCTAGACCTGAATGTAAACCCCACCAACATGCACTCCAAGGAGTCTCGTGTTCGTATGAACCACACTTCAGAGGCGAGAACTGAAGAGCTTCGGTTAATTACCTCAGTTTCAGTGGAGGTGTTGCTCAAAGATAGTGTCTCAAGTTTCATTTGCTTTAGTCTGAGTGTCTGGGAGAAGACTCATTCAAGGGCCTGGGAGGGTGGGATCCTTCCCATAGTTGGACCCTACAGTGTTTCTTGAGGGGAGCCTTAGAGTTTAAATTCACCTGCAAGCTACTCAGGGCTTGGCTCTTCTCTCCCTCCTCCCTCTCCTCCTCCTCCTCTTCCTTCCTCTCCTCCTCCTCTTCCTCCCTCTCCTCCTCCTCCCCCTCCCTCTCCTCCTCCTCCCCCTCCCTCTCCTCCTCCTCCTCTTCTTCCTCTTCTCTTCTTCCTCCTCTTCCTCCTTTTCCCCCTTCCTCCTCCTCCTTCTCCTACTCCTCTCTTTTTCTTGAATGTTTAAATCTCAGCAAAGTGCACAGAGCACAATGTTTGCCACGGGAACCATTCCTCGCTGCCGTACAATAGCTCACTGGATCCCCCTTTGACATGTAAGAATGAAGCTCTAAACCCCCTAGATAGCAGCATCCCAGTTACCTTCCCCTGCTCTCTCCATCCCAAGCCTCCCTTCTCCCTGGGTCTGAGTTTGACTACAAGGTACTCACAGAGGTGGAACTGTGCGATATGTATGCCGTGTGACTGGTTTCTTTCTGGTAGTCTCATGTTCTTCAGGTTCATCCTGCGTTGAGTACATGCAGGGCGTTGCTAAACGTTAAGGCTGAATATAATATCCTACTGCTTGCCTGTGTTTGCTTACCCGTCTGTCCATGCTTGTCCATCTGTCCATGAATCCTTGAATTGTCTCTGTCTCTCAAGCATTATGAAAAACTCTGCTACGAAAATATCGTATAAGCCTCAATCTCTGAACCATCAAAAAAAAATATAGCAAATTCAGTTAAACAAATGCATTCTAGAAGATTGTTCTACAAGGGAAAACAGCTAACATCTGTCTCTGGGGTATCTACCCATCACTCATTGTTAGGTAACCACAACCCAAGGAGAACTTAGTGATGGCACCAAGTTGATCATATCAGAGAGAGACAGACTTGCCTATAAACAGTCTTCTCTGGAAGGGGCCCTGAGACATTCCCACTCTGAGCAGTTTTCACAGTACAAAACAAAATATCATTAAAAGGCTCTCCATTTTGTCCCCAAGAAGCTCAGAACACAGGCATTGCTAATAAAGCCCAGCACTTCTGAGTGTGCTGTAACAAAGAGAGAAACAGAGTGTCCCTCCCATCCTGCCTACAGATGATGCCCGGAACACTGTCCGCCTGACATGCGGTTTACCAACCAGTGTGAGGTAAGATGTCAGGCACACATCCACAGAAGGTCCTGTCTCAAAGGGAAGGAGATACTGGAGAGCGGGGAGGGTGATATAATTAAAAAGCTACGACACAATATAATTCAGAGACGTGTCAGTGGGGTAGCACACTGCCAGCACTTGGGGTCTCTTCTTATTCTCTAAAAGCCCTGTGATTAGAACAAGAAGACAGCTTTAAGAACTAAGATTCACCCCACCAGGCATTAACGGTGTCCAGAAACTATGTGAACAATCTCGCTTGACGTCCTCAAGACATTTATATCTGTCTGATGCAGAACCAGAGCAGGGAAACATGTTAATTTTCTCATCCTGAGATAACACGTCTACAGAAACTCACAGCCCCACAAAAAGCTCCAAGTATCCTCTAGGGCTTCCACTGCCTCTACTGCCTTAAAATATAGACTTGCATTTATCTTGGCCACATTAACGAGGTCTGTTTGACCAATACATTTATATTTATGATGACTGAGGGCAGATTATGGTTGTTAAAACTTGTCCTTGGGACATGAAAACACTCCTCTGTCATTAATACATTTGCTAATATAAACTATGATGTCAGGTCAACGTAAAGGGTAAAAATGTTTCTAAAGTACGTGCACATCATTTTTTAAAGCAATTGAGCCTAATGGAATAGCAAAGGTCATCATAACAAACCATTACAGTCTTCGACTTGGCTACGCCGGCCACAGAAGAACCTCCAAGAAACCGTCATCATTCCTCCAATGTTATGGCATCCAGACGACAGGGATGCCTCGAAAGTGAGTCATCCGGGCTCAGATCCGCAGTAGCTATGTGAGTGCAGCACAATCAATTATTCATGTGTTTACAGAGAGCTTTCCTGGTTGATGTTAACCAGAGATGCCTGCAAAGGACAGCTCTCCAGCTGCCCCAGCCATCCCCGGCCTCCAACTAACAAGTCACTTTAATTGCTGTAGAAGCCATCTGGGAGGATGAGCCTCCCCAGCCCAGGCCCTGAGACTTTATTAGGTGCAAAAATATTAATCAGGGATAATTATGACAATACTTTATATACAGGACTCTCAGGAAAATCCTAAAGAGGGTGAGAGAAGGTGGGCCTGACCCGGAACCCATTAGGCTCAATGGGGCTTGGACTATTGAAGATCCAGCTCAGGGACGCACAGAGAGCTAAAGAGAGGAGGACGAAGGAAAGGAATGGGAGGCTTTGAGTCCCCGTGTAGAACGCTCTGTGAGGAAAGTTGCACGACTGAGGACCACCAATGGTGAACACTTTAGATTGGTCAACAGCCAAATTGACCCACCCATCCAAAATGGCCCCAGGAGAAGGTGGATGGGAAACAGGACCTCCAGGCTGTCCAAGAAGACTAATGCTGTGAACAAGGATAATTCCTGTCTCTGAGCTGGGACACAGTGTGGGAGCTGATGGTTCTACTGGCCTGGCTGGAGCTGTGTGTGGGTTGTAGTCAAAGCCGTGGCCTCGCTTCGTCTTAGGAGTGTGTAGTCAGAGCAAACGGTGATCAGAGGGTACGGCAGGCACATTTTATTATTAGATGGATTCCAAGAACTTGGCTGTACTGAGAGACTTTTCTCCTTTTGTTTGAAATTAAGTAATTTACAACATTGTCATAACGCGGGGCTGGTGAACAGAGTGTGGTTGGTAGAGCTTGCCTAGCATGCATGACTCCCTGGGCTTGATCCTCAGCACCGCATACAACTGGATGTGGCAGTGCACGCCTATTATCCCAGAACCCAGGAGGTAGCACCAAGAGGGGCAGAAGTTCAGAGTCATCTGGGCTACAGGAAACCCTGCTGCAAAAAAATAGACACATAGATAGATAGATAGATAGATAGATAGATAGATAGATAGATAGATAGATACATACATACATACATACATACATATATACATAGGATACATAGATAGATAGATAGATAGATAGATAGATAGATAGATAGATAGATAGATACATAGATACATAGATACATAGATACATAGATACATAGATAGATACATAGATAGATAGATACATAGATAGATACATAGATAGATACATAGATACATAGATACATAGATACATAGATGATAGATACATACATAGAAGATAGACAGAGCTGTCATAACTCATCTGACTATATCTAAGAAAGTATCGTAAATAATCTATGTTCTTACTAACATAAGCATAGTTAAAAATAAATATTGAGCTGGGTGTGGCAGTGCACATCTCACACACCAACACTGGTGAGCCTCAAGCAGGAGGATTATGAGTCCATCCTGGGACATGCAGCTAGACCATGTTTTGACAAATGCACACACACACACACACACACAACTAGATAGATAGATAGATAGATAGATAGATAGATAGATAGATAGATAGATAGATAGGTAGGTGATAGATATAGAGGAAGAGAGTTAAGAAGAACTACAGTAAGTTCTCAGAAGGATCGAGGACAACCCTCGTCAGTGCACGAGGCATCCTTGGGCACCTCTGCAGTTGGATGTCGTTGTGAAGCCAGAGTTGCTTGTTTTGGGATCGCTTTATCTCTTCCCAGCCTCCCACGAATGCACCACTCCTGTTGACCAGAACTCCTGAGCTGTTCCACAAGCTTCCCTAGATACCAGAATGGCATTTGACAAGGGCCAAGTGAAATGCCAGCACGTCTTCATACAGGCCTCCCCAGAGCCTCCAGATGGGCTGCTGTGTCTTTGAAGAAGACTGAGGCAGGCTGGACTTCTCAAACATATTGCTCCATGGCATTCTCCCTAACCCCCACCCCTGCAAACTCAGGCTTCCACTGTGGAAAATGCAGTGCAACCCACAAGAAACCGAGCTGTCCACAATCAAGTGAGTGAAGATATGTGTGTTCATTTCTCTCTCTGCTCTGATTGTGAATACAATCAGGCCCCTCAAATACCCACAGCCTTGACTCTTCCACATGGTAGACCTTGAATTATGGGCTAAATACACGTGTTTTCCTCTCAGCTGCTTCTGGGCGTGGTATTTTATCACAGTAGCCTAAGCAAAACTAGGAGAGGGCTCCGACTCATGATGGAGCCCAGTGTAGTCTTGAACTCATGATGAGCCCCCTGGCTCAGTCCTTCAGGGGCCGGGCTTATAGGTTCATCCCACCACCCTCCACTCCATCCTGCTTTCTTTCCGGTTTTGTGTGCCTAAGTTGCTATTTTACTTCCTGCTGGCAAGTTTCTAGCTCTTTCTGTGGGATGCCAAGACAGCAAGCCTTTAAGGTTGCCCACTGGAGTTATTCTACAGCTCTCTTCCTGTTCTGCAGCCCTGGGTTCACCTGTCCACCATGATTACTACATAAAGTCCCCAGGCACAGAACAGCCACAAAACGCAGCTATTTGGGCATGACCTCACAAGTCTGTCACTGGCTGTTACAAGCTCTTTCTGAGGGTCTGTGATGGCCCATGGACCCGATCCTATGTTACTTCAAGGGTGCATGTGATCAGTATTCAAAGTATATACGACATCAGCTTTTCCTTTAGTACTAACCCACTCATTAAATATAAAATAGACACAAGTAAATGGCCTTTAAATCTCACTGACAGCGAGATCGAGAACTGCTCAGAGCTTCTGGAGGTCACGGGGTTCTCGGTGTTCGAGGAGAACCTTTCATCCAAGGGGCTGAAGAAGGCAAGCGTTAAGTGAGCAGGGTTCTGGGTGCCACCGCCCATTTGGGGGCTGCCCTGCAGCGCTAGCTCTAGCTACCTCACACAAGGTTCTGTACGGAGATAATGAGGGGTTCACCTGCAGCAACAGCCATGGGGAAATGGACGCCATCTTTACAAGGTGGTAGGGATATGGGCGTAGGGCCAGGGAGGATAAAGGTGACTACTCCGACCACCTGAAGTGGATCCCAGGGTAGAAGGAAAGAATTGACTTCTGCAAATTATCCTCTGACTTCCACGTGTGTATCATGGCGCATGCGCGTGCGCACACGCGCGCACACGCACCAATATTTAATATACTAATATACACATTTATATATTTAAATAAATTAAAATTTAAAATAATAAAAGAAAGTACTTTCCTAAAGCAGAGAAAACACAGGGGCACCTGGGGGCTCCTCTACTTCCTTCAGATGGAAATGTGTCTAGTACTTAACAGGGACCTGCTAAGTTCAAGAGACTGTATTTCTCTGTGCCCGCCCCAGGAAACAGAAGGAAATCTGAAAGCAGATTTTAAAACTAAACAACAAGTATAATCTTTTTTTAATTTTTCTCAAGGTGGGTTGAGCTACCATTCACCACCACTAGGCGGCGCCATATCTCAGGGCCATTTCATTTTGCTCACATTCAGCGAGCCATCATTTCCCCGGGTTAAGCTCAAATCTCATCTTAGAAACCTAGAAGGAGGTGTCTCCCTCTCTAGTGTCACTGTCTGTCCCCAGATTTCGAATCCTTTAGTGGGGAGCATCAACGGCTTTGCTTCCAGAGTGGGATCTTAATACTTTTCACAGAGTTGAGAGGCAGTCTGGGTGCTCCAGAGAGCTAGCTTTAGATCCTGACACTTCAGAGGTTTCTTGGGCTAACGGATCCGTCAAATCTTCATGCTGTCTGGTAAGCAACAGTCTGATCCAGGATCTATGGAACAATTTGTATCTTCGGGGTTTGCTCGTTAAACCCTTTCCAAAGCCTGGGCCGGAGGAGAAAAGTGAATGCCGTCATTCCAGCTTTACTTGGGAGAGTATTTAATTTCCATTGTACGCACCATGTCCAGGGGTAGCAAAACATTCTGGAACATTCTTCTGGCTTACACAGTCGTCCTCTTTTTTTCTCCTCTTTCCCAAAAGAAGGCTAGGGAGATGACGGACATCTGCTGTCTTGGCAAGTGAATGCCAAAATAGAAAAATTACTCCATAATTATAAACAGGGCGATGTGATAATCCCTTCATTCTTCAAGAAACTTAACGGGGGCCTAAACTCGCCAGACCGTATTTCCCTGCTTTCTGTGCTGGCCCCAGGAAACAATGAAACAGAAGGAAATCTGAAAGAGGAGAACCCACAGATCCAAAGAACAGGCTGAAGAATGATTTCAAGCGGTGTCAGTTTTTAAAATGTTTTTTTTTTTTTTTAAAGAGACATCTGTTCTTCCGGAACGCACAGTTCCCATCACTGGCTCAGAAGGTACACAGGGTCTCCCACTTTGATTGTCCCTGGATTTTCCAGAGCAAAATATTGTCCGAAGGTGGGTAACTTTCCATACAGCGCTTGCTCGGAAGGGTCACACAGGCGGTAACTGCAACGGGAAAGGGCGCTGATGAGTCAGAAGGAACGGAAGAGCTTGGACCCCAGGTGGCTTTGCTTTGTCAGGGCTGAAGCAGGTGTCCACCCAGTCAGGCCGGCTATGCCTAGAGCCGGGTTCCAAACAGTTCTAAGGGACCAGCACCCCCTGGCGGATGGCCAGAGAGTGACAGGCCAGTTGGAATCACCAAGGATGGGCAAAAGCTACATCCTCACAGCTTTTCCCTGCAGGGACATTCTCTCTTCCAACATTAAGAAATAGGTACTTGGAGCTGGAGAGACGGCTCGGTGGTTAAGGGCACTGGCTGCTCTTCCAGAGGACTAGGGTTGGGTTCCCGGTATCCGTACCAGGAGGCTCCTAACTGCTTGTAACACTTGGGCCACATCCGCTCTATGTGATCCAATTCCTTCCTCTGGCTCTGCTAGGATTGTACACACATGGCACACAGGCACAGAAGCAGGCAAAACACTCAGGGGCATCAAACAAACAAACAAACATAAGCTTAAATTTTAAGAAAGATTTAAAATAAAAAAAAAAAGGAATCAAATACACATGCCTGAGTCCGTATAATGGGATCCCGTTTGAGTTACCGTTCTCACCAGACATGCCTACAGTTCTCCTTTTCTCTCACAATTCCTCCACGGTGGTGTCACCTGGTCCAAGCTCACCCCTTCCACTGCCTCTCCCTTCCTGGTCCATGATACCCCCAGAGCAGAAGCCCTTGGAGGGTATCATTTGGTTTTACTCCCTTCTCTCCCTCCTGCTGTGCCAATGTTGCTGCCGGCATGGCTGATGTACGTGAGAAGCTGTACTATCAAGTCCTTTAACTTCTTAGCTCTCTTCACTTTTCATTCCCCCACATCAACTTACTGTGGACGCTGTCCTAGGAGTGTCTTTTTTAAGAAAGGTGTTGGCTTTATTTAACTCTGTGAGTATTGCTCTACACATGCATAAATAACCATGTGTGCAGGGGCTGCAGGTGCCTGAGAAAAGGCTCTCCTGAAGCTGGAGTTACAGGCGGTTACGGGTGCCCCAAATGGGTGTTGGGAACTGAACCCTGATCCTCTGCAAGAGCAGCTCGTGCTTTTAACCACTGAGCCATCTCTCCAGCCCCATGCTGCCCTAACTTCATTCTGATCTTATTATTCTTCTACTAGGAAAGCCTGTCTGGCTCCCCAGTTCATAAAGAATAACACTGCAGGGGGCTGGAGAGATGGCTCCGTGGTTAAGAGCCCTGACCGCTCCTCCAGAGGTCCTGAGTTCAATTCCCTGCAATCACAGGGTGGCTCACAACCATCTGTGATGGGAGCCGATGCCCTCTTCTGGTGTGTCTGAAGATAGCAACAGTGAACTCATATACATTAAATAAATAAATAAATAAATAAATAAATAAATCTATCTTAAAAGGAAAAAGGGCGACACTGCAGCTCTCCCACATGGAGTGCAAAGCACTGTACCTGACCCCAGACAGCTTTCTTAAACCCTTCTCTCCTGCTACAGACTGCACCCATGCAACACTCTGCTTTTCATGGCTTGCTGACTCCTGTAACTATCCCTCCTCCCCTTCCCCAAGCAGCAGGAGCCCACCCTTCCCTCTAGGGCTCTGCTCAAATGTCGATGAAGCCCACACCCCCATCAGTTCCTGCTTCTTCATCTCTCCGCTCTCTCCATGGTTTGTCCTACAGGTCCACCCACACATCTGTCTGTTCTACGGGACAGAATGACCTGGGGAAATCCAAGTGTGTCCAGTTCCCTTTATCCACTTACACTCAGTTCTAGGCCTTGTCAGTCACCCTGGTGCACAGGTGCTGACTGGATAAGAGTGTTGGTAAGTGAGACCCTGAAAGACAGTGCGAGCTAGATGCGGTCATCCCAGCACTCAGGAGACGAAAGGAGCGGGGATATCAAGTTCAAGGTCAACCTGGACACAGAGCAAGACCTTGATGGGGGGTGGAGGAGGGATATGCACCTCTGCCAGGCAGAAAACTCAAGAAACCTTGGAGAATTCATATACACAACATGGGATGCCATGGTAAGACCCTGCCCCCAGCGCCTCCCCACCAGGAAAACTTCTTTTACTTTCCCACTTAAACTGACCTCAGCATTATTATTGAAAGTATTAATTTTGTTCTACTTTACCTTTAAAACAACACCTTGTAAAACTTGGTACTACCTACTCTTCAAAACATAAATGTTTGATGAGAACAGGGACTCAAACAAGATCCCAAATGTTTGGGTCATATGGCCGTGAACAAAAGGTATAGCCTAGGCTGTCCTTGAACTATTGACCTTCCTACTTTTGCCTCTTCAGCATCTCTTTCTGGTTGTGCTACCACAACCAACAGAGATCTAAATTTTCTGTTGAGGAAGTCGATTTGGGGCAAGATCTCACGAGGTCCAGGTGGATCAGGGGCTGACTGAAGCTGTGCCGACTGAGAATTCTGATCCTCTCCCACTGGAATAACAGGTCTGTGTGACACTGCCCAGCTTAGGAGGTGCTGGGTATCAGATGGGGGTCCTTTAGCGTGCTAGGCTAGCACTCAAGCCCCTGAGCTATAGCACCAGAATGTATTATATAAATGCGTGAGGTTGTCAAAGAATACATTAAAATAATAATTAATAAAGGAAAAAGAGCTGAGTCTGTCTCCTCTGGAGCCCCCAACCCTCCCCTAGTCTGTAGGATAACAATGTGTCTGCCAGCTTTCATTGCAGCCATTCAAGAAAGGAGTGGATAGATAGATAGGTAGATAGATAGACAGACAGACGGATGGATGAAGAATGAATAGATGGATGGATGGATGGACGGATGGATGGAGGAAGGATGGATGGATGGATGGATGGATAGATGAACACACAGGTAGATGGATGAATGGATGGATAGAAAGATGGATGGATAGATAGATGATGGATGAATAAAGCTGCTAATCTGGGCCATCTCAGCTTGCTTAGTGTTTCCTCATAGCATAGCCTGCAGTGGCCTTGGATCCATGAATCCAGGTATCTCTTCTTACTTGTCTCTCTCTTGGTTGCCTTGTGATGGAAAAGACATTTGAGCATGGGGTAGGAGGAAGACAGCATTCATTTATGGGGCTTGGCTTACTCCCAGGCTCTCTACTGCTGGACTGAGGAGCTTACCTATCTCAGGGAATCCCTGTGCCTCTTGTGTACTTGCATATGCATCGAGCACTTACCAGGATACTCTAAGTCCTTACGAGCCTTAATAGGAATGTGTGACACCCTTGATCCACAGGTGAGTTTCAGAGGCAAAACCTTTGTGGCCAAAATCCCATCTCTAAATGCTAGTCTGGTATTAGAGTCCAGAAGGAAGATTGGGAGTTCAAAGCTATCTTATCCTCTAGCAAGGATGAAACTACTCTTCATATCTACATATTCCTAAGCAACCCTCCTACCCAAGGCCAGTAAGAATCCAGAGATGCAACCAATCACACGTGCACCTTTAGCCTTGGACGGTTACTAAGTATCAGGCAAGAGAAACCAAGTGAGGTCAAGAGCGGCCTCTGGTGGACATGATTAGGTATTGCAAGAGGTGTGTTCCAAACTTTTCCCAAAAGTCTTGTCTGATCTAGTTATCATCTATATCTAACACCTATATCTGTATCTATATCTACCCGTATCAATCTGTTGATATTGATATCTATAGAGATAGAGATATGGATAAATACATATGCAACTTCTGTTATCATTAACAAATTAGATTTTGAGATGTGTCTCATTTTGTAGCTCAGAATGACCTGGGACTGACTCTGTAGACCTGGTTAGCCTCAAAATTGTACCAATCATCCTGCCTCAATCTCCAAATACGGAGACTACTAATAGCCCCATTACTGAGCAATAAATTCCATTTCAAAGAAAAATGTCTATGCATTTCATTTGGGTGCATAGAGAACATGCACTTACTCTGATCAGCAGGAGGCCCTAAGACATGGCATTTACCCTAAGCGGAGGCCTCTGGACTGGACACTGTAGCCCAGGGCACAGCACTAGCCCAGCATGCTTGAGCCTCTGGGTTTCATCCCAACACTGAAAGCAACCATCAACAAACAACTCTCTCTCCAGTCAGACTTCTCCATCCTTACATGACGGTGTGAGCAGAAACATTTCATCATATATCAAAGTGCCGTGCATTAGTGAGGAGCAGGTGTGAATCACACGGCCTTCTGTACTCACGCCAGTGCAAGGTCCCCAGCCAGTCCCCATGTGGAGATCACAGAGCAATGGGCAGCCTTAGATCCACCCCCCACCCCCACTGAGGCCTCACTGTCCATCTCCAAGGCTGGGTTCTGAGCTAAGTATCTTGTGGCAGCTGCCAAAGGGTTGACACACAGACACTGTCACCACTCTGGGTCACCAATAGGGCTGGGTGCCACTGAAAGCAGTTAGCCTCAAGAACAGAAAGTTCTTCCTGTGGTCAGGATCCAGTCACCCATTGAAAGTCATACAAGTTGCTTTATTTCAGCTACTGTAAAGTCCTGTTACAAAAACGAAGCAAACCAAACAAACAAACAAACAAAACAAGTACCAGGGGCTAGAGAAATGGTTCAGCATTTAAGAGCACTGGCTGCTCTTCCCGTGAACCCAGGTTCAATTCCCAGCCTTCCAAGGAAGCTCACAACTGTTTGTAACTGCAGTTCTAGGGGATCCATAACACCAGACATACATTGGGGTGCGCACACACACAGACACATACACACACAGAGACAGACACACACACACACACAGACACACACAGAAACACACACACACACAGACACACACACAGACACATACACACACACAGACACACACACAGACACATACACACACACAGACACACACACATACACACACACACACACACACACACACACATACACGAATGCAGGGAATGCCCGTACACATAAAAATAAATAAATCTTTACAGAAAAAACAAACAAACAAACAAAAAAACCCGCAAACCTCAGGATACTAAGCATGCTAAGACAGAACTCTGTGACAGAGAGCTCACCCATTGTACACAGTGTCCTGGGTTCCAATCCTAGCACTATACAAGAAAAAAGAAAAAAAAAAGACGTCCCACTTTAGTCGTCCTCTAAGAAAGAACAGAGTGATTTCATCCATTCGTTGTACTGTCCCTTGGGCAGACAAGCCTGAGCTTAGCTAACAGAACTAGTCCTTAGCTGGAGGACAATCCTCTGCCCTCTGCCTTGTCTTGCTCCCGCCCACCGTATAGTCAGCAGGCAAGGCCAGGCAGGTGGCTGAGAGGTCAGCAGCCCTGCCCAGCACAGTCAGTGCAAAGCAGCGCCATCTCCCGGGCATCAGAAATACTCAGAGAGGCCGCTGAAGGGCTGTGCCCTCCGCTCATGGTTTATACCCCTGCAGTGGGGCCTCTCCCTGCCGGATTTATGACCACCTGTCCCGGGAAGAGTATAAATCACTATATCTGTGGCACTTTAAGTCTCAGGGAGAGACAGAAGACACCTAGGCCGGCAGCACTGTCTCTCTGGGTATTAGAAGCAATTAGGGCCCGATGGCTGGACTGTAAGAAACCTGCATAAGATCAGGAGGTGAGTAGGGCTCCTGTGATTACCCCCACGCTGCCCCTTCCTGTCCTTTCTCTATGTTTTGGGTCCATTACTCTTTCTACAAATATAGCCTCCTAAGGGAGGGACTCTGACAGTACAAAGAAACAACCCCAAAACCCAGAGCCCTTTAAGGAGGAGATGGGACTGCAATCACATGAGCCTTTCAAAGCCAGAGAGAAAGGAAGTCTGGGATCCGGCAGTGTGTGAGGGAGAGATTAAGAGACACAAAGGTGACAACCAGCTCCCAGGTCTTTTGTCTGCCTTACGCGTAGACTCATCTAAGTTTTCCCCATCTCTTATTTTATGAGGATCAGAGACATGTCTACTGATACAAGCCTATACCGTCCAAGGTACCTGGGAGGCTGAGACAGGAGAATCACAAGTTGAAGGCTTACCAAGTTCAAAACCAACCTGGATGTCTTAGGGAAACCCTGCCTCAAAACAAAAGTAATGGCTGCTTAAGCACACCCGCTGCTCTGGTGTAGAGTCCGGGTACAGTTCCCTGCTTCCACGAGGTCTACAACTAGACTTCCAGGGGATCTGACACCTGCTTCTGGCCTATGTGTGGATTATACACATACGACCTGCTCAGATGCGTGTAAACACCCATACATAGAAGAAGAAGAAGAAGAAGAAGAAGAAGAAGAAGAAGAAGAAGAAGAAGAAGAAGAAGAAGAAGAAGAAGAAGAAGAAGAAGAAGAAGAAGAAGAAGAAGAAGAAGAGGAAGAAGAAGAGGAAGAGGAGGAGGAAGAAGAAGAAGAAGAAGAGGAAGAAGAAGAAGAAGAAGAAGAAGAAGAAGAAGAAGAAGAAGAAGAAGAAGAAGAAGAAGAGGAAGAGGAAGAGGAAGAGGAGGAGGAAGAGGAGGAGGAGGAGGAGGAGAAAAGATGGCAGGGGACGTGGTAGAACAGCTTACCAAGCATTCACAAGGTCCTAGATTCAATCCCTAGAACGTAAAAGCAGAACAGATGGAGGTCCTGGCCTAAGGACTTGCTGACAGTAACAGCATTGCAATGGTTGGTCTCTTTCCATTGCTCGGCCTGGCTTTTTCTTTGCTATATCTCCTCCATGGAAAATAAAAAGACTGGATTCTCCACTGTTCTGATGTTAACAGACAAAAGTAAGGGCTGTAGTGGCTCACCATTGCTGTCCCAAAGCCTGTTCCTCATGGGGTATTTTACCTTACATAGTGACATTTCCCACAGTGCCTTATGGGAGCCCCATCCCACCCCAACCCCCACTATTCTCTGGAGATACCGTCCAAGATCTCCAGTGGGAACAGCAAATTATAGGCAGTATGGAACCTTGGACGTAATGTCTTTTTTCTATTCATACCAACTACCTAATGGCCAGGACTCCCCAAAGCTCCCATTCTGCGTGTGTGTGCTGTTTCCACTGTTCCCCTTTATAAATAATAATAAACATGGTGAATATTATTAAACATGGCTCCTCCGACACCCAGACCCCCAGACGAGACCCCACGCGCCTGGTTCTACCTCTTCAGTGTTTCCAGAGGCTCCTTTTTGTCCATGATGCCAGTGTCCGGATCCACCGTTGTTAAAAGGCACCTGGACACACACACAAAGTATTGCAAGGGGGACAAAGCAGAGAGGCCCTGGCCACGCCCCGTGCCTGTGGTCACGCCCATGCCCATGGCCATGGCCCCGCCCCGGCCCCGCCTCCACCCCGCCCCGCCTCCACCCCCAGGACAGGAAAAAGCCTTACCGGGTGCAAGGCATCACCCGTTTCAGTTCCACGTCTCCAATGAGAACCTCGTTCCAAGAATCCTAGAAAGTAAAGAACAGATTCCCAGGAGCTCTTTGGGGGTACTCATCTGCGCAGGAACTTGTGGGGAGTCATACCTAATGATGTCATTGCTTCAGCGGTACTGGGGGGCTTCACTTCAGTCCAGAGGGGACCAGCGGACACCACACACCTGTTAGTTCCCTGTCTTCCTAAGCATTGTCTGTCCATCTCCTCTTTGAAAGCTTATCCACACACAACACCCTAGGTTGGACCCCTCGTTCTGAGCAGGATCAGAACTTCTAAACCAGTCTTGATACATAACAAGTTTGTTTCAGCACAACCAGGGCTATTACACAGGGAAACCCTGTTTAAAGCAAGCAAACGAAAAGTCTATTGCAGAAGACCAGCATTCAGTTCCCAGGACCCACGTCAGCCACTTCACAACCACCATAATGGCAGATCTAGGGAATCAGAGGCTCTCTTGTGGCCTCCAGAGGCACCTGCACTCACATGCATATGCCCCCACCACCACATACGTAATTAAAAATAAATCTTTTTATTTAAAAGAAGATTGTCAGGTATGGTGGTACATGCCTTTGACCCCAGCAATCAGGAAGCAGCAAGAGGTGGATCTGTCTAAGTCTGAGACCATCCTGGTCTATATAGCAAGTTCCAGGCCAGTCAGTTTTATATAGTATGACTCTTCTCTTTAAAAAAAAAAAGTTATAAAAAAGAAAATTAAGGTAAAAATCCCACCATCTGGAAAGTGCCCTGCTTCCCTAAGCAGCAAAGGGAAGAAGGAGGAGAAAGCTGTTACTACTGACTTCACACCAGGCCAGAAGAGTCCAAGGGAGCCTACGTCAGGGCACACTGGCTGGGCAATGTCTCCAAACAGGATGGGCTCAGTGCAGAAAGGTCCGGACAGAGCCCACTCTGGCCTACGGCTGCATATCACCGCAGGCCAATGTACAGTTTATAGCGCTCTTATGCAAAGTACAGGCTAGGAAAATGAACTATGACATAACTTGAGAGCTGGAAACAGGGTATGGACTTCTTTATTATTATTATTATTATTATTATTATTATTGATGAATTAATAATACGAGGATGAATTAAAACTCATTCATTTATTACTATTGTATGGGTATGTAAAGGGTGTGAGGGGTGTCATGGTGAGTGCTAAGTCTCATGAGCTCAGCCCACTCACAGACTTACTATGGACATTTTGAGAGAAGGAAGACTATTGAGCAAGGCAATCACATCGTAAGAGCTCCACAGGGGTCCTGGGAACTTGTCCCTTGCCTCTCTAGGGTTTGAGAGGGAACATTTTGTGGTCCAGATGTGATGATGTGTCAAACTCTGACCTAGAAGGTAGCCAAGAACTGAGAATCACAAGGCAAGCGCGCCGACTGGGCTGGGAGGGGCAGAGCAGAGGGAGGAGCCAGGAGCAAACTTCCGGTGCCAAGTTCAGTGAAGAGTGTTGTGCCCCAGGCAGATGCTGGAAAGTGAAAGGGGCTCTGGGTAAGAGAGGAGCCTGAGGGCAGCCTGGGAGCATGCGTCTTCTTTATCAGCAGAACTGAGCCCTTCAGAGGGAGTCCTGTGTTGCGGTAAATTCTCCAACCAAATAAGCCCGTGCAAAGAAAACACAACACAATTAACATGAACACAAGCTGCGCGCCTAGATTGGGCAGATCTACCACTACACTACTCTATTCCCCAGCTATAAGATCCCTAATAACATACGGTTTCTCCAGGCCACATGTTTCTGCTCCATTTTCCTTCCTCCCCCTCCTCTCCATCCCCCTCCCCCTCCTCCACTTCCTCCTCCGTTGTCCCCTTCCCTCTTCTCTCTCTCCTCCCAACTTTTCAGTTCCACCTTCCCTTCTGCTGCCCAATCACTGGCTCTAGCCTTTATTTTACAAGTTAAAATGGGAAGAAGGTCCGGGTGAAGTCACCAGAGTACAAGATTCACTTCTCATCAGAGCAGCCCCTCTTGGGGAAGTGTAATTAGCATCAAAATACAAACAGCACAGGGCAGCCCACAGTCCTGGGCTATATGTATCTCAGGAGTGACAGGTGGAACACTGCAGGATTGGTGCAGAGTGTTGAGAATTGGAGGGGGGAGGGGGAGGGAGAGAGAGGGGGATAGAGAAAGAGAGAGAGAGATGGCTTCCTAGAGGCACAGCAGGCACAGAAGATGTTGCCTTTTGTCACGCTGATCAATGATTGACACAAGCCTGGACAAATGGCCCATTGTCACAAAGGAACACAAGCAATGCAAAGTCATTGTATAAGGATACATGCAGTTCACCCACTGTGCAGACACTCTGCCGTCATCAGAGGAATGCTGTTGCAAGACGTTTGATCACACTGTCAACCTCGAGACTGTTGTTCACTGGAAAAACCTGTTTCTTGTTGTGGTGTAGCTCAGCCTTAGCACACACGCACATTTAATACCTCTGACTCGAATACACATGCCCTTAGCACGCATCTTTCATTCCAAACAATGAAGGTAAAGTGAGTTTGTAGAAGAAAGCACCCGTGTTTGAAAGTGATCTTCATGACAGAGTCAGGGTCAATTGTGTGACAGGCAAAGCCATGAAAGAGGAATATTTGACAGAAGAGTATATACCCCACTCTCAAGAGAACAGAGAGAAAAGGGGAGGCCACTTAAGAGAGAGCAGCATGGAGAGAGGAAGCAGTTTTACTGGGATAGTTTTACAGAGAGAGGTTGAAGAGAAAGGGAGCCAGAGAAAGAGAAGGAGCTAGAAGATTAGAACGGATTAGTTTGAGGCCAAGCAAAGCAAAAAGTCAGAAGCCAAGAGAGAAACCAGATTAGATCAGTCAGCTCGCAGAGCGGTTTGAGCCAGAGCACTTGAGTTGAATCAGCCAGCCAGAGATCAGAAAGAACCAGGAAGGGGTGAGAGTGTTCAGCAGTCAGTCTCAGAGGCTGAAAATATTCTAGGCCTAGATTTGATTGTACAGAGAGGCTAGACACTTCCAGGACTAGGTGTAGGCTGGCAGACTGAGGTTTTAAGCCTCTGAGATGACAATTTTATCAGGTGAATAAAAGTTACCTTTACAGAACACACATGTTTGAACCAGAGAGTAGGCAAGGAATATGTTATATAAGACATCAGAGGTGAGCGAGCAAGATGGCTCACTGGTAAAGACACTTGCCAACCAAATCTGAAGACGTAAATCCAATCCCTAGGGCCCACATGGCTGCGGGAGAGAGCCAATGTCCACAAGTTGTCCTTTGGCCTCCACATATGCACAGAACATGTACACACGCTAATTAATTAGTTAATTAATTAAAAGTACCAAGGGTATATTTGTGGGAATGGAATTCCTAGATTGTTCTTTTCCCATCATTCCTTGTTCATCTCCCACAGCAAAGCCAAGAGACAGAATTAGCTTCCCCAGTATATGGGGTTAGAATTCAATCACTTGGCAGAGGTCAGGGCCTCTGTCTAGTCTCCTCTGTGTTTCCCTTTCTATACACATACAAAAGGTATGGCCACAAGTAAACTCCTATTTGCAGGCTGACTCCTCCGCTGGGTACCCATACCAGCCTCACTCACTGAGCCCCCAATGCCAGAGGGCATTTTCCATTCACAACCACTTTTTTGCCTGAGAAATCTTTATGTGACTCCCCAAGCATCCAGTTATACAAAATAGGTACGATTTCCAAACATTTGTTGATAACAAGTCGTAAAAACTATCTTTAAAACAATTCTTCAGGGCATTTGCCATTAGGTCATTTGCCAAAGACTAAAGTGAAGTCTGTATGCTAACGCCATGAATGTGTTTGTGTGACAAAATAGAAACCCAAAGAAATTCTTACTGGCTCTGTGCTGAAGCAGAGGTAGAAAGACATTACCTTCTTTTCCAGTTATGAAACCACGACGCTGTGCAGAAACTCTGTTATGCACAATAAAACCCACCCCAATTCATAACAAACAAAAGTTTCAAATCTGCTTGTGTAGTGTGGCATGACGACGGTACGCTCAAAGTGCACATGTCTGTGTTCAGAACCGAGGCTGTGGTGAAGTCACGTGATACACTGTGGGCAGGTACTGCCAGAAACACATCAGATTCACTGTGTGGTTGTGAGTTGTTCCACGTTCATTCCTGTACCGGCTATTTTTCTATCTCTATTGCTGTAATAAAACACTGCAACCTAGCAAAAGAGAAACCATTGATGTGGGCTATGCCAGAAGTTAGAGTCTGGGCTGGCAGAGCGAAACCATGGCAGTGGGAACAGAGCCCTGAGATCTCACGTCTTGAACCACAAGTACAAGCAGACAGGGCTAACTGGAATGTCACTAAGTCATAGGTCCCAAACTCCACAATCAGTGACACCAACTGGAGACCAGCTATTCAAATGCCCGAGTCCACAGAGGACATCTCATTGAAGCCATCCCTGGCACTGTCCCACATTCTTCATGAGCCTCACATGCAGCTCTGTTGTGACCAGCATCTGCCTTCATGACAGATCAGGCAGAGTCAAAGTCAACACCCAAAGGTCATCACAAAGGTAAGTCAGCTACTAGGGCCACACGGGACACTAGAAACCAGTATCATAGATCTCTTCGTTGAGGCACAAGGTGGGACACCTAAAAGCCAGAGGAAGGTGGCCCTGGAAGTATTAGGGTGTAGGTTGATGTCATCATGCAGGTGAAGGCAGGTACAGGGTAGAACGAGGCCTGTCATTGGATGAGAAGGAAGGATGGGCGGGAGAAAAGTTTTAGAGAGGCAGAGGAGACCAGAGCGAGGAGGAGGGCTGAGAGAACATGGCGGCGGATGTTAAGATTCCTCTCTGCACATATTACTTAAGGGATGGATGAGTACAGGATTTTGTGTTGTCTAGATGGGCAAATTGTATTTTACCAGTTGGATCAGAGGATATTGTGTGGATGTATTGTGGATTGAGAATTTAACACATAAATCTGATCGTTGGGTTACAGTTTGTTGAGTCTTGATTTCCCTGGGTAGTTGGGAGTTTATAATTTAACTACTAGGGGGCGGTTGCCGGGAGTGTGGGCAGAGTCCGTGGCAGGGAGCCACAGTAGGCCAGCCACTGCCGGACTTCTAGAACCATGATTTTACCAAGTGGCTAGAACCAGAGAGTTCACGGCTAGCAGAGAGCCACCAGGAGAGATACTAATCTGAGGTAAATTAGCCCTAGTGCCAATGGCCCATTGGAGCCGGAACTAGCGACCGACTGCCAGGGTATGCGTGGGAATCGGTCCCGCCCCTTTTTTATTTTCACCACGACATTAGGGAATGGCACCATCAAGCTGAGAAGTGTTCCACCCCTTACCAGCCGCCATGCTAAAAATGCTGATCTTTCTTCCTCAAAGGAGTCACCAGCTAGGCAGAAACTGGGTGGGGTAGCAAGACGAAACAAGCATTTTGTTTGTCCCCTGAATGAATGACACAGTCCACACAGTCCGTGCTGAGTACATGTAGCTCAACGGTCAGTCTGCCTACTCAGGACTCTTCCTGTAAGTCATAGACCTCACAGAGCAGCACCTTTGGTGCGTCTTCCATACACAAGCCTTCACCTTCATAGGCACTCAGCAAGCCTACCATAGAGCCATTCTGCAGCATAGAGACAAACAACTCCTGGCAATAGTCTAGCCCAATACCAATAACTGTTATGCTTCTTGTTGTTATTCTGAGAAAGGGTCTTACATAGTTCAGGCTGACCCTGAACTCTTTACGTAGCTCAGGCTGGCTTTGAACTCCTAATCCTCCTGCCTCTACCGCCATTGCTTTGATTACTGTTATGAGCCTCCTGGGAATAACAATTTCATCTTTCACAAAATAAAAAGAAAGAGGCTATTCGGGCCAGACGTTACCTCGGCATAGACGCCACATCCTGAGATGACGATGTTAGGCCTGAAGTTCGCTGCTTTCACTTTTCTCTCCAGCCTAGAGTTGAGGTCTTCCAAGGACGCCTCAGAGAGCACCAAGAATGGACTTGCATCTGCGTAGGCCACCTGACAAGGGAACAGACACTGGATACAATGTGGCCCAGGAATGCCTCATCCCGGGTATCATGGGTCTGGTCCCTGAAAATTCAGCCTCCACACCCCAACCCACACACATTGTTACAACTATTTTCCCAGTTCTTTTCAATTCAAATCTCAACTGTCCTTACAGAACTGCGTGACATAAGGGGTTCCAGAGAATGGCAGTTAGGAGCACTGGTTACTCTTGCAGAGACCCAGGGTTCAATTCCCAGCACCCACGTTGACAGCATACAACCATTTGTGACTCCTTTCTAGAGGATCCGATGCCCTTTTCTGGCCTTCATAGGCACTGCACATGTGTGGCACACAGACATTCGGGCAAAACACGCAACGCTATAAAATTGTGTTTTATTTTATGCATGACCTCCGAGTTCTACATCACTACACATCTTCCCTTAAAGACATCACTTTGGCTGGAGGGATGGCTCAGCTGGGTCCTGAGTTCAATTCCCAGCAACCACGTAGTGGCTCACAACCATCTGTAATGGGATCTGATGCCTTCTTCTGGTGTGTCTGAAGACAGCTATGATGTACGGTGCACTCATATACATGAATTAAATAAATAAATCTTTTTAAAAAAACTGAGTCACTCAGTTTGGGGGTGGGGAGGGCTGGAGAAGCAGCTCAGAGGTTGAGGGCACTGGCTGCTCTTCCAGAGGTCCTGAGTTCAATGTCTCACTATTTTGAGAAAATGTTCACTGGTTCTATAGGTGTACCTGTCTCTATGCAACCTCCAACTTAATATGAAGTATAAATGTCGCCCCTCATTTTTTTAACATTAAAGTTGTTGGGGGTGTTACTTCCCTACATCATGAGTCTCTGAAGCCCCATGTCTCAAAGAACCAGCCGGACCGTGTGAAGCCTGGGGCTCCCCACACCTGCTCTGTGGCAGGTGCCCCTTCAATATGGGTGCACCCTACACATTGTAAGAAAGCTAAAACATTTGGACTACACTGTTACAGAACTGATTGAAATGATATCCCTACAGAATAAATAGTGTCGGATCCCTACAGGCACCAGAATGCTTACACAAACAGGAAAAGTAGATACCCCCAGGGAGTGCAATGCTCCCCAAAATCAAGAAACAGGAACCCCATTCATACTTATCCGGGTAGGAAGGAGTTTATTCCCAAGAGACACTTGGCAGTGCTCTCTTTGGCTATGAGATACAATGGATTCCAAGAAATCAGAATATTCCCAGAAATCTTAGTCAAGGAGAGAGGGGGGGGGAGCACTGGCGCCATGAGGCTATGGTGTCAGCCAGGGGGCAGGGCCTGCCTCCCCGTTTCTGACGGCTTTTAGGGGAGACTGGAGCCTAGATAAGGGGGTGGTAGGCAGGCCTTCCTGCTCTGAGTGTCTTGGCCCTCTATTTAGAAGCCTGGTTCCAGAGCCCTATCAGGGCCCAGGTTGAGAGCACAAGTGCTTTCTTTCTGCCTGTTGCTTGGAGTCCCTGGAACCTGGAGGTTGCGGTGAAAACCACAGCCTATCAGGGATGTATCACATGTGGGGAAACCCACAATAACTTTTCTCCGCTCTCAGACCAAGCCCCTCACCAGCCTTTTTACCTGGTCCGTGGGCCGGAATGAAGCCCTCATTTTCTGAGAACTCCTGGGGCGCATGTGGGGCTCGAAGTGCACCAGGCGACAGCGCTGCGTCTTCAAAAAGCCGTTGATCCACTGAGCAGCATCCTCTCCACAATCCCTGCCCTGCACTTCCAGGCCATGCACTCTGCAATGGGGACAGGGCAACAGGGCGGGACAATTTGGAGACTCTGAGTACTGTCACACTATGCCTGAATGGGTCAGAAAGCGGCACCGGTCCAACGGTGATGCAGCTTGGCATTCCTTCACCACCGGATGACTTTACTTTCAGGTCGGCCCTGCCTCGCAGCATCTGTACAAACCCCAGTGACGTTGAGAGTACTGTTGGAAGACTTGCTTTGCCCACTTATTTGTTTTCAAGACAGGGGTTCCTTTATGTAGCCCTGGCTGTCCTGGAACTCGCTCTGTAGAGCAGGCTGGTCTCGAACTCAGAGATCCACCTGCCTCTTCTCCCAAGTGCTGGAATTAAAGGCTTAAGCCACCATGCAACGGAAGCAAACCTGTGACTCCTTACCCAGAAGGCCTGTGCAGGGGGTGAAGGGAGGTAACAGATTTGAGAATCTCCAGAAGGACGTGAGCAGGGTGGGAGACAGCGTGTGGGGAGCTGGTTCTGTTGGTATGAGCATGAGAACCCAAGTACCCAGAGCCTGTTGGGGATTGGGTCTTTTGTTTTGTCTTAATTTGGCTCCCAAAATCACACGGGAATCTATGTGTCCAGATGCTGAGGGTTCCTGTTCCCAGTTGGTTTTAGATTGATCAATAAAGAGCCAGCAGCCAATGGCTGGGCAGTGTTTAGGATTCCTGGGCAGAGGGGAAGAGGAATTCTGCCGGGAGAGGGGTGTAGGACAGACCATGCACCATGAAGGAGCAGAAAAGTCAGACTTAAGAGACCACTGATGTAAGAATCCGGGAAAGTGGCCCCAGGGGCCAAACCCCACTGGGTCTGGAGTAGTAGAGATGAAATGCGGATTTTTAAAAGGTGATAAGTTAGAAATATCGGAGGGGAAAGTGGGTTAGCCATGTGGAGTTAGGGAGAAGCCCAGTGGGTGAGCTAGTAAGGCATATTAAAAATAATGCGCTCTCTCTCTCTCTCTCTCTCTCTCTCTCTCTCTCTCTGTGTGTGTGTGTGTGTGTGTGTGTGTGTGTGTGTGTCTTTCATTCGAGAATCCAGAGAACTCTGGTAGGTGGCAAGAAGTGCAATCACCTGCTGGGAGCTCAGAATCAGTCACCCAAGAGCCTCAAGTAAGGAATTGTTAATTGTTATAGGAAGACACAGCTAATTGTCGTGGAAAGAGACAGAGATAGAGAGACAGACAGACAGACACAGAGAGTCAGAGAGGGACAGAAACAGAGAGAAACAGAGACAGGATGGGAGAGACAGGCAGAGAGACACAGAGACAGAAAGAAGTTTTAGCAGTAGTGGGGTTTGAACCCAGGACTTTGTGCATGCTAAGCAAACCCTCTAGCACTGACCCACACTCCATTCCTTTTTCTGTCTTTTCATTTTTTTTTTTCAGGTGGGGTCCACTGAGTTGCCTAGGCTGCCTTTGAACTTATGATGCTCCTGCCTCAGCCTCCCTCCTGCTGGGATTACAGACCTGACTGAGATGGATTCATGGGTGTTTATTTGTTTGTTTGTTTGTTTCATTGGTTTTTTTTGTTTGTTTTTTGTTTTGTTTTGTTTTGTTTTTTGAGACAGGGTTTCTCTGTGTAGTGCTGGCTGTTTTGGAACTCAATTTAAACCAGGCTGGCCTTGAACTTACAGAGATCTGCCTGCCTCTGCCTCCCGAGTGCTGGGGCTTAAGGTATGCACCACCACACCCAACTCATGTTCATATAAATTAAAAATACAGAAACACTATCAAAAATATAATTAAGCCAAATCATTTCCCCACAATGGGAAAAAGGAAATGCTAGCTTCAATTTCTCAGCTGCTAAGTCAGGCCCCAGAGCACCTCCCTTCCCGCAGCCCACCAGCGTCAGGGCTCGGGAGGTGGACTCGTGTGCCAACAGCTCGAGCAACGCCATATTTCCTGCAGTGGAACACAGGACACCTCTTCAGTTACCACTGTTCTTTTCCACTTTGCAACTTCCCTGCTTCGAGCTGAATATCATTTAATATGGCATTGTTACCAGAGCCCTTTGTAAGGCAGCCCTGGAGCAGATTACAGGACTTCCCCCTTCTAGGACACCATTCCTACATGCTCCCAGTTTGTTCTGGATTCTTTGGTGGGATTATTATTTTTCTCTTAGGGTCATGCTCTAAGTGCTTTGGCCCCCATTGCTTTCTGCATAGAACTTTATTTAATTGGCTCATTTATGTTTGAGTTGGGGTTCAAGCCCAGAGCTTCAAGCATGCTAGTCTAGTGCTCTACCACTACACCCCCTCTTCAGCTTGCTACATTGGGCTTTTGTGTCCCTTGTTCCCACACCGGCTTTTGAAGCCACGTCTCTCCTCTCATGACGCAGAGGACTGGATGCTGAGGGGGTCCTGTGCAATCAATGGCTGTTAACAGTGTGCTTTCTGGAGCCTCTCTGTTGTTCACACATCCTCAGAATTGCAAGAGCATATGCACAATCTGGATTTTAATATAAATATGTGTTCATACGTGTTTCTATAGGACATGGAAGTAACACAGGGTCTGTGCATGGAAAGAAAGCACAAAAATGGGGTGCAAATAGCTCATGTTTTCTGCTTTATTTAGAGTCTAGATTTAACTATATATCTATCTACCTACCTACTTATCTATTATGTAAAGCCAGCGTTTCATGTAGCCCAGGCTAGCCTCAAATTCAACATGTAGCCAAGGATGACCCGAAACTTCAGATCTTCCTGCCCCTACCTCTTCAGCACTGGAATTAAGGGAATGTACCATCATGCCTGGATTATGTGGTATTGGAGAGTAAATCCAGGGCTTCCTGTATGGTATAGTAGGCAAGTACTGGACCAACTGAGGTGAATTCACAGACCTACCTATCTATACATACGTGATATGAAGTACTGAGATAATTATTTGAGGGGAAGAAAGGACCAGCGAATGGGTACAGGACAAGGGAATATGGGGCTAATATGAGCAAGGTACAGTATGTGTGTGTGTGCTTGCATGCGTGTGTGTGTGTGCACACGTGTGTGTGTGTGTGTGTGTGTGTAAATGGCATAATGAAACCCATCTATTATATCATAAACTAAATGAAATTTTAAACAACTAAAGGCTAAAGTGAGGGACAGTGCAAGCCTATCTGGCCCACAGGCCAGAGGCCTGCTCTGCTCACCTGCACTGGAGGAGTGGGTTTGTGGCAGGCGGTGTGATAGGCAGCAGCAGGTCCTTTGTGTAGGCTGCACTGAGTGTCAAGGCGTCGTCCTCACAGGTCAGAGAAATCTGGACCAATCGAGGTTCCTGCCGGGCAGTGACCATGTTCCCCTCTTCATTGACCACGAGCCAAAACCTGACATGGACAAAACACGGACTCCATGGAAACCAGCACAGGCAGCCTCAGCCTGCACCGGAGCCACAGTTACCCAGCTCTCCTCTCCCCATGAGCTTAGAGAGAGGGCTGGGGGAGGGGGAAGGGTGGGGGAGGGAGAGAGTATGTTGTCCTCAGCATTGCCTTGGCAATGAGCAAGACTGGGGCCTGACACCGTCTGTTCATTTTGAAGGCGTCAATAACCAATCAAGAATCAATGTGTAACAGATGGAATGTTTGCCAGGACTTGATCATATTCATTAAACAAGGCCCAAGAAGATGTGAAAATCCCACTTCACAGATGGCCAGAGGGTCACGGGGAAGCTGTGAGCTCTCCGGGGCAGAAAAGTGAGGAGTTTGCAGCCATAGAGTTCAGCTGAGCAACCGGTGGCTGCCTTTGTTTACTTTTAAATTTTAGGCGTGGGTGTTTGCCTTCCCCCTTGTATGCGCACCACATGCATGCAGTGCCTGTAAAGACCAGAAGAGGGCGTGCTGGCAACAAAAGACCCCATTCACCCACAAGAGCGTCAAGCGCTCTTAACTGCTGAGCGGGCTCTCCAGCCCCACCCATCGGATGTTTAAACACCGGGTGTTGTGGATTCTGGAGTTTGCTGAAAAGGTCTGGTGTCTCTCTACAGTACTGTCCTAGCCCACTCTTCTCCATGTTTAGAGATGCTCACTCCTCAGGGAAACGTAACTGGAGACGGAAGAGCAACGGATAGAACCATTTGCAGAGGAAGTGCGATGCATCCCCTCTCCGCTGCCAGGGGAGCGAAGATTCAGGGCAGAAGCCACGGAGCAGTGCTGCTCCCTGTCTTGCTCGTTCTAGTTGGCTCTGCCTCCGTTCTTAAACAACGCAGGACCACCAGCCCAGAGGGTGGGCCGTTCTACGTCAATCTTTAATCAAGAAAATGCCCAACAGACTTTTCTCTAGGCAATCTAGAGAGGCTTGTTCTCAGCTGAGGTTCCTCTTCCCAGACAAGTCTAAATTGTGTTGAACCAAAAAAGAAAAAAAAAAAAAAAAAAGAATCAGGATACCCCATTTATTGTCTTATGCCTCTAAATAAGTGGGCATTGGTATAATTGTAACTAAATGCTTTGTGAAAAGCTAGTATTCTGACCTAATGTGTCAGCCAAGGCAGAGAGACACACTCATTATGGCCCGTACGCAGGCCTTCGTTCTCTTGATCCCCAGCCTGGAGCACTAATCAGAGCCCTTGAGTGATCTCAGTCACGTGGCCTCTGTCAGTCAGTCTTGCCAGTGTATTCGTCAGTCTTGCCAGTGTTTTCCTCTGGATGCTGGAGTCTAAAACTTGTACTGTTGCCTTGCTTCAAATAAAGTTACCCACTGCTTTGGCAAGCCCTGATTTAAAAAAAAAAAAAAAATGGAGAAGGAGCCAAGAACTCAGGAAAGGCCCAACCCAGACACCGACCACCAATAACATCCCCCACACATGAGCGAGTCATGCCCTCAGCGCGCTCAGTGTTGCGCAACCTTCGCCACCGGTTCCAAAACCTTTCCTCTTTCCAAACAGAAACTCTGCACCCCGTAGACAAGAACTCACCACGCCCACCCGCTCCAGCCCCAGAACCTCTCTCCTGTTTCTGTATATGAATTTGGAGTCGAGCGGTTGGAGCTGAAATCCTTTACAACTAACTAGTCCTTCTGTCCTGCTCAGTTAGATTAGTGTTGTGTTTCCGTTGTCTGCCTGTGCTCCTTGCCGAGGCTGGATGATATTCCAATGTTTGTATAAACCACATTTTACTTAATCTCCTCACCCCTTCACGGACACTTGGGTCATCTCCACTTCTTACTGGCTGCTGCGCACGGTCGTTTCAATGTTGCAAAAGTATTCCTTAGATTTAAACCCCTGTCCCGTTTTCAACTCTTTCTGGTAAACACATCAGAACATGCCAGCCTTTAAGCCTGGTGTTTTTGCCCAACTCTCTAGAATGTTCTTACTTGCCTGGAAAGGGCTTGGCCGTTTTCTAGTTTTCAGTGTAAGCAAATGACTTTTCTTTTTCTTTTTTGTTAAATTCTCCCTGAGTCCCCCCTAGACAGCCTCTGGGACCGTCTTCTCTGTTCTCTGGCCCTTGTCATGTTCCCCAGTGAAGCAGTTCCTCATTTTTTTTTTGTTTGATTGTTTGCATTTGCTGTTGTTTATCTATCTATCTTTCTATTTATTTATTGCTTACGTTCCCTGGAAGCTTGTGATGAAAGTGAAGAATTCGCCACCACAGCTGTGGTGCAGTTCAGAACATGTTTTCTGAATCCAATGGTAGTAAAATGTCAACAGGCTTTGCCTCTGAGGCTGACAGGAGCCACCTAGAGACGAGAGGCTAGTGTACGCGAGGCCCCACTGCACAAAGCAGAGAATAGTTAGGGTTCCTGAGTGCCTGAGGCAGGGATGAGCAGCTGACCTTTGAACTTCGTGGGGAACTGCTGTGTCTTGGTGAAAGGATCATTGGTGTATTTTCAAGTGGGGGGGAGGGGGGCAGGGAGTCTGGCAATCAGCCCCGGAGCCGTGTGTCAGCCACCTCCAGCCTCTAATGATCTTTGGTTCTTGAGACAGGAAGGATTGCAAAACACAGGTGATGGGGGACAGGGGGTTGTCATACGACAAGGTCCGTCCTGAAAGGAAAATCCCACCAGTCCGTAACTGCCCATCAACCTTATGTAAAAGCCGCCCGTAAATCAGCTATGAGACAAGAAGTGCTTTGGAGCAAGGATCTCCATTTCTCCTTCTTGAACCGCTCCATCAGCATAGCCACTGGACTGGCCTGGTAGGGGGCGAAGTGCTCGTGTTAGCATTAGAGAGCTGAGACCGGAAGGTCACAGCCTCTGTTAGCCTGTGCCCTTTGCTGAAGGAGAGGCCCTGAGGATCCTGAAAGACAGCTTTCCAGTGGTGCCGGGAGCTGGTGAGAGGCAGAGCTGCTGACCCTTTGCTGAAGCCCAGATGATACGGGTCACTCCTCAGCTGGACTCTTAATCGCTGTTTACAAGTCCGAGGTTCAGCCCTGCGCAGAACCTGTATCTGCCAAGAGCCTTGGGGAAATAACACCCACAGATGACTTTCTTAAGCTGCAAGAACGTGTTCAACTACCGCACTAACAGTGGTGAGCAGTGCCTAGGATCCGAGATCTATTGTCTTTCTCTAAATTTAAGACTATCGCTAAGAGTACAGTAACCAAGGGGCAATCCCTTCCGGGTCCCTGGGTGGAGGGAGACAAGTTTCTGCTTGCGAATTGGCCGACCTGAGAAATGCCTCCTCTACACCACAAGACTTGAAACCTGCACGGGAGGATGGACAGAAAGAGGTCCATCTCCAGGAAGCGGGGAAACTGGGAAACTTCGGAATTCCAGTTCCCGGAGTTGGCTGGCGGAGGGTGAGGATCCCTTTTTCCCGTTTCTCACCACTCCTTCTCCAGCTCCGGACCCCTAGTCTGGGAAAGAAGGGACCTGGGAGCGGACCCCGCTGACCTCCCCGCACCCACACAGCCTAGGTCAGCGTGGTGATGGCTCGGCGTTCCGCATACCTGTCGCGCAGGTGGCCGCAGCGCAGCCCCATGGCAGTGCACTCCGCCTCGGTCACCGACACCCCCTTGCAGGACTTGATCGGGTAGATCCAGAGTTGTGCCACCGTTCCCACTTGCTGCAGCCGCCGGCGCCGCCGGGGACGCGCGCGACGCCAGGCCACGGTCGCCAGCGTCACCGCGGCCAGTGCCAGCGCGGCGACACCGACCCAGGTGGACCCTGGCTGCCGGGACACCCGGGTCGCAGAGAAGCCGAGGAGGGCCAGCGCCCAGGTGCGGGCACTCATGGCTGGAGCGGGCGGGGGAGCGCTGGTACACCTCGGGCGCCAACTGGACCAAGAGCTACTGTGGCCGGCGGCTGGGGCCTGGACCTCAGCCCAAAGGCCAGCAACTCCTGACCCTTCCCCTCCAATCCAAGCAGAGCATCTTCACTCGGCCTAGGCGGGAGGTGGTGGCTCAGCTGTCACTATTCTCACCCTTTGTCCCTACTTCCTGCTGCCCCCTCCTTCGTTCCTCCCTCCTTCCATCCCTCCCTCCCTGGCTGGCCCTCCCCCACGTTCAGTCGGTGCAGAACAGCTTATTTACATGTTTGTAGGTTGTTTATTTGACCTAAGACACACAACGTTTGCAGAACATGGCGTGATTTTGAAATTAGAAACCAGGCTGCGGGCAGCCGCCCCTCTGGAGACTGTGGGGAGCAGTTTGGCAGCAGCCAGGGAGCTTCCAGTCAGCTGGGATCTGAAGTGAAAAGATCTGACCAAGCCCAGAGGATCTACAGGGGCCGATCCAGGCCTGCTGCTATCCGCAGAGGCTCAAGTGTGGACTAGTATTTAGACAAGCTCCCCACTCCCACCCACCCCAACCCCCTTCCCGGGCATCCTAATGTGGACTGGCACTGCCAGGGATCTCTTCCAATGCCACCATATCTTGAACAACAAAGAAGGCCAACAAGGTACCTTGGTCGCCTTAGGCACCCATTCGATGTATCAAGTGGCTAAAATGTCAAGTCTTTATTTAAGACTGTTCCAACAAGGAGAACCGTATTTCTCTAGTATGATAAGGCAGAGAGATTGGACTTGGTACTAAAACAAGGGCTGGGGATTTTACAGCCAAGGGGCAGAGGGTAGGGGGTGGCTGAACACGGCTGCAACAGTCAAGGCAGAAATAAAGCCATTTTGCTGAAGAGAAGTTTGTGCCCCTTCCCTCAGGCCATCACGCTCGCTATTAAAACAGTGGACCGAGAAACTGGAATATCCCAATTCTGCCCCACTCCAAGTCTCAGGGTGAGAGAAGGAAAAGCCTGGGAGCCTAGTGTCAGCTGGAGGGAGAGCGTCTCCCAGAGAGAGATTCCACACAGTTCTGACAGGACCGGACTGCCTTTCAGGAGACTGCAGCTGACACACTGGAGGGCCTGTGATGGGTAGGATCACACTTTGACCAGAACGGGTCCTGCTGCATCCTGAAGCAGAGAGGGACAGTCCCCCAAACTCCATGTTTACGTGATACTGGGGTGAAAATGCAAAAATGAGGTATCAGAGGGCAGCTGAGGCTGGGTAATGTGTGGCGGCCCAGTTGGACACCCTGTAAGGGTGCCCCGGAGAGGTCACTGTATGAAGAGTGGGGGAAGCGGAATGCTAGCACACACGGGTCTCAGCTAGCTGGGCGTCTCACTTCCGTGGGTTTGGACATGAAATGTCACCCTCTAGCTGGCATGTCCCCAGTCGGTGGCACTATGTGGGGAGGCTGAAGTAAGTTCTGAGGTGTAGGCTGGCTGTGGAGGAGGAAGTCTCCTGAAGGCTTGATGCACCCGGCCCCTTCCTGCTGCGCCTCCCACAGATGAGGCTCCGCCCACTGCAGCAGAGTGGCAACCATAGCCAGAGCCCTTTGAAACCGTGGAACAGATGAATCCTCCCTCCTTCAAGGTGTTCTCTTGGGGATTTTTAGCGGTGCCACAGGAGAGCCCGGTGCTCTACGCTCTCTACAGAAAGCCATCTTGATGGCGCCAAGAGCCGGAGTGTGTTCATCACGCTTCCTACTTCTCTTTGGAAACGTAAAGAGGAAATGGCTCGAAATTTAATTGTTGACTTTAAACTGAGTGTGACCGTTTAAAAAAATTATCATTTCTAAAATTGACTTAGGATACAGCTTCGCAGACCACGTTTACATCACAGCCTCCTGGAGGCGAGGGGCCCAGAACCCAGAGAAGGAGAAGGTACAAAAGAGGTCCCCCGTTGATTATAAGATGACTCTTGAAGTCATCAACGATAATGCCTTAGACCAGAGGTTCTCCACCTCCATAATAATACTGCCACCCTTTAATAGAGTCCCTCATGTGGTGGCAACCATGATTTTATGGTTATAAAATTATTTTCATTGCTACTCCATACCTGTAAGATCGCTACTGTTAGGAACTGTAAATATCTGATATGCAGGATATCTGATATATGACCCCTGTGGAAGGATCGTTGAGAACCATTGGCTTAGACAGTCATGTGCACACAGTTCGAGGTGCCCTCCACACACCAGTGACCAGGTAAGGCTTGGGACCCAGGGAAGACTCACGATGATGATTTTATAAAGAAAGAGCAATGTCACGGAGGAAGTAGGAGAGATTCCCACTTACTAATGACGAAGGAACCACACCGCTGTAAGCAAGCCGTTACTTGTTACCTTAGTGGGTGCTTCTACTGTCACAGCAAGCTATGAAAAATAGACATGAGCCTTGAAAACTGTGCTCATGGCTTCCCCTTGTCTCTTCCGAAGGTTCCATTCTTTTAAATTCATTTAAACTTTAAATTGTAGAATTGGAAGGATTCACAGCTACAGATAAACTCTACCTGTCTTAATAGAATCGGAACGAAATATAAAGACACAAAATCTATGAACGGAATAACCCCTTGACCTATGAAGTCATTTCTGTATGTAAGCATGCTTCTGTGACAGCAAGGTAAACACAGCCGCCATAAATGAAAATTCAGCAGGGCTCAAGAGCCAGGTCAAGACCGACTAACAGGCCTCTGTGAGCATGTTAGCGCATAAGATATTCAGGACACGATGATTCTGTTTCTTACTTTTCTCAGATGATATACCTATAAAAAGTATAAACATTTTTTTTTCTTTTCTTTTTTTCGGAGCTGGAAACCGAACCCAGGGCCTTGCGCTTGCTAGGCAAGCGCTCTACCGCTGAGCTAAATCCCCAACCCCAACATTTTTTTTAAAAAAATGGCAGCTTTTGGCTGTCTCTTTAAACTTTCTTCACTCAGAGATGTTACAGGCAGGAATTAGAAGAATGTAACCGTGGGAGTAACAATTCCGTTTAATTTTTTAAAACCTCATTGTCTAAAATGTATACACCGTCACATTCCCAAACCACCTCTGGTAGCTTTCTTGAATGAACTCGGGGCGTGTGCAGCTCCAGAGGAAGAACAGAGATCCATTTCCAGGAAGATGGCCGTGAGGACTCGCAGATGCGTCGTCTCCCAGGGAAGCTGAGTAAATGACAAGATTCCCCATCACTCTGTTACTCAGACTGTCGGTTGTGAATAATCCAAACCTGGAAGTTAAAACCCGGGGACTGTAAACTATGACCTGCAGAAGCTAGCATCAGAAAACAGCCGCTTGTGAAAATCGACTCCCAGCAGAGTCCTAAGGAGACGTCTTTCTTACTTGACACTGCTGGCTGTGGTCACACCGTGCTTTGCGCCCACAGAGGCTCCCGTGTAGCGGTATGAGGAGTAATGTGACCCCTGAGAGGTCATTTCCTCATACACAGAAGTACAACAGGGTGCTGGTGAGGACTGTGTCTTGGCTGTGTCTCCCCCTCAGCCCCACGATGCCAGCTCGGTTGGGGACAGGAGCCTTACTGCTTAGCTTTAAGCATCCATTGCCACTCCCTCCACACAGGCCCTAAGAGTCTGTGAAACTCAAGGCCTCCTGGGAGGCTGAGCAAGTGGGAGCGGCCAGAGTGATCTACAGAAGGGCGGCCATGTTTGCTTACTGCAGACGGGATCTGAACACGTAGGCCTATCACCAGGTGACCTGTAGGAACTAGTCTAACTATAAAGATGCTCAGAAGTCACAGCCAGGCACTGCTCCTGGGCTCAGTCACCCAGAGCTGGGACAGCAGAGGGAGGTCCAATGGGAGCTGTCATTTCCTCTCTGGTGTCCTCTATATGTCATCAAATCCAAGGCAGAGCCATTGAAAAATACATCGATTTTCAAGCACAAGGGTTTTATTTAAATTTTTTTCCTTTCCTTCCCTTTCTTTTCCTTTCCCTTTCTCTTCCTTCCTTCTCTCTCTCTCTCTCTCTCTCTCTCTCTCTCTCTTTTCTCTCTTTCTTTTTTCTTTTCTCTTTGAATCATGGTCTTTTTATGTAGCACTGGCTGTCCCAAAACTCATTATGCAGACCAGGCTAGCCTCAAACTCACAGAGACCCTCCTACCCCTACTCTCCAAGCAGAGGGATTAAAGGTGTGAATGATCACATCTGGCTATTTAAAACTACGTGTGTGTGTGTGTGTGTGTGTGTGTGTGTGTGTGTGTGTGTGTGTGTGTGTGTGGTGTGTGGCACACATGTGGAGATCAAAAAAACAATTTGGGGGCTGGAGAGATGGCTCAGCGGTTAAGAGCACTGACTGCTCTTCCAGAGGTCCTGAGTTCAATTCCCAGCACCCACATGGTGGCTCACAACCATCTGTAATGGGATCCAATGTCCTCTTCTGGTGTGTCTGAAGACAGCTACAGTGTACTCATATACATAAAATAAATAAATCTAATGGAAAAAAAAAAAAGACAACTTGGGAGAAGAAACAGTTCTCCTCATCCCCCATGGTGGGTCTGGGGAATCGAACCCAGGATGACGGACTTGGCGGCAAGTGCCTTTAGCCACTGAGCCATCTCTCCAACCCTCCTCACAAGAATTTCTGTAAAATGCATCCTATGTTTTATGAGAAGCGTTTCAGATAGTTTAGACAGGCATCTTTAAAAGAAAACAATAGGGGTTGGGATTTAGCTCAGTGGTAGAGCGCTTGCCTAGGAAGCTCAAGGCCCTGGGTTCGATCCCCAGCTCCAAAAAAAAAAAGAACAAAAAAAAAAAAAAAAAAAAAAAAAAAAAAGAAAGA
Source organism: Rattus rattus (assembly GCF_011064425.1). NCBI lineage: Eukaryota > Metazoa > Chordata > Mammalia > Rodentia > Muridae > Rattus > Rattus rattus. Next base: position 62,980,200 of record NC_046163.1, read on the forward strand.
AAACAATAAAGTGCTGGGTGTAGTGGACCTGCCTTTAATCCCAGCACTCAGGAGGCATGGACAAAGAGATCTAGGAGTTCGAGGCTAGCCTGGTCTACAGAGTGAGTTCCAGGATAGCCAGGGCCACCTAGAGAAACTGTCTCAGAAAAACAGGAACAATGACGTGTGGTCAGAAGTATTACAGTGTCCTCATTACAGCAGGCAGCCCTAACAGGGTAGGGTTTCTCCATCCTGTCTCAGCCGAAGCCAGTTTTGGTTTCTACCCCTTGGCCTAAAACGTCCCGTGGGAAAGCACCCAACCTTGTTCTGGAAACTCGGGGTCAAAACGCCCCAGCTAAGTGCATGTTCTTGACTTGCTAAACTGCTTGCTTGTTTCTCCCTGCAGCTGCCAACCAGGATGTAGTTTTTCTGTATTCTTTGTCTTTAATAGGTCCTTGTAGATGCACTAGGGGATGCTTAAACCACTCTCTATTTGAACTTCGTCATTTGAGCGGTCGGTCCCTGGGATTTGATTTCCTTCTTCTCATTTCCTGCCTCACATTTATACCTCAATGGTCCCTAACCCTATGCTACGGTCCAAAGGACAATAAAAAACATCAAGGCTGGTACATACCGAGTGCCTCTGTGTTTCTGATATAATGAACTAAAACCAAAATAACATGTTTTGGTGAGGACGACCTTTACTTCCTACTTACAATCCACAGAGACTCGGAGCTAAGGATGAACCCCAATGTACATGCTGTTGTTACCCCTAGTTCACATGAACCTCGGGGCACTTTGTCCTTAGGATGGTCACTCGTGGGCAGGGACAAAGCTGGAGAGAGGTGACCGTATGTGAGAATCCCAGGGAAGAATTAGAGAGCAAAGTCTCAATCAAAGGTTTGGGCCTCGAGATAAATTTAAAACCTAGGAAATGGGGGTTGGAGACATTCAAGGGCAGTGGGTGCTCTTACAGAGGACCTGGGTCCAGTTCCATGGAATCCAACGCCCTCTTCTGGCCTCAGCAAGTACTGCATGTGTACACATTTATGTCCACAGGCAAGGCCCTCATACACATAACACAAAAACAAATCCAAGAAAAGAGCAGTGCTTCGGGGGTGGATGATGGAGAGGCTCCTTAGGACTGTCTTCCCGTGACACCTCATTCTAATAACACGAGGGTTCTGCTGTGTCTGCAGGGTTCAGGGTTTCAGGTGACCTGATACATTCAGCATAAGAACATTATCATTGTTTTCTACCTTTGCAGCACTGTCAGTCAGCCTGACACACTTGGTTTTAAACCTTAAGTTATATTTAAGAGATGTCTGATAAGGCGCTCGCTTTCAATATTTCCTCCCTTTCCTCAGACAGAAACACGTGCATGCACATGCACACACACACACACACACACACACACACACACACACACACACCACACACACACACACACACCCCTCACCCTAGAGAATCATTTGCCTTCATTTCTTATTTCCCCTTTGTTGCTGATGACGTTTTGTTGACTGAGACAGGGTTTTTCTGAGTAGCCCTAGATGTCCTGAAACTAGTTTTGTAGACCGGGCTGGCCTTGAACTCCGAGATCTGCCTGCCTCTGCCTCAAGTCCTGGGACCAAAGGCGTGCCCATGACACCTGGTTCCTTATCCTTTAGGGATGTTCCCCAGGGAGCCAGGGGTACCTGCCAGTCAGGCAGTGTAGCTGCCCTGGGTATTTTATGACCAAACGGGAAGAGGAACAGTGAAGGCACAGAGTATGGAAGGAATTGGGGGAGGGGACATTTTTTTTCTGATTCCCAAACTGCTCATTCTCCACAAAATTAAAACAGCATAAGGTTTTCCTTTTAAAAGCATCTGAACCAGGTGGTGTTGGTGTATACCTTTAATCCCAACACTTGGGAGGCAGGGGCAGGCAGATCTCTGTGAGTTCAAGGCCAGCCTGGTCTACAAATCAAGTTCCAGGACAGCCAAGGCTACACAGAGAAACCCTGTCTCGAAAACCAAACCAAACCAACCAAACACAGGCATGTGACTGAGCGGCTCAGTGGTTAAGAGCACTGGCTGTTCTTCCAGAGGACACAGGTTTGATTCCCAGCACCCACGTGGCAGCTTGCAACTGTCTGTAGTTCCACTTCCAGAGGATCAGGGGCCCCCTTCTGGCCCTCTTGGGCACTGCCATGCAGGTGGGACACATACAGGTGAGCACAACATCCATGCACAGAAAATAGTAAAGTAATTTTAAAATTATTAAAGAATCAGAAGATGAGAAGATGTGGCCATGCTGTCAAGAGTCCGAGTTCTACAAACAAAGAGAAACTTTTACCAAGTCAGTCCTCGGGATCCACTAATCCACCATCCGATACACCGGGTCACCCACTCTCAGGCTTCCAACTTTTTCCACTGAGAAATACATCCCAAAGAGTGGAGACGACTGGTATAAACTCTTCACAGAAGGATCACACAGGCGGTAGCTGAAAGAAAAAAAAAAAGCCAAAATCTGCCGTCAGGCCCCAAAGGGAAACAGGAGTCTAGTGTTATCCAGAGAACATGGAAGATTGCTCCTTAGGTTAATTACGGGCCAACAACAAGCCCTTTCTGGAGGTAGACAGGAGTGACTGTAACCAAATACTGTAGCACACACCTTTAATTCAAGCACTCAGAAGGCAGAGGCAGGTGGGTCTCTGAGTTCGAGGCCAGCCTGGCCTACTAAGTGAGTTCTAGGACAGCCAGAGTTACACAGAGACTCTTTCTCTTAAAATAATAATAATAATAATAATAATAATAATAATAATGATAATAATAATAATATAATGTGTGGGTTTGTAAGCACAAATACTTTATGACTTAGGTACCTTAGACTCACAACTCACGGGGAAAGAAAACGCTCACGGAATCTCAGAGTGGAACCACCCCTCCCCCACTGAGATGACTGGCTTTCAGTGTCAATGACAAAACCTAGAACTCCCTAGGAAAGACTCTCAACGAGAGAGATTGCCTACACTGGGTTGGCCTGTGGGCTGATGTGGGAGGACCCAGCCCTGTGTGGGTGGCGCCATTCCCTAGGCAGGGGGCCCTGAACTGTCTGAGAGTGGAGAGATCAAGCTGAGCATAAGCCAGCAAGCGAGTGGACATTCATTCTCTGTCCAGACTCCAAAGACGTGACTGTTTCAAGTTCCTGACTCAACTTCCCCATAATGTCTTACGGGATCCTGGGAATTGGGAGCTTCCAATAAACCTCATTCTCCCTTGACTTGCTTTCATCAAGGTATTTTATTTTACCCCAGCAATGAGACTAGAACACTTGCCAAAGCTCTGGGTCAAGGGATTGGCCCCCTGTACTTTCAAGTTTCCCAGCATTAAGATTCAAAACTGCAGTTCCTAGGCAAACAAAAATTAAGGCAGAAATGTCACTGACCAGTCAGACTGCTGACAGAGTCTGAGGCCTAGCTGAAGAAAGTTTACCTTCACCGTATTTTAAAAAGCAGAGACAAAATGAAGATCCAAAGGCCTCATGAAAAACTTCTAAACCTGTTAGAGATACACAACAAAACAGAAGAGAGGCAAACAAAACAACCAATCACCCCTGAAAAATGTTAAATTAGGCCTTTTTGTCCTCTTATGCTTTTTGCAATGTTTGAGATGGAACCCAGGGACTATCGCATTGTTAGGAATTGATGGGAGGGGCTGGGGATGCCTCTGTTGGTAAAATGTTTGCTGTGCAGGATCAAGGACCTGGACTGAGATCTCCGGCAGCCAGGAAAAGCCCAGTGGCACCCGCCTATAACCCTGGCGCTGGGGAGGCAGGGACAGATGATCCGTCCCTGGAGCTCACTGGCCAGTGAGAGGCCTTGGGGCATCCTGGGTGCATCCTGGGTGGGCAGGGCCACAGCAGCTGTGTGTCCTCACCTCCTGGTTGTCCCTGCTTCCAAGCTGGCCATGGCCCAGTCACTCAGCACTGCTGTGTGTCCCTGCAGAAGGAGGCTCACACACCCCGTCTCTACTAACTGCATGAGTGCCACTGTGCCATTCTTACTGCCAGGGTGACATCCCTCTTTGACGTTAGCGGGAACAGGGGCTGAGTTCCATTCGCCTTGAGCCTGGCCTGGGAAGCCCCAAGGCACCTAGCATTTTCTGAAGACCTGGCCTCAGACAATTTGGACCAAGTTAAGACTTTTATGGCCACAGAATATGGATTTGGGTTAGAACTGCCGACATGCATGCATGCATGCAGAGCTGTGAGTGTGTTCACAAGGGATCATGTATGATGCTTTAGATCAAAAGGATGTGCAGGGATGAGGTATGGAGACCTCTTCCTCATGTCTGGGAGTGAGAAGACAGCGGCCCGCTGCTGACGGCAGCTCTAAACTGCCTAGGAGTTCTGCCCCATGAAAAGAAGTCTAATCGCTGGAGAGGTGGCTCAGAGGCTAAGAGCACTGACTGTTCTTCCACAGGACAAGGGTTCAATTCCCAGCATCTACAGGGCAGCTCATAACTGTCTGTAACTCCAGCTCCAGAGATCAGACACCCTATAGCAGACATAGTTGCAGGCAAAACACTGATGTACATAACATAAAAAATAAATAGATTATTTTTTAAAAAGAGATTTCTATAAAACAAATCCAAAAAACAGAGATGAAAAGTGACTGATAAAGTCATTCAATGTGAACCTTTGCCCTACACACACACACACATGCACATACACAAACACATATACACACATAAATACACACAAACACACATGTATAGACACAAACATACATATATACAGACACACACACATAAACACACACATACACACATATAAACATATATATACAGACACACAAACACATACAAACATACATAAACACACACATACATACACACATAAACATACACATACACACATATACACACACATGTATATACAGACATACAAACATACAAACATACATAAACACATAAGCACATACACACACCTATTTACATACACACACATGCATATACACACATACATACTCACATATACTCACACACATCAGAAAAGAAGTTGGTAAGAGGTTAAAGTTTCAAAATAGAACATTGTACAACTGAAAACGTATTGATTCAGAGGATCCACCTAGAAAATTACAAAATAAAAAGAGGAAGAAGCAGACTCACATCCTGGAGGAACAGATACAAATCAAAGGTGCCCCTGGAATATCACACAAGTGCCCCTGGTGCACGATAGGTCGTTTTGAGCATGGGTGACAGCAACAGTACACGCGAGCGTCCTACCTCTTCAGGGTCTCCAGCGGCTCCTTCCTGTCTATGATGCCGGTGTCTGGGTCCACTGTAGTCAACACGCACCTGTAAAGGCCGGAGTTAGACGGTGGTTACACACCGAAGTGCACTGCACACCCAGAGGCCACGTCTAGGTCCAGCCTTTACCTGGGGCAGCTCAACACCCTCTTCATCTCTACGTCACCAATCAAGAGTTCATCCCAGGTGTCCTAGGAGAAAAAGGAGAGGTGGCTTTTAGAGTCAGGCTTCCTTCATCTTAGACAGGTACTCAGGAAACGCAGAGGACTCTAGAAAGTGCCCAAGAGAGCTACGGTCAAGCTCCGGACACGTGACTCACAAACTATTCTACCGCACTGAGTGTGGAACCCAACGCCGGAGCACAGGGGCCAAGTAGCCAATCACAGCACTA